>NC_082708.1:88117308-89317308 GCF_030144855.1 Hypanus sabinus | reverse complement strand
TCAGCCACCATGTCCGTGTTCCAAGTCCACACCTCAGCCACCATGATCATGTTCCATGTCCACACCTCAGCCACCATATCCGGGTTCCATATCCACACCTCAGCCACCATGTCCGTGTTCCAAGTCCACACCTCAGTCACCATGATCATGTTCCATGTCGACAGCTCAGACAACATCTCCGTGTTCCATGTCCGCACTCAGCTAACATGATCGTTTTCCATTTCCACACCTCAGCCACCATGATCGTGTTCAATGTCGCACCTCAGCCACCATGTCCATGTTCCATGTCCGCACCTCAGCTACCATGATCATTTTCCATTTCGACACTTCAGACACCATGATCGTGTTTCATTTCCACACTTCATCCGTCATGTCTGCGATCCGAGTCCACATCTCAGCCACGATGATCGTGTTCGATGTCCACACCTCAGTACAATTATCTTGTTCCATGTCCACAACTCAGAGAACATGATCATGTTCCATGTCGCCACCTCAGACACCATGTACGAGTTCAATGAACACACCTCAGCCACTATGTCGGTGCTCCGTGTCCACACCTCAGCCATCATGTCCGTGTTCCATGTCCACACCTCAGCCATCATGAACGAGTTTCATGTCAACACCTCAGCCACCATGATCGTGTTCCATGTCAACACATCAGAACATTGATCATGTTCCATGTCCACATCTCAGCCACCATGATCGTGTTCGATGTCCACACCTCAGTACAATTATCTTGTTCCATGTCCACAACTCAGAGAACATGATCATGTTCCATGTCCACAGCACAGCCACCATGATCTTGATCCATGTCCACACTTCAGCCACCATGATCGCGTTCCATTTCTACACCACAACCAACATGATTGTGTACCACTTCCACCCCTCAACCACCATGATCATCTTCCATGTCCACACCACAGCCACCATGATAGCGCTCCATGTCCACACCTCAGCCACCATGATCGTGTTCCATGTCCACACATCAGTACAATGATCATGTTCCATCTCCACACCTAAGACACCATTATCGTGATCCATTTCCACACCACAGCCACCACGATTATGTTCCATGTCCACACCACAGCCACCAAGATGGTGTTCCATGTCCACACCTCAGCCACCATGATCGTGTTCCGTTTCCACACTTCATCCGCCATATCCGTGATCCAAGTCCACACCTCAGACACCATGATCGTGTTCGATGTCCACACCTCAGTACATTGATCGTTTTCGATGTCCACAACTCAGTAAATTGATCGTGTTCCATGTACACACCTCAGTACATTTATCGTTTTCCATATCCACACCTCAGCCACCATGATCATGTTCCATGTGCACACTTCAGCCACCATGGTCGTGTTCCATGTCCACACCTCAGTACATTGATCGTGTTCCATGTCCACACCACAGCCACCATGATCCTGATCCATGTCCACACTTCAGCCACCATGATCGTGGTCCATTTCCATCCCTCAGCAACCATGTCCGTGTTCCATATCCACACCTCAACCACCATGATCATGTTCAATGCCCACAACACTGCCACCATGATCGTGTTCCATGTCCGCACCTCAGCCACCATGTCCACGTTCCATTTCCACACCCCAGCCACCATATCCGAGTTCCATATCCACACCTCAGCCACCATGATCAAGTTCCATGTCCACACCTCAGCCACCATGATCATGTTCCATGCCCACACCACAGCCACCATATCCGAGTTCCATATCCACACCCCAGCCACCATATCCGAGTTCCATATCCACACCTCAGCCACCATGATCATGTTCCATGTGCACACTTCAGCCACCATGATCATGTTCTTTGTCCACAGAACAGCCACCATATCCGAGTTCCATATCCACACCTCAGCCACCATGTCCGTGTTCCAAGTCCACACCTCAGTCACCATGTCCGTGTTCCAAGTCCACACCTCAGTCACTATGATCGTGTTCAATGTCGCACCTCAGCCACCATGTCCATGTTCCATGTCCACAACTCAGCCACCATGATCGTGTTCCATGTCGACAGATCAGCCACCGTGTCCGGGTTTAATGTCCACACCTCAGCCACCATGATCGTGTTCCATTTCCACACTTCATTCACCATGTCCATGATCCAAGTCCACACCTCAGCCACCATGATCGTATTCAATGTTCACACCTCAGTACATTGATCGTGTTCGATGTCCACACCTCAGTACATTGGTCGTGTTCAATGTACACACCTCAGTACATTTATCGTGTTCCATGTCCACGCATCAGCCACCATGATCATGTTCCATGTCCACAACACAGCCACCATGATCTTGATCCATGTCTACACATCAGCCACCATGATTGCGTTCCATATCCACAGCCCAGCCACCATATCCGTGTTCCATATCCATACCTCAGCCACCACGATCATGTTCCATGTCCACACCTCAGCCACCATAATCATGTTCCATGTACACACCACAGCCACCATGATCGCATTCCTTTTCCACACCTCAGCCAACATGTCCGTGTTCCATATCCACACCTCAGCCACCATGTCCGTGTTCCAAGTCCACACCTCAGTCACCATGATCATGTTCCATGTCGACAGCTCAGTCAACACCTCCGTGTTCCATGTCCACATCTCAGCCACCATGATCGTGTTCAATATCGCACCTCAGCCACCATGTCCGTCTTCCATGTCCGCACCTCAGCTACCATGATCGTTTTCCATTTCCACACCTCAGTACATTGATCGTGTTCCATGTCCACACTTCAGCCACCATAATCGTGTTCCATTTCCACACTTCATCCGCCATGTCCGTGATCCAAGTCCACACCTCAGCCACCATGATCGTGTTCCATGACCACACCACAGCCACCATGATCTTGATCCATGTCTACACATCAGCCACCATGATCGCGTTCCATTTCCACACCCCAGCCAACATATCCGTGTTCCATATCCATACCACAGCCACCATGATCATGTTCCATGTCAACACCTCAGCAACCATAATCATTTTCCATGTACACACCACAACCACCATGATCGCATTCCATTTCCACACCCCAGCCACCATATCCGAGTTCCATATCCACACCTCAGCCACCATGATCAAGTTCCATGTCCACACCTCAGCCACCATGATCATGTTCCATGCCCACACCACAGCCACCATATCCGAGTTCCATATCCACACCCCAGCCACCATATCCGTGTTCCATATCCATACCTCAGCCACCACGATCATGTTCCATGTCCACACCTCAGCCACCATAATCATGTTCCATGTACACACCACAGCCACCATGATCGCATTCCTTTTCCACACCTCAGCCAACATGTCCGTGTTCCATATCCACACCTCAGCCACCATGTCCGTGTTCCAAGTCCACACCTCAGTCACCATGATCATGTTCCATGTCGACAGCTCAGTCAACACCTCCGTGTTCCATGTCCACATCTCAGCCACCATGATCGTGTTCAATATCGCACCTCAGCCACCATGTCCGTCTTCCATGTCCGCACCTCAGCTACCATGATCGTTTTCCATTTCCACACCTCAGTACATTGATCGTGTTCCATGTCCACACTTCAGCCACCATAATCGTGTTCCATTTCCACACTTCATCCGCCATGTCCGTGATCCAAGTCCACACCTCAGCCACCATGATCGTGTTCCATGACCACACCACAGCCACCATGATCTTGATCCATGTCTACACATCAGCCACCATGATCGCGTTCCATTTCCACACCCCAGCCAACATATCCGTGTTCCATATCCATACCTCAGCCACCATGATCATGTTCCATGTCAACACCTCAGCAACCATAATCATGTTCCATGTACACACCACAACCACCATGATCGCATTCCATTTCCACACCTCAGCCAACATGATCATGTTCCATATCCACACCTCAGCCACTATGATCGAGTTCCAAATTCGCACCTCAGCCACCTTGTCCGTTTTCCAAGTCCGCACATTAGTCAACATGATGGTGTTCCAAGTCCACACAACAGTCACAATGCTATTGATCCATGTCCACTCCTGAGCCACCATGATGGTGTTCCATGTCCACACATCAGTACCATGATCATGTTCCATGTCCACACCAAAGAAACTATTATCGTGTTCCATGTCCACACCTCAGCCACCATGTCCGTGTTCCATGTCCATCTCTCAGCCACGATGATCGCGTTCCATTTCCACACCTCAGCCACCATGTCCGTGTTCCAAGTCCACACCTCAGCCACCATGATCGTGTTCCATGTCGACTGCTCGGCCAACAACTCCGTGTTCCATGTCCACACATCAGCCATCATGATCGTGTTCCATGTCAACACTACAGCCACCATGACCGTGATCCATGTCCACACTTCAGCCACCATGATCGCGTTGCATTTCCACACCTCAGCCACCATGATCGTGTTCCATGTCGACTGCTCGGCCAACATCTCCGTGTTCCATGTCCACACCACAGCCACCATGATCGTGTTCCATGTCGATAGATCAGCCACCGTGTCCGGGTTCCATGTCCGCACCTCAGCCACCATGATCTTGATCCATGTCCACACTTCAGCCACCATGATCGCGTTCCATTTCCACACCCCAGCCACCATATCCGTGTTTCATGTCCACACCTCAGACACCCTGTCTGAGTTCAATGAACACACCTCAGCCACTATGTCCGTGTTCCATGTCCACACCTCAGCCATCATGATCGAGTTTCATGTCAACACCTCAGCCACCATGATCGTGTTCCATGTCCACATATCAGTACATTGATCGTGTTCCATGTCCACACCTCAGCCACCATGATCGTGTTCCATGTCCACATATCAGTACATTGATCGTGTTCCATGTCCACACCTCAGCCACCATGATCGTGTTCCATGTCCACACATCAGTACATTGATCAAGTTCCATGTCCACAACTCAGCCACCATGATTGTGTTCTATGTCCACACCTCAGTACATTGATCATGTTCGATGTCCGCACATCAGTACATTGATCCTGTTCCATGTACACACCTCATTACTTTTATCGTTTTCCATGTCCATACCTCAGCCACCATGATCAGGTTCCATGTCCACACCACAGCCACCATGATCTTGATCCATGTCCACACTTCAGCCACCATGATCATGTTCCAAGTCCACACCTCAGTCACCATGATCATGTTCCATGTCGACAGCTCAGCCAACATCTCCGTGTTCCATGTCCGCACCTCAGCTACCATGATCGTTTTCCATTTAAACAACTCAGCAACCATGATCGTGTTCAAGATCGCACCTCAGCCACCATGTCGGTGTTCCATGTCCGCACATCAGCTACCATGATCGTTTTCCATGCCCACACCACAGCCACCATATCCGAGTTCCATATTCGCACCTCAGCCACCTTGTCCGTTTTCCATGTCCACACTTTAGTCAACATGATGGCGTTCCATGTCCACACCTGAGACATCTTGTCCGTCTTCCATGTCCACCCCACAGCCACCATGATCGTGTTCCATGACCACACCACAGCCACCATGATCTTGATCCATGTCTACACATCAGCCACCATGATCGCGTTCCATTTCCACACCCCAGCCAACATATCCGTGTTCCATATCCATACCTCAGCCACCATGATCATGTTCCATGTCAACACCTCAGCAACCATAATCATGTTCCATGTACACACCACAACCACCATGATCGCATTCCATTTCCACACCTCAGCCAACATGATCATGTTCCATATCCACACCTCAGCCACCATGATCATGTTCCATACCCACACCTCAGCCACCATGATCGAGTTCCAAATTCGCACCTCAGCCACCTTGTCCGTTTTCCAAGTCCGCACATTAGTCAACATGATGGTGTTCCAAGTCCACACAACAGTCACAATGCTATTGATCCATGTCCACTCCTGAGCCACCATGATGGTGTTCCATGTCCACACATCAGTACCATGATCATGTTCCATGTCCACACCAAAGAAACTATTATCGTGTTCCATGTCCACACCTCAGCCACCATGTCCGTGTTCCATGTCCATCTCTCAGCCACGATGATCGCGTTCCATTTCCACACCTCAGCCACCATGTCCGTGTTCCAAGTCCACACCTCAGCCACCATGATCGTGTTCCATGTCGACTGCTCGGCCAACAACTCCGTGTTCCATGTCCACACATCAGCCATCATGACCGTGATCCATGTCCACACTTCAGCCACCATGATCGCGTTGCATTTCCACACCTCAGCCACCATGTCCGTGTTCCATTTCCACACCTCAGCCACCATGTCCCGTGTTCCAAGTCCACACCTCAGCCACCATGATCGTGTTCCATGTCGACTGCTCGGCCAACATCTCCGTGTTCCATGTCCACACCACAGCCACCATGATCGTGTTCCATGTCCACACCTCAGCCACCATGATCGTGTTCCATGTCGATAGATCAGCCACCGTGTCCGGGTTCCATGTCCGCACCTCAGCCACCATGATCTTGATCCATGTCCACACTTCTGCCACCATGATCGCGTTCCATTTCCACACCCCAGCCACCATATCCGTGTTTCATGTCTACACCTCAGACACCCTGTCTGATTTCAATGAACACACCTCAGCCACTATGTCCGTGTTCCATGTCCACACCTCAGCCATCATGATCGAGTTTCATGCCAACACCTCAGCCACCATGATCGTGTTCCATGTCCACATATCAGTACATTGATCGTGTTCCATGTCCACACCTCAGCCACCATGATCGTGTTCCATGTCCACATATCAGTACATTGATCGTGTTCCATGTCCACACCTCAGCCACCATGATCGTGTTCCATGTCCACACATCAGTACATTGATCATGTTCCATGTCCACAACTCAGCCACCATGATCGTGTTCTATGTCCACACCTCAGTACATTGATCATGTTCGATGTCCGCACATCAGTACATTGATCCTGTTCCATGTACACACCTCATTACTTTTATCGTTTTCCATGTCCATACCTCAGCCACCATGATCAGGTTCCATGTCCACACCACAGCCACCATGATCTTGATCCATGTCCACACTTCAGCCACCATGATCATGTTCCAAGTCCACACCTCAGTCACCATGATCATGTTCCATGTCGACAGCTCAGCCAACATCTCCGTGTTCCATGTCCGCACCTCAGCTACCATGATCGTTTTCCATTTAAACAACTCAGCAACCATGATCGTGTTCAAGATCGCACCTCAGCCACCATGTCGGTGTTCCATGTCCGCACATCAGCTACCATGATCGTTTTCCATTTCCACACCTCAGACACCATGAACGTGTTCCATATTCGCACCTCAGCCACCTTGTCCGTTTTCCATGTCCACACTTTAGTCAACATGATGGCGTTCCATGTCCACACCTGAGACATCTTGTCCGTCTTCCATGTCCACCCCACAGCCACCATGATCGTGTTCAATGTCCACACCTCAGTACATTGATCGTGTTCCATGTCCACACCTGATACATCATGATCATGTTCCATGTCCTCACCAGAGCCACCATAATCGTGATCCATGTGCACACATCAGCCACCATGATCGCGTTCCATTTCCTCACCTCAGCCACCTTGTCCGTGTTCCATATCCACACCTCAGCCACCATGTCAGTGTTCCAAGTCCACAACTCAGCCACCATGATCGTGTTCCATGTCGACAGATCAGCCACCGTGTCCGGGTTCCATGTCCACACCTCAGCCACCATGATCGTGTTCCATTTCCACACTTCATTCACCATGTCCATGATCCAAGTCCACACCTCAGCCACCATGATCGTATTCAATGTCCACACCTCAGTACATTGATCGTGTTCGATGTCCACACCTCAGTACATTGGTCGTGTTCAATGTACACACCTCAGTACATTTATCGTGTTCCATGTCCACACATCAGCCACCATGATCATGTTCCATGTCCACAACACAGCCACCATGATCTTGATCCATGTCTACACATCAGCCACCATGATCGCATTCCTTTTCCACACCTCAGCCAACATGTCCGTGTTCCATATCCACACCTCAGCCACCATGATCATGTTCCATGTTGACAGCTCAGCCAACACCTCCGTGTTCCATGTCCACATCTCAGCCACCATGATCGTGTTCAATATCGCACCTCAGCCACCATGATCGTTTTCCATTTCCACACCTCAGTACATTGATCGTGTTCCATGTCCACACCTCAGCCACCATGATCATGTTCCATGTTGACAGCTCAGCCAACACCTCCGTGTTCCATGTCCACATCTCAGCCACCATGATCGTGTTCAATATCGCACCTCAGCCACCATGATCGTTTTCCATTTCCACACCTCAGTACATTGATCGTGTTCCATGTCCACACCTCAGCCACCATGATCGCGGTCCATTTCCACACACCAGCCACGATATCCGTGTTCCATATCCATACTTCAGCCACCATGATCATGTTCCATGTCCACACCTCAGCCACTATGATCGTGTTCCATGTCCACACATCAGTACAACGATCATGTTCCATGTCCGCACCTCAGACACCATGTCCAAGTTCAATGAACACACCTCAGCCACTATGTCGGTGCTCTGTGTCCACACCTCAGCCATCATGTCCGTGTTCCATGTCCACACCTCAGCCATCATGAACGAGTTTCATGTCAACACGTCAGCCACCATGATCGTGTTCCATGTCAACACATCAGTACATTGATCGTGTTCCATGTCCACACCTCAGCCACCATGATCGTGTTCCATGTCCACACATCAGTACATTGATCATGTTCCATGTCCACAACTAAGCCACCATGATCGTGTTCAATGTCGCACCTCAGCCACCATGTCCATGTTCCATGTCCGCACCTCAGCTACCATGATCATTTTCCATTTCGACACCTCAGACACCATGATCGTGTTCAATGTCGCACCTCAGCCACCATGTCCTTTTTCCATGTCCACACATTAGTCAACATGATGGTGTTCCATGTCCACACATCAGTCACCATGCCCATGATCCATGTCCACTCCTGAGCCACCATGATCGTGTTCCATGTCCACACATCAGTACAACGATCATGTTCCATGTCCGCACCTCAGACACCATGTCCGAGTTCAATGAACACACCTCATCCACAATGTCCGTGTTCCATGTCCACATATCAGTACATTGATCGTGTTCCATGTCCACAACTCAGCCACCATGATCGTGTTCGATGTCCATACCTCAGTACATTGATCGTGTTGCATGTACACACCTCAGTACTTTTATCGTGATCCATGTCCACTCCTGAGCCACCATGATCGTGTTCCATGTCCACACATCAGTACAACGATCATGTTCCATGTCCGCACCTCAGACACCATGTCCGAGTTCAATGAACACACCTCATCCACAATGTCCATGTTCCATGTCCACACCTAAGCCACCATGTCCGTGTTCCATGTTCACACCTCAGACACCATGTCCGTGTTCCATGTCCACACCTCAGACACCATGTCCGAGTTCAATGAACACACCTCTTCCACAATGTCCGTGTTCCATGTCCACACCTCAGCCACCATGATCGTGTTCCATGTCCACATATCAGTATATTGATCGTGTTCCATGTCCACACCTCAGCCACCATGATCGTGTTCCATGTCCACACATCAGTACATTGATCGTGTTCCATGTCCACACCTCAGCCACCATGATCGTGTTCCATTTCCACAATTCATCTGCCATATACGTGATCCAAGTCCACACCTCAGACACCATGATCGTGTTCCATATCCACACCTCAGCAACAATGATCGTGTTCCATGTCCACAACTCAGCCACCATGATCATGTTCCATGTCCACACCACAGCCACCATGATCGTGTTTCATTTCCACACTTCATCCGTCATGTCCGCGATCCGAGTCCACATCTCAGCCACCATGATCGTGTTCGATGTCCACACCTCAGTACAATTATCTTGTTCCATGTCCACAACTCAGAGAACATGATCATGTTCCATGTCCACAGAACAGCCACCATGATCTTGATCCATGTCCACACTTCAGCCACCATGATCGCGTTCCATTTCTACACTCCAGCCAACGTGATTGCGTTCCACTTCCACCCCTCAAACACCATGATCATCTTCCATGTCCACACCACAGCCACCATGATAGCGTTCCATTTCCACACCACAGCCACCACGATTATGTTCCATGTCCACACCATAGCCACCAAGATCGTGTTCCATGTCCACACCTCAGCCACCATGATCGTGTTCCATGTCCACACATCAGTACAATGATCATGTTCCATCTCCACACCTAACACACCATTATCGTGATCCATTTCCACACCACAGTCACCATGATTATGTTCCATGTCCACACCATAGCCACCAAGATCGTGTTCCATGTCCACACCTCAGCCACCATGATCGTGTTCCATGTCCACACATCAGTACAATGATCATGTTCCATCTCCACACCTAAGACACCATTATCATGATCCATTTCCACACCACAGCCACCACGATTACGTTCCATGTCCACACCACAGCCACCAAGATGGTGTTCCGTTTCCACACTTCATCCGCCATATCCGTGATCCAAGTCCACACCTCAGACACCATGATCGTGTTCGATGTCCGCACCTCAGTACATTGATCGTTTTCGATGTCCACAACTCAGTAAATTGATCGTGTTCCATGTACACACCTCAGTACATTTATTGTTTTCCATATCCACACCTCAGCCACCATGATCATGTTCCATGTGCACACTTCAGCCACCATGGTCGTGTTCCATGTCCACACCTCAGTACGTTGATCGTGTTCCATGTCCACACCTCAGTACATTGATCGTGTTCCATGTCCACACCTCAGCCAACATGATCATGTTCTTTGTCCACACCACAGCCACCATGATCCTGATCCCTGACCACACTTCAGCCACCATGATCGCGGTCCATTTCCATCCCTCAGCAACCATGTCCGTGTTTCATATCCACACCTCAACCACCATGATCATGTACAATGCCCACAACACTGCCACCATGATCGTGTTCCATGTCCACAACTCAGTCACCATGATAGTGTTCCATGTCGACAGATCAGACACTGTGTCCGTGTTCCATGTCCGCACCTCAGCCACCATGTCCACGTTCCATTTCCACACCCCAGCCACCATATCCGAGTTCCATATCCACACCCCAGCCACCATATCCGAGTTCCATATCCACACCTCAGCCACCATGATCATGTTCTATGTCCACACCTCAGCCACCAAGAACATGTTCCATGTCCACACCACAGCCACCATATCCGAGTTCCATATCCACACCTCAGCCACCATGTCCGTGTTCCAAGTCCACACCTCAGCCACCATGATCCTGATCCATGTCCGCACTTCAGCCACCATTATCGCGGTCCATTTCCATCCCTCAGCAACCATGTCCGTGTTCCATATCCACACCTCAAACACCATGATCATGTTCAATGCCCACAACACTGCCACCATGTCCGTGTTCCAAGTCCACACCTCAGTCACCATGATCATGTTCCATGTCGACAGCTCAGACAACATCTCCGTGTTCCATGTCCGCACTCAGCTAACATGATCGTTTTCCATTTCCACACCTCAGCCACCATGATCGTGTTCAATGTCGCACCTCAGCCACCATGTCCATCTTCCATGTCCACACCTCAGCCACCATGTCCACGTTCCATTTCCACACCCCAGCCACCATATCCGAGTTCCATATCCACACCTCAGCCACCATGATCGTGTTCAATGTCGCACCTCATCCACCATGTCCATGTTCCATGTCCGCACCTCAGCTACCATGATCATTTTCCATTTCGACACTTCAGACACCATGATCGTGTTTCATTTCCACACTTCATCCGTCATGTCCGCGTTCCGAGTCCACATCTCAGCCACCATGATCGTGTTCGATGTCCACACCTCAGTACAATTATCTTGTTCCATGTCCACAACTCAGAGAACATGATCATGTTCCATGTCCACAGCACAGCCACCATGATCTTGATCCATGTCCACACTTCAGCCACCATGATCGCGTTCCATTTCTACACCACAGCCAACATGATTGTGTACCACTTCCACCCCTCAACCACCATGATCATCTTCCATGTCCACACCACAGCCACCATGATAGCGCTCCATGTCCACACCTCAGCCACCATGATCGTGTTCCATGTCCACACATCAGTACAATGATCATGTTCCATCTCCACACCTAAGACACCATTATCGTGATCCATTTCCACACCACAGCCACCACGATTATGTTCCATGTCCACACCACAGCCACCAAGATGGTGTTCCATGTCCACACCTCAGCCACCATGATCGTGTTCCGTTTCCACACTTCATCCGCCATATCCGTGATCCAAGTCCACACCTCAGACACCATGATCGTGTTCGATGTCCGCACCTCAGTACATTTATCGTTTTCCATATCCACACCTCAGCCACCATGATCATGTTCCATGTGCACACTTCAGCCACCATGGTCGTGTTCCATGTCCACACCTCAGTACATTGATCGTGTTCCATGTCCACACCTCAGCCAACATGATCATGTTCTTTGTCCACACCACAGCCACCATGATCCTGATCCATGTGCACACTTCAGCCACCATGATCATGTTCTTTGTCCACACCACAGCCACCATGATCCTGATCCATGTCCACACTTCAGCCACCATGAACGTGGTCCATTTCCATCCCTCAGCAACCATGTCCGTGTTCCATATCCACACCTCAACCACCATGATCATGTTCAATGCCCACAACACTGCCACGATGATCGTGTTCCATGTCCACAACTCAGCCACCATGATAGTGTTCCATGTCGACAGATCAGACACTGTGTCTGTGTTCCATGTCCGCACCTAGGCCACCATGTCCACGTTCCATTTCCACACCCCAGCCACCATATCCGAGTTCCATATCCACACCTCAGCCACCATGATCGTGTTCCATATCCACACCTCAGCCACCATGATCGTGTTCCATGTCCACCCCTCAGCCACCATGATCATGTTCCATGCCCACACCACAGCCACCATATCCGAGTTCCATATCCACACCCCACCCACCATATCCGAGTTCCATATCCACACCTCAGACACCATGATCGTGTTCGATGTCCACAACTCAGTACATTGATCGTGTTCCATGTACACACCTCTGTACATTTATCGTTTTCCATATCCACACCTCAGCCACCATGATCATGTTCCATGTGCACACTTCAGCCACCATGATCATGTTCTTTGTCCACACCACAGCCACCATGATCCTGATCCCTGTCCACACTTCAGCCACCATGATCGCGGTCCATTTCCATCCCTCAGCAACCATGTCCGTGTTTCATATCCACACCTCAACCACCATGATCATGTACAATGCCCACAACACTGCCACCATGATCGTGTTCCATGTCCACAACTCAGTCACCATGATAGTGTTCCATGTCGACAGATCAGACACTGTGTCCGTGTTCCATGTCCGCACCTCAGCCACCATGATCATGTTCCATGTCCACACCTCAGTCACCATGATAGTGTTCCATGTCGACAGATCAGACACTGTGTCCGTGTTCCATGTCCGCACCTCAGCCACCATGTCCACGTTCCATTTCCACACCCCAGCCACCATATCCGAGTTCCATATCCACACCCCAGCCACCATATCCGAGTTCCATATCCACACCTCAGCCACCATGATCATGTTCCATGTCCACACCTCAGCCACCAAGAACATGTTCCATGTCCACACCACAGCCACCATATCCGAGTTCCATATCCACACCTCAGCCACCATGTCCGTGTTCCAAGTCCACACCTCAGCCACCATGATCCTGATCCATGTCCGCACTTCAGCCACCATTATCGCGGTCCATTTCCATCCCTCAGCAACCATGTCCGTGTTCCATATCCACACCTCAAACACCATGATCATGTTCAATGCCCACAACACTGCCACCATGTCCGTGTTCCAAGTCCACACCTCAGTCACCATGATCATGTTCCATGTCGACAGCTCAGACAACATCTCCGTGTTCCATGTCCGCACTCAGCTAACATGATCGTTTTCCATTTCCACACCTCAGCCACCATGATCGTGTTCAATGTCGCACCTCAGCCACCATGTCCATCTTCCATGTCCACACCTCAGCCACCATGTCCACGTTCCATTTCCACACCCCAGCCACCATATCCGAGTTCCATATCCACACCTCAGCCACCATGATCGTGTTCAATGTCGCACCTCATCCACCATGTCCATGTTCCATGTCCGCACCTCAGCTACCATGATCATTTTCCATTTCGACACTTCAGACACCATGATCGTGTTTCATTTCCACACTTCATCCGTCATGTCCGCGTTCCGAGTCCACATCTCAGCCACCATGATCGTGTTCGATGTCCACACCTCAGTACAATTATCTTGTTCCATGTCCACAACTCAGAGAACATGATCATGTTCCATGTCCACAGCACAGCCACCATGATCTTGATCCATGTCCACACTTCAGCCACCATGATCGCGTTCCATTTCTACACCACAGCCAACATGATTGTGTACCACTTCCACCCCTCAACCACCATGATCATCTTCCATGTCCACACCACAGCCACCATGATAGCGCTCCATGTCCACACCTCAGCCACCATGATCGTGTTCCATGTCCACACATCAGTACAATGATCATGTTCCATCTCCACACCTAAGACACCATTATCGTGATCCATTTCCACACCACAGCCACCACGATTATGTTCCATGTCCACACCACAGCCACCAAGATGGTGTTCCATGTCCACACCTCAGCCACCATGATCGTGTTCCGTTTCCACACTTCATCCGCCATATCCGTGATCCAAGTCCACACCTCAGACACCATGATCGTGTTCGATGTCCGCACCTCAGTACATTTATCGTTTTCCATATCCACACCTCAGCCACCATGATCATGTTCCATGTGCACACTTCAGCCACCATGGTCGTGTTCCATGTCCACACCTCAGTACATTGATCGTGTTCCATGTCCACACCTCAGCCAACATGATCATGTTCTTTGTCCACACCACAGCCACCATGATCCTGATCCATGTGCACACTTCAGCCACCATGATCATGTTCTTTGTCCACACCACAGCCACCATGATCCTGATCCATGTCCACACTTCAGCCACCATGATCGTGGTCCATTTCCATCCCTCAGCAACCATGTCCGTGTTCCATATCCACACCTCAACCACCATGATCATGTTCAATGCCCACAACACTGCCACCATGATCGTGTTCCATGTCCACAACTCAGCCACCATGATAGTGTTCCATGTCGACAGATCAGACACTGTGTCCGTGTTCCATGTCCGCACCTAGGCCACCATGTCCACGTTCCATTTCCACACCCCAGCCACCATATCCGAGTTCCATATCC
Organism: Hypanus sabinus; assembly: GCF_030144855.1. Taxonomy (NCBI): domain Eukaryota; kingdom Metazoa; phylum Chordata; class Chondrichthyes; order Myliobatiformes; family Dasyatidae; genus Hypanus; species Hypanus sabinus. The sequence goes on along the minus strand of NC_082708.1, from coordinate 89,301,847 downwards.
ACACCTCAGCCACCATGATCGTGTTCCATATCCACACCTCAGCCACCATGATCGTGTTCCATGTCCACACCTCAGCCACCATGATCATGTTCCATGCCCACACCACAGCCACCATATCCGAGTTCCATATCCACACCCCACCCACCATATCCGGGTTCCATATCCACACCTCAGACACCATGATCGTGTTCGATGTCCACAACTCAGTACATTGATCGTGTTCCATGTACACACCTCTGTACATTTATCGTTTTCCATATCCACACCTCAGCCACCATGATCATGTTCCATGTGCACACTTCAGCCACCATGATCATGTTCTTTGTCCACACCACAGCCACCATGATCCTGATCCATGTCCGCACTTCAGCCACCATGATCGCGGTCCATTTCCATCCCTCAGCAACCATGTCCGTGTTCCATATCCAGCCCTGAACCACCATGATCATGTTCAATGCCCACAACACTGCCACCATGATCGTGTTCCATGTCCACAACTCAGCCACCATGATAGTGTTCCATGTCGACAGATCAGACACTGTGTCCGTGTTCCATGTCCGCACCTCAGCCACCATGTCCATGTTCCAAGTCCACACCTCAGTCACCATGATCATGTTCCATGTCGACAGCTCAGACAACCTCTCCGTGTTCCATGTCCGCACTCAGCTAACATGATCGTTTTCCATTTCCACACCTCAGCCACCATGATCGTGTTCAATGTCGCACCTCAGCCACCATGTCCGTTTTCCATGTCCACACATTAGTCAACATGATGGTGTTCCATGTCCACACATCAGTCACCATGCCCATGATCCATGTCCACTCCTGAGCCACTATGATCGTGTTCCATGTCCACACATCAGTACAACGATCATGTTCCATGTCCGCACCTCAGACACCATGTCCAAGTTCAATGAACACACCTCAGCCACTATGTCGGTGCTCCGTGTCCACACCTCAGCCATCATGTCCGTGTTCCATGTCCACACCTCAGCCATCATGATCGAGATTCATGTCAACACCTCAGCCACCATGATCGTGTTCCATGTCCATAAATCAGTACATTGATCGTGTTCCTTGTCCACACCTCAGCCACCATGATCGTGTTCGATGTCCACACCTCAGTACATTGATCGTGTTCCACGTACACCCCTCAGTACTTTTATCATGTTCCAAGTCCACACCTCAGCCACGATCATGTTCCATGTCCACACCACAGCCAACATGATCTTGATCCATGTCCACACTTCAGCCACCATGATAGCGTTCCATTTCCACACCCCAGCTACCATATCCGTGTTCCATATCCACACCTCAGCCACCATGATTATGTTCCATGTCCACACCTCAGCCACGATGATCGTGTTCCATGTCGACAGATCAGCCACCGTGTCCGTGTTTCATGTCCGCACCTCAGCGAACATGATCATGTTCCATGTCCACACCTTAGCCACGATGATCGTGTTCCATGTCGACAGATCAGCCACCGTGTCCGTGTTTCATGTCCGCACCTCAGCCACTATGATCGATTTCCATTTCCACATCACAGCCACCATGATCGTGTTCCATGTCCACACCTCAGACACCATTTCCATGTTCCACGTCCACACCTCAGCCACCATGTCCGTGTTCCATGTAAACACCTCAGCCACAGTGTCCGTGTTCCATGTCCACACCTCAGACGCCATTTCAATTTTCCACGTCCACACCAAAGACACCATTATCGTGTTCCATGTCCACACCTCAACCACCATGTCCGTGTTCCATGTCCATCCCTCAGACACCATGTCCGTTTTCCATTTCTACACCTTGGCCACCATGTCCGTGTTCCATGTCCACACCTCAGACACCATGTCCGTGTTCCATGTCCACACTTCAGACACCATGTCCGAGTTCAATGACCAGACCGCAGCCACAATGTCGGTGCTCCGTGTCCACAACTCAGCGAACATGTCCGTGTTCCATGTCCACACCTGAGACATCATGTCCGTGTTCCATGTCCACACCTCAGCCACCATGATCGTGTTCAATGTCCACAGCTCAGTACATTGATCGTGTTCCATGTCCACACCTGAGACATCATGATCATGTTCCATGTCCACTCCTGAGCCACCATGATCGTGTTCCATGTCCGCACATCAGTACAACGATCATGTTCCATGTCCGCACCTCAGACACCATGTCCGAGTTCAATGAACACACCTCAGCCACTATGTCGGTGCTCCGTGTCCACACCTCAGCCACCATGATCGTGTTCCATGTCAACACATCAGTACATTGATCGTGTTCCATGTCCACACCTCAGCCACCATGATCGTGTTCCATGTCCACACATCAGTACATTGATCATGTTCCATGTCCACAACTCAGCCACCATGATCGTGTTCAATGTCGCACCTCAGCCACCATGTCCATGTTCCATGTCCGCAACTCAGCTACCATGATCATTTTCCATTTCGACACCTCAGACACCATGATCGTGTTCAATGTCGCACCTCAGCCACCATGTCCGTTTTCCATGTCCACACATTAGTCAACATGATGGTGTTCCATGTCCACACATCAGTCACCATGCCCATGATCCATGTCCACTCCTGAGCCACCATGATCGTGTTCCATGTCCACACATCAGTACAACGATCATTTTCCATGTCCGCACCTCAGACACCATGTCCGAGTTCAATGAACACACCTCATCCACAATGTCCGTGTTCCATGTCCACACCTCAGCCATCATGATCGTGTTCCATGTCCACATATCAGTACATTGATCGTGTTCCATGTCCACACCTCAGCCACCATGATCGTGTTCGATGTCCACACCTCAGTACATTGATCGTGTTCCATGTACACACTTCAGTACTTTTATCGTGTTCCATGTCCACACCTCAGCCACCATGATCATGTTCCATGTCCACACCACAGCCAACGTGACCTTGATCCATGTCCACACTTCAGCCACCATGATCGCGTTCCATTTCCACACCTCAGCCAACATATCCGTGTTCCATATCCACACCTCAGCGACCATGAATGTGTTCGATGTCCATACCTCAGTACATTGATCGTGTTCCATGTCCAAATATCAGTACATTGATCGTGTTCCATGTCCACACCTCAGCCACCATGATCGTGTTCGATGTCCACACCTCAGTACATTGATCGTTTTCCATGTACACACCTCAGTACTTTTATCGTGTTCCATGTCCACACCTCAGCCACCATGATCATGTTCCATGTCCACACCTCAGCCAACATATCCGTGTTCCATATCCACACCTCAGCCACCATGAATGTGTTCGATGTCCATACCTCAGTACATTGATCGTGTTCCATGTACACACCTCAGCCACCATGATCGTGTTCCATGTCCGCACCTCAGATACCATGATCGTTTTCCATTTCGACACCTCAGACACCATGATCGTGTTCAATGTCGCACCTCAGCCACCATGTCCATTTTCCATGTCCACACATCATTCACCATGCCCATGATCCATGTCCACTCCTGAGCCACCATGATGGTGTTCCATGTCCACACATCAGTACAATGATCATGTTCTATGTCCACACCTCAGCCACCATGTCCGTGTTCCATGTCCACACCACAGTCATCATGATCGAGATTCATGTCAGCACCTCAGCCACTATGATCGTGTTCCATGTCCACACCTCAGTACATTGATCGTGTTCCATGTCCACACCTCAGCCACCATGATCGTGTTCCGTTTCCACACTTCATCTGCCATATCCGTGATCCAAGTCCACACCTCAGACACCATGATCGTGTTCGATGTCCACAACTCAGTACATTGAACGTTTTCGATGTCCACAACTCAGTACATTGATCGTGTTCCATGTCCACACCTCAGCCAACATGATCATGTTCTATGTCCACACCACAGCCACCATGATCGTGATCCATGTCCACACTTCAGCCACCATGATCGCGGTCCATTTCCACACCTCAGCAACCATGATCATCTTCAATGCCCACAACACAGCCACCATGATCGTGTTCCATGCCCACACCTCAGTACATTGATCGTGTTCCATGTCCACACCTCAGCCACCATGATCGTGTTCCGTTTCCACACTTCATCTGCCATATCCGTGATCCAAGTCCACACCTCAGACACCATGATCGTGTTCGATGTCCACAACTCAGTACATTGATCGTGTTCCATGTCCACACCTCAGCCAACATGATCATGTTCTATGTCCACAACTCAGCCACCATGATCGTGTTCAATGTCGCACCTCAGCCACCATGTCCATGTTCCATGTCCGCAACTCAGCTACCATGATCATTTTCCATTTCGACACCTCAGACACCATGATCGTGTTCAATGTCGCACCTCAGCCACCATGTCCGTTTTCCATGTCCACACATTAGTCAACATGATGGTGTTCCATGTCCACACATCAGTCACCATGCCCATGATCCATGTCCACTCCTGAGCCACCATGATCGTGTTCCATGTCCACACATCAGTACAACGATCATTTTCCATGTCCGCACCTCAGACACCATGTCCGAGTTCAATGAACACACCTCATCCACAATGTCCGTGTTCCATGTCCACACCTCAGCCATCATGATCGTGTTCCATGTCCACATATCAGTACATTGATCGTGTTCCATGTCCAAATATCAGTACATTGATCGTGTTCCATGTCCACACCTCAGCCACCATGATCGTGTTCGATGTCCACACCTCAGTACATTGATCGTTTTCCATGTACACACCTCAGTACTTTTATCGTGTTCCATGTCCACACCTCAGCCACCATGATCATGTTCCATGTCCACACCTCAGCCAACATATCCGTGTTCCATATCCACACCTCAGCCACCATGAATGTGTTCGATGTCCATACCTCAGTACATTGATCGTGTTCCATGTACACACCTCAGCCACCATGATCGTGTTCCATGTCCGCACCTCAGATACCATGATCGTTTTCCATTTCGACACCTCAGACACCATGATCGTGTTCAATGTCGCACCTCAGCCACCATGTCCATTTTCCATGTCCACACATCATTCACCATGCCCATGATCCATGTCCACTCCTGAGCCACCATGATGGTGTTCCATGTCCACACATCAGTACAATGATCATGTTCTATGTCCACACCTCAGCCACCATGTCCGTGTTCCATGTCCACACCACAGTCATCATGATCGAGATTCATGTCAGCACCTCAGCCACTATGATCGTGTTCCATGTCCACACCTCAGTACATTGATCGTGTTCCATGTCCACACCTCAGCCACCATGATCGTGTTCCGTTTCCACACTTCATCTGCCATATCCGTGATCCAAGTCCACACCTCAGACACCATGATCGTGTTCGATGTCCACAACTCAGTACATTGAACGTTTTCGATGTCCACAACTCAGTACATTGATCGTGTTCCATGTCCACACCTCAGCCAACATGATCATGTTCTATGTCCACACCACAGCCACCATGATCGTGATCCATGTCCACACTTCAGCCACCATGATCGCGGTCCATTTCCACACCTCAGCAACCATGATCATCTTCAATGCCCACAACACAGCCACCATGATCGTGTTCCATGCCCACACCTCAGTACATTGATCGTGTTCCATGTCCACACCTCAGCCACCATGATCGTGTTCCGTTTCCACACTTCATCTGCCATATCCGTGATCCAAGTCCACACCTCAGACACCATGATCGTGTTCGATGTCCACAACTCAGTACATTGATCGTGTTCCATGTCCACACCTCAGCCAACATGATCATGTTCTATGTCCACAACTCAGCCACCATGATCGTGTTCAATGTCGCACCTCAGCCACCATGTCCATGTTCCATGTCCGCAACTCAGCTACCATGATCATTTTCCATTTCGACACCTCAGACACCATGATCGTGTTCAATGTCGCACCTCAGCCACCATGTCCGTTTTCCATGTCCACACATTAGTCAACATGATGGTGTTCCATGTCCACACATCAGTCACCATGCCCATGATCCATGTCCACTCCTGAGCCACCATGATCGTGTTCCATGTCCACACATCAGTACAACGATCATTTTCCATGTCCGCACCTCAGACACCATGTCCGAGTTCAATGAACACACCTCATCCACAATGTCCGTGTTCCATGTCCACACCTCAGCCATCATGATCGTGTTCCATGTCCACATATCAGTACATTGATCGTGTTCCATGTCCACACCTCAGCCACCATGATCGTGTTCGATGTCCACACCTCAGTACATTGATCGTGTTCCATGTACACACTTCAGTACTTTTATCGTGTTCCATGTCCACACCTCAGCCACCATGATCATGTTCCATGTCCACACCACAGCCAACGTGACCTTGATCCATGTCCACACTTCAGCCACCATGATCGCGTTCCATTTCCACACCTCAGCCAACATATCCGTGTTCCATATCCACACCTCAGCGACCATGAATGTGTTCGATGTCCATACCTCAGTACATTGATCGTGTTCCATGTCCAAATATCAGTACATTGATCGTGTTCCATGTCCACACCTCAGCCACCATGATCGTGTTCGATGTCCACACCTCAGTACATTGATCGTTTTTCATGTACACACCTCAGTACTTTTATCGTGTTCCATGTCCACACCTCAGCCACCATGATCATGTTCCATGTCCACACCTCAGCCAACATATCCGTGTTCCATATCCACACCTCAGCCACCATGAATGTGTTCGATGTCCATACCTCAGTACATTGATCGTGTTCCATGTACACACCTCAGCCACCATGATCGTGTTCCATGTCCGCACCTCAGATACCATGATCGTTTTCCATTTCGACACCTCAGACACCATGATCGTGTTCAATGTCGCACCTCAGCCACCATGTCCATTTTCCATGTCCACACATCATTCACCATGCCCATGATCCATGTCCACTCCTGAGCCACCATGATGGTGTTCCATGTCCACACATCAGTACAATGATCATGTTCTATGTCCACACCTCAGCCACCATGTCCGTGTTCCATGTCCACACCACAGTCATCATGATCGAGATTCATGTCAGCACCTCAGCCACTATGATCGTGTTCCATGTCCACACCTCAGTACATTGATCGTGTTCCATGTCCACACCTCAGCCACCATGATCGTGTTCCGTTTCCACACTTCATCTGCCATATCCGTGATCCAAGTCCACACCTCAGACACCATGATCGTGTTCGATGTCCACAACTCAGTACATTGAACGTTTTCGATGTCCACAACTCAGTACATTGATCGTGTTCCATGTCCACACCTCAGCCAACATGATCATGTTCTATGTCCACACCACAGCCACCATGATCGTGATCCATGTCCACACTTCAGCCACCATGATCGCGGTCCATTTCCACACCTCAGCAACCATGATCATCTTCAATGCCCACAACACAGCCACCATGATCGTGTTCCATGCCCACACCTCAGTACATTGATCGTGTTCCATGTCCACACCTCAGCCACCATGATCGTGTTCCGTTTCCACACTTCATCTGCCATATCCGTGATCCAAGTCCACACCTCAGACACCATGATCGTGTTCGATGTCCACAACTCAGTACATTGATCGTGTTCCATGTCCACACCTCAGCCAACATGATCATGTTCTATGTCCACAACTCAGCCACCATGATCGTGTTCAATGTCGCACCTCAGCCACCATGTCCATGTTCCATGTCCGCAACTCAGCTACCATGATCATTTTCCATTTCGACACCTCAGACACCATGATCGTGTTCAATGTCGCACCTCAGCCACCATGTCCGTTTTCCATGTCCACACATTAGTCAACATGATGGTGTTCCATGTCCACACATCAGTCACCATGCCCATGATCCATGTCCACTCCTGAGCCACCATGATCGTGTTCCATGTCCACACATCAGTACAACGATCATTTTCCATGTCCGCACCTCAGACACCATGTCCGAGTTCAATGAACACACCTCATCCACAATGTCCGTGTTCCATGTCCACACCTCAGCCATCATGATCGTGTTCCATGTCCACATATCAGTACATTGATCGTGTTCCATGTCCAAATATCAGTACATTGATCGTGTTCCATGTCCACACCTCAGCCACCATGATCGTGTTCGATGTCCACACCTCAGTACATTGATCGTTTTCCATGTACACACCTCAGTACTTTTATCGTGTTCCATGTCCACACCTCAGCCACCATGATCATGTTCCATGTCCACACCTCAGCCAACATATCCGTGTTCCATATCCACACCTCAGCCACCATGAATGTGTTCGATGTCCATACCTCAGTACATTGATCGTGTTCCATGTACACACCTCAGCCACCATGATCGTGTTCCATGTCCGCACCTCAGATACCATGATCGTTTTCCATTTCGACACCTCAGACACCATGATCGTGTTCAATGTCGCACCTCAGCCACCATGTCCATTTTCCATGTCCACACATCATTCACCATGCCCATGATCCATGTCCACTCCTGAGCCACCATGATGGTGTTCCATGTCCACACATCAGTACAATGATCATGTTCTATGTCCACACCTCAGCCACCATGTCCGTGTTCCATGTCCACACCACAGTCATCATGATCGAGATTCATGTCAGCACCTCAGCCACTATGATCGTGTTCCATGTCCACACCTCAGTACATTGATCGTGTTCCATGTCCACACCTCAGCCACCATGATCGTGTTCCGTTTCCACACTTCATCTGCCATATCCGTGATCCAAGTCCACACCTCAGACACCATGATCGTGTTCGATGTCCACAACTCAGTACATTGAACGTTTTCGATGTCCACAACTCAGTACATTGATCGTGTTCCATGTCCACACCTCAGCCAACATGATCATGTTCTATGTCCACACCACAGCCACCATGATCGTGATCCATGTCCACACTTCAGCCACCATGATCGCGGTCCATTTCCACACCTCAGCAACCATGATCATCTTCAATGCCCACAACACAGCCACCATGATCGTGTTCCATGCCCACACCTCAGTACATTGATCGTGTTCCATGTCCACACCTCAGCCACCATGATCGTGTTCCGTTTCCACACTTCATCTGCCATATCCGTGATCCAAGTCCACACCTCAGACACCATGATCGTGTTCGATGTCCACAACTCAGTACATTGATCGTGTTCCATGTCCACACCTCAGCCAACATGATCATGTTCTATGTCCACAACTCAGCCACCATGATCGTGTTCAATGTCGCACCTCAGCCACCATGTCCATGTTCCATGTCCGCAACTCAGCTACCATGATCATTTTCCATTTCGACACCTCAGACACCATGATCGTGTTCAATGTCGCACCTCAGCCACCATGTCCGTTTTCCATGTCCACACATTAGTCAACATGATGGTGTTCCATGTCCACACATCAGTCACCATGCCCATGATCCATGTCCACTCCTGAGCCACCATGATCGTGTTCCATGTCCACACATCAGTACAACGATCATTTTCCATGTCCGCACCTCAGACACCATGTCCGAGTTCAATGAACACACCTCATCCACAATGTCCGTGTTCCATGTCCACACCTCAGCCATCATGATCGTGTTCCATGTCCACATATCAGTACATTGATCGTGTTCCATGTCCAAATATCAGTACATTGATCGTGTTCCATGTCCACACCTCAGCCACCATGATCGTGTTCGATGTCCACACCTCAGTACATTGATCGTTTTCCATGTACACACCTCAGTACTTTTATCGTGTTCCATGTCCACACCTCAGCCACCATGATCATGTTCCATGTCCACACCTCAGCCAACATATCCGTGTTCCATATCCACACCTCAGCCACCATGAATGTGTTCGATGTCCATACCTCAGTACATTGATCGTGTTCCATGTACACACCTCAGCCACCATGATCGTGTTCCATGTCCGCACCTCAGATACCATGATCGTTTTCCATTTCGACACCTCAGACACCATGATCGTGTTCAATGTCGCACCTCAGCCACCATGTCCATTTTCCATGTCCACACATCATTCACCATGCCCATGATCCATGTCCACTCCTGAGCCACCATGATGGTGTTCCATGTCCACACATCAGTACAATGATCATGTTCTATGTCCACACCTCAGCCACCATGTCCGTGTTCCATGTCCACACCACAGTCATCATGATCGAGATTCATGTCAGCACCTCAGCCACTATGATCGTGTTCCATGTCCACACCTCAGTACATTGATCGTGTTCCATGTCCACACCTCAGCCACCATGATCGTGTTCCGTTTCCACACTTCATCTGCCATATCCGTGATCCAAGTCCACACCTCAGACACCATGATCGTGTTCGATGTCCACAACTCAGTACATTGAACGTTTTCGATGTCCACAACTCAGTACATTGATCGTGTTCCATGTCCACACCTCAGCCAACATGATCATGTTCTATGTCCACACCACAGCCACCATGATCGTGATCCATGTCCACACTTCAGCCACCATGATCGCGGTCCATTTCCACACCTCAGCAACCATGATCATCTTCAATGCCCACAACACAGCCACCATGATCGTGTTCCATGCCCACACCTCAGTACATTGATCGTGTTCCATGTCCACACCTCAGCCACCATGATCGTGTTCCGTTTCCACACTTCATCTGCCATATCCGTGATCCAAGTCCACACCTCAGACACCATGATCGTGTTCGATGTCCACAACTCAGTACATTGATCGTGTTCCATGTCCACACCTCAGCCAACATGATCATGTTCTATGTCCACAACTCAGCCACCATGATCGTGTTCAATGTCGCACCTCAGCCACCATGTCCATGTTCCATGTCCGCAACTCAGCTACCATGATCATTTTCCATTTCGACACCTCAGACACCATGATCGTGTTCAATGTCGCACCTCAGCCACCATGTCCGTTTTCCATGTCCACACATTAGTCAACATGATGGTGTTCCATGTCCACACATCAGTCACCATGCCCATGATCCATGTCCACTCCTGAGCCACCATGATCGTGTTCCATGTCCACACATCAGTACAACGATCATTTTCCATGTCCGCACCTCAGACACCATGTCCGAGTTCAATGAACACACCTCATCCACAATGTCCGTGTTCCATGTCCACACCTCAGCCATCATGATCGTGTTCCATGTCCACATATCAGTACATTGATCGTGTTCCATGTCCACACCTCAGCCACCATGATCGTGTTCGATGTCCACACCTCAGTACATTGATCGTGTTCCATGTACACACTTCAGTACTTTTATCGTGTTCCATGTCCACACCTCAGCCACCATGATCATGTTCCATGTCCACACCACAGCCAACGTGACCTTGATCCATGTCCACACTTCAGCCACCATGATCGCGTTCCATTTCCACACCTCAGCCAACATATCCGTGTTCCATATCCACACCTCAGCGACCATGAATGTGTTCGATGTCCATACCTCAGTACATTGATCGTGTTCCATGTCCAAATATCAGTACATTGATCGTGTTCCATGTCCACACCTCAGCCACCATGATCGTGTTCGATGTCCACACCTCAGTACATTGATCGTTTTTCATGTACACACCTCAGTACTTTTATCGTGTTCCATGTCCACACCTCAGCCACCATGATCATGTTCCATGTCCACACCTCAGCCAACATATCCGTGTTCCATATCCACACCTCAGCCACCATGAATGTGTTCGATGTCCATACCTCAGTACATTGATCGTGTTCCATGTACACACCTCAGCCACCATGATCGTGTTCCATGTCCGCACCTCAGATACCATGATCGTTTTCCATTTCGACACCTCAGACACCATGATCGTGTTCAATGTCGCACCTCAGCCACCATGTCCATTTTCCATGTCCACACATCATTCACCATGCCCATGATCCATTCCACTCCTGAGCCACCATGATGGTGTTCCATGTCCACACATCAGTACAATGATCATGTTCTATGTCCACACCTCAGCCACCATGTCCGTGTTCCATGTCCACACCACAGTCATCATGATCGAGATTCATGTCAGCACCTCAGCCACTATGATCGTGTTCCATGTCCACACCTCAGTACATTGATCGTGTTCCATGTCCACACCTCAGCCACCATGATCGTGTTCCGTTTCCACACTTCATCTGCCATATCCGTGATCCAAGTCCACACCTCAGACACCATGATCGTGTTCGATGTCCACAACTCAGTACATTGAACGTTTTCGATGTCCACAACTCAGTACATTGATCGTGTTCCATGTCCACACCTCAGCCAACATGATCATGTTCTATGTCCACACCACAGCCACCATGATCGTGATCCATGTCCACACTTCAGCCACCATGATCGCGGTCCATTTCCACACCTCAGCAACCATGATCATCTTCAATGCCCACAACACAGCCACCATGATCGTGTTCCATGCCCACACCTCAGTACATTGATCGTGTTCCATGTCCACACCTCAGCCACCATGATCGTGTTCCGTTTCCACACTTCATCTGCCATATCCGTGATCCAAGTCCACACCTCAGACACCATGATCGTGTTCGATGTCCACAACTCAGTACATTGATCGTGTTCCATGTCCACACCTCAGCCAACATGATCATGTTCTATGTCCACACCACAGCCACCATGATCGTGATGCATGTCCACACATCAGCCACCATGATCGCGGTCCATTTCCACACCTCAGCAACCATGATCATCTTCAATGCCCACAACACTGCCACCATGATCGTGTTCCATGTCCACAACTCAGCCAGCATAATAGTGTTCCATGTCGACAGATCAGACACTGTGTCCGTGTTTCATGTCCGCACCTCAGCCACCATGTCCACGTTCCATTTCCACACCCCAGCCACCATGATCATGTTCCATGTCCACACATCAGCCACCATGAACATGTTCCATGTCCACACCACAGCCACCATATCCGAGTTCCATATCCACACCTCAGCCACCATGTCCGTGTTCCAAGTCCACACCTCAGCCACCATGTCCATGTTCCATGTCCGCACCTCAGCTACCATGATCATTTTCCATTTCGACACTTCAGACACCATGATCGTGTTCAATGTCACACCTCAGCCACCATGTCCGTTTTCCATGTCCACACATTAGTCAACATGATGGTGTTCCATGTCCACACATCAGTCACCATGCCCATGATCCATGTCCACTCCTGAGCCACCATGATCGTGTTCCATGTCCACACATCAGTACAATAATCATGTTCCATGTCCACACCTCAGACACCATGTCCATGTTCAATGTCCACACCTAAGCCACCATGTCCGTGCTCCATGTCCACACCTCAGACACCATGTCCGTGTTCCATGTCCGCACCTCAGACACCATGTCCGAGTTCAATGAACACACCTAATCCACAATGTCCGTGTTCCATGTCCACACCTCAGCCATCATGATCGAGATTCACGTCAACACCTCAGCCACCATGATCGTGTTCCATGTCCATATATCAGTACATTGATCGTGTTCCATGTCCACACCTCAGCCACCATGATCGTGTTCGATGTCCACACCTCAGTACATTGATCGTGTTCCATGTACACCCCTCAGTACTTTTATCGTGTTCCAAGTCCACACCTCAGCCACGATCATGTTCCATGTCCACACCACAGCCAACATGATCTTGATCCATGTCCACACTTCAGCCACCATGATAGCGTTCCATTTCCACACCCCAGCTACCATATCCGTGTTCCATATCCACACCTCAGCCACCATGATTATGTTCCATGTCCACACCACAGCCACCATGATCGTGTTCCATGTCCACACCTCAGCCACGATGATCGTGTTCCATGTCCACACCTCAGACACCATGTCCGTGTTCCATGTCCACACTTCAGACACCATGTCCGAGTTCAATGACCAGACCGCAGCCACAATGTCGGTGCTCCGTGTCCACAACTCAGCGAACATGTCCGTGTTCCATGTCCACACCTGAGACATCATGTCCGTGTTCCATGTCCACACCTCAGCCACCATGATCGTGTTCAATGTCCACAGCTCAGTACATTGATCGTGTTCCATGTCCACACCTGAGACATCATGATCATGTTCCATGTCCACACCACAGCCACCATGATCGTGATCCTTGTCCACACTTCAGCCAACATGTCCGTGTTCCATATCCACACCTCAGCCACAATGTCCGTGTTCCAAGTCCTCACCTCAGCCACCATGTCCGTGTTCCACGTCCACACCTCAGCCACCATGTCCGTGTTCCATATCCACACCTCAGCCACCATAATCGTGTTCCATGTCCAAACCTCAGTACAATGATCGTGTTCCATGTCACCACCTCAGTCACCATGTTCATGTTCCATGCCAACACCTCAGCCGCAATGTCCATGTTCCATTTCCACACCTCAGTCACTGTGATCGTGTTTCATGTCCACACCTCAGCCATCTTGATCCTATTCTACGTCGACAGCTCAGCCAACATCTCCGTGTTCCATGTCCACACCTCAGCCACCATGATCGTGTTCCATGTCCACACATCAGTACAATGATCATGTTCCATCTCCACACTTAAGACACCATTATCGTGATCCATTTCCACACCACAGCCACCACGATTATGTTCCATGTCCACACCACAGCCACCAAGATTGTGTTCCATGCCCACACCTCAGCCACCATGATCGTGTTCCGTTTCCACACTTCATCCGCCATATCCGTGATCCAAGTCCACACCTCAGACACCATGATCGTGTTCGATGTCCACAACTCAGTACATTGATTGTGTTCCATGTACACACCTCTGTACATTTATCGTTTTCCATATCCACACCTCAGCCACCATGATCATGTTCCATGTGCACACTTCAGCCACCATGATCATGTTCTTTGTCCACACCACAGCCACCATGATCCTGATCCATGTCCACACTTCAGCCACCATGATCGCGGTCCATTTCCATCCCTCAGCAACCATGTCTGTGTTCCATATTCACACCTCAACCACCCTGATCATGTTCAATGCCCTCAACACTGCCACCATGATCGTGTTCCATGTCCACAACTCAGCCACCATGATAGTGTTCCATGTCGACAGATCAGACACTGTGCCCGTGTTCCATGTCCGCACCTCAGCCACCATATCCGAGTTCCATATCCACACCTCAGCCACCATGATCATGTTCCATGTCCACACCTCAGCCACCATGAACATGTTCCATGTCCACACCACAGCCACCATATCCGAGTTCCATATCCACACCTCAGCCACCATGTCCGTGTTCCAAGTCCACACCTCAGTCACCATGATCATGTTCCGACAGCTCAGACAACATCTCCATGTTCCATGTCCGCACCTCAGCTACCATGATCATTTTCCATTTCAACACTTCAGACACCATGATCGTGTTCAATGTCACACCTCAGCCACCATGTCCGTTTTCCATGTCCACACATTAGTCAACATGATGGTGTTCCATGTCCACTTATCAGTCACCATGCCCATGATCCATGTCCACTCCTGAGCCACCATGATCGTGTTCCATGTCCACACATCAGTACAATAATCATGTTCCATGTCCACACCTCAGACACCATGTCCATGTTCCATGTCCACACCTAAGCCACCATGTCCGTGCTCCATGTCCACACCTCAGACACCATGTCCGTGTTCCATGTCCGCACCTCAGACACCATGTCCGAGTTCAATGAACACACCTCATCCACAATGTCCGTGTTCCATGTCCACACCTCAGCCATCATGATCGAGATTCACGTCAACACCTCAGCCACCATGATCGTGTTCCATGTCCATATATCAGTACATTGATCGTGTTCCATGTCCACACCTCAGCCACCATGATCGTGTTCGATGTCCACACCTCAGTACATTGATCGTGTTCCAAGTACACCCCTCAGTACTTTTATCGTGTTCCAAGTCCACACCTCAGCCACGATCATGTTCCATGTCCACACCACAGCCAACATGATCTTGATCCATGTCCACACTTCAGCCACCATGATAGCGTTCCATTTCCACACCCCAGCTACCATATCCGTGTTCCATATCCACACCTCAGCCACCATGATTATGTTCCATGTCCACACCACAGCCACCATGATCGTGTTCCATGTCCACACCTCAGCCACTATGATCGTGTTCCATGTCGACAGATCAGCCACCGTGTCCGTGTTTCATGTCCGCACCTCAGCCACTATGATCGATTTCCATTTCCACATCACAGCCACCATGATCGTGTTCCATGTCAACACCTCAGACACCATTTCCATGTTCCACGTCCACACCTCAGCCACCATGTCCGTGTTCCATGTAAACACCTCAGCCACAATGTCCGTGTTCCATGTCCACACCTCAGACGCCATTTCAATTTTCCACGTCCACACCAAAGACACCATTATCGTGTTCCATGTCCACACCTCAACCACCATGTCCGTGTTCCATGTCCACACCTCAGACACCATGTCCGTGTTCCATGTCCACACTTCAGACACCATGTCCGAGTTCAATGACCAGACCGCAGCCACAATGTCGGTGCTCCGTGTCCACAACTCAGCGAACATGTCCGTGTTCCATGTCCACACCTGAGACATCATGTCCGTGTTCCATGTCCACACCTCAGCCACCATGATCGTGTTCAATGTCCACAGCTCAGTACATTGATCGTGTTCCATGTCCACACCTGAGACATCATGATCATGTTCCATGTCCACACCACAGCCACCATGATCGTGATCCTTGTCCACACTTCAGCCAGCATGTCCGTGTTCCATATCCACACCTCAGCCACCATGTCCGTGTTCCAAGTCCACACCTCAGCCACCATGTCCGTGTTCCACGTCCACACCTCAGCCACCATGTCCGTGTTCCATATCCACACCTCAGCCACCATAATCGTGTTCCATATCCACACCTCAGCCACCATAATCGTGTTCCATGTCCAAACCTCAGTACAATGATCGTGTTCCATGTCACCACCTCAGTCACCATGTTCATGTTCCATGCCAACACCTCAGCCGCAATGTCCATGTTCCATTTCCACACCTCAGTCACTGTGATCGTGTTTCATGTCCACACCTCAGCCATCTTGATCCTATTCTACGTCGACAGCTCAGCCAACATCTCCGTGTTCCATGTCCACACCTCAGCCACCATGATGGTGTTCCATTTCCGCACCTCATCCACCATGATCGTTATCCATATCCACACATCCGCCACCATGTCCGTGTTCCATATCCACACCACTGCCGCTATGTCCGTGATCCAAGTCCACACCTCAGCCACCATGATCATGTTCCATGTCCACACCACAGCCACCATGATCGTGATGCATGTCCACACCTCAGGCACCATGATCGTGTTCCATGTCGACAGATCAGCCACCATGTCCGTGTTCCATGTCCGCACCTCAGCCACAATGATCATGTTCCATGTCAACACCTCAGCCACCATGATCGTGTTCCATGTCCATATATCAGTACATTGATCGTGTTCCATGTCCACACCTCAGCCACCATGATCGTGTTCGATGTCCACACCTCAGTACATTGATCGTGTTCCATGTACACCCCTCAGTACTTTTATCGTGTTCCAAGTCCACACCTCAGCCACGATCATGTTCCATGTCCACACCACAGCCAACATGATCTTGATCCATGTCCACACTTCAGCCACCATGATAGCGTTCCATTTCCACACCCCAGCTACCATATCCGTGTTCCATATCCACACCTCAGCCACCATGATTATGTTCCATGTCCACACCACAGCCACCATGATCGTGTTCCATGTCCACACCTCAGCCACGATGATCGTGTTCCATGTCGACAGATCAGCCACCGTGTCCGTGTTTCATGTCCACACCTCAGCCACCATGATCATGTTCCATGTCCACACCTCAGCCACGATGATCGTGTTCCATGTCGACAGATCAGCCACCGTGTCCGTGTTTCATGTCCGCATCTCAGCCACCATGATCGTGTTCCATGTCCACACCTCAGACACCATTTCCATGTTCCACGTCCACACCTCAGCCACCATGTCCGTGTTCCATGTAAACACCTCAGCCACAATGTCCGTGTTCCATGTCCACACCTCAGACGCCATTTCAATTTTCCACGTCCACACCAAAGACACCATTATCGTGTTCCATGACCACACCTCAACCACCATGTCCGTGTTCCATGTCCATCCCTCAGACACAATGTCCGTTTTCCATTTCTACACCTTGGCCACCATGTCCGTGTTCCATGTCCACACCTCAGACACCATGTCCGTGTTCCATGTCCACACTTCAGACACCATGTCCGAGTTCAATGACCAGACCGCAGCCACAATGTCGGTGCTCCGTGTCCACAACTCAGCGAACATGTCCGTGTTCCATGTCCACACCTGAGACATCATGTCCGTGTTCCATGTCCACACCTCAGCCACCATGATCGTGATCCTTGTCCACACTTCAGCCAACATGTCCGTGTTCCATATCCACACCTCAGCCACCATGTCCGTGTTCCAAGTCCACACCTCAGCCACCATATCCGTGTTCCACGTCCACACCTCAGCCACCATGTCCGTGTTCCATATCCACACCTGAGCCACCATAATCGTGTTCCATGTCCAAACCTCAGTACAATGATCGTGTTCCATGTCACCACCTCAGTCACCATGTTCATGTTCCATGCCAACACCTCAGCCGCAATGTCCATGTTCCATTTCCACACCTCAGTCACTGTGATCGTGTTTCATGTCCACACCTCAGCCATCTTGATCCTATTCTACGTCGACAGCTCAGCCAACATCTCCGTGTTCCATGTCCACACCTCAGCCACCATGATGGTGTTCCATTTCCGCACCTCATCCACCATGATCGTTATCCATATCCACACATCCGCCACCATGTCCGTGTTCCATATCCACACCACTGCCGCTATGCCCGTGATCCAAGTCCACACCTCAGCCACCATGATCATGTTCCATGTCCACACCACAGCCACCATGATCGTGATGCATGTCCACACCTCAGGCACCATGATCGTGTTCCATGTCGACAGATCAGCCACCATGTCCGTGTTCCATGTCCGCACCTCAGCCACAATGATCATGTTCCATGTCCACACCTCAGCCAACATGATCATGTTCCATGACCACACCACAGCCACCATGATCGTGTTCGATGTCCACACCTCAGTACATTGATCGTGTTCCATGTACACCCCTCAGTACTTTTATCGTGTTCCAAGTCCACACCTCAGCCACGATCATGTTCCATGTCCACACCACAGCCAACATGATCTTGATCCATGTCCACACCTCAGCCACCATGATAGCGTTCCATTTCCACACCCCAGCTACCATATCCGTGTTCCATATCCACACCTCAGCCACCATGATTATGTTCCATGTCCACACCACAGCCACCATGATCGTGTTCCATGTCCACACCTCAGCCACGATGATCGTGTTCCATGTCGACAGATCAGCCACCGTGTCCGTGTTTCATGTCCGCACCTCAGCCACCATGATCATGTTCCATGTCCACACCTCAGCCACGATGATCGTGTTCCATGTCGACAGATCAGCCACCGTGTCCGTGTTTCATGTCCGCACCTCAGCCACTATGATCGATTTCCATTTCCACATCACAGCCACCATGATCATGTTCCATGTCCACACCTCAGACACCATTTCCATGTTCCACGTCCACACCTCAGCCACCATGTCCGTGTTCCATGTAAACACCTCAGCCACAATGTCCGTGTTCCATGTCCACACCTCAGACGCCATTTCAATTTTCCACGTCCACACCAAAGACACCATTATCGTGTTCCATGTCCACACCTCAACCACCATGTCCGTGTTCCATGTCCATCCCTCAGACACCATGTCCGTTTTCCATTTCTACACCTTGGCCACCATGTCCGTGTTCCATGTCCACACCTCAGACACCATGTCCGTGTTCCATGTCCACACTTCAGATACCATGTCCGAGTTCAATGACCAGACCGCAGCCACAATGTCGGTGCTCCGTGTCCACAACTCAGCGGACATGTCCGTGTTCCATGTCCACACCTGAGACATCATGTCCATGTTCCATGTCCACACCTCAGCCACCATGATCGTGTTCAATGTCCACAGCTCAGTACATTGATCGTGTTCCACGTCCACACCTGAGACATCATGATCATGTTCCATGTCCACACCACAGCCACCATGATCGTGATCCTTGTCCACACTTCAGCCAACATGTCCGTGTTCCATATCCACACCTCAGCCACCATAATCGTGTTCCATGTCCAAACCTCAGTACAATGATCGTGTTCCATGTCACCACCTCAGTCACCATGTTCCTGTTCCATGCCAACACCTCAGCCGCAATGTCCATGTTCCATTTCCACACCTCAGTCACTGTGATCGTGTTTCATGTCCACACCTCAGCCATCTTGATCCTATTCCACGTCGACAGCTCAGCCAACATCTCTGTGTTCCATGTCCACACCTCAGCCACCATGATGGTGTTCCATTTCCGCACCTCATCCACCATGATCGTTTTCCATATCCACACATGCGCCACCATGTCCGTGTTCCATATCCACACCACTGCCGCTATGTCCGTGATCCAAGTCCACACCTCAGCCACCATGATCATGTTCCATGTCCACACCACAGCCACCATGATCGTGATGCATGCCCACACCTCAGGCACCATGATCACTTTCCATTTCCACACAACAGCCACCATGTCCGTGTTCCATGTCCACACCTCAGGACATTGATCGTGTTCCATGCCCACCTCTCTGCCAACATGATCGTGTTCCATGTCAACACCACAGCCACCATGATCTTGATCCATGTCCACACTTTAGCCACCATGATCGCGTTGCATTTCCACACCTCAGCCACCATGTCCGTGGTCCATATCCACACCTCAGCCACCATGATCATGTTCCATGTCCACACTACAGCCACCATGATCGTGTTCCATGTCCATATATCAGTACATTGATCGTGTTCCATGTCCACACCTCAGTACATTGATCGTGTTCCATGTACACCCCTCAGTACTTTTATCGTGTTCCAAGTCCACACCTCAGCCACGATCATGTTCCATGTCCACACCACAGCCAACATGATCTTGATCCATGTCCACACTTCAGCCACCATGATAGCGTTCCATTTCCACACCCCAGCTACCATATCCGTGTTCCATATCCACACCTCAGCCACCATGATTATGTTCCATGTCCACACCACAGCCACCATGATCATGTTCCATGTCCACACCTCAGCCACGATGATCGTGTTCCATGTCGACAGATCAGCCACCGTGTCCGTGTTTCATGTCCGCACCTCAGCCACCATGATCATGTTCCATGTCCACACCTCAGCCACGATGATCGTGTTCCATGTCGACAGATCAGCCACCGTGTCCGTGTTTCATGTCCGCACCTCAACCACTATGATCGATTTCCATTTCCACATCACAGCCACCATGATCGTGTTCCATGTCCACACCTCAGACACCATTTCCATGTTCCACGTCCACACCTCAGCCACCATGTCCGTGTTCCATGTAAACACCTCAGCCACAATGTCCGTGTTCCATGTCCACACCTCAGACGCCATTTCAATTTTCCACGTCCACACCAAAGACACCATTATCGTGTTCCATGTCCACACCTCAACCACCATGTCCGTGTTCCATATCCATCCCTCAGACACCATGTCCTTTTTCCATTTCTACACCTTGGCCACCATGTCCGTGTTCCATGTCCACACCTCAGACACCATGTCCGTGTTCCATGTCCACACTTCAGACACCAGGTCTGAGTTCAATGACCAGACCGCAGCCACAATGTCGGTGCTCCGTGTCCACAACTCAGCGAACATGTCCGTGTTCCATGTCCACACCTCAGCCACCATGATCGTGTTCAATGTCCACAGCTCAGTACATTGATCGTGTTCCATGTCCACACCTGAGACATCATGATCATGTTCCATGTCCACACGACAGCCACCATGATCGTGATCCTTGTCCACACTTCAGCCAACATGTCCGTGTTCCATATCCACACCTCAGCCACCATGTCCGTGTTCCAAGTCCACACCTCAGCCACCATGTCCGTGTTCCACGTCCACACCTCAGCCACCATGTCCGTGTTCCATATCCACACCTCAGCCACCATAATCGTGTTCCATGTCCAAACCTCAGTACAATGATCGTGTTCCATGTCACCACCTCAGTCACCATGTTCATGTTCCATGCCAACACCTCAGCCGCAATGTCCATGTTCCATTTCCACACCTCAGTCACTGTGATCGTGTTTCATGTCCACACCTCAGCCATCTTGATCCGATTCCACGTCGACAGCTCAGCCAACATCTCCGTGTTCCATGTCCACACCTCAGCCACCATGATGGTGTTCCATTTCCGCACCTCATCCACCATGATCGTTTTCCATATCCACACATCCTCCACCATGTCCGTGTTCCATATCCACACCACTGCCGCTATGTCCGTGATCCAAGTCCACACCTCAGCCACCATGATCATGTTCCATGTCCACACCACAGCCACCATGATCGTGATGCATGTCCACACCTCAGGCACCATGATCACTTTCCATTTCCACACAACAGCCACCATGTCCGTGTTCCATGTCCACACCTCAGGACATTGATCGTGTTCCATGCCCACCTCTCTGCCAACATGATCGTGTTCCATGTCAACACCACAGCCAACATGATCTTGATCCATGTCCATACTTTAGCCACCATGATCGCGTTGCATTTCCACACCTCAGCCACCAAGTCCGTGTTCCATATCCACACCTCAGGCACCATGATCACTTTCCATTTCCACACAACAGCCACCATGTCCGTGTTCCATGTCCGCACCTCAGCCACAATGATCATGTTCCATGTCCACACCTCAGCCAACATGATCATGTTCCATGACCACACCACAGCCACCATGATCGTGATCCATGTCCACACTTCAGCCACCATGATCGCGGTCCATTTCCACACCTCAGCAACCATGATCATCTTCAATGCCCACAACACTGCCACCATGATCGTGTTCCATGTCCACAACTCAGCCAGCATAATAGTGTTCCATGTCGACAGATCAGACACTGTGTCCGTGTTCCATGTCCGCACCTCAGCCACCATGATCATGTTCCATGTCCACACCACAGCCACCATGATCGCCTTCCATTTACACACCGCAGCCACGATGTCCGTGTTCCATATCCACAGCTCAGCCACCATGTCTGTGTTCCATATCCACACCTCAGCGACAATGATCATGGCATGTCCACACCTCAGCCACCATGATCATGTTCCATGTCCACACCACAGCCACCATGATCATCTTTCATTTCCACACTTCATCCGTCATGTTCGCGATCCGAGTCCACATCTCAGCCACCATGATCATGTTCGATGTCCACACCTCAGTACAATTATCTTGTTCCATGTCCACAACTCAGAGAACATGATCATGTTCCATGTCCACAGCACAGCCACCATGATCTTGATCCATGTCCACACTTCAGCCACCATGATCGCGTTCCATTTCCACACCCCAGCCAACATGATTGCGTTCCACTTCCACCCCTCAACCACCATGATCATCTTCCATGTCCACACCTCAGCCACCATGATCGTGTTCCATGTCCACACATCAGTACAATGATCATGTTCCATCTCCACACCTAAGACACCATTATCGTGATCCATTTCCACACCACAGCCACCACGATTATGTTCCATGTCCACACCACAGCCACCAAGATGGTGTTCCATGTCCACACCTCAGCCACCATGATCGTGATCCGTTTCCACACTTCATCCGCCATATCCGTGATCCAAGTCCACACCTCAGCCACCATGATCGTGTTCCATTTCCACACTTCGTCCGCCATATCCGTGATCCAAGTCCACACCTCAGCCACCATGATCGTGTTCCGTTTCCACACTTCACCCGCCATATCCGTGATCCAAGTCCGCACCTCAGACACCATGATCGTGTTCGATGTCCGCACCTCAGTACGTTGATCGTTTTCGATGTCCACAACTCAGTACATTGATCGTGTTCCGTGTACACACCTCAGTACATTTATCGTTTTCCATATCCACACCTCAGCCACCATGATCATGTTCCATGTGCACACTTCAGCCACCATGATCATGTTCTTTGTCCACACCACAGCCACCATGATCCTGATCCATGTCCACACTTCAGCCACCATGATCGCGGTCCATTTCCATCCCTCAGCAACCATGTCCGTGTTCCATATCCAGCCCTGAACCACCATGATCATGTTCAATGCCCACAACACTGCCACCATGATCGTGTTCCATGTCCACAACTCAGCCACCATGATAGTGTTCCATGTCGACAGATCAGACACTGTGTCTGTGTTCCATGTCTGCACCTCAGCCACCATGTCCACGTTCCAAGTCCACACCTCAGTCACCATGATCATGTTCCATGTCGACAGCTCAGACAACATCTCCGTGTTCCATGTCCGCACTCAGCTAACATGATCGTTTTCCATTTCGACCCTTCAGACACCATGATCGTGTTCAATGTCGCACCTCAGCCACCATGTCCGTTTTCCATGTCCACACATTAGTCAACATGATGGTGTTCCATGTCCACACATCAGTCACCATGCCCATGATCCATGTCCACTCCTGAGCCACCATGATCGTGTTCCATGTCCACACATCAGTACAATGATCATGTTCCATGTCCACACCTCAGACACCATGTCCACACCTAAGCCACCATGTCCGTGTTCCATGTCCACACCTCAGACACCATGTCCGTGTTCCATGTCCACACCTCAGACACCATGTCCGAGTTCAATGAACACACCTCATCCACAATGTCCGTGTTCCATGTCCACACCTCAGCCACAATGATCGTGCTCCATGTCCACATATCAGTACATTGATCGTGTTCCATGTCCACACCTCAGCCACCATGATCGTGTTCGATGTCCACTCCTCAGCCACCATGAATGTGTTCGATGTCCATACCTCAGTACATTGATCATGTTCCATGTACACACCTCAGTACTTTTATCGTGTTCCATATCCACACCTCAGCCACCATGATCGTGTTCCATGTCCACTCCTCAGCCACCATGAATGTGTTCGATGTCCATACCTCAGTACATTGATCATGTTCCATGTACACACCTCAGTACTTTTATCATGTTCCATGTCCGCACCTCAGTTACCATGATCGTTTTCCATTTCGACACCTCAGACACCATGATCGTGTTCAATGTCGCACCTCAGCCACCATGTCCATTTTCCATGTCCACACATCATTCACCATGCCCATGATCCATGTCCACTCCTGAGCCACCATGATGGTGTTCCATGTCCACACATCAGTACAATGATCATGTTCTATGTCCACACCTCAGCCACCATGTCCGTGTTCCATGTCCACACCACAGTCATCATGATCGAGATTCATGTCAGCACCTCAGCCACTATGATCGTGTTCCATGTCCACACCTCAGTACATTGATCGTGTTCCATGTCCATACCTCAGCCACCATGATCGTGTTCCGTTTCCACACTTCATCTGCCATATCCGTGATCCAAGTCCACACCTCAGCCACCATGTCCGTGTTCCAAGTCCACACCTCAGCCACCATGTCCGTGTTCCACGTCCACACCTCAGCCACCATGTCCGTGTTCCATATCCACACCTCAGCCACCATAATCGTGTTCCATGTCCAAACCTCAGTACAATGATCGTGTTCCATGTCACCACCTCAGTCACCATGTTCATGTTCCATGCCAACACCTCAGCCGCAATGTCCATGTTCCATTTCCACACCTCAGTCACTGTGATCGTGTTTCATGTCCACACCTCAGCCATCTTGATCCGATTCCACGTCGACAGCTCAGCCAACATCTCCGTGTTCCATGTCCACACCTCAGCCACCATGATGGTGTTCCATTTCCGCACCTCATCCACCATGATCGTTTTCCATATCCAGACATCCGCCACCATGTCTGTGTTCCATATCCACACCACTGCCGCTATGTCCGTGATCCAAGTCCACACCTCAGCCACCATGATCATGTTCCATGTCCACACCACAGCCACCATGATCGTGATGCATGTCCACACCTCAGGCACCATGATCACTTTCCATTTCCACACAACAGCCACCATGTCCGTGTTCCATGTCCACACCTCAGGACATTGATCGTGTTCCATGCCCACCACTCTGCCAACATGATCGTGTTCCATGTCAACACCACAGCCACCATGATCTTGATCCATGTCCACACTTTAGCCACCATGATCGCGTTGCATTTCCACACCTCAGTCACCATGTCCGTGTTCCATATCCACACCTCAGCCACCATGATCACGTTCCATGTCCACACTACAGCCACCATGTCCGTGTTCCATGTCCGCACCTCAGCCACAATGATCATGTTCCATGTCCACACCTCAGCCAACATGATCATGTTCCATGACCACACCACAGCCACCATGATCGTGATCCATGTCCACACTTCAGCCACCATGATCGCGGTCCATTTCCACACCTCAGCAACCATGATCATCTTCAATGCCCACAACACTGCCACCATGATCGTGTTCCATGTCCACAACTCAGCCAGCATAATAGTGTTCCATGTCGACAGATCAGACACTGTGTCCGTGTTCCATGTCCGCACCTCAGCCACCATGATCATGTTCCATGTCCACACCACAGCCACCATGATCGCCTTCCATTTACACACCGCAGCCACGATGTCCGTGTTCCATATCCACAGCTCAGCCACCATGTCTGTGTTCCATATCCACACCTCAGCGACAATGATCATGGCATGTCCACACCTCAGCCACCATGATCATGTTCCATGTCCACACCACAGCCACCATGATCGTCTTTCATTTCCACACTTCATCCGTCATGTCCGCGATCCGAGTCCACATCTCAGCCACCATGATCGTGTTCGATGTCCACACCTCAGTACAATTATCTTGTTCCATGTCCACAACTCAGAGAACATGATCATGTTCCATGTCCACAGCACAGCCACCATGATCTTGATCCATGTCCACACTTCAGCCACCATGATTGCGTTCCACTTCCACCCCTCAACCACCATGATCATCTTCCATTTCCACACCTCAGCCACCATGATCGTGTTCCATATCCACAGCTCAGCCACCATGTCTGTGTTCCATATCCACACCTCAGCGACAATGATCATGTTCCATCTCCACACCTAAGACACCATTATCGTGATCCATTTCCACACCACAGCCACCACGATTATGTTCCATGTCCACACCACAGCCACCAAGATGGTGTTCCATGTCCACACCTCAGCCACCATGATCGTGTTCCATTTCCACACTTCATCCGCCATATCCGTGATCCAAGTCCACACCTCAGCCACAATGATCGTGTTCCGTTTCCACACTTCACCCGCCATATCTGTGATCCAAGTCCGCACCTCAGACACCATGATCGTGTTCGATGTCCGCACCTCAGTACGTTGATCGTTTTCGATGTCCACAACTCAGTACATTGATCGTGTTCCGTGTACACACCTCAGTACATTTATCGTTTTCCATATCCACACCTCAGCCACCATGATCATGTTCTTTGTCCACACCACAGCCACCATGATCCTGATCCATGTCCACACTTCAGCCACCATGATCGCGGTCCATTTCCATCCCTCAGCAACCATGTCCATGTTCCATATCCACACCTCAACCACCATGATCATGTTCAAAGCCCACAACACTGCCACCATGATCGTGTTCCATGTCCACAACTCAGCCACCATGATAGTGTTCCATGTCGACAGATCAGACACTGTGTCCGTGTTCCATGTCCGCACCTCAGCCACCATGTCCACGTTCCAAGTCCACACCTCAGTCACCATGATCATGTTCCATGTCGACAGCTCAGACAACATCTCCGTGTTCCATGTCCGCACTCAGCTAACATGATCGTTTTCCATTTCGACCCTTCAGACACCATGATCGTGTTCAATGTCGCACCTCAGCCACCATGTCCATTTTCCATGTCCACACATTAGTCAACATGATGGTGTTCCATGTCCACACATCAGTCACCATGCCCATGATCCATGTCCACTCCTGAGCCACCATGATCGTGTTCCATGTCCACACATCAGTACAATGATCATGTTCCATGTCCACACCTCAGACACCATGTCCACACCTAAGCCACCATGTCCATGTTCCATGTCCGCACTCAGCTAACATGATCGTTTTCCATTTCGACCCTTCAGACACCATGATCGTGTTCAATGTCGCACCTCAGCCACCATGTCCGTTTTCCATGTCCACACATTAGTCAACATGATGGTGTTCCATGTCCACACATCAGTCACCATGCCCATGATCCATGTCCACTCCTGAGCCACCATGATCGTGTTCCATGTCCACACATCAGTACAATGATCATGTTCCTTGTCCACACCTCAGACACCATGTCCGTGTTCCATGTCCACACCTCAGACACCATTTCCGTGTTCCATGTCCACACCTCAGACACCATGTCCGAGTTCAATGAACACACCTCATCCACAATGTCCGTGTTCCATGTCCACACCTCAGCCACCATGATCGTGTTCCATGTCCACATATCAGTACATTGATCGTGTTCCATGTCCACACCTCAGCCACCATGATCGTGTTCGATGTCCACACCTCAGTACATTGATCGTGTTCCATGTACACCCCTCAGTACTTTTATCGTGTTCCATATCCACACCTCAGCCACCATGATCGTGTTCCATGTCCACTCCTCAGCCACCATGATCGTGTTCCATGTCGACAGATCAGCCACCATGTCCGTGTTCCATGTCCGCACCTCAGCCACTAGGTTTGATTTCCATTTCCACATCACAGCCACCATGATCGTGTTGCATGAAAACACCTCAGCCACAATGTCCGTGTTCCATGTCCACACCTCAGCAACCATGATTGTGTTCCCTGTCCACACCTCAGCCACAATGATGGTGTTCCATGTCCACACATCCTCCACCATGTTCATGTTCCATGTCCAGACGTCAGACACAATGCCCGTGTTCCATTTCCACGCTCAGCCACCATGTCCGTGTTCCATGTCCACTCATCCGCCTCCATGTCCGTGTTCCATGAAAACACCTCAGCCACCATGATCATATTCGAAGCGCACACCTCAGCCACCATGATCGTGTTCCATGTCCACACCTCAGCCACCATGATCGTGTACCATTTCCACACCACAGCCACCATGATCGTGATCCATGTCCACACTTCAGCCACCATGATCGTGTTCCATTTCCACACCTCAGCCACCATGATCGTGTGCCATGTCCAAACCTCAGTACAATGATCGTGTTCCATGTCACCACCTCAGTCACCATGTCCATGTTCCATGTCAACACCTCAGCCACAATGTCCGTGTTCCATGTCCACACCTCAGTCACCGTGATTGTGTTTCATGTCCACACCTCAGCCATCTTGATCCTATTCCAAGTCGACAGCTCTGCCAACATCTCCGTGTTCCATGTCCACACCTTAGACACCAAGATCATGTTCCATGTCCTCACTTCAGCCACCATGATCGTTTTCCCTTTCCACATCTCAGTCACCATGATGGTGTTCCATTTCCGCACCTCATCCACCATGACCGTTTTCCAGATCCACACATCCGCCACCATGTCTGTGATCCGTCCACACCTCAGCAACCATGTCCGTGTTCCATGTCCACACCTCAGGACATTGATCGTGTTCTATGTCCACCTCTCTGCCAACATGATCGTGTTCCATGTCAACACCACAGCCACCATGATCGTGATCCATGTCCACACTTTAGCCACCATGATCGCGTGGCATTTCCACACCTCAGCCACCATGTCCGTGTTCCATTTCCACACCTCAGCCACCATATCCGTGTTCCATATCCACACCTCAGCCACCATGATCATGTTCCATGTCCACACTACAGCCACCATGATCGTGTTCCATGTCCACACCTCAGCCACCATGATCATGTTCCATGTCCACACTACAGCCACCATGATCGTGTTCCATGTCAACACCACAGCCACCATGATCGTGATCCATGTCCACACTTTAGCCACCATGATCGCGTGGCATTTCCACACCTCAGCCACCATGTCCGTGTTCCATTTCCACACCTCAGCCACCATATCCGTGTTCCATATCCACACCTCAGCCACCATGATCATGTTCCATGTCCACACTACAGCCACCATGATCGTGTTCCATGTCCACACCTCAGCCACCATGATCATGTTCCATGTCCACACTACAGCCACCATGATCGTGTTCCATGTCCACACCTCAGCCACCTTGATCGTGTTCCATGTCCACACCTCAGCTACCATGATCGTGTTCCGTTTCCACACTTCACCCGCCATATCTGTGATCCAAGTCCGCACCTCAGTACGTTGATCGTTTTCGATGTCCACAACTCAGTACATTGATCGTGTTCCGTGTACACACCTCAGTACATTTATCGTTTTCCATATCCACACCTCAGCCACCATGATCATGTTCCATGTGCACACTTCAGCCACCATGATCATGTTCTTTGTCCACACCACAGCCACCATGATCCTGATCCATGTCCACACTTCAGCCACCATGATCGCGGTCCATTTCCATCCCTCAGCAACCATGTCCATGTTCCATATCCACACCTCAACCACCATGATCATGTTCAAAGCCCACAACACTGCCACCATGATCGTGTTCCATGTCCACAACTCAGCCACCATGATAGTGTTCCATGTCGACAGATCAGACACTGTGTCCGTGTTCCATGTCCGCACCTCAGCCACCATGTCCACGTTCCAAGTCCACACCTCAGTCACCATGATCATGTTCCATGTCGACAGCTCAGACAACATCTCCGTGTTCCATGTCCGCACTCAGCTAACATGATCGTTTTCCATTTCGACCCTTCAGACACCATGATCGTGTTCAATGTCGCACCTCAGCCACCATGTCCATTTTCCATGTCCACACATTAGTCAACATGATGGTGTTCCATGTCCACACATCAGTCACCATGCCCATGATCCATGTCCACTCCTGAGCCACCATGATCGTGTTCCATGTCCACACATCAGTACAATGATCATGTTCCATGTCCACACCTCAGACACCATGTCCACACCTAAGCCACCATGTCCATGTTCCATGTCCGCACTCAGCTAACATGATCGTTTTCCATTTCGACCCTTCAGACACCATGATCGTGTTCAATGTCGCACCTCAGCCACCATGTCCGTTTTCCATGTCCACACATTAGTCAACATGATGGTGTTCCATGTCCACACATCAGTCACCATGCCCATGATCCATGTCCACTCCTGAGCCACCATGATCGTGTTCCATGTCCACACATCAGTACAATGATCATGTTCCATGTCCACACCTCAGACACCATGTCCGTGTTCCATGTCCACACCTCAGACACCATGTCCGAGTTCAATGAACACACCTCATCCACAATGTCCGTGTTCCATGTCCACACCTCAGCCACCATGATCGTGTTCCATGTCCACATATCAGTACATTGATCGTGTTCCATGTCCACACCTCAGCCACCATGATCGTGTTCGATGTCCACACCTCAGCCACCATGATCGTGTTCGATGTCCACACCTCAGTACATTGATCGTGTTCCATGTACACCCCTCAGTACTTTTATCGTGTTCCATATCCACACCTCAGCCACCATGATCGTGTTCCATGTCCACTCCTCAGCCACCATGATCGTGTTCCATGTCGACAGATCAGCCACCATGTCCGTGTTCCATGTCCGCACCTCAGCCACTAGGTTTGATTTCCATTTCCACATCACAGCCACCATGATCGTGTTGCATGTAAACACCTCAGCCACAATGTCCGTGTTCCATGTCCACACCTCAGCAACCATGATCGTATTCTATGTCCACATCTCAGTGCAATGATCGTGTTCCATGTCCACACATCAGCCACCATGATTGTGTTCCCTGTCCACACCTCAGCCACAATGATGGTGTTCCATGTCCACACATCCTCCACCATGTTCATGTTCCATGTCCAGACGTCAGACACAATGCCCGTGTTCCATTTCCACGCTCAGCCACCATGTCCGTGTTCCATGTCCACTCATCCGCCTCCATGTCCGTGTTCCATGAAAACACCTCAGCCACCATGATCATGTTCGAAGCGCACACCTCAGCCACCATGATCGTGTTCCATGTCCACACCTCAGCCACCATGATCGTGTACCATTTCCACACCACAGCCACCATGATCGTGATCCATGTCCACACTTCAGCCACCATGATCGTGTTCCATTTCCACACCTCAGCCACCATGATCGTGTGCCATGTCCAAACCTCAGTACAATGATCGTGTTCCATGTCACCACCTCAGTCACCATGTCCATGTTCCATGTCAACACCTCAGCCACAATGTCCGTGTTCCATGTCCACACCTCAGTCACCGTGATTGTGTTTCATGTCCACACCTCAGCCATCTTGATCCTATTCCAAGTCGACAGCTCTGCCAACATCTCCGTGTTCCATGTCCACACCTTAGACACCAAGATCATGTTCCATGTCCTCACTTCAGCCACCATGATCGTTTTCCCTTTCCACATCTCAGTCACCATGATGGTGTTCCATTTCCGCACCTCATCCACCATGACCGTTTTCCAGATCCACACATCCGCCACCATGTCTGTGATCCGTCCACACCTCAGCAACCATGTCCGTGTTCCATGTCCACACCTCAGGACATTGATCGTGTTCCATGTCCACCTCTCTGCCAACATGATCGTGTTCCATGTCAACACCACAGCCACCATGATCGTGATCCATGTCCACACTTTAGCCACCATGATCGCGTGGCATTTCCACACCTCAGCCACCATGTCCGTGTTCCATTTCCACACCTCAGCCACCATATCCGTGTTCCATATCCACACCTCAGCCACCATGATCATGTTCCATGTCCACACTACAGCCACCATGATCGTGTTCCATGTCCACACCTCAGCCACCATGATCATGTTCCATGTCCACACTACAGCCACCATGATCGTGTTCCATGTCCACACCTCAGCCACCTTGATCGTGTTCCATGTCCACACCTCAGCCACCATGTCTGTGATCCGTCCACACCTCAGCAACCATGAATGTATTCGATGACCACACCACAGCCGCAATGTCCGTGATCCAAGTCCACACCTCAGCCACCATGATCATGTTCCATGTCCACACTACAGCCACCATGATCATCATGCATGACCACACCTCAGGCACCATGAGCACTTTCCCTTTCCACACTTCAGACACCATGTCCGTGTTCCATGTCCACACCTCTGCCACAATGTCCATGTTCCATGTCCACACCTCAGCCACCATGTCCGTGTTGCATGTAAACACCTCAGCCACAATGTCTGTGTTCCATGTACACACCTCAGCCACCACGATCGTATTCTATGTCCACATCTCAGTGCAATGATCGTGTTCCATGTCCACACCTCAGCCACCATGATCGTGTTCCATGTCCACACCTCAGCCACCACGATTATGTTCCATGTCCACACCACAGCCACCATGATCGTGTTCCATGTCCACACCTCAGCCACGATGATCGTGTTCCATGTCGACAGGTCAGCCATCGTGTCCGTGTTTCATGTCTGCACCTCAGCCTCTATGATCGATTTCCATTTCCACATCACAACCACCATGATCGTGTTCCCTTTCCACACCTCAGACACCATGTCCGTGTTCCATGTCCACACTTCAGACACCATGTCCGAGTTCAATGACCAGACCGCAGCCACAATGTCGGTGCTCCGTGTCCACAACTCAGCGAACATGTCCGTGTTCCATGTCCACACCTCAGCCACCATGATCGTGTTCAATGTCCACAGCTCAGTACATTGATCGTGTTCCATGTCCACACCTGAGACATCATGATCATGTTCCATGTCCACACCACAGCCACCATGATCGTGATCCATGTCCACAGTTCAGCCAACATGTCCGTGTTCCATATCCACACCTCAGCCACCATGTCCGTGTTCCAAGTCCACACCTCAGCCACCATGTCCGTGTTCCATATCCACACCTCAGCCACCATAATCGTGTTCCATGTCCAAACCTCAGTACAATGATCGTGTTCCATGTCACCACCTCAGTCACCATGTTCATGTTCCATGCCAACACCTCAGCCACAATGTCCATGTTCCATTTCCACACCTCAGTCACTGTGATCGTGTTTCATGTCCACACCTCAGCCATCTTGATCCTATTCCAAGTCGACAGCTCTGCCAACATCTCCGTGTTCCATGTCCACACCTCAGACACCAAGATCATGTTCCATGTCCTCACTTCAGCCACCATGATCGTTTTCCCTTTCCACATCTCAGTCACCATAATGGTGTTCCATGTCCACACCTCAACCACCATGTCCATGTTCCATGTCCACACCTCAGCCACCATGATGGTGTTCGAAGCGCACACCTCAGCCACCATGATCATGTTCCATGTCCACACCACAGCCACCATGATCGTGATCCATGTCCACACTTCAGCCACCATGATCGTGTTCCATTTCCACACCTCAGTCACCATGATCATGTGCCATGTCCAAACCTCAGTACAATGATTGTGTTCCATGTCACCACCTCAGTCACCATGTCCATGTTCCATGTCAACACCTCAGCCACAATGTCCGTGTTCCATGTCCACACCTCAGTCACCGTGATCGTGTTTCATGTCCACACCTCAGCCATCTTGATCCTATTCCAAGTCGACAGCTCTGCCAACATCTCCGTGTTCCATGTCCACACCTCAGACACCAAGATCATGTTCCATGTCCTCACTTCAGCCACCATGATCGTTTTCCCTTTCCACATCTCAGTCACCATAATGGTGTTCCATGTCCACACCTCAACCACCATGTCCATGTTCCATGTCCACACCTCAGCCACCATGCTGGTGTTCCATTTCCGCACCTCATCCACCATGACCGTTTTCCAGATCCACACATCCGCCACCATGTCCATGTTCCATGTCCACACCACAGCCGCCATGTCTGTGATCCAAGTCCACACCTCAACAACCATGATTGTATTCCATGACCACACCACAGCCGCAATGTCCGTGATCCAAGTCCACACCTCAGCCACCATGATCATGTTCCATGTCCACACTACAGCCACCATGATCATCATGCATGACCACACCTCAGGCACCATGAGCACTTTCCCTTTCCACACCTCAGACACCATGTCCGTGTTCCATGTCCACACCTCAGCCACCATGTCCGTGTTGCATGTAAACACCTCAGCCACAATGTCCGTGTTCCATGTCCACACCTCAGCCACCATGATCGTATTCTATGTCCACATCTCAGTGCAATGATCGTGATCCATGTCCACACCTCAGCCACCATGATCGTGTTCCATGTCCACACCTCAGCCACCATGATCGTGTTCCGTCCACACATCAGCCACCATGATCGTGTTCCTTGTCCACACCTCAGCCACAATGATGGTGTTCCATGTCCACACATCCTCCACCGTTCATGTTCCATGTCCAAACGTCAGCCACCATGTCCATGTTCCATGTCCACTCATCCGCCTCCATGTCCGTGTTCCATGACAACACCTCAGCCACCATGATCGTGTTCCATGTCCACACCTCAGCCACCATGATCGTGTACCATTTCCACACCACAGCCACCATGATCGTGATCCATGCCCACACTTCAGCCACCATGATCGTGTTCCATGTCACCACCTCAGTCACCATGTCCATGTTCCATGTCAACACCTCAGCCACAATGTCCGTGTTCCATGTCCACACCTCAGTCACCGTGATCGTGTTTCATGTCCACACCTCAGCCATCTTGATCCTATTCCAAGTCGACAGCTCTGCCAACATCTCCGTGTTCCATGTCCACACCTCAGACACCAAGATCATGTTCCATGTCCTCACCTCAGCCACCATGATCGTTTTCCCTTTCCACATCTCATCCACCATGACCGTTTTCCAGATCCACACATCCGCCACCATGTCCGTGTTCCATGTTCACACCACAGCCGCCATGTCTGTGATCCAAGTCCACACCTCAGCAACCATGATTGTATTCCATGACCACACCACAGCCGCAATGTCCGTGATCCAAGTCCACACCTCAGCCACCATGATCGTGTTCCATGTCCACACCTCAGCCACCATGATCGTGTTCCGTCCACACATCAGCCACCATGATCGTGTTCCTTGTCCACACCTCAGCCACAATGATGGTGTTCCATGTCCACACATCCTCCACCGTTCATGTTCCATGTCCAAACGTCAGCCACCATGTCCGTGTTCCATGTCCACTCATCCGCCTCCATGTCCGTGTTCCATGACAACACCTCAGTCACCATGTCCATGTTCCATGTTCGAAGCGCACACCTCAGCCACCATGATCGTGTTCCTTGTCCACACCTCAGCCACAATGATGGTGTTCCATGTCCACACATCCTCCACCGTTCATGTTCCATGTCCAAACGTCAGCCACCATGTCCGTGTTCCATGTCCACTCATCCGCCTCCATGTCCGTGTTCCATGACAACACCTCAGTCACCATGTCCATGTTCCATGTTCGAAGCGCACACCTCAGCCACCATGATCGTGTTCCATGTCCACACCTCAGCCACCATGATCGTGTACCATTTCCACACCACAGCCACCATGATCGTGATCCATGCCCACACTTCAGCCACCATGATCGTGTTCCATGTCACCACCTCAGTCACCATGTCCATGTTCCATGTCAACACCTCAGCCACAATGTCCGTGTTCCATGTTCACACCACAGCCGCCATGTCTGTGATCCAGGTCCACACCTCAGCAACCATGATTGTATTCCATGACCACACCACAGCCGCAATGTCCGTGA
Source organism: Hypanus sabinus (assembly GCF_030144855.1). Lineage (NCBI taxonomy): Eukaryota > Metazoa > Chordata > Chondrichthyes > Myliobatiformes > Dasyatidae > Hypanus > Hypanus sabinus. The sequence continues at coordinate 89,264,800 of NC_082708.1, read as the reverse complement.
TCCAAGTCCACACCTCAGTCACCATGATCATGTTCCATGTCCACACTACAGCCACCATGATCATCATGCATGACCTCACCTCAGGCACCATGAGCACTTTCCCTTTCCACACCTCAGCCACCATGTCCGTTTTCCATATCCAGACCTCAACCACCATGTCCGAGTTCCATTTCTACACCTCGGCCATCATGTCCGTGTTCCATGTCCACACATCGTACACCATGTCCAAGTTCAATGACCACACCTCAGTCACCTTGATCGTGTTCCATGTCCACAACTCAGTACATTGATAGTGTTCCATGTCCACACCGCAGCCACCATGATCGTGTTCCATGTCCACACCTCAGGACATTGATCGTGTTCCATGTCCACCCCTCTGCCACCATGATCGTGTTCCATGTCCACATCTCAGGACATTGATCGTGTTCCATGTAAACACGTCAGCCACCGTGTCCGTGTTCCATGTCCGCACCTCAGCCACTAGGTTCGATTTCCATTTCCACATCACAGCCACCATGATCGTGTTCCATGTCCACACCTCAGACACCATTTCCATGTTCCATGTCCACACTACAGCCACCATGTCCGTGTTCCATGTAAACACGTCAGCCACAATGTCCGTGTTCCATGTCCGCACCTCAGCCACTAGGTTCGATTTCAATTTCCACACCACAGCCACCATGATCGCATTCCATTTCCACATCTCAGACACCATGTCCACACCACAGCCATCATTATTGTGTTCCATTTCCACACCACAGCCACCATGATCGTGTTGCATTTCCACACCTCAGCCTCCATGTCCGTGTTCCATATCCACACCTCAGCCAACATGATCATGTTCCATGTCCACACTACAGCCACCATGATCGTGTTCCATGTCCACACCTCAGCCACCATGTCCGTGTTCCATGTCCGCACCTCAACCACTATGATTGATTTCCTTTTCCACATCACAGCCACCATGATCGTGTTCCATGTCCACACCTCAGTGCAATGATCGTGTTCCATGTCCACACCTCAGCCACCATGATCGTGTTCCATGTCCACACATCCTCCACCATGTTCATGTTCCATGTCCAGACGTCAGCCACAATGTCCGTGTTCCATTTCCACGCTCAGCCACCATGTCCGTGTTCCATGTCCACTCATCCGCCTCCATGTCTGTGTTCCATGACAACACCTCAGCCACCATGATCGTGTTCGAAGTGCACACCTCAGCCACCATGATCGTGTTCCATGTCCACACCTCAGCCACAATGATCGTGTTCTATGTCCACACCTTCAACCACGATGTCCGTGTTCCATGTCCACACCTCAGCCACTAGGATCATGTTCCATGTCCACACATCCGCCACCATGTATGTGATCCAAGTCCACACCTCACCCACCATGTCCGTGTTATACGTCCTCACCTCAGCCACAATGATATTGTTCCATGTCCACATCTCAGACACCATGATCATGTTCCATGTCCACACCTTGAAACACAATGTCCGTGCTCCATGTCCACACTTCAGACACCATGATCATGTTCCATTTCCACACCACAGCCACCATGCTCGTGTTCCATTTCCACCCCTCAGCCACCATGCTCGTCTTCCATGTCCACACATCAGTCACCATGTCTTTGTTCCATGTCCACACCTCAGCCACCATGATCGTTTTCCATATTCACACATCCGCCACCATGTCCGTGTTCCATGTCCACACCACAGCCGCCATGTCCGTGATCCAAGTCCACACCTCAGCCACCATGATCATGTTCCATGTCCACACCACAGCCACCGTGTCCGTGTTCCATGTCCACACATCAGACACCATGTCCGTGCTCCATGTCCAGACCTCAGTACATTGATCGTGTTCCATGTCCACACCTCAGCCACCATGATCGTTTTCCATTTCCACATCTCAGCCACCATGTCCGTTTTCCATATCCACACATCCGCCGCCATGTCCGTGTTCCATGTCAACACCTCAGCCACCATGATCGTGTTCCATGTCAACACCTCAGCCACCATGTCCGTGTTCCACGTCCACTCCTCAGTCATAATGATCGTGTTCCATGTCCACACATCAGCCGCCATGTCTTTGTTCCATGTCCACATCTCAGCCACAATGTCCGTGTTCCATGTCCGCACCTCAGCCACCATGATCGTTTTCCATTTCCACATCTCAAACACCATGTCAGTGTTCCATGTCAACACATCCGCCACCATTTCTTTGTTCCATGTCAACACCTCAGCCACCATGATCGTGTTCAAAGCGCACACCTCAGCCACCATGATCGTGTTCCATGCCCACACCTCAGCCACAATGATTGTGTTCCATTTCCACACCTCAGCCACCATGATCGTGTTCCATGTCCACAGCTCAGCCACAATTATTGTGTTTCATGACCACACTCCTGCCACCATGATCGTTTTCCATGTCCTCACCTCAGCCAGAATGATCGTGTTCCATCTTTACACCTCAGCTACTATGTCAGTGTTCCACGTCCACACCTCAGCCACCATGATATTGTTCCATGTCCACACCTCAGACACCATGATCGTGTTCCATGTCCACAGGTCAGCCACTAGGATCGTATTCCATGTCCACACGTCAGCCACCTTGTCCGTGATGCAAGTCCACACCTCAGCCACCATGTCCTTGTTCAATGTCCTCACCTCAGCCACCATTCTCGTGTTCCATGTCCACACCTTAGCCTGTGATGTCTTTGTTTGCATACGGCCTCTCCGACTGACTGTAATTGATGTGATGCAGTGAAGTTCTTACATTCGCAGCAATTGAGAGGAATTCAGAACAAAATTACTCTGTCAATTTCATGTGGCTCAATTAAATAAAATGTTTTCCACTTTGATTTTCCACTTTTTTTATGATTTCTTATAAAAATAAATTTTACTCATTCGATTACTCGATACAAAAGATAAAATTAAACACATCTAAACAAAAATATTTTAGAAAATGTAATTAGGTTTTGAATTGAGGAATGACCTGCTAAAAATATTTTATCAAATTTAAATGATCATATTCTATTTTTCCCTGTCATATAATAGACTTTGTGTGACCAGGTTTGCAATAATGAATAAAACCTCTAATGCAACTTCCATCTCATTCATTTTCACTGATTAATTAACATTTAATACAGGTATTAAAAACTCCATCATTTTCATTCCTCAGAAATCATTATGTGCTGCTTCAAATACATTTAAAGAGAGTAAGTCTATCATCGTGTAATTGCTACAAAGGAATTAAAGACATTTCATAGAACTGGTATAACAATATTAATAAAAGGCCAATCTTATTTTGTCAAAGGCCTCCAAGGGGATAAAGAAAATATATTTCAGCTAATCTTATTAGGTTTGGACAGGTGCACCTGCCAAGTAGCACTGATCAAGTGCAGAAAAGACAGTATCATGAAAAAGGATCCAGGGCTTTCCCAGCATAAATGACAAATAAGCTCTTCTTGGATATCCAGCTGGGTCAGGGTTTGATTATAACCAACGGTTCAATGTCAATCTCTAGCATCTTCTTCAGAAACCCTGGGGAAATAGGTGGTAGTAGAACATTTCATTTGCAAGGTTCATAGGATTGACCTTGACCCACAAAACTATAGTTTTGGGACTGGCTGGTGAAGGAAACCATTAAAATAATACTAGAGGGAAAGAATTTTAACAAAGATGAAGGTCTTTCTCTAACTAAGAACAGGAATTCAATTGTAAACCAGGTGTGTGAGTGGAACCTATTGCTGCCAGATTAAACATGCCCGGGCATCATCCCTGATGAAGGTGGTGGAGTTTGTCATCAAAATGTTGGTTGTACTCAATACCTGTACCCAGCTGGAAGCCCAAGAAGAGTTTATTCAACATTATCATGATGAATATATTAGAGCTGTAATCTCAGACAGTACTTAGCAACTTCCATATTGCCACAGAAGGTCAGTGTACACTAAGTACAGTAAATAAAATCAGATGGAGTCACATGGTCATATTTATTGTGTCACAATAGTGAAAAGTCTCTCTCTATGTCGGATGCCAAATCCTAAAGCTTTGTCTACAGTTTGTTATTTTTGATGAATACGACACTTCATTGTCAGAGTAGTCATGGCTGTGGTTTCTCTTTAACAGTGCCATTTCATCTGTATAAATTTCAAATGCCCGGTGAAAAGTTTTGTGATCACCTCACATACCCCTTTTCTCAATTTTGGTGTATATCTTCATAAAGATATCCATTGACAAGTTAATATATTATCTTGTCAGTTTCCAAACATATCTCTTAAGAGGCTTTCTCATATGAGCCAGCACTCTGATCCCTTCATTGATAGTGGTAAATGTTTATCAGCTGTTCTTGCAATTTCTAAACCAATTGCTGCTTTTAATTTACACTTATGAGAAGTTTTTATGCTGGTTTTGTATAAATGGCTACTTTATAATCTGCTGCCTATTGCTCACTGTCCAGAGAGCAGTGTTAGCATTTCATTCAGGTTGCTATCCACAGACCTTGGCAGTGAAGAAACCATTGAAGATGAAGGTATGCCTTTTTTATGTTCCAGCAGGGGTTTTGCCACCTGGTTTTGTATTATTTGCTAGCTTACAGTTGTATTCCTTTTTCTTGCTCTTTATAACTTTTTAGTCGTCATTTAGTTATCATTTCATTTGGTCAATAGGAGCCCTGATGAAGGGCCTCAGCCCAAAACATCAGTTACGCATTTCCTTCCGTAGGTGCTGCTTGATCTGTTGAGTTCCTGCAGCATTCTGTGTGTGTGCTCAAGACTTCCAGATCTGCAGAATCTCTTGTACCTTTGTCATCATTTGCCGGTTTCTAAAATAATTTCCAGTCCTTTGTCCTACAATCGATCTTTGTAACATTTTGCTCTGATTTGATATCATCCTTAATTTCCTTACTTTGCCACAGATAATGCAAAATCTTTATATTTCACTGTATATATAGTTGTCTCTTTAAAAAATATTTCCTTCACATCTGGCATTGCCAATCTTACTTTTTAATCTATTCCCCCAGTCCACTTTATGCAATTCTGACCACAGATTACCTGATTGCCTTTTGGACATGCTTCTGACATTTAAACTGAATTTGAAATTGTACCATGATTTGATCACTCTTTCCTGAGGAATTCTGTACCATGAGGTTATTTATGACTCCGGTCTCATTAAGTAATGTGGAAGTTGGCGGAAGTTTCAGAGCCTCCCTGTCCACCACATAATTTTCCGAAACTTCTGCCACCTCCAACAGGATCCCACCACCAAGCACATCCTCCCCTCCCCCCCACTTCCTGCTTTCAGCAGGGATCACTCCCTATGCAGCTCCCTTGTCCATTCGTTCCTCCACACTGATCTCCCTCCTGGCACTTATCCTTGCAAGCAGAACTAGTGCTACATCTGCCCCTGCACCTCCTCCCTCACGACCATTCAGGGCCCAAAACACTCCTTCCAGGCGAGGCGACACTTCACCTGTGAGTCTGTTGGGGTCATTTACTGTGTCCGGTGCTCCCGGTGTGGCTTCCTGTCTATTGGTGAGACCTGACATAGTTCGGGAGACCAATTCGCTGAGCATCTTCTGCCAGAACAAGCGGGATCTCCCAGTGGCCACCCATTTTAATTCCACTTCCCATCCCCATTCTCATATGTCCATCCATGGCATCCTCCTGTACAGTTATGATGAGACCACAATCAGGTTGGAGGAACACCTTATATTCTGCTTGGGCAGCCACCAACCTGATGGCATGAACATCAATTTCTCAAACTTCTGGTAATGCCCTCCACCCGCTCACCATTTTCCATCCCCTTTTTCCTCTCTCACCTTAACTCCCTGTCCCCCCATCACCTCCCTCTGGTGCTCCCCTCTTTTTCTTTTTTCCACGGCCTTCTGTCTCTTTCACTAATCACCTTCCCAGCTCTTCATTTTATCCCTCCCCATCCAGGTATCACCAATCACCTGTTGTTTCTCTCTTCCCTCCTCCCCCCACCATTTAAATCTACTCCTCAGCTTTTTTCCCCAGTCCTGCTGAAGGGTATCAACTCAAAATGTCGATTGTACTTTTTTCCATTGGTGCTGCCTAGCCTGCTGAGTTCCTTAATTTTATATACCTCTATCGAAGATACCTCCATCTGATCTCCCTTCGTTCTATGTTGTAGAGAATCAAGTCTTAACCTATTCAACCTGTCCCTGTAACTCAGGCCTCAAGTCCTGGCAACATCCTGGTAGATCTACTCTGCACTCTTTCAATCTTACTGACATCGTTCCTGTAGGTAGGGAACTAAAACTGCACATAATGCTTCAAATTAGGCCTCTCCAATTTCTTATATAACTTCAATAGAACATCCTAACTCTGGTACTCAATATTTAATGACTTATGAAGGCCAATGTGCCAAAAGCTTTCTTTACAACCTTGTGATGATTTTTCCAATGCATTATTGATCTGTATTCCCCGATTCTGCTTTCGCCACACTCCTCAGTGCCCTACTGTTCACTGTGTAAATTCTTCCCCGGTTTGTCCTCCCAGAACGCAACACATCACACATGTGTCCATTAGGTATCATCTGCTTTTTTATCAGCCCATTTTTCAAGCTGCAAGCTTTGATAGCCTTCCTTGCTATCTACTACTTCCCTAATCTTGGTTTCATCCTCAGATTTACTGATCCAGTTCAGCATGTCATCATCCAGATCTTTGATATAGATGACAAACAACAATGGACTCAGTACATTTTGGTAGGAATAATCAAAATAGGACATACATGGTAAATGGTAGGGCATTGAAGAATGCAGTAGAACAGAGTGATCTAGGAATAATGGTGCATAGTTCCCTGAAGGTGGAATCTCATGTGGATAGGGTGGTGAAGAAAACTTTTGGTATGCTGGCCTTTATAAATCAGAGCATTGAGTATAGGAGTTGGGATGTAATGTTAAATTGTACAGGGCATTGGTAAGGTCGAATTTGGAGTATTGTGTACAGTTCTGGTCACCGAGTTATAGGAAAGATGTCAATAAAATAGAGAGAGTACAGAGAAGATTTATTAGAATGTTTCCTGGGTTTCAGCGCCTAAGTTACAGGGAAAGATTGAACAAGTTAGGTCTTTATTCTTTGAAGTGTAGAAGGTTGAGGGGGGACGATAGAGGTATTTAAAATTATGAGGGGAATAGATAGAGTTGACATGGATAGGCTTTTTCCATTGAGAGGAGGGGAGATTCAAACAAGAGGACATGAGTTGAGACTTAGGGGGCAAAAGTTTAGGTGTAACACAAATTTCTTTACTCAGAATTTCTTTACTCAGAGAGTGGTAACTGTGTGGAACGAGCTTTCAGTAGAAGTGGTAGAGGCAGGTTCAGTATTGTCGTTTAAAAAAAAATTGGATAGGTATATGGACAGGAAAGGAATGGAGGGTTATGGGCTGAGTGCAGGTCAGTCGGACTAGGTGAGAGTAAGCATTTGGCATGGACTAGAAGGGCCGAGATGGCCTGTTTCCGTGTTGTAATTGATATATGGTTACATATCCCTGTAGGCACACCATGAGTCACAGGCCTTCAGTCAGAGAGGTACCATCTACTATCATTCTGTCTTTCCCTGTGAAGCCAATGTCAATCCATTTATTACCCTATCTTGAATGTCACAGGAATGAATCTTCTTGTATAAGCTCCCATACAGAATATTATCAAAGGCCTTGCTGAATTCCATGTAGACAACATGGAAACATGGAAGACAACTGTCTTGCATTCATCACCTTTCCTGGTATCTTCCATGAAAAGTCGATAAGGTTGGTTAGACAATTCCCAGAATCCTGTGAGCAACACTTCATGAAGGCAACTGGCAAATCTCACAAACACTGGATTTTTTAAATACACCTACAGTATATCTATAGCGATGATTGCATTTCCTTGTGATAGATCCAGCTTTGGAAATTTTATAGCTAAGACTTAATGAGGGGAAGATTAAAGTTGGCCTCCAGAGCTACATAGGTGAAAGAGCATTTTAAGCATTTCTTTTATTAAAATTCATTGAATTCAAACATTTTAATATGTGACTTAATTTAAGAAGCATAATTTAGTATTGTTATATTGTCAGAATAACTGCATATTTAAGTGAAGAAAATGAAGAAAATTACCAGCTGAGGGCAATAGGAAGTGGCTGCAGGAAGCCATTTATGCCCACAATTCTTTCATCTGCAAACTCCCACCCTACCTGAAGCAGATCTTCCAGCAACAATCTGGTCCTCAAAGCTACTTCTGAAATGATGACAAATCAAGACTGAGCACATCAGTCCCTTTTGTATTCATATTCTGAAAAGGGAGAGTGAGCAGCTAAAATTGTGTTACATATTAGTACCAACAACATAGGTAGAAAGAAGGAGGAAGTTCTCAAAAGAGAGTACAGAGAATTAGGAAGAAAGCTGAAAAGCAGGACCTCAAAGGTTGCTGCCTGTGCCATGTAACAGTGAGGATCGGAATAGAATGATGTGGCAGATAAATGCGTGGCTGAAGAATTGGAGCACGTGACAGGGATTCAGATTTCTGGATAACTGGGACGTTTTCTGGGGCAGATTGCACTTGAATCCAAGGGGGCCCAATATTCTTGCGGACAGGTTTACGAGAGCTGTTGGGAGTGGTTTAAGCTAATACAGCCCGGTGTGGGAACCAGGATGATCGAGCTGAGGATGAGCCAGCAGGTTTACAAGTAAATGATGGGTGTAACATGAATGTAAGAAAGGACAAACCAGTGATTGGGTATAACTACAGACAGAGCAAAGAGTTAAATTGTACCACAGAGGCAAAATTCAAAAGGGCAAAGAATGCAGGAATGAAGGTGCTGTATTTAAATGCATGTAGCATTCAGAATAAGGTGGATGAACTTGTGGTTGGTATGACCAACATGTACAAACAAACTGGAGGAACTCAGCTGGTCAGGCAGTATCTGTTGAAACGAGCAGTCAACGTTTCGGGCCGAGATCCTTCATCAGGACTGAAGAAGGATGGGGCAGGGGCCCTATAAAGAAGGTGGGGGGAGAGTGGAAGATGCCAGGTGAAAAACCAATCAGAGGAAAGATCATGGGGAGGGGGAGGGGAAGCAGGGAAGGGATAGGCAAGAGAGGTGAAGAAAGAATGTAAGGGGAAATCACTATGTGTAGTAGAAGAAGGCAGAATCATGAGAGAGGTGATAGGCAGCTAGAAGAGGAGGCAGAGTGAAAGTGGGATGGGGGAAGGGAGAGGGAGAAAATTACCGGAAGTTGGAGAATTCGATGTTCATTCCAAGGGGTTGGAGACTACCCAGCTGTTATATGAGGTGTTGCTCCTCCAACCTGAGTTTGGCCTCATCATGGCAGTAGAGGAGGCCATGTATGGACATATCCAATCCATGCTTCCCCTCCCCCACCCCTTGATCTCCCCCCATGTTCTTTATGGGGCCCCTGCCCTGTCCTTCTTCAGTCCTGACGAAGGGTCTCGGCCTGAAACATTGACTGCTCATTTCAACGGATTCTGCCTGACCTGCTGAGCTCATCCAGCTTTTGTACGTGTTGATTTGACCACAGCATCTGCAGTGTACTTTGTGTTTACCACAAGAAATCATGTTTCTAATCAGAAAACTTTTATCCTCAAGATACATTTAAAGCTCATCGTAGATGAATTCTACATTGAAATTTGCTTTTTATCTTTATACAACACTGTATTCCATCTATAGCTTTTTTGTCCATTCTCCCAATTTGTCTGTCCTGCTGCAGTTGCATTGCTTCCTCAGCACTACCTACCCCTCCACTTATCTTTGTATCATCTCATTTTCCTCAGAGAGCTCAGCTTTTTTATGCTCCACTGCACCAGTTACTATTTTGCTTTTTCCTCAGCCAAGTTGCTAGCTCAATGCTCAACCCAGCATGGATGGAAAGTGTGCAAGGGGCCATTTGCCTCATAGTCTGGTGCTGATGCCACTGCACTACGGGCCACTGCTGAAATGCAGTCATAAAATCCTATCCTTTTTGAGGCAGAGAATCCTTCTTAGAGGGAATAGCTATATGGTTAAGGCATTGTGATAATTCACACGGAAGCCCAACATCAGACAATTTGGCAAATTCCTTCTCCCGACATCTGACTGGACTTAATTTACTTAGAATATTTGCCAGTGATCCCAAACCATCAGTGTTATTTGTCCATCTGGTGTCCTGGTAAATTTTGGGTACAATAAAATTCGACTTGCTTGTTCGGCTCCACATTTTCCTGGACCCTGCTCTCAGCAACAAACTGGAACTGGGCTGGATTGATCAGACCCAAACAAGGACCCCAAATAAGTGTACAAGCACAACTGAGTAACTTTAGCCTAATTTATTGTTATAAAACAGAGAGCGAAAATAAACCACACAGCATATTACGCAGCAAGTCACAAAGATTTCAGGGCTCACAATTCTTAGTCACCACTTGTTTATAGACAATAGACAACAGGTGCAGAAGTAGACCATTCGCCCCTTCGAGCCTGCACCGCCATTCTGAGATCATGGCTGATCATCTGCTATCAATATCCGGTTCCTGCCTTGTCCCCATATCCCTTGATTCCCTTGTCCATAAGATACCTATCTAGCTCCTTCTTGAAAGCATCCAGAGAATTGGCCTCTACTACCTTCCGAGGCAGTGCAATCCAGACCCCCACAACTCTCTGGGAGAAGAAGTTTTTCCTTAACTCTGTCCTAAATGACCTACCCCTTATTCTCAAACCATGCCCTCTGGTACTGGACTCTCCCAGCATCTGGAACATATTTTCTGCCTCTATCTTGTCCAATCCCTTAATCATCTTATAGATTTCGATCAGATCCCCTCTCAATCTCCTTAATTCTAGCATGTACAAGCCCAGTCTCTCTAACCTCTCTGAATAAGACAGTCCAGACATCCCAGGAATTAACCTTGTGAATCTATGCTGCACTTCCTCTACAGCCAGGATGTCCTTCCTTAACCCTGGAGACCAAAACTGTACACAAAACTCCAAGTGCGGTCTCACCAGGGCCCTGTACAAATGCAAGAGGATTTCCTTGCTCTTGTACTCAATTCCCTTTGTAATAAAGGTCAACATTCCATTAGCCTTCTTCACTGCCTGCTGCACTTGCTCATTCACCTTCAGTGACTGATGAACAAGGACTCCTAGATCTCTTTGTATTTCTCCCTTACTTAACTCTACACCGTTCAAATAATAATCTGCCTTCCTGTTCTTACTCCCAAAGTGGATAACCTCACACTTATTCACATTAAGTTGCTGTTGTCAGGGGAATTCCAAATTCCTATTCGCTCACGAAAATACCCCTACGATTTCTGGGCTTCGGATGAAGTCCAATGAAATTGGGGAAAAGCAGCTCAATATATTTACAAGTTTCAGATGGCAGAGAGACACAGAGACAGACAAACAATCAAACAGATTGATTAAGGCCAATGCACTGTGTGCTTTCTTAACTACAGAGTCAACCTGTGCAGCTGCTTTGAGTGTCCTGTGGACTCAGACCCCAAGATACCTCTGATCTTCCACACTGTCAAGGGCCTTACCATTAGTACCATATTTTGCCATTATAGTTGACCTACCAAAATGAACCACTTCACACTTATCTGGGGTGAATTCCATCTGCCACATCTCAGCGCAGTTTTGCATCCTATTAATGTCCCCCTGTAACCTATGACAGCCCTCCACACTATCTACAACACCTCCAACTTTTGTGTCATCAGCAAACTTACTAACCCATCCCTCCATTTCCTCAACCAGGTCATTTATAAAAAAATCATGAAGAGTAAGGGTCCCAGAACAGATCCCTGAGGCACACCACTGGTGACCGACCTCCACACAGAATATGACCCATCTACAAACACACTTTGCTTTCTGTGGGCAAGCCAATTCTAGATCTACAATGCAATGTCCCCTTGGATCCATGCCTCCTTATTTTCTCAATAAGCTTTGCATGGGGTACATTATCCAATGCCTTGCTGAAATCCACACACACTACATCTACTGCTCTTCCTTCATCAATGTGTTTAGTCACATCCTCAAAAAATTCCATCAGGCTGGTAAGGCACAACCTGCCCTTTACAAAGCCACACTGACTACTCCTAATCATATTATACCTCTCCAAATGTACATAAATCCTGCCTCTCAGGATCTTCTCCATCAACTTACCAACCACTGAGCTACGACTCACTGGTTTATAACTTCCTGGACAATCTCTACTCCCTTTCTTGAATAAAGGAACAACATCCACAACCCTCCAATCCTCTGGAACCTCTCCCAAGATTACTACATTTGAGGTCTGTTTCTCAACTTCCTTCCTAATTCCCTGTAGTCTTTTTTCAGGACCTCTTCCCTTTTCCTACCTAAGTCCTTGGTACTAATATGTACCGCGACCTCTGGCTGTTCTCCCTCCCACTGCAGGATATCTTGGACACGATCTGAAACATCCTGGACACTGGCACCTAGGAGGCAAACTTCCATCTGAGTTTCTTTCCTACGTCCACAGAATCACCTGTCTGACCCCCAAACTATAGATTCCCCTATCACTACTGCCTTCCTCTTCCTTTCCCTACCCTTCTGAGCCACAGTGCCAGACTCTGTGCCAAAGGCCTGGCCACTTGCTGCTTCCTCCAGGTAGGCTGTACCCCCCCCCAATAGTACTCAAACCGGAGTACTTATTGTCAAGGGGTACAGCCACAGGGGTACTCTTTCGCCCCTCATTGTGTCCCACTTGTCCATCTCCCGTGGCCCTGTGTGAACACCTGCCTATAGCTCCTCTCTAACACCTCCTCACTCTCCCCGACTAGGTGAAGGTCATCAAGCTGCATCTCCAGTTCCCTAACACGGTCCCTTAGGAGCTGCAACTGAACACACCAGGCACAGATATGGCAGTCCAGGCAGCTGGGAGACTCCAGGACCCCCCACATCTGCCATCGAGCAAAGAAAACTGGCCTCACGTACATACTTCCTACCTTGCCTTGTCCCGTTACCGCCGAAGCCCGTTGATCCAAAGCCCTAGCACTCTGTTGCCCGGTCTGACGCTACCCACTGGATATGGCTCATAATGTATACTTGTATTATTAGTTGTCAGAAAAAAAGTTACAATTCAACAAAGCACATGTCAAGTAATAAGAATTAGTGAAGTTCATGGAGCAATATGTAATTTGTGAAAATTGAGACTACATCTCTCTTCCACAGAATTGGTTAGAGCCTTGCTATGTTTTCCCTCTCATGGGACATATGTCCTCACCCGCATCTGTCTCTCATGAGACATATCCTATCTTTACCTCCAGAGTCTAGGAGTAAATGAAACATTTCAGAAGGATGTATTTTGCATCAATTAATTCTCATTTTTTGGTGATGCAGGGAGGGATTAAGAATGTTGCTGGTAGGTGCCAGGTGAAAAACCAGTAAAGGGAAAGATCAAGGGGTGGGGCAGGGGATCAGGATGGGGATAAGCAGGAAAGGTGAAGAAGGAATATAAGGGGAAAGCACTATAGGTTGTAGAAGGATGCAGACCATGAGGGAGGGGATAAGCAGCTGGAGGCAGAGGGATGGGGGAAGGGAGGAGGAGGGAATAATCGGAAGTTGGAGAATTCAATGTTCATGCCAAGGGGTTGGAGACTACCCAGACGGTATATGGGATGTTACTCCTCCAACCTGAGCTTGGCCTCATCATGGCAGTAGAGGCCATGTATGGACATATCTGAATGGGAATGTGAAGCAGAGTTGAAGTGGGTGGCAACTGGGAGATCCTGTTTGTTGTTGCGGATGGAGTGGAGGTGCTCGATGAAGCGGTCCCCCAATCTGCGTCGGGTCTCGCAGATGTAGAGGAGGCCGCACCGGGAGCACCAGATGCAATAGATGACCCCAACAGACTCACAAGTGAAGTGTTGCCTCAGCTGGGAGGACTGTTTGGGGACCTGAATGGTGGGAAGACAGGAGGTGTAGGGACAGGTGTAGCACTTACGCTTGCAGGGATAAATACCAGATGGGAGATCAGTGGGGAGGGATGTGTGGACCAGGGAGTTGCAGAGGGAATGATCCCTGCGAAAAGCAGAGAGGGGTAGAGAGGGAAAGATGTCCTTAGTGATGGGGTCCTGTTGTAGATGGCGGAAGTTGCAGAGGATATTATGCTGGATCCAGAGGCTGGTGGGGTGATAGGTGAGGACAAGGCGAACACAGTCCCTGTTGTGGTGATGGGAGGATGGGGTGAGGGCCGAAGTGTGGGAAATGGAGGAGATGCGGGTGAGGGCATAATTGATGATGGCAGAAGGGAAACCATGATTCTTAAAGAAAAAGGACATTTGAGATGTCCTGGAATGGAAAGCCTCATCCTGGGAGCAGATGCGGTGGAGACGGAGGAACTAGGAACAGGGAATAGCATTCTTACATTTGGCAGGGTGGGAAGAGGTATGGTTGAGGTAGTTATGGGAGTCAGTGAGTTTATAGAAGATGTCAGTGGACAGTCTTTCTCCAGAGGTGGAGAGCAAGAGATCAAGAAAGGGGAGAGAAGTGTCTGAGATGGACCAAGTAAATTTGAGGGCTGGGTGAAAGTTAGAGGCAAAGTTGATGAAATTTAAGAGCTCAGCATGGGTGCAGGAAGCAGCACCAATGTAATCATCAAAAAAGGAAAAGTTGGGGAGCAGTACCAGTATAGATATAGAGTATAGACTGTTCCACCTAACCCACGAAGAGGCAGGCATAGCTGGGGCCCATGAGAATACCCATAGCTACACCCTTGGTCTGAAGAAAGTGGGAAGAGCCAAAAGAGAAGTTAATAAGTGTGAGTACCAGTTCCGCCAATCGGAGGAGTGTGGTGGTGTTGGAGAACTGGTGAGGTCTATTGTCAAGGTTGGTATGACGTTGTGGATGTCACCGAGAAGAGGCTGAACGAAGGGAGCTTAATGTCAAAGGGTATACTTTGTATTGAAAGGACGTGCAGGAAGGCATAGGCTTCCTATGGCTCTTTAGGTAAGAGATGGAATTACATCTTTAGAATGAGGTGACATGGGGTCAAAGAATGCTGAAACTTTGTTTATTGAGTTAAGAAATGCAAGGGAAAAAAAACATCATAGAAATCATATATACGTCTCCAAATAGTAGCCATGATGTGGGGTTGAGATTGCAAAGGGAGCTGGAAAAGGCAAGTAATAAGGGTAATGTCACAATTGTAATGGGGGACTTCAATATGCAAGGGGATTGGAAAAATCAGATCAGTGTCAGATTGCACGGGAGGAAATTTGTTGAAACCATATGAAATGGCTCTTTAGAACAGCTTGTGCTTGAGCCTACTTGGCGAAAGACCATCTTAGATTGAGTATTGTGTAATAACCCAGATATTATTAGGGAGCTTAACATAAAGGAAATTTTAGGAGGCAGTGATCATAATCTGATTGAATTCATACTGCAGTTTGAGAGGGCGAAGCATAACTCACATGTGTCAGCATTGCAATGGAATAAAAGGAGTTACAGAGGCATGAGAGAGGAACTTGCCCAGGTGGATTAGAGGGGCATACTGATGGGGAGGACAGCAGAGCAGAGATGGCTGAAGATTCTGGGAATAGTTCCAATCAGCAGGATAGATATGTCCCACAGAGGAAGTTATCAACTAGCAAGTGGTGGACAACGATGGCTGACAAGGGAAGTTAGGGACTGCATAAAAGCCAAGAAAAAGGGAATATAAGGAAGCAAAAGTGATTGGCAAATTGGATGATTGGGAAGCTTTTAAAATCCAACAAAAGCCAACTAAAAAAGCTGTAAGAAGGGAAAAGATGAAATACGAGGGCAAACTAGCCAAAAATATAAAGCAGGATACTAAAAGTTTTCTCAGTCATTTGAAGAGTAAAAGGGAGGTGAGAGTTGATATTGGACCACTGGAAAATGATGCTGGTGAAGTAGTAATGGGAGACTAAGAAATGGCAAATGAACTTAATGAGTACCTTGCATCAGTCTTCACTGTAGAAGACAGTGTACCAGAAGTCCTACAGTGTCAGGGAGCAGGGGTGAGTGCCATTGCTATTACAAAGGAAAAGATACAAGGCAATCTCAAAGGTCTTAAGGTGGATAAGTCACCAGAACCAGATGGACTACATCCCAGAATCCTGAGATAGGTTGCTGAAGAGATAACAGATACATTGGTCATGATCGTTCATTTGATTCTGGCATTGTCCTGGAGGACTGGAAAATTGCAAATGTCACTCCACTCTTTAAGAAGGGATGAAAACGAATTAAAGGAAATTATAGGCCAGTTAACCTAAACTCAGTGGTTGAGAAACTGTTGGAGTCTATTATTAAGTATAAGGTTTCGGGGTACTTGGGGACTAATGATAAAATAAGTCAAAGTCAGCATGATTTCTGTGAAGGGAAAGCTTGCCGGACAAAGCTGTTAGAGCTCTTCGAGGAAGTAACAAGCACTGTGGACAAAGGAGAAGCAGTAGGTGCCATTTACTTGGATTTTCAGAAGGCATTTGATAAGATGCCAACATTGGGTGGCTTAACAAGATAAAATCCTATGGTATTACAGGAAAGGTACTGATATAGATAGAGGAATGGCTGACAGGCAGGAGACAGTGAGTGGGAATAAAGGGGCCTTTTCTGGGTGGCTGCCAGCGACTAGTGGTGTTCCTCAGCAGTCAGTATTGGGAACGCTACTTTTCATATTGTTTCTCAATGATTTGGAAAATGGAATTTATGGGTTTGGGGCAAAGTTTGCAGATGATACAAAAATCATTGGAGGGGTAGGTAAGTGCTGAGGAAGGAATGTGATTGCAGCAGGACTTAGACAAATTGGAATGACTGTTATCTGTAAGAATTTCAATGGAATCTGTGGTCTGGTCTAAGACAGTTAGACCACATTTGTTCCTTCTCTTTCCATAGTTACTCATTTTCTACTCTTTGCTTGGCCTTTTGTTTTCTCTCATCACACTTCTCCCCTCATTTCCCCTGTTCTTATACGCTTAATAAATTAAATGGAAACAAGTTTCATGTCTCATTCATAAATTCTGAATTTTTGATTGCAAATGCACCAGGATACAACACCAATAAAAGGAAACAGAGATCTAGAATTCATGACAGAGCAAGACAGTTTCTGAAATCCTTTGAGCTCCCATGGTAGGTTACACATAATGATATTGTTTATTGTAACCATGGAATGTTATTGATGTATTATTTCACAGACAATTAAACATAAAGATAATTAATTCAGTTTACATTACACAAGTGTCTTTTTTTGATGTAAGAGTCTTGTACAAGTATCCAACTGAGCCAACAATACAAATGAATGAGCTTTTCCTTTTCCCTGTATTTACATCACCATAAAAGCAGTGGCTGAAATGGATCTGAACCATTCACCAAACTGAAATGTATTTGTATAGTTTTCAGAATCCAAGAGAAATTCTCATTCTGAATTCTCCTGTTTTGGGTCAGATGAGTAGACTTGTACTGTAGACACAATAGAATTCATCCTGAGAAATTCAATTGCATATTGTTGTCTTGTTCAGTCCTTCGCAATAGAAAGAAGTTGGTATTTTTACAGACTGAAACACAAAACTATTCCTTGGACACAGGTATCACTTCTGAAATTTTACCAATTGGTTGTGTTTACGAATGTGCCACAACTCTGAGGTGCCGAAGGGTACAAAGCTGCCCCCTCCTTTTTGAGAATCGCAAGATCACTATTAATTCGGGTCTGGGACCCAGGAAATGAGAGAGAGAGAGACATGCAGAATCCACAAGGTTTGGAATGTGTCCTGGCCTGAGTGAAATCAAAACCCCTGATAACGGCTATTGTCTCTTGGAGACGGAATTGTGTATTGAGTACTGTACTATTCATTGAAGCCCCTCAGGGGACGACCACAGTGGGCTGGTTGAGGGATTGCATCATCCCAACCTGATTGTCATCTGAGACTCCATGAGTAAGGATAAAAGAGGGTCTGGGGAACAACCCCTTTAGACGCACCAGGAGAAACACTAGAAATCCTGTGACAGCGTTTAATAGCAACAGCCAGTGGGGGGCTCGTGTGCATCCTCCCTTGCCAGGGATTTGCGGGCTCACCACGGAAGAATGGCTTTAGCTAAAGGAGAGGCCACAAGTGAACAGCCACACCAACAAGACTCCGACAGGTCGAAATCATAAAAGGAAAGCCGGCAAGTTTTTGTCCCAAAACTCTCTCTCTCTCCAACCATTGCAACCCCAGCAGTCCCCAAAGGCTGCAGCCTGCATGAACTGAGTGAACTTTATATTTCCATCGGACAATACATTTATCCCCTAGACAACGATAGAGCGTATTTCTTATTGATTATTATTATACCCACACTTTTAGATTTAGTATTGATGACGTATATTATCTGTATGTTTGCATTGATATTATTTTTGTGTATTTCTACTAATAAATACTGTTAAAAATAGTATCATCAGACTTCAACGGACCTCTCTATCTTTGCTGGTAAGTGACCCTGTTACGGGGTTCATAACAAAGTGGGGGCCTCGTCTCGAGATTTGATACCAAATTGGAGAGCCAGTGAATCGGGCTTTTAAGTCCAAACGTGGGTCTGGTTGCGCGGGTAGCCAGACAGGAAACCAGCAAAGATGGACGTGGATGAATTTAGAGAAAACCCGACTCTGGAGGCGCTAGAGGCGGCCACAAAGTCGGACTTGATAAATATTGCGAAAGGACTAATTCTCGCAGAGGTGAGGTTGTCGATGAAAAAGCAGAAGGTGCGGAGGGCCATAACTCAGTATTATGTTGTGAAGAATGTGTTTTCGGCTGAGGTATTGGAAAATATCCCTGACAAGATACCAGCTAGTGGGACGGCTCAGTTAGAGTTGAAGAAATTGAGGCTGGACGCGGAACAGAGGAAGAGGGAGCATGAGCTCTAGATAAAGGAGGTAGAGGTGAAAAGGGAGCAGGAAAGAGCCGAGAAGCAGAGGGAGCATGAAATTAAGTTAAAACAGCTGGAGGCAGCTGAAAAGGAGAGGGAAAGAACTGAGAACCAAAGGGAGAAGGAGAAACAGAGGCAACATGACTTGGACATGAAGAAGTTAAGGCAAGAGCGAAGAGCTCAAGGGTCAGACCGAGAGGAGAGATTTAATGTTAGTCAAGAGTTTAGGTTAGTACCTCCATTCGAGGAGACGGATGTTGATAGTTATTTCTTGCATTTTGAAAAGGTGGCAGTGAGTCAGAAGTGACCCAAAGAGCAGTGGGTGGCGTTGCTACAAAGTGTGTTAAAAGGGAAGGCACAACGGGCATATGCGGCGTTGTCCATGGAGGAGGAGGAGTCTGAGAATTATGAGAAAGTAAAGGAGGCCATTCTTCAGACCTCGAATTGGTACCTGAAGCCTATAGACAAAAGTTCAGAAATTTAAAGAAAGGGTGGAATCAGACGTATGCAGAGTTTGCCTATGAGAAGGGTGTGCTCTTGGATTGTTGGTGTGCAGCAGAAATGGTGGAAGAAGATTTTCGGCATCTCAGGGAGTTAATTCTGATTGAGGAATTTAAAGGTTGTGTTTCGGATGATATCCAGATGTATTTGAATGAGAAGCCAAATAAGTCCATCTCCGAATTTGCTAGGTTCACAGATGAATATGCCCTAACCCACAAGACAAAGTTTTCCTCGAATAAAAGTTACCAGAGAGACCGTGGGACTGGTAGAGAAAGCCCGCCGGCTGAGGCAGAGATCCTGCCGGGAGCTAGTGGTAAAATTAAGGAGGAGGAAAGGCAAGATGGCAGGAGAGGTCCTGGCTTGACCTGTTTTAATTGTGGAAAGGTGGGTCATATTGCATCTAAGTGCCTTGCTCCGAGGAAGGAGACAGGAAAATGGAAAGCAGCAGTCCCTACAGGATGTATTGTGGTGATCAGTAAATCGACGAGAGAGCCCCAGGTAGACAGAGTATGAGAAGGGTCTGAGAAATGTATTTCAGAAGGAACCGTGTCTGTGAACGAGGGAGACACACCAGTTCCAGTGCGGATCTGGAGAGACACGGGAGCTGGACTGTCATTGATTCACGGTGAGGTATTAGATTTTGGTCGCAAGACTGGAGAGGTGGCTTTGAGAGGCATTGGAAAAGGGACAGAAGCAGTGCCTTTGCATAGGATCATTATAAATTGTGAGCTGGTATCTGGACCAGTTGAAATAGGGGTGCGATCAGAATTCCCGAGAACTGACGTAGACATCCTTCTGGGTAATGATTTAGCTGGTGGTGACGTTTGGTCGGCCATGGAGCTGCCGAGCCAGCCTGTAAGTGTTGTGGACCTGCCCCTAGATTCCAAGATCTATCCCGCATGCGCGATCACTCGCAGCATGTCGAGAAAGGCTGCTGAGAACGAGACCAGTTTAAATCAGGCCAGTATCGATTTGGCTGAGACGTTTTTACCGACCCTGTACCAAGAGGAGTTAGAGGGTGGTAAAACGGAGAATAGGAAAGTGAAAGAGAGTAAGGGAGAGGAGGTAGACCTGCCCTTAGCTAGGAGGAAATTTATAGAGGCACGAAGTAAAGATGAGAAACAGATAAGGCTGTTAAAAGGTCCAGGGTTGGACATGGATGATCTGTCTGGTTTGGCAGAACTGTTTGAAGAAGTGAAATTCTAAAGGTGTTCTCGATAATGAAATGAGGGCAGTCCTAGATGAAAAGGATGCCATTACCTTGAAGGAGTCTGCTGGGTTGAGTTTACTCTGGAAGGGAGTTGCCCAGAGAGTAACTGGGAGGATCAGGGGAACTTAGTATTTGAAAAAGGTACAGGTATTGAAAGCCTGGAAGAGGCAGATGGCCCGTTTGAGTGTGTTCAAGATGTGGATGCATGTGGTACCGAACCTAGTAATGAAACTCAGGAGAAGTCTGAGGTATTTGATTCAATTGAAAAGGAATGCAGTCCTTGTGGGTCAGATGGACTTGGTTCAGTGAAGAAAGGGTTAACCTTGGTAATAGTGGGAAGTGAGAATTCCCAGTTGTTTGTGTTCGAAGGTGTGTTAAAAGTTAGTGAGGAGATAAAAGGTGGTGATGTGAATCTTATTATTGAAGGAAAAGGGAAAAGTGTAGTTCCTAAATTGAATGAAGAAAATTTAAAGTCTGAATTGGTTTCAGAAGCAGTCACCAGGCTACAGAGACAATGGCTTGGTAACAGGGTGCCTGCGAATCAATTACAGGTTGATTTGGAATGTAAAGGTGCCCCACGCGCTATTGTTATTCAAGAGAGTGCTGTGAAGAGGCGGAATTTGAAATGCTGTTTGGACAAAGAGGGATCACTTGCAGAGTTTAAACTGAAAACTAATAGCATGAAGGGTCCTGAAGATAAAACGAACAACTTGTTTAAAATTAAAGAATTGTGTGGAAATTTGGAAAATGGTCTAAGTTTGGAACACATTGTTGATAAAATAACTCCTATGAAAGGAGCATGTGAAAGCCTATTCCACACTGGTGCACAAGCCAACCACGTGGGAGTTAACTGGAAAAGGGGCGAGGGTTGATGGGATGCCACTTTAAATAACAGGATCTGGTTTTAAGGGATTTCGACAAAGCATGTGAATAATAAAGACAACTCCCATGGAAGATTGACTGTTAAGTTTGAAAGTAAAATAAAGATTAGTATTTGCATGAACTTTTGTAATATACACGTAAACTAAGATCACAACTCTTTAGTTTTTGTTTGCTGAAGAAAAGGAATAAAATAGGTGGTTATCAAATTGGAGTCTGATGCTACAAGAATTTATTAAGGTACAAGATGTTAAGGTATTAAAGGAAGTGACAATGTAATCGCTAACTGTTTAGATGCTGAATTAAATGTATTGCTCGGTAGTGGAAAAAAACTCTTTTGTATTGTGTTAGATTCTGAAAATCCTGTAAGACTCTGTATTAATTCATTTTTACAGGTGGTAAAAATCTTAGAAGGAAGAGGGTGTTACGAATGTGCCACAACTCTGAGGGGCCGAAGGGTACAAAGTCGCCCCCTCCTTTTTGAGAATCGCAAGATCGCTATTAATTTGGGTCTGGGACCCAGGAAATGAGAGAGAGACATGCAGAATCCACAAGGTTTGGAATGTGTCCTGGCCTCAGTGAAAACAAAACCCCTGATAACGGCCATTATTTCGTGGAGATGGAATTGTGCATTGAGTACTGTACTATTCATTGAAGCCCCTCAGGGGACGACCAGAGTGGGCTGGTTGAGGGATTGCATCATCCCAACCTGATTGACATCTGAGACCCCGTGAGTAAGGATAAAAGAGGGTCTGGGGAACAACCCCTTTAGATGCACCAGGAGAAACGCTGGAAATCCAGTGACAGCGTTTAATAGCGACAGCCGGTGGGGCCTGTATGCGTCCTTCCCTTGCCTGGGATTGGTGGGCTCACCACGGAAGAATGGCTTTAGCTAAAGGAGAGGCCACACGTGAACGGCCGCACCAACGAGACTCCGACGGATTGAAATCATAAAAGGAAAGCCAGCAAGTTTTTCTCCCAAAACTCTCTCTCTCTCTCTCTCTCTCTCTCTCTCTCTCCCCAGCCATTACAACCCCAGCTGTCCCCAAAGGCTGCAGCCTGCATGAACTGAGTGAACTTTATATTTCCATCGGACAATACATTATCCCCTAGACAATGATAGAGCGTATTTCTTATTGATTATTATTATACCCGCACTTTTAGATTTAATATTGACGACGTATATTATCTGTATATTTGCATTGATATTATTTTTGTGTATTTTTACTAATAAATACTGTTAAAAATAGTATCATCAGACTTCAACGGACCTCTCTATCTTTGCTGGTAAGTGACCCAGTTACGGGGTTCATAACAGTTGCAAGAGTGAGTCAATTCTCACGCCTTGTTACAATTTCCACTTCAGATGTGCTTTGGGTGACATCAGTGTCATTCAGCATTTCTTTTACCGCATTTCAGGGTAACTTGGACAATCTCATCTGAGGAACAACCATTCTTTGACCTTCCCAAGACAGTCTGATCTTCTCAGCCCAATGCCTGGCGAGGACATATGACAGGTAAATCAACTATTTATTTTGCATATCTGGTGGGTGATGCCCTCCAACCCAACCCCTCCCCAAGCCTCAATGTCCATAATACCCCAAGACCTTAACCCCATTCACTGTGCACAAGCCTTTCATTCATTCAAGACCAAGACCTAAACAGCTATACCCTCGACCCCAAACATAGAATCACAGAGTCATACAACACAAACCCTGCAGCTAATCATACCCATACTGATCATCTATTACCAGTTTCTTTTGGCTGTTCTCTGTCATTAACCTTGCTCACCTAAGTCAAAATACTTGGTAACACATACAAGATGCTGGAGGAACCCTGCAGGCCGGTCAGCATCAATGGAAAAAAGTACAGTCCATGTTTCAGGCCAAGGCCCTTCAGCAGGAATAGCTGATTTCTGTTTGATATAGGAACTCTAACTTTTGAATCTCAACAATGCTCTCAGCTGACTGAGATGAATATCACACTCTCTGGATGAAATATAGCTTCTATAACAATAGGTAACATGGAGCTTTCACAGACCTGATCATTTGCACTTTGTCATAATGTTAACCTCCTCTTGAATTATTCCTAACATTATGTTAAATCTTGGAACTATGAATGTTTATGCAAATAATTCTTGAGGATTTATCATGGCTGAAATTAAATATGAACAAAATCCTTTAATTAATGTTAATTTGAATATCACTAAATTCTCCACAAATGTACACTTTGCAGGCTCATTTATCTGATCTCACATTAATCCTTTTGTCATATGTTACAAGTTTAAGAATGACATTCATTAACTCTATTTCATTGTTACTGAATTAATGATGAACTGTGAACAGAATAACTCATATATTGGCTTTAATGTTTCTGAAATCTTTTGATATATGGGGGATCATTTACTTAACTGTAAAGCTTAATTATGGTATTACACTGACTTATCCATTTGTGTCCTCTAATATTGTTAAGATTTTACAGATGTTTATCCTTATATATTTATGTGATGGAATAAACATGTAATTTTTAAAGATTTCGAGAACATTAAGTACTCAATGAACTGACAAGTGTCTATAAACACAGCAGCACATAATGCTTCTTCAAAACACAGATGTCCACTGGTGACCATACAAATTCCCACTTCAGTTACTGGTGTTGAAGATACTGAAATGGCAACAAAGTTGAGTGATGTTGCAACAAAGCTTATTCATTCACTGAGCACTTGTGTAAAAATCAATTCCACTGAATCAAGGAAAAGATGGCAGATAATTCTCATCGCTGAATATGGTATCTTCTGATTTGTTTGTATTGATGTGCACTGTGGAATAAATCAGAACTCTAACATAAAATGCCTAAGAGTAGAAATTGCAACGAATAAACACAATGGGCTGACCTTCCGTATCTGGCAACTTGAACTTCATGGTGAAGGCATCCAGATCCCTCATGGCCTGGTCAGAAATGACAAGGATCGAAGGGAGGCATCAGTCATATGGGGGTAAACACAAAGTACACTGCAGGTGCTGTGGTCAAATCAACACGTACAAACAAGCTGGATGAACTCGGCAGCATCCGTGGAAATGAGCAGTCAACGTTTTGGGCCGAGGCCCTTCATCGTATGAGGGTCTTGGATCAAGTTGTCAAAGTCCTTTTGCTCGTGTGAAACTGCTGAAGAATTCTGACATCCAGTGACTGGTCAGACTGGTTAATATCCATATTTTACACTGAGGAACATTTCAAGATTCACAAAGTATTATACATAAATCAAACAAACAATCATTTCAAATATATAGTAGAATCTGGAAAACTGAGATAAAACCTCAAAATTACTCAGTAACATGCAAAAACAATTAAAAATACAGGATCCACTGTGGCATAGCCTTCTGTATTCAGAGATGGCTTGCTCAAAGAGGACAGGGGATCAACAGGTCTTAATCTTGCTGGAGATTGGTGATTAGCGGTGTTCCACAGGGATCCATACTGGAACCTCTACGGTTTGTGATATTTACATATGACTTGGTTGAAAATGTGGATTGGTGAGTTAGTAAGTTTGCAAGTGATGAGTGTAGGTTGTTGCCAAAGGATGCAGTGAAATTTTGATCAGTTTGCAGATATGGCAGTTGGAACTTAAGCCAGCAAGTGTGAAATATTACACTTTAGGATACCAAATATAAAGGAAAGTTTACAGATAATGGCAGCAACTTTAACATTGCTGATGCAGAGGGGAACTTTGGGGTCCAAGTCCATAACTCCCTGAAAGTGGCACACAAGTGTTAGGTGAAATCAGGTTTGTGGGTTCAGTGAGTGTAGACAGAAGACACTCACTACTGGTAAATAAGTTAACTATTTAGTTACAGGACAAGACAGATACTAAACATTCAGTAAACCCTTCAAGTTACATCCAGTTACCAATACTTATCTAAAGTGTGTGTTCTGGTCCAATCTCACACTTCCACTGTCCCACAGCACCTGTCACTCAGCGGTCCATTGGTAACCCAGAGCGAAAAGTCTGGTCCTTTCAGTATGCTAGATTCATAGTCTACCGATGACAGCTAATGATGTGTTTTAGAAATTGTTTGTAATTTGGAAGTCTTTTACATGATAGAAATCCTCTGTGAATTATTAATGTGTTTTAAGAATGTTGTTTAAATTTGAAACGTTTATCACTGAAAATTAATCAACTGTGCTTAAATGACTTTATTAGCTGGAAGTATCTCCTTTTTAGTAGGGCGGTATGGGTAGCTAAACTCACCCATAGACGAAAAACAGGTGAAATGAACTAGTCTTTGAAGATTGGGTGGTTACAGTACAACCTCCTATAGTGAAGCTACCTGCAGCTATCTATATTGGATAGGATTAAGGTCTTCATTTGAGTTAGCTCTTTACAGTCAGCCCAGCGTGGTCACTTTTCAAGACAGAGACTGGAACGATGAGGGGATAGAACAGAGTAGGATGCAGTTAGACAGGCTGACACCACTATAACACCCTACTGTTCTGATACAGGAGCAGACAATTCAATGCCAAAGTATAATATCATTCAAATCAATAAACAAGGGGAGCTGACAGGGAAAATTAAATTTGTAGGCATACATGGAAAAAAGGCTGAGTCCCCAATTTATAAAGTTCCCATACAGATATACAGGATTAAACAAACAGTAGAATTAGTTGTAAAGTTTTTATACCATGAAGAAGGTAGAACTTAGGAGGGTTAATGGCACCTAATGGTGACTCCTTTGCTTGCATCTTCAGAAACAGCTCTATTTCTATCTTTAATATCTCTATTTTTCCCTTCAGGGTTTTGTTGAAGACCCTGACCTGGAGTTACACGCCGACTTTGGTTCTTTGTGGGAATGGGACCCGCTCTTGGGGTTCCATAACTGGCTGTTGTTCAGCCAAAGGCTTGGCCTAAGAGTCTGGCTTGAATTCAGAATCCTAAGATCTTGGGGCTCTTGAAATGGGCAGATCGAGGATCGCGGGCTGGTGTCAGGACAGGAGACTCGTGTGTCGCCAGAAGAGTCGGGATATCAGCTGTGTGCTAGAGACCCAGGATCTTTGCGATTTTCGGGCACAGAGCGTGAAAATGTGACATAACACACTTTTAACATTCTAAATCAGTGAGATATTTGTTATGTCTCCACACTCACAGTGAAAATTGAGACACTTCTTTCTCCCTTATTAGGGAGAGAAGCCTGTGGTATGTAGAATACCAGCTGAAACACGAAGTCTTTGGGGTAACTGCAAGTCTGTGTCTTTGCTGTTGCTTTGCTCATGATTGAGTCTTAGTGGTGGGTGCTGATGCTTGCTTTTTGCTGGTGGGGGATTGTTGCTTGCTTCCACTTACGCACGGGAGTGGGGAGCTGGGGGGGATTTCGGGGTTCTCACATTTAACTGTCGCTCATTCGTTGGGACACTCGTCTGTTTTCATGGATAGTTGTGAAGAAAAAGCAATTCAAGATGTGTATTGTATACATTTCTCTGACACTAAATTGCACCTTTAAAACTTTTGACCCTTTGATACCAGTTTGTCTCAGATTGTAATAAGCTCGCACTTTTAATCGGAGCACTGGATGCTTTCTGTTATATTCATACACTAATCAAACCACAAACTGCTCTGGATGAGTGAGATTTACATTTTCAGAAACAGTTGGACTGTCATCACAGCCAAATGGAAACTTACAGTATAACTATCCGAATGACTGTGGGATGGTTAATATTGAGTCAATTACATTAGGATGCAATCCCTTCTCACATCAGAAACAGAGGCATATTCCTGGCCATAGAGGAAAGTAAACTTACAGGAAACTGTAGACTTCCTCTATAAACAAGGTGTTTTGATAAAAGAACTTTCTCGATTTAACTCACTCATGTTCAGCATAGCAAACTCTGATGGATGATGGTAATTGATCATCAACTCCATTGCCCTGAATAAACACACAGAACCTAGTTCAGCCCAGCAACAGGCATTACAACAAAAGTTGCAAGAATTGACTTGTAAAAACTGTAGATCTTGCATAGATCTGGTGAATTTCATCTAGTCCCACCCAATTCTTGAAACATCTTTAAGGCACCCAATGGCTCAGATTATCAGTGAACCAGACTGTCACAAGGCTTTCAGAATAGCCCACAGATGTTTGTTGGGAGTCATTCAGTCTCTACAGGAAGACTATGCCTGTATACTGCAGAGCTGACACACTGGACAAGCATTTAATACAGAGACCGTCATTAAAAAGTTGACGGACAGAAGCAATGTAATCAACATTAACAAATTATACAGAAGTAAATTTCCTAGATATGACAATTAGTGATCAGAGATGTGGTTTACCCAGAATTTAAACAGAAAGTCACTAAAGTAAGATTTCCAAAGACCCTAAGAGCCTCCCCCTAAGCCGTATGCTAGAGCTTTCATATCTGACTATGCTCAATCATTAAAATCACTATTGGATAGATGTACACTGAAGAACCTTTTGCTTTTACCCCAGAAAGTTTTGAGGTACGAGAGAAATTGATGAATGCAATTTTGCAAGCAATACTCCTCCACACAAGAAACAAGTATAAAAAGAACCAAAAACTCTTTCACACAAAAAACTCAACAAAATCTCTTCTGAGAATTTGTGCTTTTCCAAAATTTCCTGTAGCCATCTGCTATAATAAGGGAGAAGAAACGCAAGCCCCCATACACTGCTCTATATAACTTCACCCCACAGAACGTACTTGATGCCTTACTGTAGCGGTGTGCTCCACGCAGCGCTGAAGTAACGACACGTAGTCGGTGAGCTGCAGTTGCGAAAGAGGTTTATTCAAACTTCGTGGCCTTGCTTTAAAGCCTTCCTGTTCCCGCCTTCCCCGGGCGGGAATGCTGCAGGGGGCACATATTCACAGTCCCGACCCGCGCACAGGCTTTTTCCCTTGCTGGTGAAGCAGGCTTGGCACCCTCTTTGGGACCGGCCTCAATGCCAGCATGAGACACTTTGTGAGCCGGTTCGAGTGCGCTGGGAAGTGGGTCGCCACATAACCACCCCCCCCCCCCCCCCAGAATCGGCAATACACCCCCCAGTGTCCTCAGTCTGGGTCAGACTCTGTTTGGGAGGTTCGCCTCTGCGCCGCTGTGCCAGAATCTCGACCGGCTGTTCCAAGTCCACATGGGCCGGATTGAGTCGGTCCACCTCCTCTCTCCCCCCAATGTCCAGCATGAATGTGGACCCGTTGTTTCTGATCACTGTAAACGGCCCCCGGTGTCCGCCCCGTTGTACAAAAACAAACTTACAGTTTTGCAGGTAGGCTTCTGTCCATGCTGTGAAGTGCGTACGGGGCCCAGGTTACCGAGCCTCTCACGTAGTCTGTCCAGGACTGCTGCAGGTTCTTCCTCTTGCCCCCTTGGGGCTAGTAGGAACTCTCCTGGGACGACGAGGTGTGCAGATCCTCTTTGGGTGCCGTGCAGATTCTGTGCAGGACCCAGGGGAGCTCGTCCACCCAGTTAGGCCCTTTCAGGTGGGCCATGAGAGTCGACTTCAGGTGACGGTGGAAACGCTCCACTAGTCCGTTCGATTGTGGGAGGTAGGCAGTTGTGTCGTGCAGCTGTGTTCCCAAAAGCTTGGCCCAAGCTGACCACAGGCTGGAGGTGAACTGGGCACCTCTGTCGGAAGTAAAGTGGGCCGATACACCAAAGCGAAGTACCCAGGTTGCAATCAATGCTCAGGCGCAAGATTCAGAGGTGGTGTCGGTGAGCGGGACCGCCTCTGGCCATCTTGTGAACCGGTCCACGATAGTCAGGAGGTGCCGTGCTCCACACGACCCTGGCAGGGGGCCCATGATATTCACATGAATGTGGTCAAAACGCCTTTGGGTGGGGTGGAACTGCTGCAGCAGGGCTTTGGTGTGCCACTGCACCTTGGCTGTTTGGCAGTGCATGCACGTCTTGGCCCATTCACTGACCTGCTTGCAGAGTCCATGCCAAACGAACCTGTTGGCTACCATCCGGACGGTTGTCCTGATGGAGGGGCGCACTAAGTTGCGAATGGAGTTGAAAATGTGCTGCTGGGCTGTCAGGACGACGGGACGGGGTTGGCCGGTGGTGACGTCACAGAGTAGGGTCCTCTCACCTGGGCCTACCGGGAGGTCCTGGAGCTGCAAACCAGAGACTGCAGTCCTGTAACTAGGGATCTCATCGTCTGCCTGCTGCACCTCCACCAGCGCTTCATAGTCTACCCCCTGGGACAGGGCTTGGCTGTTAGGGTGGGACAGGGTGTCCGCCACGACATTGTCCTTTCCCGAGACATGCCGGACATCCGTCATGTATTCGGAGATGTAGGACAGATGTCGCTGCTAGCGGGACGACCAGGGGTCGGATGCTTTTGTGAGCGCAAAGGTAAGCGGTTTGTGGTCCGTGAATGTGGTGAAGGGCCGACCTTCCAAGAAGTACCTGAAATGCCGGATTGCCAGGTATAGTGCCAACAGCTCCCGGTTGAAAGCACTGTATTTGAGCTCGGGTGGTCGTAGGTGTTTGCTGACAAACGCCAGGGGTTGCTAGCGACCCTCGATGAGTTGTTCCAGCACTCCACAGACTGCCGTGTTAGATGCGTCCACTGTGAGGGCGGTAGGGATGTCCGTTCTGGGGTGCACTAGCATCACGGTGTTTGCCAAGGCTTCTTTGGTTTTAATGAAAGCGGCGGCGGACTCCTCGTCTCAAGTAATGTCCTTGCCCTTACCCAACATCAGGACAAACAGGGGGCGCATGATTTGGACTGCTGAAGGGAGAAAGCAGTGGTAGAAATTTACCATACCCACGGATTCCTGAAGGCCTTTGATTGTGTTGGGTTGGGGGAAATGGAGGACCCCATCTACCTTGGCAGCCAGAGGGGTTGCCCCATCTTGAGTAATCCTGTGGCCCAGGAAGTTGAAGGTGTCGAGCCCAAACTGGCATTTGGCTGGGTTGATTGTTAGGCCGTATTTACTCAGTCGGGCGTAAGGTTGACGGACGTGGGACAGATGCTCCTGACGACTACTGCTGGCTATGAGGATGTCGTCCAAATAGATGAAAGCAAAGTCCAGGTCGTGTCCCACCGCGTCCCTTAACCGCTGGAATGTCTGGGTGGCATTCTTTAGGCCGAACGGCAAGCGGAGGAACTCGAAAAGGCTGAACGGGGTGATGAGAGCCGTTTTGGGGACGTCGTCAGGATGCAACAGGATTTGATGGTATCCTCGGACGAGGTCTATCTTGGAGAAGATCCGTACGCCGTGCAGGTTTGCTGCAAAGTCCTGAGTGTGCAGCACAGGGTAGCGGTCTGGTGTTGTAGCCTCATTCAGCCTGCGGTAGTCACCGAATGGTCTCCAGCCCCCTGTTGCTTTGGGCACCATATGCAGGGGGGAGGCCCATGGGCTGTCAGACCTCCGTATGATCCCCAATTCCTCCATCCTCTTGAATTCCTCCTTCGCCAGTCGGAGCTTGTCCAGGGGAAGCCTTCGAGCATGAGCGTGGACGGGTGGTCCTTGTGTCGGGATGTGGTGCTGTACGCCGTGTCTGGGCATGGCTGCCATGAAATGCACCGCCAGAACCGATGGGAAATCCCCCAGGACTCTGGTGAAGTCGTTGTCGGACAGCGTGATGGAGTCTAGGTGTGGGGCCGGCAACTTGGCTTCACCCAGAGAGAACGTTTGAAAGGTCTCAGCGTGGACCAGTCTCTTCCCATGCAGGTCGACCAGTAAGCTGTGAGCCCGCAAAAAATCTGTGCCCAGGAGTGGTTGGGCTATGGCGGCCAGTGTGAAGTCCCACGTGAACTGGCAGGAGCCAAACTGTAGCCGCACCATACGGGTGCCGTAGGTCCTTACTGTGCTGCCGTTTGCGGCCCTCAGGGTGGGGCCCAGTTCTCTGTTGCGGGTGTCGAAACTCGTCGGAGGTAAGACGCTGATCTCGGCTCTGGTGTCGACCAAAAAGCAGCATCCCGACCGCTTGTCCCAGACATACAGGAGGCTATCCCGATGGCCAGCCGCTGTAGCCATCAGCAGCGGCTGGCCCTGGCGCTTCCCGGGAACTTGCAGGGCGGGCTACAGTGGCAGGCTTCTGCACCCCACCGCTGGTGGTAGAAGCACCATTGTTCGTTGGTCTCCTCACTCCTGCCTCTGGGGTTAGCGGGCTCTGCGGCAGGGCCTGGTCTGGTTTGCTGCTGGGAGCGTGGCCTGGTGATCTGTGTGACGGACGTCCCACTCTCCTTCTTGACTTTCCACAGCACGTCTGCCCGGGCCACCACCTTCCGGGGGTCGCTGAAATCTGCGTCGGACAGCAGCAGACGTATGTCCTCGGGCAGCTGCTCCAGGAATGCCTGCTCAAACATGAGGCAGGGCTTGTGTCCTTTGGCCAGGGACAGCATCTCGTTCATCAAAGCCGGCGGTAGGCAGTAAGCAGGCAGCTCGCTCACGCTGTGAGAGTCCGAAAGTCCTTTTGAGCAAGGCTTTGAATTCTGTGTATTTGCCGTCCGCTGTATGTATGAACTCCTCAACCTGGGTGGCTGTCTCCTGGTTGAGGGAGCTCACCACGTAGTAGTAACGTGTGGCATCTGAGGTTATCTGCTGAATGTGGAATTGGGCTTCTGCTTGCTGGAACCATAGGTGAGGTCGCAGCGTCCAGAAGCTTGGCAGTTTTAACAAAACTGCATGAAGAGGTGCGGCATCATTCATCTCCGGTCCAAATATCATTTGGGCTATTGGGGTCACCAATTGTGTGCTACACGCAGCGCTGAAATATCGACACAGAGTCGGTGAGCTGCAGTTGCGAAAGAGGTTCATTTAAAGCCTCACTTTAAAGCCTTCCTGATCCCACCCTCCCCGGGCGGGAATACTGTAGGGGGCGTGTATTCACAGTCCTGTCCTGCGCGCGGGTTTTTCCCCTTGCTGTTGAAGCAGGCTTGGCGCCGCCTGAATGCCGGCACGAGCCACTTTGTGAGCCGGTTCGAGTGCACTGGGAAGTGGGTCGCCACATAACCATGGTATTCCACACACTTATTGCAGTAAGACCACTGCAAGGGAACTAACCAATTATTATAGAAACTGAGTTTGCATTTTTGAAAAATGATAGCAAATTACTAAACCACCTTTAATTTGCCTCCTGACAGAACCAATCGAGAGACGACACAATAGCCACAGTTCTACACACCATCCTTACATATCTGGAAAAGAGGGATGCTAATGTGAGAATGCTATTCTTGGATTACAGTTCAGCATTCAACACCATCATTCCATCCAGGCTCAACAAGAAGTTCAGAGACTTTGGCCTTCATTATGCCTTGTGTAACTGGATCCTGGACTTCCTGTCAGACCACTGGTAGGTGGTAAGAGTGGGCTCCCTCATCTCTGGCCCTCAATACAGATGCTCCCCAGGGCTGTGTCCTAAGCCCCTTCCTTTACTCTCTTTATATCCATGACTGTGTCGCCACCCACAGCTCCAATCTGCTAATTAAATTTGCTGATGACACTACACTGATTGGCCTAATCTCAAATAATAATGAGGCAGCCTACAGAGAAGAAGTCATCACATTGACACAGTGGTGTCAAGAAAACAACCTCTCCCTCAATGTCACAAAAACAAAGAAGCTGGTTGTCGATTACAGGAGGAATGGTGACAGGCTAACCCTATTGATATCAATGGATCTGGGGTTGAGAGGGTGAACAGCTTTAAGTTCCTTGGCATAAACATCACTGACAATCTCACGTGGTCTGTACATATCGGCTGTCTGGTGAAAAAGGCACAGCAGTGTCTTTTTCACCTCAGACGGTTGAAGACTTTTGGTATGGGCTCCCAAGTCCATATAACCATATAACAATTACACCACAAAAACAGGCCATCTCAGCCCTTCTAGTCCATGCTGAATGCTTACTCTTGCCTAGTCCCACTGACCCGCACTCAGCCCATAACCCTCCGTTCCTTTCCTGTCCATATACCTATCCAATTTTTTTTTAAACAACAATACCAAGCAATGTAGTTGGAACTACTAGTCCATGACTGCTGCCCTATCTCCATACTCCATACATGGTTTAATTTGGCATTATGCTCCATCCAGGAGCACTTTCTCATGGGAAGGACTGAGCTTGCATCACTTAAATATCTTGTATATTTAAAAGGGCAAAAGTAAAGTCTAACAACAGTATTTCAGTGGAGTAAAGATATGAGAGAGGAGTTGTCCAAAGTAAATTGGAAGGAAATGCTGTTAGGGATGACAGCAGAGCAGCAATGGCATGCATTTCTGGAAAAAAATGTATAAGGTGCAGGACACGTGTATTCCAAAAACAAAGAAATACTCAAATGGCAAAATAGTACAACCATGGTTGACAAGCAGAGTCAAAGCTAGTGTAAAAGCAAAAGAGAGGGCAAGCAACAAAGCAAAAATTAGTGAGCAGATAGGGGATTGGAAAGCCTTTAAAAATCAACAGACAGCATTTGTCTCATTAGGAATGATTAGGAGGAAAAAGATGAAATATGAAACTAACAGGCAAACAATATCAAGGTGGATAGTAAAAGCTTTTTCAAATATGTATAAAATGAAAGAGACATGAGAGTGGATATAGGACTGCTAGAAAATGAGGCCAGAGAAATAATAATGGGAGACAAGGAGATGGTAGATGAGCTAAATGAGTATTTTGCATCAGTTTTCACTGTGGAAGACACTAACAGTGTTCCAGATGTTGAAGGGTGTGAAGGAAGAGAAGTGAGCTGAAAGACCTAAGGTACGTAAGTCACGGAGACCAAATGAACTGCAAGCTAGGGTTCTGAAAGAGGTAGTGGTAGAGATGTGGCGGATTTAATAATGATCTTGGCACAGATTGTGGAGGCATTAGAAATGATCTTTTAAAGATCATTGGACTCTGGCATGGTGCCAGAGGACTGGAAAACTGCAAATGTCACTCTACTCTTTAAGAAAGGAGGAAGACAGCAGAAAGGAAATTATAGACCAGTTAGCCTGAACTCAGTGGTTGGGAAGATGTTGGAATCTATTGTAAAGGCTGAGGTTCTAATAATAATAGCAATAATAATAATAATAATAATAATAATAATAATAATAATAAATTATTGATCCCGAGTAGAAAATCCTTTTGTTGCAGCAGCAACGTTTAAAACACACTTAGCAGTGTTAATAATAAAGTACAGAATAATAATACACACAATGATAACTTACCAATGTTCAATTCTGTGCAATAATAATGTACTAAATAATAAAACAGTATTATGATGTGTGTTCTCCTGTTGCATAGAGATGAACTGTTGCATATGCTTATTGCATTTGGCACTTAGTATTATGGAGTACTTGGTAGCACAGGATAAGTTAGGACAAAATCAGCACGGTTTCTTTCAAGGAAAATCTTGCCTGACTAACCTGTTGGAATTCCTTGAGGAGATTACAAGTACGATAGATAAAGGGGGTGTAGTGGATGTTGTATATTTGGACTTCCAGAAGGCCTTTGATAAGGTGCCACTCATGAGGCTGATTACCAAGTTAAGAACCCATGGTATTACAGTAAAGTTACTGGCATGGTTAGAGCATTGGCTGATTGATTGTTCCACAGGGGTTGGTGTAGGGACTGCTTCTTTTTATGCTGTATATTATTTGATTAGATGATAGAATAGATGTCTCTGTTGCCAAGTTTGGAGATGATATGAAGATTAGTGAAGAGGCAGGTAGTGTTGAGGAAGCAAGTAGGCTGCAGAAGGACTTAGGCAGAATAGGAAAATGGGTAAGAAAGTGGCAAATGAAATGCAATGTTGGAAAATCCATGGTTATGCACTTTGGTAGTAGAAATAAATGTAACAACAATTTTCTTAATGGGAGAAAATCCAAACATCTGAGATACAAGGGGACTTGGAAGCCCTTCTGCAGAACACCCTAAAGGTTCACATAGATACAGTCAGTGGTGAGGAAGGCCAATACAATGTTAGCATTCATTTCAAGAGGTCTAGAATACAAGAGTAAGGATGTGATGCTGAGGCTTTATAAGGCACTGGTGAGGCCTCACCTTGAGTATTGCGAACAGTTTTGGGTTCCTTGTCTAAAAAAAGATGTGTTGGTATTGGAGAGGATTCAGAGGAGGTTGACAAGAATGATTCCAGGAATGAATGGGTTATCATATGAGGAATATTTGATGGCTTTGGGCCTGTACTTGCTGGAATTTATAAGGATGAGGGGGAAGTCCCATTGAAACATTTCAAATGCTGAAAGGCTGAGACTGAGTAGATGTGGAAAGGAGGTTTCCTATGGTGGGGGAGTCTAGGACAAAAGGGCACAGGTTCGAGATCGAGGGGCATCCCTTTAAAATAGAGATGCGGAGAAATTCCTTTTGCCAGGTGGTGGAGAATTTGTGGAATTTATTACCAACGGCAGCTGAGGAGGCCAGGCTGTTGCATGTAATTAAGGCAGAGATTGACAGGTTCTTGACTGGACATGGCATTATTGGTTACAAAGAGAAGGCTGGGGAGTGGCACAGAGGGGGAGGTAAAAAGGATCAGCCATGATTGAATAGTAGAGCAGACTTGATGGGCCAAATGACCCAATTTTTCTCATATGTCTGTTGGTCTTATATTCACCTGTGATACAGAGTTCAACTTCATTTCCTTAATTCCAGTCATCAGATTCACTGCATATGTCTTCCTTTACCCTGTCCCATGCTGCCCTTTCTGCAAAATTATCTGTGACTGCTTTTCCATTGTAGTCACTTTGGAATGGCTTTTTATATTTTAATACAGTAACTTTTGTTGGTGGTTGTAATTCATCCATGAGCCCTGTACTGGTTGGCCATTCTTGATTGGGGGTCCTCCATCTTTAAGAAACCTTCCTTGTCTCCATAATTTTTAAAAATTATGAACAACCCTAAAAAAAAATCAAGAATCAGTGCAGATAATATAACCATATAACAACTACAGCACAGAAACAGGACATCTCTGCCCTTCTAGTCCTTGCCGAACGCTTACTCTCACCGAATCCCACTGACCCACACTCAGCCCATAACCCTCCATTCCTTTCCTGTCCATATACCTATCCAATTTTGCTTTAAATGAAAATACCAAACCTGTCTCTACCACTTCTACTGGAAGCTCATTCCACACAGCTATCACTCCCTGAGTAAAGTAATTCCCCCTCATGTTACCCTTAAACTTTTGCCCCCTAACTCTCTACTCACGTCCTCCTGTTTGAATCTCCCCTACTCTCAATGGAAAAAGCCTATCCACGCCCCTCATAATTTTAAATGCCTCTATTAAGTTCCCTCCTTCAAATTTCTACGCTTCAAAGAATAAAGACCTGACTTGTTCAACCTTTCCCTGTAACTTAGGTGCTGAAACCCAGGTAACATTTTAGTAAATCTTCTCTGTACTCTCTCTATTTTGTTGACATCTTTCCTATAA
Organism: Hypanus sabinus; assembly: GCF_030144855.1. Taxonomy (NCBI): domain Eukaryota; kingdom Metazoa; phylum Chordata; class Chondrichthyes; order Myliobatiformes; family Dasyatidae; genus Hypanus; species Hypanus sabinus. Next base: position 89,227,966 of record NC_082708.1, on the reverse strand, counting down.
TTCGGTGATCAGAACAGTACACAATACTCCGAATTCGGCCTTACCAATGCCTTGTACAATTTTAACATTACATCCCAACTCCTATACTCAATGCTCTGATTTATAAAGGCCAACATACCAAAAGCTTTCTTCACCACCCTATCCACATCAGATTCCTCCTTCAGGGAACTATGCTCCATTATTCCTAGATCACTCTGTTCTACTGCATTCTTCAATGCCCTACCATTTTCCATGTATGTCCTATTTGGATTATTCCTACCAAAATGTAGCACCTCACACTTATCAGCATTAAACTCCATCTGCCATTGCTCAGCCCATTCTTCTAACTGGCCTAAATCTCTCTGCAAACTTTGAAAAACTACTTTATTATCCACAACGCCACCTACCTTAGTATCATCTGCATACTTACTAATCCAATTTACCACCCCATCATCCAGATCATTAATGTATATGTCAAACAACATTGGACCCAGTACAGACCCTGAGGCACACCACTAGTCACCGGCCTCCAACCTGACAAACAGTTATCCAGCACTACTCTCTGGCATCTCCCATCCAGCTACTGTTGAATCCATTTTACTACTTCAATATTAATACCTAATGATTGAACCTTCCTAACTAACCTTCCATATGGAACCTTGTCAAAGGCCTTACTGAAGTCCATATAGACATCATCCACTGCTTTACCCTCATCAACTTTCCTCGTAACCTCTTCAAAAAATTTAGTAAGGTTTGTCAAACATGACCTTCCACACACAAATCCATGTAGACTGTTCCTAATCAGACCCTGTCTATTCAGATAATTATATATACCATCCCTAAGAATACTTTCCATTAATTTACCCACCACTGACGTCACACTGACAGGCCTATGCTTGCTAGGTTTACTCTTAGAACCCTTTCTAAACAATGGAACCACATGAGCAATATGCCAATCCTCCAGCACCATCCCCGTTTCTAATGATATTTGAAATATTTCTGTCAGAGCCCCTGCTATTTCTACACTAACCTCTCTCAAGGTCCTAGGGAATATCCTGTCAGGATCTGGAAATTTATCCACTTTTATATTCCTTAAAAGCTCCAGTACTTCCTCCTCTTTAATCGTCATAGTTTCCATAACTTCCCTACTTGTTTCTCTGACCTTACACAATTCAATATCCTCATCCTTAGTGAATACAAAAGAAAAGAAATTGTTCAAAATCTCCCCCATTTCTTTAGGCTCCACACATAGCAGTCCACTCTGATTCTCTAAGGGACCAATTTTACCCCTCACTATCCTTTTGCTATTAATATAACTGTAGAAACCCTTTGGATTTATTTTCACCTTACTTGCCAAAGCAACATCATATCTTCTTTTAGCTTTTCTAATTGCTTTCTTAAGATTGTTCTTACATTCTTTATATTCCTCGAGCACCTCATTTATTCCATGCTGCCAGTATTTATTGTAGATATCTCTCTTTTTCCTGACCAAGTTTCCAATATCCCTTGAAAACCATGGCTCTCTCAAACTTTTAACCTTTCCTTTCAACCTAACAGGAACATAAAGATTCTGTACCCTCAAAATTTCACCTTTAAATGACAACTATTTCTCTATTACACCCTTCCCATAAAACAAATTGTCCCAATCCACTCCTTCTAAATCCTTTCACATTGCCTCAAAGTTAGCCTTTCTCCAATCAAAAATCTCAACCCTGGGTCCAGTCCTATCCTTCTCCATAATTATATTGAAAATAATGGCATTGTGATCACGGGACCCAAAGTGCTTCCCAACACGTACCTCCGTCACCTGACCTATTTCATTCCCTTACAGAAGATCCAACAATGCCCCTTCTCTAGTTGGTACCTCTATGTATTGCTGCAAAAAACTATCCTGCACAGATTTTACAAACTCCAAACCATCCATCCAGTATGGGCTTCCCAGTCTACGTGTGGAAAATTAAAATCTCCCACAATCACAACCCTGTGCTGACACAAATATCTGCTATCTCCTTGCAAATTTGCTCCTCCAATTCTTGCTCCCCATTAGGTGGTCTATAATACACCCCTATAAGTGCTACTACACCTTTCCCATTTGTCAATTCCACCCAAATAGTCTCCTTAGATGAGCCCTCTAATCTATCCTACCAGAGCACAGCTGTAATATTTTCTCTGACAAGCAATGCAACTCCTCTCCCTTTTGTCCCTCTGATCATATCACACCTGAAGCAACAAAATGCAGGAATATTTAGTTGCCAATCACTCCCCTCCTGCAACCATGTTTCACTAATAGCTACAACATCATATTCCCAGGCATCAATTCATGCTCTAAGCTCATCCACCTTTCTTACAATGCTCGTAGCATTAAAATAAATGCATTTAAGAAATTCTCCACCTCTTCCTCTCTGTTTATCTCTAACAGTACAAAGAACTTTACTGTCTTCTTTTTATTCCTTCTCCTATACATCTGTTCCTACACTCTGGATCCCCTCCCCCCTCATATCAAGTTTAAATCCACTGGAGCCTCTCTAGCAAACCTACCTGCAAGAATATTTGTCCCCCTCCAGTTCAGATGTAAACTGTCCCATCAGAACAGGTCCCACCTTCCCTGGAAAACCGCCCAATTATCTATAAATCTGAAGTCCTCCGCCTGCACCATGTCTTCAGCCACGTGTTGCACTATCTTACTATTGCTAAACCCACTTGCACGTGGCACTGATAGAAATCCTGAGATTGCTATCCTGGAGGTCCTGTCCTTTAACTTGGCATATAGCTCCCTAACCTCACCTTTCAGGGCCTCCTCACTCTCCCTACATGGACCACGACATCCAGCTGCTCACCCTCCCTCTTGAGAATACTGAGAACTCGATCCAAGATATCGCGGACCCTGGCACCAGGGAGGCAACAGACCATCTGGGATTCTCAATCTCTTCCACAGAACCTCCTATATGTCCCCCGAGCTATCGAATCCCCTATCACCACTGCTCTCCTCTTTTCCCTCCTTCCCTTCTGAGGTGAGGGTCCAGTCTTGGTGCCAGAGACGCAACCACTACAACTTGTCCCTGGTAGGTTGTCCCCACCAGCAGTATCCAAAATGGTATACTTATCGTTGATCAGATTGGCCACGGGGGTGCTCTGCTCTTCCTGTCTATTCCCCTTCCCTCTCTTGACAGTCACCCAACTACCTGTCTCCTGACTCCCAGGGGTGACTATCTCCCTGAAACTCCTGTCTATTTCTGCCTCTGCCTCCCGAATGATCCAAAATTCATCCAGCTCCAGTTCCCTTACTCGGTTTTTCAGGAGCTGCAGCTGGATGCACCTTTTGCAGGTGTAGTCATCAGGGACAGCTGTGCTCACCCTGACTTCCCACATACTGCAAACGGAGCACTCAACTGCCCTAACTACTGCCTCCATTACCTACTCCTAAGCTAATTAAATTAATTAAAGGAGCTTACCTGGCCTTACTTCACCTGGAGTGAAGCTCGTACTCAGCCTCTGCTCGCTATTTAATTTCTCCCGCTGCCTCACGAGCCGACTTTCACGTGCTTGCGCAGTTATGTCCCATTCAAACCTCGCCTCTGCCTGTTCTTGCCGAAGCCTGATTGAGCCAAAGCCGACCCACTCTGCCAAAGTCCACTCCGACGATGGCCGCTGTATATGGCGGTCTTTCTTTTTAAACCTTTGACGCACTACTTCACACACCTGCTCAGTCTAGCTTTTTTGCCGCGATCAGTTTTTAAAAACAGCTTCTCTCCGAGCTTCTTTTACCTCTTCCCTCTCCACCTCTTGCTGCGATTTAAATTATTAGCTTATCTTTCTGCCAAATTACAGGCTTCAGTCAGAGCTTTTAATTCTGCTTGTTACTCAGTTATCAGGATCCATGGTTCTTGATGACAGCACTTCAATTCCAGAAATAATGGCCCATCCAACCATTGGAGTTCCCTTCTCAATTGCTGAGGAGCAGATCTGTGTTCTGTAATGGCATTTCTTTGTAATAACTTGCATCTTCATGGCATGTTGTCATTATTGCACACCATACAGATAATGTGCTATTGCAGAGATCTTCCGAAGAGGAGATTTCCAAAGTCCTTAATACTTTGATAGATCACATGTGGGGATTAACCTGATAAAGTATAGGGTTCAAGTACGACTGTTCATTTTCTGGAAATACAATGGACTAAGGGAGATAGGTTATTTCCCAATAAGGTCAGAAATAAGATCCCAGATATAAGACCATAAGAATAAACGGTATAGGAGCAGAATTAGGCCTTTGAGCCCATTGAGTCTGCTCTGCCATTTCATCATAGCTGATCCTTTTTTCCCCTTCTCTATAGCCCCCATGACGGAACAAGTAACTCAATGCTTTGTTGGCCTTTTGGGATACTGGCAGCATCACATACCCCATTTGACTATTCTCTTCCAACGCTTGTAGCTGTGACCAGAAAGAAATTTAGTTTTGTATGGGTCCTGAGGGAGCATGTGGAAGTAACATTGCAGAGAAAAAGAGGCAAAGAATCCAATAAGGGAGAAGAGTCACTTTCCAAGCCTTCCTCTTCTACCCTCTGCCGGATTTCTCACATTCCATCCCTCATTTGCTGGAGGTTCTGAGGCCTTCTGAAAATCCAATAAACAATTTTTGCAGATTCACTCTAAAGCTGCTTCACTTGTTTGGAAAATAAAGTTACATAAAGCTCTGACAAACAAAACAAAACTGAAATAATTGCTGTAAATCTGAAATAAAAGCAGAACATATTGGAAACACTCAGCAGGATGGGCAGCAGATGTGAAGAAAGAAACAGAGTTCACACATAGAATGCTGGAGGAACTTAGCAGGCCAGGCAGCATCGATGGAAAAAGTTCAGTCAACGTTTTGGGCCAAGACCCTTCACATGTCCTCTTCTCGTTATTACATCATGAGGGGCAGGAGCCTAAAGACTGATACTCAGCATTTTAGAGCATCAACTTCCCATCTGCCATCAGATTTCTGATGGGGGAGGGGGGGTCCTGAGCCCATGAATACTATCTCCCTTTTTGCACTATTTAAAATTTGTTCTTACAATATTTCTGCAGTAATGTTTAATGTACTGCATGTAACTGCTGCTGCAAAACTACAAATTTCACAACAAATGCCTGTGAAATTAAACCTGATTCTGAATTTTTATGTCTTGCACTGTACTGCTGAGCAAAACAACAAATTTCATGTCACATGGCAGCGTTAACAAACCTGATTCAAAGTTCAAAGTACATTTATTATACTTCATACAACCTTGAGATTCATCTCCTTACAGGCAACCACAAAACACCAGAACCCATTAAAAAATAGACTATCTAACACCCAATGTGCAGAACACAAAACTGTGCAAACAATAAAAGTAAGCCAACAACATTCAGAACTGTAGTTCACAAAGGTGAGTCAACAGATACAGATCCAGTCACGACCGCTTCAAGAGCCTGTTAGTTGCAGGTCAATGCCTCAGTTCAATGCAAAAACAAGTAAACCTCACTGAACAGTGGGCCGAACACTGACCCCACCACCCCAACATTTTCAATCTGGCCTGGCACTGAAGTCGGTAAAGCATCTGCTTGCTCCCCACTCTCGGGCCGGATGCTGCCTCCATTCAGTCTGCACATGGCACATGGCAACCATCCTGCACCTTCAAGATTTCACTTCACACTGCAAAAATGTCAAGCCCTACAGGTGAATCAAAATTTCTTCTCCAAAATAGAAGTCAAAGGCTATTGATTGCAGACCATTTTCAATAAAATGTGTGATTAATAAGGTAGTTCAATGACAAACAAGAGAAAACCTGCAGTTTTGCTCACTCCCTGCAAGCTGTCACTGTGCTTCATCAGTGCCTTCATAAACTGGAACCGGACTCTGATCCTGATTCTGAATTGTTATGTCCTTGCACTGGAATTCTCTTGCAAACCAACACACTTCATGTCATATAAATCAGTGACACTAAACCTGATTCTGGTCCTGCAGGCATGAAACAAAGAGATCAATCTGAATCTGAAGCAGGTTGAATGTCACCAACATAGATCATGAAATTTGTTAACTTTGCAGCAGCAGAACTATACAATACATGAATATAGAGGGAAAAACTGAAATACAGTGAGTATATATATATATATAATAGTTAAATTAAATAAGTAGTACAAAAATAGAAATAAAATAGTAGTGAGGTAGTGTCATGGGTTCAACGTCCATTCAGAAATTGGATGGCAGAAGGGAAGAAGCTGCTCCTGAATCATTGACTATGTCTCTTAAGACTTTTGAATTCCAAAAGTGAGGTAACAATTAGACTAAAAAGCCCTAATAAAAGAAATGGCAATTGGCATTAAGGATAAGGTATTCCAATTGCTGAAGTCACACCTCCCACACTGGAAATTAATTGTATCTGTTGAAACTCAATCATTTCCGCCTAGGATATCACCACAGAAGTGTCTCACAGCCATTTCCAAGGCCCTAACATCATCTGTACCTTCTTTCTATCACAGAATTGAGAGTGGGGATGTTTGCTGATGACCACTGTCTGTTCAGTTCCATTCACACCTCCTCAGCAATTGGAGCAGTCAATACAAGCATTCAGCAAAGGGAACTTTCAGGAATGGTTTGATGAGGATCAATAAGATCCAATATCAATGACGTCACATGATGACCATCTGCAAAGAGAGCTGAGTTCTCATTGGCATTTAAATCCCACCTTCAGAATCTTAGTGGTCATCATTTTTGGAAAGGCAAGCACAGCAGCTTCATGAGAAGTTTGAGGGTAGGTATCTGTAGTGAGCAACACACCTGTGAATTGGACAGTGAGAAGGACCTCTCATCTCTTCTACGATTTACTCCATCAAGATCATGATACAAATTCTCCATTTATCTGGTTGAATTCAGCACAAGCATCTCTCAAAAATAACCTGGCATTATCCAGGACAAAGAAAGTCATTTCAGTCACACCTTTTCCTCATCTCTTCACCACAAGTAGTACGTACTCTTCATCACAACGCACAGTAGTGCATGTTCTTCATCATGATGCACAGTCGTACACACTCTTCATCACAACGCACAGTAGTACATGTTCTTCATCATTGATACACAGTAGTAAATGTTCTTCATCATGATACACAGTAGTACACACTCTTCATCACAACGCACAGTAGTACATGTTCTTCATCACGATGCAGAGTAGTGCATGTTATTATTCATTGATGCATCATAGCCATCATGTGCAAAGTCCACAAAATACACTACACTTACTTAGCTAATCTAGCTTGACAGCACCTCCCAAAACTTGTGACATCTACTGGCAAGAAAAGTAAAGGCTACAGGCATGGAGGAGTATTTAACCTGCAGTTTCCTCTTCAAATCTCACATCATCATGATTTGAAAATATTTTGCTCAACACTTATCAACACTGAATTTAAACCCTGAAATCCCTGACCAAATAGCAATGTAATGTGTACCTAAAACACTGCCACATTTTCATAAGATGCCTCACCAATAGACAATAGGTGCTGAAGTAGACCATTCGGCCCCTCGAGTCTGCACCGCCATTCTGAGATCATGGCTGATCATTCACTATCAATACCCAGTTCCTGCCTTGTCCCCATATCCCTTGATTCTCCTATCCATCAGATATCTATCCAGCTCCTTCTTGAAAGCATCCAGAGAATTGGCCTCCACCGTCTTCCGAGGCAGTGCATTCCACACCTCCACAACTCTCTGGGAGAAGAAGCTCTTCCTCAACTCTGTTTTAAATAACTGACCTCTTACTCTCAATCCATGCCCTCTGGTACTGGACTCTCCCAACATCTGGAACATATTTCCTGCCTCAATCCTTTCAAATCCTTTAATTATCTTAAACGTTTCAATCAGATCCCCTCTCAATCTCCTCAATTCCAGTGTGTACAAGCCCAATCTCTCCAATCTCTCTGCGTAAGACAGCCCTGCCATCCCAGGAATCAACCTAGTGAATCTATGCTGCACTTCCTCAATTGCCAGAATGTCCTTCCTTAAACCTGGAGACCAAAACTGTACACAATATTCCAGGTGTGGTCTCACCAGGGCCCTGTACAAATGCAAAAGAACATCCTTGCTCTTGTATTCAATTCCCCTTGTAACAAAGGCCAACATTCCATTTGCCCTCTTCACTGCCTGTTGCACTTGCTCATTCACCTTCATTGACTGGTGAACTAGGACTCCTAGGTCTCTTTGCATTTCTCCCTTACCTAACTCGACACCGTTCAGACAATACTCTACCCTCTTGTTCCTGCTTCCAAAGTGGATAACTTCATATTTATTCACATTGAATGACATCTGCCAAGTATCTGCCCACTCACTCAGCCTATCCAAGTCTCCCTGTATTCTCCTAATGTCCTCTTCAACTTCAACTACATTTAAATTGGGCAGTTAAATCTGGCCTTGAGTTATAGAGTAATAGTTACATCACAAAGACAAGCCCTGGTATCTTGTCCATCGCTTCCTGAGCTAGTCCGATCTGGTCCACATCCCAAAATCATTCATATCTATTAACATGTTCAAGATAATTTAAATGTTGTCAATGAGCCCATCTGTATCATTTTCTCTGGCTGCTTGTTCCATATATCCAGTACCCTCAGTGAGAACAAAATGTCTCCTTTAAAATCTTACCCTCTACCTTAAACATATGCCTTTTAGTTTTAAATTCCGCAATACTGAGAAAAGGACTATGACCGTCCAACTAATCTACATTCTTCTAGAATTTATAAACCTCTAAATAAGTGACCATTGAGCATCCTTTTCTCGAGGAAAATGGTACCAGCCTATCCAGTCTTTCCAGTAGCTCAGCCCTACAGGGCCAGCAACATCCCTATGAGCCCATCTGACTTAATAAATTCTTTTGATAGTAAGTGGACCAGAATTGCACAGAACATTTCAGATATGGTCTTACCACAGGGTTGTACAATTGCAAACCTATGAAGAAGGGGACAATGGGTGGGACTGAAGAAGTGTTCATGCAGTGCTGTAACCATTCTATGATCAGAGGAACATTATAGCAATTTCTTTGCTTATATCCTAGTGAATTGTTAGTGTATTCTAGCAATCAAATAATCTCATACAAAGTTGCAGCAACTTCCAGTCGACTTGAAGTATACATTGCTGATTGTCAGAAATTTATAGAAACATAAAATAGTTACAGTGAAGACATTGTTGGCAGTTCTCCATTTACAATCTTTCTAGATGAGACAATGTGCAGAATTCCTGCATCTATGGTATTCATCTCATAGTGAGAATATGAACCTTGCTGCTGTGCTTAAGATCATGTGTAAAGATATTGTCTGTCTACTCTATCATGCCTGTCATAATCTTATAAACCTTCATCAAATCTCCCCTCAGCCACCAGCACTCTAGAGAAAACAATGCAAGCTTGCCCAACCTTTCATGATAGCACATGGCTTCTAATCCTGGCAATATCCTGGTAAACCCTTCTGCACCTTCTCCACAATCTCAACATCCTTCTTATAGTGGGGCAATCAGAACTGTATGCAATACTCCAGGTGTACCCTAACTAGAGCTGCAACTGCTGCAACTGAATTTTGAACTCAGTACCTTTACTATTAAAGACAAACTTGTCATAAGCCTTCTTAATCACCCTATTAACATGAGTAGCCACTTTCAGGGACCTATGAAGTTGGACCCCCAAGATTTCTCTGTTATGGATCTTGCAGTGTACTGACTATTTGCATTTGAGCTACCAAGGTGCAATACTTCACATTTGGTCAGATTAAAATTTCATCTGTTATTACTCCACACATCTGCAAGTGATCTATATCTCATTGTATTCTTTGTCAGTCTTCCACATTATCCAGAACACCACTAATTTTCATTTCATCTGCAATTCTATTAACCAACCCATTTAGATTTTCAACCATGTCATTTATATACACCACTAACATCAGAGGTCTCAGTACAAATGCCCACAGAATAGGTCCCTTTCACCACCACACTCTATAACTAAATGGCATCAACCTTTAAAAATAGCCAAACAGATTCTTTCAGAAACCTTCTCAGTCAACACTAAATATGTTGTGGGACAATCTGTTTGACAATAAGATGTATCATCCAGCAAGCAATCATCTTGCCCAACTTATGGACAGGGTTGTAGCTGTGTTTTACATTTATGATGCTGGGGCACTCCTGGACAATTATGGTGTACTGCATGGTGCATAACATAGCATGATGCAGGACACCCTTCTCTTCCAATGAAAGCTTCACCAGGCAAGCTCATTGTTGTCTGGGAGACTAGGAATTTATCAATAGCTCCATGATTCATTTAGTTACTTAGATAGAATCAAATAAATTAGCGTCTCCCCCGCCTACTCCTTGCCACTAATTATTTAAGCAGTCCCATACAAAGTAATTACCTAACTGTACAAATTCACCTCTTGGCATCCATTGATTCAGTCCACATCTCATTCCAAATTAATTATGACATTTAACCATCTCCACCTCCCCACCCCTTTACTGGGGAGACAATGAGGCAGCTTTATTCTGAACTTAGCCTGAATGTGGCTCAGGTTGTTTGATGTTCCATGTTAACAAGCAGTGAAATACTAGCTTCTGTCTTTTGTTAAAACGAATAAATATAAAAATGAAAAGATGGACATCTGACCTTGCAATCTATTCATTATGACCTTGCAACTTCTTGGCTACCTGCACTGCATTTTCTCTGTAATGTAACACTTTGTTATTGCTTTTACTATTTCAGTGCACTGTTGCAATGAATTAATCTGAAAGAACATTATGCAAGACCAGTTTTTCACTGTGCCTCAGTACATGTGACAATAATGTACCACTTGACCAGTTTGCATTTCTTCAACATATATTGTAAATCATTTATGAACAATACACAAGCCTAATTGGATGGACTGTCTAAGTCTTTGTATATGATTGAGATTTGGATCACTGAATCTTCAGTGTTCACAGACACAGTCTGATTAACATTTTTATTTCTCTCAGCTTGCTAACAAGTCTTTGTGTTCTGATGTAAGATTTATCCTTGACATAGAATAGCTTTTCTTAAGCCTCCAGACCAATAATTTTCAAATAGTGTGATCAGTGAGAAAGTAATATAAGTGCAAATTTGGTTAAGACAGCAGGGAAGTCTAGCCTTGCTTGAAAGGCTTGGTGCCGTTTTTGGCCCAAGGGATGTAACTTGGATTATCCCTCTAAACAAGAATGTTTGTGTGGAGTCTGTGTTTTAATAAAAGATAAGCCAATTTGAGAATTACTCTTAGCAGTAACAACATTTTTTGAGAAGATGAGCAGGGTGGCAGGATTATTTTCAAAATGTGTAGAAGAATCTGTCCTTGCACGTTCATACAATTTTCTGTCAAGTACAGAAAGAAAGACAATTAGCTTTTGTTATATTTACTGACTTTCTGAACACTCAGAGATTTTCACTACTTATTCTGAATAAAATGAGACCAGATATACTAAAATGTGCCAAATATGAAGGGATATGGGCACCAAAGCACACACTGTAATCAGATCAGCATTTGTTCTGTGACATTATGAATAAATTCATAAAAGTCTTGGCTTCAATAGTTGACCTTAATCACAGCAGTTATTCTTTGCGTAACTCTTCCTTAGTTTATAACAAGATATTAAGCCCATTGTGTCAAATAAGTCTGAGCTGACTGGCAGAACAATCCCATTCTCCTATTTATTACCCTGAAATCTATTCTTCCTTGCTTGCCTATTAACTCCACTCTGATTCTTCAGCTATCCATAAATATTCAGGCTGATCTACAACAATCAATTAACCAGCTAAATAATATGTCTTCTGGGATTTTGGAATGATTTTTTGAAGTGGAATATACCATGCAGCAAAGCGGTTGCCTATTTGTTCCCCACTATAGCCTTCTGGAAGACAGTGTACATTGAAGTGATGTGTCATCTGCAGAGTACAGCTTCAGCTGGAAAGGTACCTCTCACCACCAGACAAGCAAGCTCTTGATGCTTATTGGTCAGATCTGATTGGCTCTCTAGAATATAATTTGGATTATTTGCCTGGGGAGCACACTCACAGAGTCTGTTGTGCACCTGTCTTGTTGTGTCTGCAGTACCTTCTATGTTGACAATTGCCTGATGGACTTGTGGTTAAATGTGTTTGTGTGGAAGAATTCTTCCACAAAGGACAGGTGGTGTGGAAATCTCCAGTTGACTGGGGTGTCTTTCATAACAGCAGGGACAGGTAGAATCTCAGTACATAGTGAAATGTGGAAATGTAAAGGCCGTAATGGAAACACTTGTAAAGAATTGAGAGTCATTGAATGGTTTATTGTACATAATTTTATCTTTGAATAAAGTATATTTTGTTTAAATAAAAAAAATCTCAGTACATAGTGACACTTGGTGCCCACATGATTTTTGTTCACATACTACCAGATAGACAATAGACAGTAGGTGCAGGAGTAGGTTATTCGGCCCTTCGAGCCAGCACTGCCATTCAATGTGATCATGGCTGATCATCCACAATCAGTACCCCGTTCCTGTCTTCTCCCCATATCCCTTGACTCTGCTATCTTTAAGAGCTCTATCTAACTCTTTCTTGAAAGCGTCCAGAGAATTGGCCTCCACTGCCTTCTGAGGCAGAGCATTCCATAGATCCACAACTCTCTGGGTGAAAAAGTTTTTCCTGATCACATGTAATCACATACCAAGGTGGTCATCAAGATGAGGGCAATGTTATGTACACTTTTGCCCCCATTCTCAGGGAATACATGCATCAAGACCCATTGCCCTCTTCCCTCAGGCAAAATGGAAGATGTACCATGTTACTACTGAAGGAAAGGAGTGAGGAACACCTATGCCAATACAACAGCTCTGAGAGAATATCATACCTGATGATCAAATTCTTCCCAGTATTGACAGAGAGCACCATTTCCACAAACCCAATTCGCACCAGTCAGTTCTAGTTACAAGCCTCAATCCCCCTGAGACATATTCCAGCATCTTCAGGTAGAAAAGTCTGACAGAGAAAGGAACATTGGGTTGGTAAACAGTCTGAAGCTAAAAGGACAGCTTTGCAAGATTGTAGCACTGTCTGCAGAGATATGGTTTGAAAAGAGAAATGACCATGATAGATTCTCATCTGCATGAGCCAAATGTAAGACAATGTAGATATGTTAAATGGCCTGATGACATGACTTGGGAGAGTGTAATCTTTGTTCCTGTTCTGACCTGCGGCTTCAATTGTTCTGCACCCGCCATTTCCCAGAGCTGGGGTGCACCAGCCATCATTCTGCTCCTGGTCTTCTGGAGCTGGGGTGTACCAGATTCTGTTCCACTCCTGGTCTTCTGGAGCTGGGGTGTACCAGACACTGTTCTATTCTTGGTCTTCTGGAGCTGGGGTGTACCAGACTCTGTTCTATTCTTGGTCTTCTGGAGCTGGGGTGGACCAGACACTGTTCTATTCTTGGTCTTCTGGAGCTGGGGTGGACCAGACTCTGTTCTATTCTTGGTCTTCTGGAGCTGGGGTGGACCAGACACTGTTCCACTCCTGGTCTTCTGGAGCTGGGGTGTACCAGACACTGTTCTATTCTTGGTCTTCTGGAGCTGGGGTGTACCAGACTCTGTTCCACTCCTGGTCTTCTGGAGCTCTGGGTGCACAGGGCACTGTTCTGTTCCTGGTCTTCTGGAGCTGGGGTGTACCAGACACTGTTCTATTCTTGGTCTTCTGGAGCTGGGGTGTACCAGACTCTGTTCTATTCTTGGTCTTCTGGAGCTGGGGTGGACCAGACACTGTTCTATTCTTGGTCTTCTGGAGCTGGGGTGGACCAGACTCTGTTCTATTCTTGGTCTTCTGGAGCTGGGGTGGACCAGACACTGTTCCACTCCTGGTCTTCTGGAGCTGGGGTGTACCAGACACTGTTCTATTCTTGGTCTTCTGGAGCTGGGGTGTACCAGACTCTGTTCCACTCCTGGTCTTCTGGAGCTCTGGGTGCACAGGGCACTGTTCTGTTCCTGGTCTTCTGGAGCTGGGGTGTACCAGACACTGTTCTATTCTTGGTCTCCTGGAGCTGGGGTGTACCAGACTCTGTTCCACTCCTGGTCTTCTGGAGCTGGGGTGTACCAGACTCTGTTCTGTTCCTGGTCTTCTGGAGCTGGGTGCACAGGGCACTGTTCTGCTCCTGGTCCCCCATTAATTCGGGGTCAACATTCTCTGTGCTGTTCCTGATCTATCTGAACTGGACGCAGAATTTATTCCTCCTCCATATTTCTCTGGAGGCTCCCCCTCCTCTTTGTTCCCTCTGTTTTGGTGTGTCTTCTGTCTGTGTCTCTGGTTTTGCTTGGTCTGCCTGTGAGGAGAGGTTACTGGCTTCTGTCTGTCTCATTGTCCTTTTCTTCTTACTATACAGGGATAACTCTCAGCAGCTTGTTATCTCCTGGGAGGTGTCTTCTGGAACTGTTTTCCTTTTCACCATTTTCCATTGACTTCTCTTGGGGAGGGGTCTGTGAGATTGTGGCTGATCCCCGCTCAGCAATAGGTATGTCACTTTGGATACTGTCGGGGTGAGGGTGTGGGTGTGGGGTGACCTAACAGAGGGAAGGGGGAAAAGAGGAAAGCTATGGCGATAGAGGATTCATTAGTTAGGGGAATTGACAGGAATTGTGGGTGACAGCGAGATTTCTGGTTGGTAGGTTGCCTCCTTGGTGCCGAGTTCTGGGATATCTTGGATTGAGTCCTCGGCATTCTTAAGTGGGAGGGTGAACAGCCAGAAGCTGTGGTCCATGTAGGTACCAATGACATGGGTAAGACAACTGAGAAGGTTCTACATAGGGAGGTGCTAACATAAAGGTCAGGACTTTCAGAGTTGTGATCTCAGGATTGTTACCCGTGCCACGTACTAGTGAGGTCAGAGCTAGGAAGAATATATAGTTTCATATGTGGCTGTGGAGTTGGTGTAGGAAGTAGAGCATAATATTTTTGGATCATTGGGCTCTCTTCCAATGTGGAAGGTGGGACCTTCTTACTTTCTTTTCTTTCTTTTTCAATCTTTTTATTGAATTTCATATATATAAAAAAACATAACATAATAATGAATAGGTTATAAGTGCACTAGACTTGTAGTTGAATTAATAATAAGATAACAATATCCTATTAAAATATCAACAAAAAAAGTGCATTAATCAATCAAACCTATAATAATTATACATGAAAAAGAGTAAGAATAATCATCAAAAGAAAAAAAAATTAAAAATACAAGAGAAAAATATATATTGAAAAAAAATAAAAAAACTAAACTAAACTAACATGGGCAATAATAACAGTTTATATGTATATGATAGTGTCAAAAACTCCGGAACTCCATACCAGAACAAGAATAAACAGAGAGAAGGTCTGGAAGAAGCCAAATTAATTCATATGAAAGTGTCGAATGAACGGTCCCCAAGTTTCTTCAAATTTAATTGATGAATCAAAAATTGTGCTTCTAATTTTTTCTAAACTCAGATAAGAAATAGTTTGAGAGAACCACTGAAACGTGGGAGGAGGATTTACTTCTTTCCAATTTTGTAATATAGACCTTCTGGCCATTAATGTTGCAAAGGCGATCATTCGTCTGATTGAAGGGGAAAACCGAATACCATCCTCATTTGGTATACCAAAAATTGCAGTAATAAAATGAGGTTGTAAATCAATGTTCCAAATTGAGGAAATGGTAGCAAATATGTCCTTCCAATAGTTATATAAGGTGGGACATGACCAAAACATATGGGTCAATGAAGCCACATCTGAATGACATCTGTCACATTGAGGGTTAATATGAGAATAGAATCGAGCAAGCTTATCTTTAGACATATGAGCTCTATGTACAACTTTAAATTGTATTAAAGCATGTTTAGCACATATAGAAGAAGAATTAACCATTTCTAAAATTTTTTCCCATTTTTCTGTTGATGTATTATATTGAAGTTCTTTTTCCCATTCTTGTTTAATTCTACCTGATAATTCTGGTTGTATCTCCATAATCATATTATAAATAAGAGCCACTAATCCCTTCTGACAAGGATTCAAGGTAAAAATCAAACCTGAAAAATCTTATCAAAGTTGAATTGAGGAAGGATGGTAGAACTTTATGTAAAAAATTTCTGATTTGCAGATATCTAAAAGAATTAGATTTAGGTAACTCAAATTTGTTGGAAAGTTGGTCGAAAGACATCAAACTACCTTCAAAAAAAAGATCACGAAAACATTTTATACCTTTCCTTTTCCATATGCTAAAAGCTTGATCTGTCAAAGAAGGTTTAAAAAAGAAGTTAAGTAAGATAGGGCTATCAAGAACAAAGTTTTTCAGAGTAAAAAACTTACGAAATTGAAACCAAATTCGTAATGTATGTTTGACAATAGGGTTGGATGTCTGTTTATTGAATTTAACTAAATCAGCTGGAAGAGAAGAACCAAGAACGGAGAATAGAGAATATCCCTGTGCATCATTGCATTCTAAATTTACCCACTGTGGGCACAATGGTGAATCCAAATCTAATTTCCAATATATTAAGTTTTGAATATTATTCGCCCAATAGTAAAATCTAAAGTTAGGTAAAGCTAAACCACCATCTTTTTTAGATTTTTGTAACTGCCTTTTACTTAACCTGGGGTTTTTATTTTGCCACACAAATAAGGAAATTTTTGAATCAATGTTATCAAAAAAAGATTTAGGAATAAAAATTGGTAAGGCTTGAAATAAATATAAAAATTTCGGTAAAATCATCATTTTAATAGCATTAATCCGACCAACTAATGATAAGGATAAGGGAGACCATCTTGTAGTAAGTTGTTGAATTTGATGAAGCATAGGTAAAAAAATCAGTCTGAATAAATCTTTATATTTCTTGGTAATTTTTATACCTAAATAGATAAAGTTATCAGTAACAACTTTAAATGGTATCCTGTCATTCAATAAAGTTTGCACGTTTAAAGGGAATAATTCACTCTTATCCAAGTTTAGTTTATAACCAGAAAAACTACCAAATTGAGCCAACAAGGATAAAATAGCGGGAATAGACCTGTCAGGATCAGAAATATATAACAACAAGTCATCAGCATAAAGTGATAACTTGTATAACTTCTCATTATGGGTAATACCAAAAATATTAGGAGATTCATGAATAACAATGGCTAAAGGTTCTAATGCGATATTAAATAATAAAGGACTTAAGGGACAACCTTGTCTCGTACCACGAGATAATTGAAAAAAAAGAGGATCTGTAATTATTTGTAAGAACAGAAGCAACAGGTTTATAATATATTAATTTAATCCATGATATAAAATTAGGACTAAAATTAAAATTTCTCAAAGTATTAAATAAGTATGTCCATTCAACTCTATCAAAAGCTTTTTCAGCATCTAATGAAATAACACATTCTGGGGTTGTGGGTAATGAAGTATAAATTATATTAATCAATTTTCTAACATTAAAAAAGGAATACCGATTCCTAATAAAACCAGTTTGGTCTTCTGAAATAATCTGTGATAGTAACTTTTCTAACCTAATAGCTAAAATTTTTGTAAGAATCTTTGAGTCTACATTTAGTAACGATATAGGGCGATAAGATTCACATAAAGTAGGATCCTTATCTTTTTTAAGAATTAGAGAGATAGTAGCTTCATAAAAAGACTGGGGTAATCTCTTCTTAGCAACTGCATCATTAAAGATTTCACATAACCAAGGGGAAAGCGAAGAAGAAAAAGTTTTAAAAAATTCTATAATATAACCATCAGTACCAGGAGCTTTCCCTGAATTCATTGATGAGATAGCCTCTCCTATTTCGGCCATAGAAATAGGAGCATCGAACAAGCTATGATCTTCATCTGTCAGTTTGGGAATATTCAAATTGTTAAAAAAATTATCCATCATAGACAGATTGCCATCAAATTCTGATTGATATAAAGATTTATAAAAATCTTGGAAAGTGTTATTAATTTCTTTATGATCAGTAGTCAGATTACCGTCTTGTTTACGAATTTTAATAATTTGTCGCTTAGTCGAAATAGCTTTTAATTGGTTAGCTAACAATTTACCAGTTCGATCACTATGAATATAAAATTGAGCCCTGGTCCTAATTAATTGATTCTCAGTTGAAGAAGATAATAATAAGCTATGCTCCATTTGAAGCTCATCTCTCTTCTTATAAAGTTCTTTGGTAGGAGTCACGGAATAAATCTTATCAATTTCTTTAATTTTATCCACTAATAAAGCAATATCTAAATATCTTTGTTTTCTTTTACCAACGGAATATGAGATAATTTGTCCACGGATAAAAGTCTTAAAAGAGTCCCAAAGTATTCCTCTGTCAATCTCTTCAGTATAGTTGGTTGAGAAAAACAAGTCAATTTGCTGTTTTATGAAGGTGATAAATTCTGGATCTTGAAGCAAAGTAGCGTTAAGTCTCCAAGATCTAGTATTATTGGAAGAGTCCGAAATCTTGATAGATAACTTCAAAGGTGCATAATCCGAAATGGCAATAGAATCATATTTACAATCAGTAACATCTGTTAATAAGCGATGATCAATAAGGAAATAATCAATTCTAGAATAACTGTGATATACATGTGAAAAAAATGAAAATTCTTTATCTTTAGGGTTCAAAAACTGCCATATTTCAGTAATACCCGAATCAACCATAAAGGAATTAATAAGTAAGGCTGATCTATTCGGAAGAATTCGAATAGGTTTAGATCTATCCATCAAAGGATTCAGACAACAATTGAAATCTCCACCCATTATCAACATATATTCATTTAGATTAGGAAGGGAAGTAAATAAACATTTAAAAAATTCAGGGCAGTCAAAGTTTGGAGCATAAATATTAACTAGAGCCACTTTTCGATTTAAAAGTGAACCAGTTATCAACAAAAATCTGCCCTGTGGATCAGAAATAATTTCATGATGTGTAAACGAAATTGAGGGGTCTATAAAAATAGACACACCCCTAATTTTGGCGGTACAATTCGAGTGAAATTGTTGATCTTCCAGAACCTAAAAAAACATTGATTATCCTCCCTCCTAATATGGGTCTCCTGTGCAAAGATAATATTAGCATTTAGTCTATGGAATACTTTAAATATTTTTTCCATTTAATAGGATGATTTAAACCATTAGTATTCCAAAAGATAAAGTTAATAGACTTATCCATCATGCCAATATTAATTGTATATATCATAAAGGGTTAAAAAGACACATAACCCATAATTCAGGAAGAAGGAAAAATGATTCAGGAGCAACCGGAGAACATGACACCTCACCAATATTAATAATTTAAAGTCGGCCCATGAACTAAAAGCAAAAAAATAAAAAGCAAAAGCGTGAAAAAAAGATCCCTACTCCCTCCCCCAACCCCTCGAAAAAAAACCAAGCGGCAGGCACACAAACTAATACTAATATTACCCCCATTTCAAGATGGCAACTCCATGAAAAGAAAGAAAAAAGAGACTATATAACACCCAGATATAAATACAGGGTTGTAAAAAGAAAGAATATATATCAACCAAAATGAAAAAATAATATAATAAAGCAAAAGATCATTAATAAAAAAAGGATAAACATTGAAGTTTAAAATAGTGTAATATGCCTTTAAAAAAGATTCCATATTCAAATATAAGAAAATGACGTTTCAAAAACAGAGACTTATGGGAAGAAGAAACGACATTTTGAAAAGACCATATTACAAAATATAAATGTAAATTCACCAATCTGTTCAAAAAAATTTTTTTTAAAAAAGGTCATCAAAATAAGATTAAAAAAGGATTCAATAACCACTACAATATATAAAAAAAGGTCCAAAAATCCAAAACATTCGTCCCATTCTCAAATACAAGCAAATAAATGCTTACGGAAAGCAAAGTTTTATGGGAAGAAGAAACGACATCTTAAAAAATAAATCATTATTACGAAGTCTTAACGTGTATATCTAATCCAGAGGGAAAAAATTTAAGAAAAAAGACATTATAGTAAAATTAAAA
Organism: Hypanus sabinus; assembly: GCF_030144855.1. Lineage (NCBI taxonomy): Eukaryota > Metazoa > Chordata > Chondrichthyes > Myliobatiformes > Dasyatidae > Hypanus > Hypanus sabinus. The sequence goes on along the minus strand of NC_082708.1, from coordinate 89,207,980 downwards.
GAGCATCTGTAAATCATGATAATAAAAAAAAAACAGGTCTACAGACCAAAGTAAAAAGCTATACCTCAGCTTCATAAGTTAAAGCCTAAAATGAAATGGCATCTTCTCTCCAAAAATTCTTCAACATAACATATAGTTCAATTTATACTAGAAGACCGAAATTCTTCAACAAATTTCTTCGCTTCTTCCGGAGTATTAAAGAAGCGCTGACTGTCGTCACTCAACGTAATTCTGAGATTTGCTGGGTATCTTAAAGCTTGTTTAAGTCCAGTCGAATGAATCTCTGCCATCACTGGTTTCAAAGCGATTCTCGCCTTCATCACTTCGAATGAATAATCTTCAACAATACGAAACTTGTTGCTTCTGTGAGAAATCATACCTTTCTGATGAGCTAATCGAATTAAAAGCTCTTTCTCCCGAGGATAATGGAGACGGACAATCACAGCTTGTGGCTTGTCTCTCGAGATCGAAAATCTCGAAACTCTGTGGGCACGATCAATAGTAGGTTTAGCCCGCAAAGTGTCCTCGCCAAAAATTTCCCACAATAAGTTAGAGAAATATTCAGTTAAGTCACCAGACTCAACATTTTCGGGAAAACAGATAATACGCAAGTTCTATCTGCGAGATCGGTTTTCAAGATTGGTGATTTTAAACTTATTCTGCTCCACTATTTTAGCAGTCAAACGTACCTTCTCCTCCAATGTTTCGATTGTACGTATTTTTTCACAAATTAACTTGTCAAGAGTCGCAAACTTTTCTTTATGCCGTTCAATATCTGCTGCCTGCGATTGAAGCTTGGTATCAAACGATCTAACGACTTCTTCAAGCTCAGACATTTTTGCAGTAAGTTTATTTTCCAGACTTGCAAGTTTAGTGTCCAAAAGACTAGAGATTGCATCAAGAGATAGAGGGTCTTTAGACGATTTCTTAGATACAGACATTTTAAGTTTGAAAGAATTAAATCAAGTATTATTTTAGAAAAGAAGTAAATCGTAAATATCAACCCATGTAATTAAGTACGAAAAGATTTGATTAAAGGGTGATTATAGTTTAAAAAATGAAGAGCGCCTAAAAGGCAGATGTCTACGTCGCCATCTTGAAACTCCCAAAACTGAAGGTGGGACCTGTATGGAAGGGACAGTTTGCATCTAAACTGTAGGGGGACTAATATCCTAGCATGAATATGTTTTCAATTCTTCATGGTGGGATTTAGGCTAGAGTTGCAGGGAGATGGGAACCGGCGTGCCAGAACAGTCAGTGGAGAGATTGTGGAGGCAGATGTTGGTAAGACCTCGGACAAAGTTAGAAATCGAAAGGTTAAGCATGGTGCACTAGGACCCTGAGCTGCCCATATTGCAATGCAGGAAGTATCATAGGAAAGGTGGATGATAGTACTGAAGATGAGGTATCTGGTTTACAAACAGAGGTAATGTGTAGTGTGGAGAGGCTGTTGGCAGGACAAAACTGCAACCAACAGGATGAGCTGCAACGTAAAAAGGGGGACAAAATCAAAAGGCACACATGAGGCAATGTGCAGATGCTGGAAATTCAAGTAACACACACAAAATGCTGGTAGAACACAGCAGGCCAGGCAGCATCTATAGGGAGAAGCGCTGTCGATGTTTTGGGCAGAGACCTTTCGCCCTGATAAAAGGTCTTGGCCCGAAACGTCGACAGCGCTTCGCCCTATAGATGCTGCCTGGCCTGCTGCGTTCCACCAGCATTTTGTGTGTGTTGACAAAATCAAAAGGAGTGAAGACGAGACTGAAGGTGTTGTATTTGAATGTGTACAGTATATGGAATAAGGTAGATGCGTTTGCAGCACATTTGCAGATTGACAGGTTCTAGGCATCACTGAACCAGGGCTGAAAGATTATAGCTGGAAGTTTAATGTCCCAGGATACACATTGTACTTAAAGAACAGACAGGAAGGCAAAGGAGATGCATGTCCCTGTTGTAAAAAATTAAATCAAATCATTAGAAAGAGATGATATAGGGTCAAAAAGTGCTGAATCATTGTTGGTAGAGCTAAAGAACTGCAAGTGTAAAAAAGATCCTGATGGAAGTTATATACAGATCCCCAGAGGATCTGTAAGGATCTGGTTTACAAGTTACACTGGGAGATGGAAATGAATGCCAAAAGAGCAATATTTCAATAGTCACGGTGGATTTCAACATGCAAATAAATTGATAAAATTAGATTGGTTCTGACTTCCAGAAGGGAGAATTTTCTGGAGTGCCAAGAAGAGCAGCTCGTGGTTGAGACCTTCAGGGGATCAGCTCTTCTGGATTGGGGGTTATGCAATGAACCAGAATTGATTAGAGAGCTTGAGGTAAAGGAACCCTCAGGGAAGAGTGATCATAATATGTTCAAACTCACCCTGAAATTTGAGAAGAAGAAGCTGAAGTAAGATGTACAAACCCCATTTCCAGAAAAGTTGGGATATTTTCCGAAATGCAATAAAAAAAGTCTGTGATATCTTAATTCAAGCGAACCTTTATTTAACTGACAAAAGTACAAAGAAAAGATTTTCAATAGTTTTACTGACCAAATTAATTGTATTTTGTAATTATACACGAATTTAGAATTTGATGGCTGCAACACACTCAACAAAAGTTGGGACAGAGTTAAAATAAGATTGAAAAGTGCACAGAATATTCAAATAACACCAGTTTGGAAGACTACACATTAAGCAGGCTAATTGGTAGCAGGTGAGGTATCATGATTGGGTATAAAAGTAGCGTACATCAAAGGCTCAGTCTTTGCAAGCAAGGATGGGTTGTGGCTCACCCCTTTGTGCCAAAATTCGTGAGAGAATTGTTAGTCAGTTCAAAAGGAACATTTCCCAATGCAAGATTGCAGAGAATTTAGGTCTTTCAACATCTACAGTACATAATATTGTGAAAAGATTCAGAGAATTCAGAGACATCTCAGTGCATAAAGGGCAAGGTCGGAAACCACTGTTAAATGTGCGTGATCTTTGAGCCCTCAGGCGGCACTGCCTAAGAAACCATCATGCTGCTGTGACAATTATAGCCACCTGGGCTTGGCAGTACTTCAGAAAACCATTGTCACTTAACCATTGTCCGTCGCTGCATCCAGAAATGAAACTTGAAACTGTATTACGCAAGGAGGAAGCTATACATCAACTCTATGCAGAAACGCCGGCAAGTTCTCTGGGCCTGAGCTCATCTCAGATGGACTGAAAGTTTGTGGAACCATGTGTTGTGGTTAGATGAGTCCACATTACAGCTAGTTTTCGGAAAAAACTGGCATCGAGTTCTCTGTGCCAAAGATGAAAATGACCATCCTGATTGTTATCAGCACAAGGTGCAAAAGCCAGCATCTGTGATGGTATGGGGGTGCATCAGTGCCCACAGCATGGGTGAGTTGCATGTATGTGAAGGTACCATTGACTCTGATGCGTATATTAGGATTTTAGAGAGACATACGTTGCCATCAAGGCAAAGTCTCTTCCCGGGACGTCCATGCTTATTTCAGCAGGGTAATGCCAGACCACATTCTGTACGGGCTACAACAGCATGGCATTTTAGACACAGAGTGTGTGTGCTTGACTGGCCTGCTGCCAGTCCAGATCTATCTACTATTGAAAATGTATGGCGCATCATGAAGAGGAGAATCAGACAACGGAGACCACAGACTGTTGAGCAGCTGAAGTCTTATATTAAGCAAGAATGGACAAAATTTCCAATTGCAAATCTACTACAATTAGTATCCTCAGTTCCATAATGATTAAAAAGTGTTATTAAAAGGAAAGGTGATGTAACACAATGGTAAACATGCCTCTGTCCCAAATTTTGTTGAGTGTGTTGCAGCCATCAATTTCTAAATTTATGTATATTTACAAAATACAATTAAGTTGGTCAGTAAAACTATTGAAAATCTTTTTGTTGTACTTTTGTCAGTTAAATAAAGGTTCACGTGAATTAACATATTTTTTTTATTGCATTTTGGAAAATATCCCAACTTTTCTGGAAATGGGATTTGTATGTGGATTGATGGGAATTACAGAGACATAACAGAGGAGTTGGCCAAAAGAACACTGGCTGGAACAACAGCAGAGCAGCAGGAATTTCTGGGAGCAATTCGAAAGGTACACGATATATAATCTCAAAGAGGAAGAAGTATGCTAAATGGAAGATAACACAACCATGGCTAATGAGAGAAGCCAAAGAGAAGGCATAAAATAGAGCAAAAATTATTGGGAAGTTCATGGATTGAGAAGTTTTTAAAAATAACAGAAGGCAACTTAAAAAGACGTTAAGAAGGAAAAGATGGAATACCAAAGTAAGCTAGTCTATAAATTAAAGGTGATACCAAAAGTTTCTTTAGATACATAAAGTATTAAAAAGAAGTGAGAATGGATATCAGGCAGCTGGAAAATGATGTTGGGGAGGGAGCAATTGAGGACAACAAAATGGTGGATGAACTGAATAAGTACTTTACATCAGTCTTCACTATGAAAGACACTAGCTGTATGATGGAAGTTCCAGGTTTCAGGGGTCATGAAGTGAGTGAAGTTGCCATTACTAGGCAGAAGGTTCTTGGGAAACTGAAAGGTCTGAAAGAAAATAAGTCACGTGGACCAGATGGTGTACACCCCAGCATTCTGAAAGAGGTAGCTGAAGAGATTTCGGAAGTATTAGTAATGATCTTTCAAGTATCACTAGATTCTGGAATGGTTCTGGAGGATAAGAAAATTGAAAATGTCACTCCAGTCTTCAAGAAGAGAAGCAGAAGTAAGGAAACTCTAGGCCATTTAGTCAGACCTCAGTGGTTGGAAAGGTGTTGGAGTTGAATTTTAAGGATGATGTCAGCATAGTTTCCTCAAGGAAAAATCTTACCTGATAAATCTGTTGGAAATCTTGGAAGAAATAACAAACAGGATAGACAAATGATGTTGTATACTTGGATTTTCAGAAGGCTTTTGACAAGGTGCCACACATGAGGCTATTTAACAAGTTATGACACCATGATATTACAGGAAGGATTCTAGCTTGGATAAAGCAGTGGCTGATTGGCAGGAGGCAAGGAATGGGAATAAAGGGAGCCTTTTCTAGTTGATTATTGGTGACTGGTGGTTTTCCACAGGGGTCTGTTTTGGGTCTGATTCTTTTTATGTTATACGTCAATGGTTTGGATGATAAACATGATGGCTTTGTTGTACAGTTTGCAAACGATATGAAAGTAGGTGGAGGGGCATGTTGAGGAAATAGGGAGGCTACTGAAGGACTTCGACAGATGGGGAGAATGGGCAAAGAAATCACTGATGGAATATAGTGTCAGGAAGTGTATGGTCATGCAGTTTGGAAGAAGAAATGAAAGGGTTAATTATTTTCTAAATGGAGAGAAAAGACAAAAAACTGAGGCACTAAGGGACTTGGGAGACCTCATGCAGGATTCTCTAAAGGTTAATTTGCAGATTCAGTCTGTGGTGAAGAAGGCAAATGCAATGTTAGCATTCATTTCAAGAGGATTAGAATATAAAAGCAAGGATGTAATATTGGGACTTTATAAAGCCTGGGTGAGGCCTGACTTGGAGTGTTGTGAGCATATTTGGGCCCCTTGTCTTAGAAAGGATTTGCTGAAACTGGAAAGGGTACAAAGGACGATCATGAAAATGATCCCAGGACTGAATGGCATGTCATATGCAGAGCAGTTAATGGCTCTGGGCTTGTATTCACTGGAATTCAGAAGAATGAGGGGTGACCTTAATGGAACCTATCAAATGGTAGGAGGCTTTACAGGATGTGAAGGGAATGTTTCCTGTGGTGGACAGTCTAAGACCAGAGGACACATCATCAGAACAGAGGGGCATCCTTTTAAAACAGAGATGAGGAGGAATTTCTTTAGCCAGAGAGTGATGAATCGGTGGAATGTGTTAACAGATGCAATTGTTGAGGCCAGGTCTGTATATGTGTAACTGGGTGACCATCGAATGCTATTCATTATCATTAAAAAGTGCACTCAGGCATCCATCTGGGTAATGCTGGAATAGTTGTCTGTACCTTTAAGTGGAGACGGTGACGTCATTACGCACGCGCAAGATAGTGGGGAGACCATTTTGTTTTCTGCTGCAGAAGCTGTTGGGGCATTGGAGTTGAGTTCCCCCAGGGGTACCTGGGCTTGGTGAAGAAAAGTAAACATTAATTTACAATATCCATGTGAATTTGATTATGCTTGTTGGCAAATCAAGAATATCGGTAATTTGACATGTTTTACATGTGGATGCTTCAGATTTTCATGAATAAAGAACTCAATGCTGGATAGCGTGGTTTGCAAAGTTCCTCACCGGCCAAGTAGGTCAGTCTTCCTGTAATTTAACTACCAGGCAATATCTTGTAAAAGTTGTGCTGAAGTGTACCTTTTGTCTAACTTTATTGTATCATGACTGATTGTGCATGTAACCGCGTAATGTGAGTGTTCAGTCTCTGTTCAGGGGTTCAGCACGTGTATACTAAAACGTAGTAGACATCTTAGATGAGATGTATTCGCTTACATTTTTCACTGCTATGTATAAGATACAGGGTTGGGGTGATTCTAATGTTGTTTGTATGGTGCTCCTTCAGAATTGCCACTACTGTATTAGTACTGTATTAGTTTTGTGCGATTTTCTTTGTATTTTTATACTGCATACGCAATTGGTGGATACACAGGTGTGTGGATTGAAGGTTAACTGGAGATTGTAATGGCAGGACCTGATTGTAAAGTTGTTCGTTTTGTTTTAAGACCCTCTTTTGGCACCGAAACATCTAAAACAGATAAAGGAATTAAAACCGGAAAAAGTATTTGTTGTCCTGAGTGTGTACTTTTCCCCAGGCCACAACATATATATTTAAGGTGGAGGTTAATAGATCCTTGATTGGTCAGGGCATGAAGGGTTGCAAGGAGAAGGCAGGAGACTGGGGCTGAGAGGAAAAGTGGATCAGCCATGATGAAATAGCGGAGCAGACTCGATGGATTAAATGGCCTAATTCTGTTTCTATGTCTCATGGCCTTATGGCCATTCATAGTTTGGTCATCATAGTACTAGCCTGCCTCTTTGGCAGGTTGGAAATTTTGCTTTCTGTGCAGTACTTGGTCTGATTGAGTACTGCTGCAGTTCTTACAGATAACTACACTATATAGGGCTGCAGCATGTCCAGGGCTGTTGCAGTTATGATACAGCATGGGTTGTCTAGCATTTCCCAAGTGAGCATCTTTCCCTTGAATAGCAAACATTGTGGGACTTTCACATTTACCCTTAGCTTGAGCTTTACCACCCAATTGCTGGTGCTGATCGTGAACAGATCATTAACATCCACTCATTTCCTGTTTACTTGATTCGACAAGGCAGGAAGGTGAGAATACTTCAGCTTCCTGAAGTTGTGGACTTCAGGAAAGGTGGCTCTTCACGTGCTTCTTCTGGGAGGGTGGGTGAAGTAGGTCATCGACATGTGTGGTCTCCCAGAAGCTCACTATCAGCAAAAACTAAAGAAGTGTTTGTTGACTTCAGGAGAGGAATGAAGATGAACACATCAATTTACATGGGGGCAGTGGTGGTGGAGAGTGTCAGAATTTTCAACTCCTGGATGTTAACGTATCAGATGATTTGTCCTGAGTCCAGCACATACTGTACTGTGCAAAAGTCTTAGGCACAGATATACAGCTAGGGTAACTAAGACTTATGCACAGTGCTATATTTGTCAACATGGAGCAGAGAGTGAGTTTGTAAATCTGGCAGCAGCAGAGGATGTTGGGAATGGTGAAGGTGGAGCACCATAGGAGGGGTGTGGGGCAGGTGGCAGAGAAGGAGTGCCAGGAGGAGGTGGTTGTATGGGAGCAAACATGCCCCAGTCCTGAGACACCAGGCAAAGTCACTTAATTCCAAAGAACTGGTATGTTGATCATTACAGAATGTTTCTCTGGTCTCTTCCCTCCCCCTTCCCCTTTTCCTAACCATGATTCCCTCTCCCTGCCCCCTTCACACTCGCAGTTCACAATAGAGACCCATATCAGAATCAGGTTTATCATCACTCACAGATGTCATGGCATTTGTTTTTTTTAGCAGCAGCAGTACAGTGCAATATGTGAAATTACAACAGTACTGTGCAAAAGAGTTAGGCACCGTAGCTCTATATATGTGCTTAAGAGTTGCACACTCCTGTAGATACAATCATAATGGAATTGTGTAAGCACCTTTACTTCCTTAGGAGGCTAAGGTGGTTTGGCTTGTCATTGAATTCTAGCAAGTGTTCTCAGATATACTATTGAAAGATCCTGACTGGTGCATCATGATCTAGTATGCAGTTTATACACGCAGGAACATAGAAGCTTCAAAGAGAAGTTTACTCTACCCATTCCATGATGGGCACAATCTCCCTACTACTGGCAGTAGCTACACAAGGTGCTGCTTTGAGAAGCCACCATCCTTCATCAAAATCAAAACCATCTATCTAGGCATCTTCTCATAGCAGGAGGTACAGAAGCTTGGAGTCCTAATCGCCAAGTTCAAGAACAGCAACTTCCCTTTATTCAATCAGTTTTTCAACCATCCAGCAAAACTAACTATTGTGGTTCAGCAACAATTTGATCACTGACATAAATGCAGACAACAGAGTATCCTAACTGGTTGCATCAAGGCCTGGTATGAATACAACCACGCTCAGCAATAGAAAAGGCCACAAGAAGTGGTAGAGCTAATCCAGTCTATCACAGCCAAAGCTCTCCACCAGTGAAGACATTACATGGTTGAAGAAAGCAGCACCCATCATTTAAAGCATCACCCCTCTCTCATCATTACCATAAGGCAGGAGATACAGAGGTCTTAGATCCCACAAGCTCATATTCAGAAACTGTAATTACCCTAAATGATCGGTGTAAGCAACTACATTCACCATTTCTCGGAACTGATTTTACAGTGTGAATACAGACTCACTTTCAACGACTCTTACTCTTTGCAACTCATGTTCTCAGTATTTTTTGGATTTGCGCAGCATGTCTTTTTTTGTTCATTAGCTGTTTTCCATCTTTGTCTGTTCACTGTGTGTACAGTTCATTTTGTAAGTGTTCTAGTGAATTTCCTATTCTCTGTAAATGTCTGCAAGAAAATGAATTTCAGGGATTTATATGGTAACATACAGTGTATGTACTTTGACAATAAATTTGCTTCGAACTTTGAACTCTGACCACTTTACATTAAAATTGACTTTTTCATTTAAATTGTGTTTTCTTGAAAGATTGTGCATAATTTATGTTTTTTTGGTTATTGATATTTTTCCTTGTGAATAATGTTTACACAATAATGTGTGCCTGTGAAGTTGCCTGCAGGTAAAATTTTCTGAGCAGAAAAATGGAGAGAAGGAAGGTTAAAAGGTCAGCACATCATCATGGGCTGAATATCCTGTATTGTGCTGCAATGTTCTAACTTTGCATACATAGACTCGTGCACATGAGAATAAACTCAATTGTGTCTTTGAAATTGCTATGCTGAAGAGCTCTACTTAGACTTCATGCAATTTCAGGCACTCATAACTCTTAAATTTCATTCTCCCTTCTAATCCGTCTCTGTCGGCAACTGCGGCGCTGTTCCAATCAAGTTAAACAGAAACTCAAGAGCTGCAGAGCAGCTTTCTACCAAGTAATTTTCAAAACTATTGATTTGACAACTTTAAATTAAACCTTTGATCTTGACCTTGATATTTTTTTGCTTCATGGAAAATAACTGCAGCTGAACTATTACAATAATTGGACTGCTCTGGGGGGCAGAAATCACTTGGAGAAAGCTTAGCCAGAGGGCTGGTTTGTGCATCTAGACATTACTTGTCTTTCTTTAGTAACTCTATCATTTTGACCATTCCTTGCATTTCTGGTTAACTGTTTCTCTTTCCATTGCTGCTGTTCAGTGTTTCCTGAAGTATTTCAGTCTTACTTGAGGTTTCTAGTCCACACAATATTATGCTTTATAGTTTGAGTTAAAACACCTACCACTTCCTTACATTGCTGACAAATTTTAAAACATGGATAAAATTAACAATGAATATAGTGAGACATTTTACTGTTTCAGAGGCAATACATTTTTACCAGCTTCTGTTTTTGCTGTGGTTTGTTCAGTCAAATATGCATCAATGTGACAAGTTCATGTGCTTCCAATATCACTCAACTGGCCAAACAATTGAAGCTTTTATCCTCATTCAAGAGTACACAGGGGCAGATCATTTGCAGTCCCAAAGCCACCACCTGTCTGCTGCCATTCCAGTGTGCTCTTCAGATGCACTGGACACTCAGTTGCCAACACATCTCTGTCTCTGAGATCTCTGTCTCAGAGGCTGAAGTTAGACTGTCTTTAAAGAGGGTGAACCCTCGCAAGGCAGAAGATCCCAATGGAAGACCTGGTAAGACTCTGAAAACCTGTGCCAACCAACTGGCAGGAGTACTCAAGGATATTTCCAACCTGTCACTGCTATGGCGAAAGTCCCCACTTGCTTCAAAAAGGCAACAATTATACCAGTACCTAAGAAGAATAATGTGAGCTGCCTTAATGACTATCACCCGGTAGCACTCTCATCTACAGTGATGAAATGCTTTGAGAGGTTGGTCATGACTAGACTAAACTCCTGCCTCGACAAGGACCCTGACCCACTGCAATTTGCTTATCGCCACAATAGGTCAACAGCAGATGCAATCTCAATGGCTCTTCACAAGGCCTTAGACCACCTGGACAATACAAACACCTCTGTCAGGATGCTGTTCATCAACTATAGCTCAGCATTCCCAGAATTCTGATTGAAAAGTTGCAGACCCTGGGCCTCTGTACCTCCCTCTGCAATTGGATCCTCAACTTCCTAACCGGAAGACCACAATCTGTGTGGATTGGTGATAACTTCTCCTCCTCACTGAAGATCAACACTGGTGCACCTCAGGGGTGTGTGCTAATTCCACTGCTCTACTCTATAAACACGTGACTGTGTGGCTAGGCAGAGCTCAAATACCATCTATAAATTTGCTGATGATACAACCAGTATTGGTAGAATCTCGGGTGGTGATGAGAAGGCATACAGGAGCAAGATATGCCAACTACTGGCATGGTGCCGCATCAACAACCTCAGGAAGAGTAAGACAAAGGAGCACATACCAATCCTCATAGAGGGATCAGAAGTGGAGAGAGTGAACATTTCAAGTTCCTGGGTGTCAAGATCTCTGCGGACCTAACCTGTTATAGATATCGATGTATCTATAAAGAAGGCAAGACAATGACTTTACTTCATTAGGAGTTTGAAGAGATTTGGTATGTCAACAGAAACACTCAAAAACTTCTATGGAGAGCATTTTACTATGTACTATGGAGAGCATTTTGACTGGCTACATCACTGTCTGGCATGGAAGGGTGGGGGTTGACTACTGCACAGGACTGAAAGAAGCTGCAGAGGGTCATAAATTTAGTTGTCTCTATCTTGGGCACTAGCCTACAAAGTACCCAGGACATCTTCAAGGAGTGGTGTCTCAGAAAGGCAGCATCCATTATTAGAGACCTCCAGCACCCAGAGCATGCCCTTTTCTCACTGTTACCATCAGGTAGGAGGTACAGAACCCTGAAGGCACACATTCAGTGATTCAGGAACAGCTTCTTCCCACTACCATTCGATTCCTAAATGGACATTGAACCCTTGAACACTACCTCACTTTTTACTATATATTATTTCTGTTTTTGCACGTTTTAATCTATTCAGTATACATATACTGTAATTGTTTTATTATTTATTAATTTTCTCTCTCTCTTTCTCTCTCTCTACTATATTATGTATTGCATTGAACTGCTGCTGCTAAGTTAACAAATTTCACGACACATGTCTGTGATAATAAACCTGATTCTGATTATCTAACAGCCACATGCTAAACACTGATTAAAATAACTTAAACTTTCATTAGTAAATAGTTTCATCATAAGTGCATTCATTTCTCCTCAGTCATTAATTCTTCAAATGAAGACTGTCATTTTTTATGTCACATGAAGCATTATTTACCTATCTATGACAAAGCAGTAAGCAAGATGCCTATACTATATTTGACACAAAAACTGTATCAATTTAAATTAAATTTAGAAATAAATCTTTTTTTTCCATGTCTCATTTTTAATTAAATCACTAGATTCTGGCATCATTCCAGAGGATTGCAAACTTTCAAATGCCACTCTGCTCTTCAAGAAGGGAGGGAGATCGAAGAAAGGGAATTATAGGCCAGTTAGTTTGATCCCAGTGGTTGGGAAGATGTTGGAGTTGATTGTTAAGGATGAGGCATCAGTGTACTTGATAAAATAGGCTGTAGTCAGCATAGTTTCCTTAAGGGTAAATCTTGTCTGAGAAATCTGATGGAATTCTTGAGGAAATAACAAGCAGGATTGACAAAGGAGAATTGGTGTATGTTGTGTGCTTTGATTTTCAAAAGACCTTTGGAAACATGTCACACATGATGCTGCTTAGCAAGATAAGAGCCTATGGTATTACAGGAAAGACTCTAGAATGGATAGAGCATTGGCTGATTGGCAGGAGACAAAGTATGGGAATAAAGGGAACCTTTTCTGGTTGGCTGATAGTGACTCATGGTATTCCACAGGGGTCTGTGTTGGGACCAATTCTTTTTATGTTATATGTCAATGATTTAGATGACAGAACTGATGATTTTGGGTCCAAGTTTGCGGGCGATATGAAGGTGAGTGGAGGGCAGGTAGTGTTGAGGAAGCAGAAGGACTTAGACAAATTAAGAGAATGGCAGGTGGAATACATTGCTGGGAAATGTATGGTCATGCATTTTGGTAGAAAGAGTAAAAATGTAGACTATTTTCTAAATAGGAAGAAAATTCAAAAATCTGAGATGTAAAGGGATTTGGGAATCCTCATGCAGGGATCCCCAAAGGTTAATTTGCAGGTTGAGTTGATGGTGAGGAAAGCAAATGCAACGTTAGCATTCAAGAGGAATAGAATATAAAAACAAAGATGAAATACTAAGGCTTTATAAGGCACTGGTGAGGCCTCTCTTGAAGTATTGTGAGCAGTTTTGTGCTCCTGACATTGGAGAGGGTTCAAAGGATGCTCGCAAAAGTTATTCCAGGACTGAAAGGCTTATCGTATGATAAACATTTGATAGCTTTGGGCCTGTACTCACTGGCATTTAGAAGGATGAGGGATAATCTCATTGAAACCAATTGAATGTTGAAAGGCCCTAAAAAAAAGTGGTGAAGATGTTTCTTACGGCAGCTGAGTCTAGAACCAGACAGCACAACCTCAGAATAGAGGGATGCCCCTTTAAAATGGAGGTGAGAAGGAATTTCTTTCGCTAGAGAATGCTGAATCTGTGGAATCTGTTGCCACATTTGGTTGTGGAAGCCAAGTCATCTGGGTGTATTTAAGGGAGAGGTTAATAGATTCATGATAAATCAAGGCATGGAAAGTTACAGGCAAATGGATCTGAGAGGGAATGGATTGAAAGGCAGAGCAGACTTGATGGGCTGAATGGCCTAATTCTGTTCCAATGTCTTGTGGTCCTATGGTGTAAAAAGTACTCTAAAAACAGATAATGTTTGAATGTGGTTTCAGAAGTCAAGAGTTCCTCTGTTGCAATAATGCAACATGTACTGTCACAAACCACCTTCGATTAGGTGGCAGCTATATAATGAAAACAACTATATATGGTTCTAATAAGTTATTGACGGAATATAAGTGGAACACGCCAAGGGCATCTGGCAAAAATTCTAGGTCACCAGAGATTTGCTGATCTCATCTTTAATCAATAAGTTTTTTATACCCCTTGTCAAAACTGACAATATAATCTGTTACAAAATCATAGAATAATTGCCCGTAGAGATGTCTTTCCAGTGGAATTTATCAGAAGAAGCTCAGGCTAATAAGTTTATTAATGATACTTCAATCTTAGATGAGCTCATAAATATATCATATCTGCTTGTCGAACATAATTATCAACACAATGCTGCAAAGAGCTTTTTACTTTCACACATTAGGCACCAATTTTTCAGTGCATATTACTCTCTGACATCAGTAATTCTTTCTCTACAACCAATTGAAAGTAGATACACTGGGCAGCATTTTATTTCTGTGTTTCTATTATTTATCTGCACATCTAAGAAAATTGTCACAAATTGAAATACAGTAGATTCTGGTTAATTGGGACCAGTACATTTTGGCCAAATTAAGCAATTGCCCCAATTAGCCAAAGTTTCATGGAAGTAGTTAAAAAGATATATAAAAAAGACAAACTAAGTAACAAATTATTTATTAAATGAAATAAAGCAAATTTGAATACTATCAATACTAAAACAATACTATAAAACTGTGTCACAGACAAGAGAACATCTGCAGCTGCTAGAAATCCTAGCAGCACACACAAAATGCTGGAGGAATCCTGGCCTGCTGAGTTCCTCCAGCACATTGTGTGTGGTGCTATAGAAGTCTATAGCTCCTAGTGGCTATTGATGGAGGATTTCATTCAGTGTACACTGCTGTGTTTATTTGACTGTAAATGAAGACACCTAGTGCAGATAATGGACTGCCTTCATACAATGCTTTCAAAGTTGCATCTTCCAAGTCTTCATTTTCATTGTATCATTCATGGTGATTGTCAATACCTTCAAATGTTTGTAGTTTCTCACTTGCTGAAGTCGTGAAATTGTTTCATTTTCACTGGCAGCCGTTTCTGGCATTTCCAAGTCTGAATTCTTGAAACCACAGTGAGCAACCATCAATGATAAAAATCACAGATTTTGACACATACATATGCAACTGGCACTTAGCTCTAAGGCTGGTGTAGTTCGAACAGGCACTGAATCTATTCAAAACTTTGGCAACAATCTCCTGTCCCAATTAAGTGGCAGAAAGCCTCAACTAAATGAAGGGAATCCTAGCTATTTTCTCAATTAAATTTTGTTCTTCAAGAGTTGTCCTAAATAAGTGGCTGCCCCAATTAACCGATAGCACAATTGACCGAAATCCACTGTAAATATACTGGACCATTTTAAAATTGAGATGATAAACTTTTAAAAAATTAAATGAAATGATGGCATGACCTATTTTTGTAAATGATTTTTGAGTGCAGACGGTTGGTCCTTTAGAGGTTCCCAATTAATCAGGTCAAGATGATTTCTGATAGATGGTGTCTTTGTGCTGTTTACTTGTACCTCAAAATTGTGGTTAATGTCTCAAATACATCATAGTGTAGTTGACCAACCTGTTGCAAGTGGCTATCTGCTTGAAACAGCTGAAGGCACTGACCATTCATCAAAGTAACAGAGTGGCAAGTCACCCAATACCCTTTCCAGGCAACTCAAGCAAAATGGAACCTTAAACAACCAATAAAGAAGACTCCCACATTGAAATCTTGTATTTACATTTATAAAGAATGCTGGCATATGACTCCCACATTGAAATCTTGTATTTACATTTATAAAGAATGCTGGCATGTGACTTACACATTGAAATATTGTATTTATATTTATAAAGAATGGGGGCATGTGACTTCCACATTGAAGTTTTGCTCTTAAAACTACAATTTGCACACATTTTGTTCAATGTGTTTATCACTATGTACAGCAATCATCAGGAATTTCCTTTGTTACAGACCTTGCTTTTCCCCTGTATCTGAGTTTGTGACTCTTCATAAATTACTTATGGTTTATTGCTCTGAATAATCGTTATATCGCCCTGCATTGTGTTTCTATATTTTGATTTTTTTAACCACGAGTAAACAAAACCAAATACTCAAAGGAGAGGTGAAGTGTGGTTGAAAGAAACTTGTTTGGGATTCATTATATTGAGTGTACACAGCCAGGGGATTTGGATTTTGCATCCATCATCTATTAGATCACTGTTCAGATTAACAGCTTAAATAATCAGTTTTGAATCCAATGTAATGGTAAAATGCATTAAGTGCTATCTCAGAGCTCTTTTGCCTGAGTAAATTTGACAGTTTGGAAAAAAAAATGAGGTGACCGTAGGCCAAGTCACAGTGGCTTGCCACGGGAGTTAATACTTATGCATCACTGGCTGGCGCTAAGCCCTGATGGGATGCTTGAAAATTGCTGTGTGACAGCTTTAGTTCAGGAGGGCAAAGTGCACAGAGTGCAGATTCGTACTGGATAAAAGTGTCTTATCATTTCCTTCTCTCAAGTTCATCATCAGAAAGCAAAATGAAAAATTAATCGGATATACTCTAATGTTTGGGCTTTGATTCATCCAATCGATTTAGGAAAATAAATTCAAATCATCACACAAAATAAATTCATCCTATTTCTAAGTCTTACGGGTTGGTTCTGTTTGGGATTACTCAGAATCTGATGGGCGTGCAATGTAACAGAAACAAATGCTTAACATTTGCTTACAGCCCAGTATTCTTTCATTTCACTGTATTAAAACTGGAAAAATTGGCAGCAGTTTTCCCTGAGGCTTATGTGCCACAGAAAGGGTAGGGCCATAATTAGTGATACTGAGATCAAGAGAAATGTCATCACTAGATAAACACTAGTATCTCTTAAAGTGTTCATAAGTAAATTCAAGTACAGATGATCTATAAAAACAATCCATTTCATGAAAGAAAATATATTGTTCTTGTGTTAATTTTAGTCATCTTATTGGATCCCATAGGCTGCATCATTTCTTCCCTTTAGAATTTCCTCAAATTCACACTTCACTATTCTTCATTCACCAGCTTTTTCAGTTGGGATGAGGTGATGGACGGTGGAAGGTTGGTGCACAGGGAATGCCTGTAGCTGGATCAGCAATATCTTTTTAGAGGCTCATGCAGCAAGTGAGGTATGACAATAAGATGTGTATGTCTGACAGAGTCGTGGTGCACCAAGGTGCAATGATGAATAATGTTCTGTCCTCAGCAAGGGCCTTTGTCCCATTCACGTGCAAAACAGTGACTTCCATGTTCACCACAATGCCTAGCTCTTCTCTGCCACCTCTGTCTTCAAACACTTTTTTGGCAAGGATTCCCCAATCTGCACCAATGACCCTTCTCCCATCTCCAACTTTTTTCCTCTTCTTGGAGACCCCCACCGCCCACTCCCCCTCCCCCCCATCCCCGGTTCTATGCTTACTCTCCATCTTTTCATCTCTAACTGCTGATGAGACTTCAACTGGCTCAACTTTCACACTGCTCTTTCCTCCTCAAACCTTAACTCCTCTGAATGCACTGTCCTCCACTCTCTCCACACCAATCTCAACCTCACCATCAAACCTTCAGGCATAAGGGGTACTGTTGTACTGTACCTTGCTGAAGTCAGGAGGCATGAGATCCAGGGCATCCTGTCTACTTGGATTCAAAATAGGTTTGCACACGGAAGGCAGAGAGTGGAAGCAGATGATTGACTAGCTGCAGTTTACAGGGATCTAATCTGGGACCCCTACTCTTTGTGATTTTTATAAATGATTTAGATGAAGAAATAGAAGGTATGTATGCAGATGACATGAAAGTTGGTGATGTTGTGGATTGTGTAGAAGGTTGTTGTAGGACGTTTATAGGATACACAGCTGGGCTGAGAAGTGGCAGATGGGGTTCTATCAGGAAAAGTGTCAAATAATATATTTTGTCAGGTCAAATGTGAAAGTAGAGTACAATGTTAATGGCAGGATTCTACGCAGTGTGAAGGAACAGAGAGGTCTTGAGGTCCACGTGCATAGATCCCTCAAAGTAGATAGACAAGTTGAATTTCCAGCATCTTCAGATTTTCCTTCATTTGTGACAAAAGCTGATATGGTTTGTGTGGTGTATTGACCTTCATTAGCTTGGGGACTGAGTTCAAGAGCCACAAGGTAATGATACAGCTCTATAAAAATCTGGTACATCACACTTGGAGTTGGCATATTAAAATAAGCAGAAAGCTTAGTCCGATCAAATACAAATACTGCATATTAGATATAAATTAGAGTCCAGCATGCATCTTAATGTTCTTTCCAAATTAGTGATGAATTATGTTCAAAAATAATCATACAATTTTTGTGTTTGCTATTCCAAATGACCATAATTTTATTTATTTTTCCATGCAGTGTGGAGTAGGTCCTTCTGGTCCTTTGATCCATTCCACCCCAGCATCCACACATCCCCAATTAATCCCAATCTAATCATTGGACAATTTACCATGACGATTAACCTACCCGGTACATCTTTGGACAGTGGGAGGAAACTGGAGCACCCGGAGAAAACTCACACATTTTGACTGGTTCCTATTGGTTGCTCAATAATGATGTTGTCAATCGTTCAGTTCATTCCTAAATTCATTCAAGAAAGCAAACCTCTGGCATGTATATGGTGACATATATGTACTTTGATAATAAATTTGCCTTGAACTTTGAACTTTGAAATGCCTGAGCATCCTTTTGCATGGTGTAATGGCAAACACACTGAGAGCTACAGAATCATATAGGTCATCTTCCAAAGCATCCTCTCCTGACATGCTAACCATATGAATATATGCACTTGTCGAATGAAAACAGTACAACACAAGAACAGGACCTTTGGCCAACTGTGTGCCTATCTAGCTTATCGAATCACATGAAGATGGTTCATATTTCTCTGCTGCTTATCTGCTCAGGTGTCTATCTAAATTCCTCTGAAGCATTGCTATTGTATCTGCTTCTATTACTTCCTCTCCAACGTGCTCCAGGAAAATATCATCATTATCTGGGTAAAATTTCCCTTCTCCCCTCATTTTGATGCCGCATGTCAATTGCCTGGCATTTGCCACTCTCTGTATAAAATATTTGCCTCTGCATCACCTTTGCTTTCCACCCTATCTATACCTCTCATAATCTTAAAAGCTTCCAATAGTTTGCCCCTCAATGGAATATAGTCCAGCTTCGTTCAAATTCTCCTTATAGTTAATACACTCCAGTCTTGGCAACATCCTGGTGAACCTCTTCTGCAACTTTTCCAGAGCCTCCACATTCATCCTCTAGTGCAATGATCAAAACTGGACACCAAAATCCAAATGTACTTTAACAAAATATTAAACATCCTCAACATGATTTCCAACCTCCACACTCATTGCCCTGAACAGTGAAGTCAAGCCTACAATGTGCCTTCTTTATGTATGCCTCCAGTCCTGACGAAGGGTCTCAGCCCGAAACGTTAACTGCTCCTTTCAGCGGATGCTGCCCGACCTGCTGAGTTCATCCAGCTTGTTTGTACGTGTTTATTTGACCACAGCATCTGCAGTGTACTTTGTGTTTAGTATGCCTTCTTTACTGCCCACCCACCCTAGTGTTGCCTTTTTCAGAAAGCTATGGACCTACAACCAAGATCCCTGCTTCTAAAGACTTGCCTTTTCATGTATAGTTTCCTCTTATATTTGACTTCCCAAAATAAATCACCTCACACTGGTGTAGATTAAAATTAATTTGACATCTGCCTATCCAAATTACCAGCTAATCTCTATCTTTCTGTGCTATCCACCACATCCCTTGCTACCCACCATTTCAAAACAGTTTGTATTAGTGAAACACACTTATCAATCTCAATGGAAATTAATTTTAAAAATTCTGGGAGGGGCTGTCAGGACATTGCATTGGTGTTCTAAGTAGCAGTAGTAACTAATTCTGTTCTGTATATCCTATGGCTACAAGAGAGCAAGAAAGATTCCCAGGACAGTGCACCGTAAACTGAATAGTATAAATTGAATAAACTCCCCAAAAAAATTTCCATATACAATATATATTTGTGCTGGATATTTTGTTAACTTGAGCCAAAATTAATTTTGTTAATTTTGTGAATTTGTTAATTTTGTTAATTTCTAACCCTAGGCAAGTGATTTTGCTTAAATTTGTGAGAAAAGAGAAATTCCATATATGTGTATCTAAGTACATCACATATAAAGTTATGAAATTTGGTGTACAAGTGTGGCAAAGACCTGGCTGAACAAAGTAAATTAATTTCCTTCAGTTGTCAAAAAAGAATGTTATTTATTTCCATTTTTGAATAATGACAGTGTAGAGTCTAAACTTTATAAGGACAAAATTTTGAAGAAGGAAAACTGTTCCTGTGTTATCTTTTAACTAAATAAAGATGAATTCAACTCTGAGATAATACTGTCTAGACATGTGGTAAAACAAGGAATTCCTTTTCCCAAAGAATGTTGAATGAGTGGCACTGTGCAAACAAATAGGTTTCAGCTTTACATCAACTCAAACATATCACATGCTCCTTTTGTTGAAACTAATGTAGTTTTCCTGAAAGACTTTCTCAGATAACATCATTTTGCTGTCACTGTTTACGGAGCTTTTTTTAAACTAAGCTGTGATTAAAGCTGCTTCAATGTTTGCCAAAGATGTGTGTTTGTGTTGATAGACAGTCCTGAGAGCCTACCACTGAATGATTGAAACCTGGATAAACATACTGTATCAATCAGCTTTCTCCTGGCTATAATAGATAAAGAAGAGAGAGCATTGGATGTTTTACAACTACTGGCTCATTTAGAGCATGAAAGGACTCATTGTTCAACAGAAAATATCAGTGCCTGGAGTGTCTGCCAGATTTTACTCTTTGTCTTGGCAGAATTTGCCTGTAATTGGCATAAATTGTGCTGTTTGAAAAGTGCATCTGGATTAGTACATATCCAGCTCTGTGATATTTCCATCATTTTAAAAGTGCTAAGAGCAATTGCTAAAAATGAGGTGAGCAGAGGAGATATGTTTCTCGCAAAAGGGAGATTCAATTTTTAAAGTGCATTAAAATACTCCATCTCCTCTACTCATTGTCTCTCTTACCCTCCATTGAGGAAGCTGAAAAAGAAAACAGCAGCGAGAGACACAGAATTGGAGGAGGCTCTCCAACCATCAGCCCAATTTCCAACTAATAATCTGTTACAAGTGTCAATTGAGCCATCAGAGTGCATGGCATTGGAGCTGCTGGTGTTGGTGGTTTGGTTGGTCTCTGACCTATATCCAGTCAATATTCATGAACGTGGTGCATTGTCAGCAAGTAATTTAACCCAAGCAACCTGTTCATATTTTATACCTTCACAGTATGGTCCATGACCTGGCCCAAGAATCCCCTCATAACAAGTGTCTATACCAAATTTTGAATGACAGATCTATTTAGAATGAATAAATAGCCTATCTGTCAGTAATAAGTTGTGTGATTAATCCTTAGTTAATGTTTCAGAGATCTAAAATCCATTTCAATAGATACAGGTCAAATTTGGCCCAGAACAGCCTCAATGTACAAAAACTTACAGCACCTGTACAAAAGTATAAAATTTTAAAATATTTTCATTTTTGTGCATTTTGGGTCACTTTAGGAAAAGTCATCAAATTTCGGCTAAAAAGAATAGCATTTAGGGTGCTTTTACTGCTGTCAAATGTCAAAATGGGTCAAATTTGACCAGAACGGTATGTAAGGGTTAAAGTAATTATGTCTATGAAAAAAACTTTAAGCAGGTTAATTTTGAAAGTTTCAATTCATAACTTCAAACATAAACAGAACTTTCAACGCTCTCCCAGAACGTGCAGCAGGAAGACCATAACAGAGATGCTGAAGCATCACACATCTTATAACTTATGCAAACACAAGTGCAGTTAATCACTCTTATATGACTTTACTAAGGGAGAAGGTTCAGTTTTCAAATGGTCACTCATACATTGTAGTCAGTAGGAGGAGGCTATAGTGATGATCTGGACTATGAACGTCACCTTTGCAAGATGGCCAAGCTTTGGCCTTTCAAGGCATTGACAGGTAGGACATTGTGTGTCTTAGAGTCATGGTTCAAAGAAAGTCACCAGTGGGAGGATTCTGAGAAGGGCTTGGACAGACAGAGAATGAGAAAAGAAAAGGCAGATGGAATACAGTGTTGGGAAGTGTATGGTCATGCTCTTTGGAAGAAAATGCTATTTGCTAAATGGGGAGAAAATTCAGAAATTGGAGGTGCAATGGGACTTGGGAGTCCTAGTGAAGGATTCCTTCAAGGTTAACTTGCAGGGTGAGCAGTCAACACATACAAGATGCTGGACGAACTCAGCAGACCAGGCAGCATCTATAAAAAAAGAGTACAATCAACGTTATGGGCCGAAACCCTTCATCAGGACTAGAGAAAAAAAGATGAGGAGTCAGGGTAAGAAGATGGGGAAGGGGAGGAAGAAACACAAGGTGATAGGTGAAACTGGGGGTGTGAAATAAAGAGATAGGAGGTCAATTGGTGAAAGAGATCTGGGGCTGGGAAAGAGAGAATCTAACAGGAGAGGACAAAAGGCCATGGAGGAAAGAAATGGAGGAGGTGCACCAGGGTGACAGGGTGAGAGAAGGAGATGGGAATGCTGTTAGTGGAGGGGGGGGCCATTACCAGAAGTTTGAGAAATCAATGTTCATGCCATCAGGTTGGAAGCCACCCAGATGGAATATAAGGTGTCACTCCTCCAATCTGAGTATGGCCTCATCGCGACAGTAGAGGACGCCATGCCGGAATGGGAATGGGAAGTGGAATTAAAATGGGTCCTGCTTTTTCAGGTGACAGTGTAGGTGTTCGGTGAAGTGGTCTCCCAATCTACATTGGGTCTCACCGATATACAGGAGCACGAGACAGTATCAGGAGCACGAGACAGTAGATGATCCCAACAGGTGAAATGTTGCCTCATCTGGAAGGACAATTTGGGGCCCTGAATGGTAGGGAGGGAGGAGATGTAGGGGCAGGTGAAACACTTGTTCTGCTTACAAAGGTAAGTGCCAGAAGGGATATCAGTGGGCTGGGTTGAATGGATAAGAGAGTCATGTAGGGAGTGATCCCTGTGGAAAGCAGAAAGTGTGGGGGAGCGAAATATGTGTTTGGTGTTGGGATCCCACTGGAGATGGCAGAAGTCACATAGAATTATGTGCTGGATGTGAAGGCTGGTGGAGTGGTAGGTGAGGACAAGAGGAACCCCATCTCTGGTGGGGTCGCAGGAGACATGCGTGAAATGGAAGTGTTGCTGTTGAGGGCAGCGTTGATGGTAGAGGAAGGGCAGCCTCTTTCTGGAATGAAAACCCTCATCCTGAGAGCAGATGCGGTGGAGACAGAGGAATTGAGAGAAGAGAATGGTGCTTTCACAAGTAACAGGGTGGGAAGAGGCTTAGTCCAGGTAGCTGTGTATGTCAGTCGGTTTACAATAGATATCAGCAGATAAGATGTCTCCAGAGACAGAGACAGTAAGATTGAGAAAGGAGAGTGTGGTGTTAGAAAAGGACCAGGTAAATTTGAGGACTGGGAGGAAGTTGGAGACAAAGTTGATGAAGTCAATGAATTCCACATGGGTACAGAAAGCAACAACAATGCAGTCGTTGATGTAGCCCAGGAAAAGGTGGAGAAGTGATACCGGTGTAGACTTGGAACATGGACTGTTTCACGTAGCTGACAAACAGGCAGGCATAGCTAGGACCCATATGAGTGTCCATGGCTAATCCTTTTCTTTCAATGAAGTGGGAGGACCCAAATGAAAAACTATTTAAAATGAGAACAAGTTCCGCAATGCAGATGAGAGTTGTGCTGGAGGGGAACTGGTTGGCATCTGGTGTCCAGAAAAAATGGAGAGCTTTGAGGCCTTCCCGGTGGGGGATGGAGGTGTATGGGGACTGGACATCCATAGTAAAAATAAGATGATGTGAGCCAGGGAACCTGAAATCCTTGAAAAGATCCAGAGCATGTGAGGTGTCACCGATGTAGGTGGGGAGGGTCTGAACCAGGGGGGATAAAACAGAGTTGAGGTATGCAGATACACATTCAGTGGAGCAGGAACAAGCTGAAACAATGGGTCTACCTGGACAAGCAGGTTTGTGGATTTTGGGAAGAAGTAGAAACAGGAGGTATGGGGTGTGGGAACTATGAGGCTTGTGGCAGTGGATGGGGGATTCCCAGAGTCGATAAGCTTTGTGATGGTGTGGAGACAACAGCCTGGAGTTTCTTAGTGGGGTCCTGTTCGAGGGATAAGTAAGAGGAGGTGTCTGAGAGTTGTCGCTGGGCCTCAAGAAGGAAGAAGTTAGTCTGCCAGACTACTGCAGCTCCTCCCTTATGGGTAGGTTTGATGGTGAGGTTAGGATTAGTGCGGAGGGAGTGGAGAGCTGAGCGTTCAAAAGGAGTGAGGTTGGAATAGGAGAGAGGAGTGTTAAGTTTAGGCAGTTAATGTCCCTCGGCAGTTGGCGATGAAAAGGCCCAGAGCAGGTAGAAGACCGGGGTGGGGTGTCCAGGTTGAGGAGGAGGGTTGGAGATTGGAGAAGGGGTCATTGGTGTGGGGGGGGGGGAGAGAGAGTCCTTACCAATGAAATAGGCTCAGAGACAGAGTCAGTGGAAGGAGAGCTCAGCATCGTGGAGGGGACAGTATCACTGAGTCGTGGGTGCAGTCGGACAAAAGTGAGGCCTTTAAGGACTGAAGTCGGAGTTGGAGGATGTGCAATCGGCAATTTTGAAGGTGTCCAAGGTCACTGGAATCCCCATTTATGAAGGTGGAGTCCAGGTTTTGAATTTGCTCGGGATTGTTAGAGCTGTTGAGGTCAGCAGTAGGGGTCGTGGTTTGGAGACATCCGTGCTTGCCGGCATAAAGAATGTTTTCAGGCCAATCATCTCAAAGACCTCACCACTCTGCTGATGATGTTAAAGTGATTTTTGGGTTTAGCACATTTACATTTAGCAAATGACTTTGTCTACCAGCCTTCACATCTGAATGAGTACTGCGGACTTAATTTGGAGTGCAGCTCTGAACAACGGGTTCATAAAAGCCGACAATCTCAGATCAGACAATGCTGATTAAAATTCATTTGGATGTCTGTGGTGTGGTTGTGGATTGGGGTGTGTGAAGTTCGTGTGTACTGTAAAAGAAAGCATTGTGATAGATTGTATCTATGGAATTGACCTTTGATGCTTATCACATAAAATACTGAGCCCCACAATGGCCCAGCCAGACCTTTCGACTGAAAGCATTTCCGTATGATCCCTGCTGTACCCTGTCGAACAAAGAAGCTGCTTCATGCCTACCAGTGCTTTCCTCCAGTGACTTTCATTCACGCAACAACACTTTCTCTGTGTTTGTGATACCACGTGTTTTTGTGAACAACTCCAAATATGAGTGCTAACCCACACCCTCAGACTGGCTGCACCATGGGTCGCATGAGGCAGCGTAAGTGAAGTCCAAGAGAAATGCCGAGAGCAGAGACGACCGCTGTACGTCTCCTTCATCGACCAGACAAAGGCCTTCAACCTGGTCAGCAGAAAGGGCCTCTTCACACTGCTCCAAAACCTCCTCAGGATGTTCAAATCGATCCATGAAAACATGCAAGGAACTGTCCAGCTTATTGGCTCATCCTCAAATCCCTTCCCAATCAAGAGTGGCATGAAGCCAGGGCTGCATACTGTCCCCTATACTCTTCGGCATCTTCTCCATGCCCTCAGTTCATCATATGACTACACACCAGGAGTGATGGCAGGCACATCTAAGAGTAAAGGCCAAGGTTTGACCAAGGGAGTTGCTGTTTGCAGATGATGCTGCCCTGACATCACCTTCAGAAGAAGCCTTCCAGATTCTCATCAACTGCTTTGCACTCAACTGCAGACACTTTGATTTGACTATCAGCCTCAAGAGGACAAACATTGTGTGCTAAAATGACAACAACACGCCAAACATCTGCAGTGGCACCTACCTTGGTGTAAAGAGGAGCTAGCAGAAGAGAGAAGAGAGAATGCAGATGGCCAAGCAATACACCAACAGCAGCACCTCCACAGCCGGGTGCAACATTCACTCTCAGAAACCGCAGCAAGACTCGTCACTGTAATATTGGACCATACAGCCATTGAAGGCATTGCAGCTTTACAGAGGACTGACCAATAGCGCACACAATATCTTTATTGTCTTTCGAGACAAGCAGATGCTATCATCATCATCAATCAGACTAGATTTGGAGTATTGTGAGCAGTTCTGGCCCCAGTTCTAATTAACAGGCTCGTAAACCTACGCCTCTGCACCTCCCTCTGCAACTGAATCCTTGACTTCCTTCACCAGGAGGCCACAGTCAGTGTGGATTGATAACACATCTCTTTCCTGATGATCAATAGTGGTGCACCTCAAAAATGTGTGCTAGCGCACTGCACTACTCCCTCTGTGGCTTATTATTTAGCAGCTCACTGCTAAATTGTCTCTGCTGCTCTGCATTTGGGTCAAGACTCCTGACTTGTTGAGCCTGGATGAGCCTGGTGCTGTAGGTTCACACTGTTGTGTTGCCACAGACTGATGACCAATGTTCATTCTGAATCTACCCAGGACTGCATGATTGTAATGTCACGCTATATCATGCAGTAGGACTTTGTCGGCACAAGAGCTTTGTTGTGGTCATTTCTACCAGTCATGTCATGGACAAATGTGTCTGGTACAGCGAGGCTGCTGAGGATGAGAGCAATCACTTGTGTTTTTTCAGTTGTTGACTCCTGAATTCTTTTGGACTCAGGTAGCTTGGTCAGTGACTGTGTTACCATGCCGCCATATGAGGGAATTTAAAGTTTTCCACATTTTTGCTATATTATACTTTGCTCTTTTCAAAGTTTTCAACGTGGAGCAGCACTGACTCAGCAAGTTAAGAGGATGATAGATGGCAAATGGGAAGAGATTGCCTTGCCTTTATTTGACCAGATGGTGTGGAGTCAATGCTGAGGATGCCTGCTCTCTCCGGTTGTGCTGCATCATGCAGATAGTTAGAAGCTGGAAAGGAGTCTTAGTCTAAGGCAACAGCTCTGTCATGCTATTCCCCGCATAGCTTGTGGACAGCTCACAGCGCATTGACACCAGTTGTTAGAAATTTGTATAATAGTGTTAAAGGATCTGTTACAACTACTTTGGCACTTTCTAAGAGACAAATTTATATATAGAGAAGCAAAATCGATCTAAATTATTGAAAGCACAAGATGTAATGTTTTGCCCTGCATATAAAACAGGCACATTGATTTTTTTTAAATGAAAAGAAAATTAATCTTGTGCATTTACTCAGTGTCAGTGTTGTCTATGAACAAGTGACAGCAGCAGTTCTGGAAGCTCTGGTACCAAGTGCTGGTTTGAAAGGTGGAAGTTTTAGGAAATGTTACAACCAATGTAATGGAAATCATCGATCATGAAAATTCCAGTTTAGAGCAGTAAAATGCTTCAATTGCTAAACAAAAGATGTGTCTCTGCAAGCTTTACATACATGGGTGCAGAAGTAAGTCTTTTGGTCCATGGGGCCAATGCCTACTATCAGCACACCAGTTCCAGTCCCAGTCCCATTTCCCTTCAGCTTATTTTCTCTCAGAAGTCCCTCCATTTCCCCTTTACATTCCATTTCTTTGCCAGTTATTTACATTAAGGGGTACTTTCAATCTGCCAGTAAACCTTTACAACTCACAGTCATATCCAATTTGTTTTGCTCAAGTCTAATCACCTGACTGTACAGTACCTGAGTACTGGCAGAAACTGAAGACTGCAGCACCAGTAGTGATGGACCAGGGAGGCACAGGATTGCTTTGAATCAGTGTTGAGCGTGTCATCTTCAAACCTGGATGAGTGTGCCACAGTAGTCACAGACTTCATTAACATCGGCATGTGCCTATGAAAACTTGCTGTACATTCCCAAACCAAAAGCCATGGATGAGCCAGGAGGTTCAGTCTGCTGAGGGCTGGATCTGTGGCATTTAAGACTGGTGATCCAGGTCTGCACAAGGCTCTGTGATCTCTGTCTCAGAGGCCGACATCACCCTCTATTTTGAGAGGGTGAACTATTGCAAGGTGGAAGGTCCCAATGGAGTAGGTGGTAAAACTCTGAAAACCTGAGACAAACTGGTTGAGGAATTCAAAGACATTTTCAATCTCACTGCTACAGTAGGAAGCTTCCATCTGTTTCAAAAGGGCAACAATTATATAATTGCCCAAGAAGAGTAGTGTAAGCTGCCTCAACACTATCATCCGGTAGCACTCACATCTACGGCGATGAAATGCATTGAGAGGTTGGTCAAGGCTGGAATCAGCACCTGTCTCAGGAAGGACCTGGACCCACTGCAATTTGCCTATCACCACAATACGTCTGCAGCAGACACAATCTCAATGCCACTCCACACAGCCTTGGATCACCTAGACAATGCAAATACCTACAGCATGTCAGAATGCGGGTTATTGACTATAGCTCAGGATTTAACACCATCATTCCTACAGTCCTGACCCAAAAGCTAAGGAACCTGGGTCTTAGCAACTGGATCCTCGAAATCCTAACTGGAAGACCACACACTGTATGGATCGGAAATAGCATTTCCACCTCACTGACGATCTATACTGACACATCACAGGGATGTGTGCTTAGCCCAGCTCTCTAATCTCTATACATGACTGTGTGGCTAGGCATAGTTCAAATGCCATCATAAATTTCCTGATGATACATTGTTGGCAGAATTTCAGTTGGTAACAAAAAGGGTGTACAGGAGCGAGATATACCGATCAGTGGAATGGTGTCACAGCAACAATCTTGCACTCAATGTCAATAAGACCAAACAGCCAATTGTGGGCTTCAAGGGTAAGACAAAAGAAACACAAGCCTTCCTTAAAGAGGGATCAGAAGAGGAGAGCATGAGCAATTTCAGGTTTGTCTCTGAGGACTTAACCTGGGCACTATAAAGATGCAGCTATTAAGAAGGCAAGACAGCAGCTATATTTCATTAGCAGCTTCAGGACATTTTAGTTCAAACTCCCACAAATGTGCTGTGGAGAGCATTCTGACTGGTTGCATCAGCCTCTGGTATCGCAGGGGTGGGGGGGGGGTGTGGTGGTGGCTACTGTGCAAGACTGGAATAAGTTGCAGAAACTTGTTAAAATCAGCTCCATCATGGGTACGAGCCTCCAGTATCTAATACATCTTCAAGGAGCGGTACCTTAGGAAGACAGCGTCCATTATTAAGAGCATGCCTTCTTCACACTGTTACCATCAGAAAAGAGATACAGAAGCCTAAGGCACACACTCGGGGATTCAGGATCAGCTTCTTCCCCTCTACCATCTGATTTCTGAATGTAAATTGAAACCATGAACTTTTTTTATTTCTGTTATCTTGCACTACCTATTTTAACTTGATTGACAGATATATACTTAATGTAACTCATTTTTTCTCTATACTTTTTGATGGATTTCATTGTACTGTTGTGAAAAGTTAATATATTTCATAATATATTCTGGTGATATTAAACCTGATGCCGATTTGACGATCCATTCAAAGATACATATCCAGCTTTAAGGTGCACAGAACTTGTATTTGTCCAAAATTTCAGGATTGTTTGGGCACTGTGTGCAAAGCAGGCTCAAATGGAAGGAGAGCTAAACAAACTCAATGACTTGGTGTGATTGTTTAAACTTTACAAATTTATTGGATAATATTGATTTCTGCCATGCTTAGAGCTAAAAGCTGCTCAGATTTATGGTATTAAAAATAAAACATCAACTGAAGAATACATTTTGTCAGTGAAACAATCTTCATATGCTGATGTGGCAGAGGTCAGTTGCACTTATCACATGTACGTACACAAGTAAAAGAGGATAAAGAAACTTGGGCGTTAATATTTCCTAGGCTGAGCACATTGAAACAATTATGAAGAAGGCATGCCATCAGTATATTTTTCTCAGCATGTGAGGATATCAGATGTCACCCACAACATTTAACTTTCTACAGAAGTACATGGAGAGCATTCTAACAGGTTGCATTGCTACCTGGTATGGAACTTCCGTTACACAGGATCGCAAGAGACTTCCGAGGATTGTAGACTCAACTAGTTCCATCAGCTGCACTCCTTGCCAGTATCAGGTGCTTTTTTTGATAGGCAGTACTTCAAGAAAGTGTATCAATCAATAAGAACCCTCACAATCTGGGACATGCCCTCTTCACAAACTATCTTTGGGAGTGAGATATAGGAGCCTGAAGATGTACATTCAATGTTTACAGGACAGCATCTTCCTCTTCCACAAGATCTCTGAATGGTCACTACCTCATTTTTTGTCCCTTCCTCTACTTTGCAGCTTATAGTATTTTTTTATATCTTGCACTGTACTGCTGCCACAAAACAACAAGTTTCATGATGTACGTCATTGATAATAAACCTGATTCTGATGTAATACTATCAAAACATTAACATATATGGGCTTTATACTTAAAGGGCCTTATGAAGTGATAGCTTCATCCAAAACATTTCAGGCCATAATAGATAATATTTTAAACAGACTTCATTGTGATGGCATTTCTTATACACCAAAGAATAATGGCATAACTTCATTCAGAACATTTTTTTGTGTTTGTAGCATAGCAGTTGTTTTCATAGCTTCATCAACTGGCCTAATATAATCCAATATTTGGATGACATAGCTCAGAAGTTTGTAATCTCCAAATACTGTTGATCCACCATCAAGAGAGCCACTCCAGATTTGGAAGACATTGAGGTCAATATGTTCACATAGTCAACTGTGAGAATGGAGTAGACGATTAGCTGGTGTACAGCCAATAAAAATGTATTCAGGTTAAGCCAGTGGGTCCATACACCATCACTGATGACAATAGACAATAGACAATAGACAGTAGGTGCGGGAGTAGGCCATTCGGCCCTTCTAGCTAGCACCGCCATTCATTGTGATCATGACTGATCATACACAATCAGTACCCCATTCCTGCCCTCTCCCCATATCCCTTGACCCCACTATCTATAAGAGCTCTACCTAACTCTCTCTTGAATGCATCCAGAGACTTGGCCTCCACTGCTTTCTGGGGCAGAGCATTCCACATAACCACCACTCTCTGGGTGAAAAAGTTTTTTGGCATCTCTGTTCTAAATGGCCTCCCCCTTATTCTTAAACTGTGGTCTCTAGCTCTGGACTCACCCATCATGCTTCCTGCCTCCAGCATGTCCAATCCCTTAATAATCTTATATGTTTCAATCAGATCCCCTCTCATCCTTCTAAATTCCAGTGTATACAAGCCCAGTTGCTCCAATCTTTTAACATATGACAGTCCCGCCATTCCGGGAATTAACCTTGTGAACCTACGCTGCACTCCCTCAATAACAAGAATGTCCTTCCTCAAATTTGGAGACCAAAACTGCACACAATATTCCAGGTGGGGTCTCACCAGGGCCCTGTCCAGCTGCAGAAGGACCTCTTTACTCCTATACTCAATTCCTCGTTATAAAAGTCAGCATGCTATTGGCTTTCTTCGCTGCCTGCTGTACCTGCATGCTTGCTTTCATTGACTGATGTACAAGAACACCTAGATCTCGTTGTACTTCCCCTTTTTCTAATTTGACTCCATTTAGATAGTAATCTGCCTTCCTGTTCTTGCCACCGAAGTGCATAGCCTCACATTTATTCACATTATACTGCATCTGCCATGCATTTGCCATATAAGGAAGAAGAACCCAGATGCATTTTCAGGAAATGTTGTTCGTGGAAATCTTATGTGATGGTGCAAATTTGACATTTTGAAACACATTAGGATTAAATATCTCTTCACATGTCTTCATTTTAGTCTTAAATGGAAATATCGAAAGATCAGTGTATATAGTGAAAGAGGCACTACAGAAGCAAGTAATGCCAGAATGTCTTTCTGTGAAGCATCGTCTTGCCTATTTCCTTTTAAGCTCCAGTTAACTTGGTACTCCATAGTGGAATGCACAGGATTCTGATGGACAAAAAACTCAGAGCATGCTGGAGTCTAGTTCAGCTGAAACTGACAGGAAAATATAAGAAATGTAGCTGAAGTGAAACAAGCAACATCATTTCTAAAATGTGAAGAGGTTCAGATTAGGTGATGATCTTTGTGTACTGAGATGACAAGGCAAGTTCAGGGTGAAAAAGAAGGATTATAGTAAATATTACCAACATGAATTTCTAAATGAAACCAGGGTATTTAGAGATCAGTTGAACTCTGTGTAAGCTAATCAGGAGAATTAATGAGGGCAATTACAAGATTGATTATATACCTTACAGTTATTGAAGAAAAGTTGGCACAACATTACTGAAGAGATTCGAAGACTGTAAACTTCATTGAATCAAGAGATGGAATCAACAACCTTTAAGATCAAAACCAGGAGCACTGGTACAATTACGAAGGCTGTGAAGAATTCAAAACATAGAAACATAGAAAATAGGTGCAGGAGTAGGCCACTCGGCCCTTCGAGCCTACACTGTCATTCAGTATGATCATGGCTGATCATCCAACTCGGAACCCTGTACCTGCTTTCTCTCCTTACCCCCTGATCTCTTTAGCCACATGGGCCATATCTAATTTCCTCTTAAATATAGCCAATGAACTGGCCTCAACTGTTTCCTGTGGCAGAGAATTCCACAGATTCACCACTTTCTGTGTGAAGAAGTTTCTCCTCATCTCAGTCCTAAAAGGCTTCACCTTTATCCTTAAACTGTGACCCCTCGTTCTTGACTCCCCCAACATTGGAAACAATCTTCCTGCATCTAGCCTATCCAATCCCTTTAGAATTTTATACATTTCAATAAGATCCCCCCTCTATCTTCTAAATTCCAGCGAGTATAAACCTAGTTGATCCAGTCTTTCTTCATATGAAAGTCCTGCCATCCCAGGAATCAATCTGGTGAACTTTCTCTGTACTCCGTCTATGGCAAGAATGTCTTTCCTCAGATTAGGGGACCAAAACTGCACACAATACTCCAGGTGTGGTCTCACCAAGGCCTTGTACAACTGCAGTAGATCCTCCCTGCTCCTGTACTCGAATCCTCTTGCTATGAATGTCAACATACCATTTGCCTTTTTCACCACCTGCTGTACCTGCATGCTCACTTTCAATGACTGGTGTACAATGACACCCAGGTCTTGTTGCACCTCCCCTTTTCCTAATCGGCCACTATTCAGATAATAATCTGTTTTCCTGTTCTTGCAACCAAAGTGGATAGTCTCATATTTATCCACATTAAATTGCATCTGCCATGAATTTTCCCACTCACCTAACCTATCCAAGTCACCCTGCATCTTCTTAGCATCCTCCTCACAGCTAACACCACCGCCCAGCTTCATGTCATCCACAAACTTGGAGATTCTGCATTTAATTCCCTCGTCTAAATCATTAATATATATTGTAAACAACTGGGGTCCCAGCACTGAGCTTTGCAGTACCCCTCTAGTCACTGCCTGCCATTCTGAAAAGGTCCCGTTTACTCCCACTCTTTGCTTCCTGTCTGCCAACCAATTCTCTACCCACATCAATACCACACCCCCAATACCGTGTGCTTTAAGTTTGCACACTAATCTCCCATGTGGGACCTTGTCAAAAGCCTTTTGAAAATCCAAATATACCACATCTACTGGCTCCCCCTATCCACTCTACTAGTTATATCTTCAAAAAATTCTATAAGATTCGTCAGACATGATTTTCCTTTCACAAATCCATGCTCACCGCTCTCCAAATGTGCTGTTATCACAAAACTGACTCTAGCATTTTCCCCACCACCGATGTCCGGCTAACCGGTCTATAATTCCCCGGTTTCTCTCTCCCTCCTTTTTAAAAAGTGGGGTTACATTAGCCACCCTCCAATCCTTAGGAACTAATCCGGAATTTAAGGAGTTTTGAAAAATTATCACTAATGCATCCACTATTTCCTGGGCTACTTCCTTAAGCACTCTGGGATGCAGACCATCTGGTCCTAGGGATTTATCTACCTTTAATCCCTTCAATTTACCTAACACCACTTCCCTACTAACATGTATTTCCCTCAGTTCCTCCATGTCACTAGACACTCGGTCCCCTACTATTTCCAGAAGATTATTTATGTCCTCCTTAGTGAAGACAGAACCAAAGTAATTATTCAATTGGTCTGCCATGTCCTTGTTCCCCATGATCAATTCACCTGTTTCTGACTGTAAGGGACCTACATATGTCTTAATCAATCTTTTTCTTTTCACATATCTATAAAAGCTTTTTCAGTCAGTTTTTATGTTCTGTGCCAGCTTTCTCTGATAGTTTTTTTTCCCTTTCCTAATTAAGCTCTTTGTCCTCCTCTGCTGGTCTCTGAATTTCTCCCAGTTCTCGGGTGTGCCGCTTTTTCTGGCTAATTTGTATGTTTCTTCTTTGGACTTGATACTATCCCTAATTCCCCTTGTCAGCCTTGGGTGCACTAAATTCCCTGGTTTATTCTTTTGCCAAACAGGGATGAACAATTGTTGTAGTTCATCCATGCGATCTTTAAATGCTTGCCATTGCACATCCACCGTCAACCCTTTAAATATCATTTGCCAATCTATCTTAGCTAATTCACGTCTCATACCCTCAAAGTTACCCTTCTTTAAGTTCATAACCTTTGTTTCTGAATTAACTATGTCACTCTCCATCTTAATGAAGAATTCCACCATATTATGATCACTCTTACCCAAGGGGCTTCACACGACAAGATTGCTAACTAACCCTTCCTCACTGCTCAATACCCAGTCTAGAATGGCCTGCTCTGTAGTTGGTTCCTCGACGTGTTGGTTCAGAAAACCATCCCGCATGCATTCCAAGAAATCCTCTTCCTCAGTACCCTTACCAATTTGGTTCACCAAATCTATATGTAGAAACCTAGATGATGGACAAAGCTCGATGTCCACCATTTTTAATCTAGGGCGTACCAATTACCAGTCATCTTCTGCTGTGATAGCCTCCATTTTCTCAACTGTTGTTGTTCTGATGTGTCACAGAAACTCAGCATCTGCTTGTAGATCTATTGTACAGACTATAGCATCCTGCGAGCTGGTAGCTGAACGCATCTTGAGTGTAACGTTAAATAGTGTGTGCAATGCTGTAACTAGGAATCTTGTGATGTCACCCTACTCTTTATCTGCATTCCATGATATTAGTAAGTGAACTGTACTAATCACAAGAATTGAAGTAAGTAGGCAGAATCAGATGTGTTGACAAAACTAACATTGATTCTATCAAACAAAAAAATTCAAAGTTCAAGAAATAACCAATAGAATTTCTATGAAGAAAACTTCACACAAATTACAAGAACACTATTAAGTTGTAGTGTTCAGAGTGAGATTAGTTTATTAACCCCTTTGCTTTTATCTAACAATATTTAGTTCCTCCATCATTTCATTGGTGAATTTTAAGAGCTCTGGAAACCTGCACCCAGAGTAGGGTTCATTACTGTTATATCCACTCTTACTGAGTGATTAATCATTTTTATTTGCAACCCCCATCTCACAAAGGAGTTTCCCTGTCAGTGCCTAACATGTTTGGGTTAATCGGAAGCTGGATTATCTGAGGGACATTTACAACCAAAAATCTTCTGGGACTTTCATCTTCTCTACCCTCCATATCTGCTACTAAATCTATCCACTCTCAGAGCTTAAATCCCTTCTTCATGTTGTGAATCTGTCCTATCAACATTTTTCAGTCAATTATTTTGAATTGTCCACTAATTGTGTGCTTCCAATCTTTGTACTGTATAATCCTCTTGGAGTTACCTATTTATTGAGTGAGCAAGGACACTCATCAGTATGTTCAAGAGATTTTAAAAATCTATTTTACTGCACTCAATATAACTAGAAAATGCCTCTGTTTAGTTTTCTTACATCATTTACAGTTTTATTTTGCAGCCTGGGAAAAATGCACAAAGACAACAAATACTTTTATGGGTCTTTAATTCCTTTAGATGTTGAAAGAGGGTATCAAAATAAAAACAACAAAATGAAATTTGAAAAAACAGCTCCTGCTTTTAAAATGTCTAGTTAATTTCAGTCCACACACTTGTGTATCAACTAGTTATGTGTGCGGTATGAAAATAAATGCAATACAATATACAAAGTCAATATGGTAGCGGCAATTTTTGGCATTGTGGTGAACTATGTGCCTGTTGGGACACGCCCCTACTGACTGCTCCTCCCACAGGCCCCTGTATAAAGGAGACCTGCGGCCTGAAGATCGGCCTCAGTCTCCAGGACCTTGTATGATAGACACTCACTCCTGGTTCCTTCTTCCAGTCAATAAAAGCCGATATCTCGCCTACGTCTCAGTGTGAGTTATTGATGGTGCATCAATTTTATTGACTGGAAGTTTTAAAACATGGAACCCGTTTTACGTCCGGACCGGTTGGATTTGGACCCTCAAGACCCTGACGCGGCTCTCGCTTTTGAACACTGGCTTGCATGCTTCCAATCGTACTTGGCGGAGCTTCGTGCGACTGAACCCGCCGTTATGCACAGAATCCTACTCTCGAGGGTCTCCTCCAAAGTTTACTCCTTTATCCGGGACCTGCCGACCTACGAAGGGGCACTGGACGCCCTCAAACGACAGTACCTGCGGCCGGTGAACACCGTCTACGCAAGACATCGCTTAGCTACCCGGCAACAGCGGCCTGGCGAATCGTGCGCTGAGTTTCTCCGAGCACTACAGACACTCGTCCGAGCTTGTGACTGCAAGACGCTCACGGCAGAACAGCATGCGGAGCTGCTGGTGCGAGACGCCTTTGTGACGGGACTGAGGTCAGTGTACATGCGCCAGCGACTGCTGGAGAACTCGGATCTTACCTTAAGCTCGGCGATAGAGAAGGCCAACGCTCTAGAAGCTGCTTTGCATAATGCCGACGCTGTCCAGTCACGCGATTCCCCGCCGGTTTCGTGGACGCCTCTGACCCCGCCACCGCCGGCTCCCGGGAGCGAATTCGCCAACGCCGCCGCCAGTCGCCATTCCACGAGCTCCCCGACCCAGACCACGGCTGTGGCCCGTAAGAAACTCGTGCTTTGTTATTTCTGTGGCCAAAAGAAACATCCTCGACAACGCTGTCCAGCGCGAGAAGCGACCTGCTCCAGCTGCGGAAAGCGGGGCCATTTCGCCAAGGTCTGTAAGTCTCAACCTCGAGCGGAGTGCAGCGCTGCGGGTGAAACGTGGGGGCCGCCATCTTGCATGCCGGGATGTGGGCGGCCATCTTTGTCGACGTCAGCACGCCCCGCCCCCGATCCTCGGATGCTGACCGGGTACCCCGGATGTGAGCGGCCATCTTTGTCGGCGTCAGCATGCCCCGCCCCCGACCCTCCGATGCTGACCGGGTACCCCGACGGCGATCCAACTCTGGCCACTGTGACTCTCGACCAAAGCGCCCCGCACCAGCTTGCAAGATCCATGATGGACATCCAGGTGGAGGGGCATTGGACTGGATGCCTGTTTGACACGGGCAGCACTGGGAGTTTTATTCACCCGGACACAGTGCAACGCTGCAGACTTGCAACGCGGCCGGTCAGTCGGAGGTTCCATTTGGCCTCTGGGTCGCAGTCCGCAGACATCCGGGCGGGTTGTGTAGCGACTTTGGTGGTGCAAGGCACAGAATATCGGGACTTTGAACTGCTGGTCATGCCTAATCTGTGTGCACCTGTGCTATTGGGGCTGGACTTCCAGAGCCATCTCGAAAGTGTGACTATGGTATACGACGGGCCCCTCCCACCACTCACTGTCAAGAATCCTCAGTTTTGTGGGACTTCTTCACATACCCCGCTACTGACCACACACACACACGGACACACACATCCCATCCAGAACCAGGCCAACAGCTGCGCTACCGACACTTGCAGCCTCTCCACTCTCAAGATCCCTCCCCCACCGCTGTTCGCCAACCTGACCCCCGACTGTAAACCTGTGGCAACCAAAAGCAGGAGGTACAGCGCGGGGGACCGGGCCTTCATTCAGTCGGAGGTGCAGCGGCTGCTCAGGGAGGGGATCATTGAGCCGAGCACAAGCCCTTGGAGGGCCCAGGTGGTTGTTGTTCGGACTGGGCAGAAAAATAGGATGGTGGTGGACTATAGTCAAACCATCAATAGGTTTACGCAGCTTGACGCATACCCCCTACCCCGCATCGCGGATATGGTCAACCAGATTGCTCAGTATAAGGTGTACTCGACAATAGATCTGAAATCCGCTTATCACCAGCTCCCCATCTGCCCAGAGGACCGCCCCTACACCGCCTTCGAGGCGGGCGGCCGGCTCTATCACTTCCTGCGCGTCCCTTTCGGTGTCACGAATGGTGTCTCTGTCTTCCAGAGGGAAATGGACCGGATGGTGGACCAGTACCAACTGCAGGCCACATTTCCCTATCTGGATAACATCACCATCTGTGGTCATGACAGGCCAGATCACGACGCCAACCTCCAACGGTTTCTCCAAGTGGCCGCAGCTCTGAACCTTACTTATAACAGGGACAAGTGTGTTTTTGGTACCACCCGCCTTGCTATACTTGGGTATGTCGTGGAAAACGGGGTTATTGGGCCTGATCCCGAACGTATGCGCCCCCTGTTAGAGCTCCCTCTTCCCACCACTCTCAAGGCCCTCAGACGGTGCCTGGGGTTTTTTCCTATTACGCCCAATGGGTCCCCCATTACGCAGACAAGGCTCGCCCCCTGGTCAAGTCTACCTCGTTTCCCCTCTCTGCTGAGGCCTGCGCGGCCTTCAACTGCATTAAAGCGGACATTGCCAAAGCTACGATGCATGCAGTGGACGAGACCGCTCCCTTCCAAGTGGAGTGTGATGCCTCCGATTTCGCTCTGGCTGCTACCCTTAATCAGGAAGGCAGACCAGTAGCATTCTTTTCTCGCACCCTCCAAGGCTCTGAAATTCGGCACTCCGCGGTGGAGAAAGAAGCCCAGGCCATAGTGGAGGCTGTTAGGCACTGGAGGCACTATCTTGCTGGCAAAAGATTCACTGTGCTGACCGACCAGCGCTCGGTTGCGTTCCTGTTCAGCAACCAACAGCGGGGCAAGATCAAAAATGATAAGATTTTGCGGTGGAGTTTAGAACTCTCCACCTACACCTATGATATCCTGTACCGGCCTGGCAGACTCAATGAGCCCCCTGATGCCCTATCCCGGGGAACATGTGCTAGCACACAGCTCGACCAGCTGTACGCCCTTCATGCACAACTTTGCCATCCGGGGGTCACCCGATTTTACCATTTTGTGAAAGCTCGGAACCTGCCGGACATCAGGACGATGACCAGGGACTGCCAAATTTGTGCCGAGTGCAAACCGCACTTCTACTGTCCTGACACGGCACAACTTGTCAAGGCCACCCGCCCTTTTGAACGCCTGAGTGTTGACTTTAAGGGCCCCCTTCCCTCCACTGACTGCAATGTCTATTTTCTCAGTGTTATTGACGAGTTCTCACGGTTCCCCTTTGCCATCCCCTGCCCCGACACCACTGCCACGTCCGTCATAAAAGCCCTGCGCCAGCTCTTCACTCTGTTCGGGTATCCCTGCTATATCCACAGTGATAGAGGGTCCTCCTTTATGAGTGAGGAGCTGCGCCAGTACTTGCTAGCTAGGGGCATTGCTACCAGTCGGACCACGAGTTATAATCCCCGGGGTAATGGCCAGGTAGAGCGGGAGAATGCCACAGTGTGGAAGGCCACACTTTTAGCCCTTAAGTCCAAAGGGTTGCCGGTCTCTCGATGGCAGGAGGTCCTCCCTGAGGCACTGCACTCTATCCGCTCTCTGTTATGTACGTCCACCAATGCCACCCCTCACGAACGCCTATTCTCTTTTC
Source organism: Hypanus sabinus (assembly GCF_030144855.1). NCBI lineage: Eukaryota > Metazoa > Chordata > Chondrichthyes > Myliobatiformes > Dasyatidae > Hypanus > Hypanus sabinus. The sequence goes on along the minus strand of NC_082708.1, from coordinate 89,168,437 downwards.
CCAGGAAGTCTGTCACTGGGACCACCCTACCAGTTTGGCTGACGTCCCCGGGGCCAGTGCTGCTCCGGAAACATGTGAGGAGCAATAAATACTCCCCGCTGGTGGAGAGGGTTCACCTTCTCCATGCGAACCCCCAGTATGCTTACGTGGTCTTACCTGATGGGCGGGAGGACACGGTCTCCATCCGCGACCTGGCACCCGCAGGTGCAGCAGACCACTACCCTGAAGGCTCTCCGGTAACTGTGAACCCTGCACCAGAGGTGACACCGTACTCACCAGGCCCTACACAGACTCCTCACGACACTTGTATACCGGGCGTTTCGTACGCATTTATACCAGGCGCCTCGCACATGCATGAGGGATCACCGGCGCCTAGTGGGCAAGAACACGCGCAACCCCCGTCCCCTGTGCAATCGCCAATGTTGCCGGCATCCATGCGGTCACAGCCGGTGCTACGTAGATCGCAGCAACAGATTCGACCGCCTGATCGGCTTGACTTGTAAGAACCTTCGCTACATGAGGACTTTTTCAAACGAAGGGGGGTGAATGTGGTGAACTATGTGCCTGTCGGGACACGCCCCTACTGACTGCTCCTGTGGCTCCTCCCACAGGCCCCTGTATAAAGGAGACCTGCGGCCTGAAGATCGGCCTCAGTCTCCAGGACCTTGTATGATAGACACTCGCTCCTGGTTCCTTCTTCCAGTCAATAAAAGCTGATATCTCGCCTACGTCTCAGTGTGAGTTATTGATGGTGCATCAGGCATGCACGAGCTTAACTTCCAAACACATGCAGGCTAGAAACCCAGACCCCGAAACGAATTGTCCTCGCTCATGCTGCTAGGCAATAAGGAACTTTGCACAACCAGCTATCCACACTGATACCTTATTGGTGAAAATCTTTCTTCACCATATGACCAGAATTCCTGGGGAGAAAACTGTTCCTGGTACTTGATGTTCTTTCTAGAACATTGTAACTTGTCTTTTAACTCCTCATGTGCATAATGACACCATTTTCTCTTAAAGGCACAGGCAGCTATTTTAGCATTACCAAGGTGAATACACAAGTGCACTTCAAGAATAAAAAAATATTCAACAGTCACCTGGTTACATTTCAATTTTGCCCAGTCTTGAAATGTAATTGAAAGTATTTCCAATTGTTTTCAAATATGGACAATGTCTAGATATTGAGGAGAATAACACTTTACATTTGTAAAATGCCTTTAATGTACAAAAACAATTTTACAGATGCAAGAGGAAAGCCAACAATTTGCCAAAGGAGACGTTAAGTGGAGCAACACAAGTTTGTCAAGGATGTCAGATTGTTGGGAATGTATTAAGGTAAAATAAGGAAGTGCAGGATTAGGGAGATTTCAGGGTGAAATTGCAAATATAGTCAGAAGATGATATCCCTAATAAGGGATTGGAAAATTAGAGAGATGAACTGGTGTACGTCAAATATATTCTCATTTTTGGACTAGAGCAAATTGCATGCAGAATTAAATATTGCGGGTTACATATTTTTGATGAGCACTGAAGCTATTAGATATGACAATATTTCTTGCTTTCAATGAAAAACTAAATTAAAATTGGCCTCCAAATTCAAAAAGCTGTCTGATTTTTGCAAGAAATAGAAACAAGCTTCATTCAGCTCCAGCAGGCACCGGAGAGGAAAGAGTTAAAACAATCAAGCAACAAAGATTAATTACTGAGGAGCTGTGAAGTGGTTAAATATTTAAGTGTATTAAATAATATAGTAATATAACAATATTTCTGAAGAACTCAGGCATATTTAATGAAAACAAAGGAAACAGATTGTGTAGGTAGCATTATTGGCATATTTTATGAATAAAATAACTTTTTTTGTGAAGTACCTTGCACTGGTGCTGGTGCTTATATCATTTTTAGAAAATTGCAGGTTAGGATTATACTTTGTTATTACAATCAAAGAAATAAATGTTAAAAAAAGTATGAGTGTGGATATTGAGGGCATCAGGGTCTCGATATCTAGAATGAAGATAAATCTGCAGTCTGCAATTGAGCCATACTGTGTTTCTGTAGATATGCATGTGTTTCAGCACTTCTGATGTCATCTTCAAGAATGTCTATACTAACTTACTGAACACAGGTCCGTATAATTGTAACACACACAATATGCTGGAGGAACTCAGCAGGCGAGATAGTATCAATACTAAACAGTAAACAGTCAACATTTTGGGCAGGAACTTTTCATCAGGGCTATAATGAAGGGTCTCAGCCTAAAACAGTGACTGTTTACTCCTTTCCATAGATGCTGCCTGACCTGCTGAGTTCCTCCAGCATTTTGTGTATGTTGCATGGATTTCCAGTATTGGCAGACTTTCTCAGCTGTAAACTTGTGTTGGCAGCCATTGTACCATTGGAAGCGTCCATAATATAGTACCTTCATCCAGAAATCACAGCAGTGGGAAAAGTGGTGATTGTGATAGATATCAGAATCAGGTTTATTATCACCGGCATGTGACGTGAAATTTGTTAACTTAGCAGCAGCAGTTCAATGCAATACATAATATACCAGAGAGAGAAAAAAATAATAAATAAAATAAAACATAATAAATAAACAAATAAATCAATTACATATATTGAATGGATTTTTTAAAAAGTGCAAAAACAGAAATACTACATATTTTAAAAAAAGTGAGGTAGTGTCCAAAGCTTCAAAGTCCATTGAGGAATCGGATGGCAGAGGGGAAGAAGCTGTTCCTGAATTGCTGAGTGTGTGCCTTCAAGCTTCTATATCTTCTACCTGATGGTAACAGTGAGAAAAGGGCAAACCCTGGGTGCTAGAGGCCCTTAATAATGAATGCTGCCTTTCTGGGACACTGCTCCCTAAAGATGTTCTGGGTACTTTTTAGGATAGTGCCAAAGATGAAGTTGACTAGATTTACATCCTTCTGCAGCTTCTTCCGGTCCTGTGCAGTAGCCCCTTCACACCAGAGAGTGATGCAGCTTGTCGGAATACTCTCTACGATACAACTATAGAAGTTTTTGAGTGCACTTGTTGACATGCCAAATCTCTTCAGACTCCTAATAAAGTATAGCCTTCTTTATAACTACATCGATATGTTGGGACCAGGTTAGATCCTCAGAGATCGTGACACCCAGGAACTTGAAGCTGCTCACTCTCTCCACTTCTGATCCCTCTATGAGGATTGGTATGTGCTCCTTTGTCTTACCCTTCCTGAAGTCCACAATCAGCTCTTTCATCTTACTGACATTGAGTGCCAGATTGTTGCTGGGACTCTCAGCTGGAGAGATATTGTACATGTCTTTATTGATCACAACTAGCAGGCAATCTTCTGGAGACACTCATGGTAGACTCTCTCAAACTCAAAAGTACATCACATTTTCGCCAGCCTACTGTGACCTCCTGTATATTGGTGAGAGCCGATGTCGATTGAAAGATTGTTTTGCCGAACGCCTATGCTCTTTCCGGCAGTAAGAGTCGGATTTCCCAGTGGCCACCCATTTTAATTCCACTTTCCATTTACATTCCGACATGTCAGTCCATGGCCTCCTCTACTGTCACAATGAGGCCACACTCAGGATGGAGGAGCAACGTCTTATCTTCCGTCTGGGTAGTCTCCAACCTGCTGGCATGAGGATTAATTTCTCAAACTTTTGGTAATGCCCCACCACTTCTCCTTTTCATTTCCCTAACTCATTTTCCCTTTCTCATCCAATCTCCTTACCTGCCCATCGCCTCCCTCTAATGTTCCACCTCCTTCCCTTTCTTCCATGGCCTGTTGTCCTCTCCTGTCAGACTCCCCCTTGTCCAATGTTGTATCTCCTTCACCAATCAAGTTCCCAGCTCTTTACTTCGCTCCTTTCCCCTGCTAGCCAGCAAGTGCTTTTGACTTCAAATTGCTACAATAACAACTGAAGACTGGTTCTTACTTGAATTAGTATCTGCTACAATACATTCACATAACTCCAGAATACTCTCTAACAGTATCCAGTGGATACTGTTCACTATAAGGCAATGCCATAAGACACAGGAGCAGGATTAGGCCATTTGGCCTATCAAGTCTGCTTTGCCATTCCATCATGGCTGATTTATTAACCCTCTCAACCCCATTCTCCTGCTTTCTCGGCATAACCCTTTTCACCCTGACTAATCAAGAATCCTTCAACCTCCACTTTAAGTATACTTAATGAGCTGTCCTGCACAGCCATTTGTGTCAATGAATTCCACAGGCTTACCACCTCCTGGCTAAAGAAATTCCTTCTTATCTCTGTTCTAAATAGATGTCTCTCTATTCTGTGCCATTGCTCTCTGGTCCTAAACTCAGCCCCTATTAGAAACACCTTCTTCACTGCAATTCTGATACACCTGACTTTAGCTTCACCCTCTCAAACTGCAGGGTAAATTATATCCTATTTGATCACTGCATCTAAAGGGTTTCCTTGACCTTAAGCTCCCTAATCAAATCCAGTTCATTGGAAAACACCCAGCTTAGAATCATCTTTCCCCTAGTAGTCTCAACCAGAAGTTGCTCTAAAAAGCTATCTCATAGGTATTCTACAAATTCCCTCTTGGGATCCAGCACCAGCCTAATTTTCCCAATCTGCCTCCATGTTGAAATCCCCCATGTCTGTCATATCATTGCTCTTCTGCATGCCTTTTCTATCTCCCATCATAATTTATATGCCACAGCCTGCTTTTATGTAACTCCCATCCGGTTCCTTTTACAGGGCCTTTTTACCCTTGCAGTTTCTTAACTCTATCCACACTCAGGTTTGAGTCTCATCTATGAGACAGGTTGCTTTTGATAACTTGTGTTGCCAGATAATGAAATATCAACTGTAGGTGTGCTTTTAGGATTAGGGTTGGTAAGAGTGAGCACCAGGAAGATGGCTAGGTTTCTGGTCAGAGCTGTGCTGAAGTGATTTGCAGCTTGAATTTGAGGTTGAAGTCAGAAAGAGAGAAGTGGGTAGGGCAGAGATTGGAGCTGGTGTTGAAGTGTGGGCTGTAAACACACAGAGCTATTTCCGTGATGATACTGGGACTGTAAACACGGCAAAGTATTTCCTGGATGCTTTTACCCAACATGGACAGCAGAGGAAGATAACTGGAAGCAGATTTAGAGACCACAACGAGTAACAAAGGGAAGGTAACAAAATGCTCCATGAGGCATCAAAACAAAATAACCACAATCAGCAGGAGCAGAGCGATATGTATTCAGTGGAGTAACATTCAACTGGTTTGTGGACCTGAGAGTACAATTAGGACAGGTGAATTTTAATTCCACATTAGTTTAGTGCACCTCGGGGTATTTCTTTGTTGCCCGATGTCCATATCTAACTTTTTACTGGGACTCTAAGCAGTTTCCGGTCAGCTGCAAATATGAAGTTGCTTAATTATGCAAACTGGGGTCCCAGGTCCCAGAGCCAATGACTGACTAAATGAATATTCCTCAGGGGACTGGCAGATAGCAATGAAATGAACCAGAAAATCACAATGCCTGCAAATACACTGATACAATTGTTCAGTAAAGCAACAACTGGACTATTGGAGTGATATTAAAATGCTCTCTCAGAAGAAGAGCTATTATCCCATCCTTAACTATCTCATTCAAAGGTTACTTTGGTCACTGGAGTGATAACTGAATTTGGGAATATAAAGATCTTCCTAAATACAAAAGAAGTATAAAGAAATTCAGTCAGAAAACTTCAGGAGAGAGTCCGAGAGGATCTCACTCTTCTGACGTGATCTTTTATACTTTAACACAAATATTGCAAGAAACCATTAACTACAGATTGAATGGCTGTTATCTCTAATTTACCCAGCATCTTGAATATAGTCAGGTAGCTGTGCAGAATTACATATCTACAATGGTGCCACATCCCTATTAGCAGAGCCACTTTGAAAATTCTGTTCCTAAAACCTCTGAACACAAACTCCAGAAACCCAAAATACATACAATTAAAAAGATTGTGCAGATGCTGGAAATCCAGGGAACACACACAAAAACTGGAGCCTCTCAGCCTGTCAGTCAGCTTCTATGGAGGGGAATACACAGTTGATATCTTGGGCTGATACTTTTCATCAATTCTAATCCGATGCTTTAATGCTCTATATGGAAGGAAGTCTGCTGTTCTTATATGGTCTAGCCCATGTTAGTTGTTGATTCTAAGCAGTCCTTTGAAATAGTCAGCTCAAAAATAATTAGAGACAGACAATAAATGCTGACCTCGCCAGCAATTCCCTTAGTCCCCGAATAAACTAGTTTAAAATACTCTACATCAGTAACAACTGCAGAGGAACTACTCAAAACTACTCTATATTTGTCAAGAGGAATTACATGTAAAAAATACGGCCACATTTTCTGTTCAAACTGCATCTAAGTGATCCTGCTAAGGCTGAGTTTGGGGAAATTACAGTGCAGCCACATTGGGAATAAATGGATTTTAAAAGGTTAAGCAATTTATTGGAGGCAGTCTCACAGGTCATACTTATTTTTTTAAGAATTTCTCTTCATTTCTATTCATTTCCACATCCGCCCGATCTGTAGGTAACATCTATATTATCCATATTTTCTGCTATTGTTTTGTTTTCAACTAAAGCACTTCTAATAGACCCCAAACTCTTTCTATATATTATGCACAGATTTCTGCTTCTTTATCTCTGCAGTGGCCTAGAGTTGTAAATGATGCAAAGTTGAACTTTGGAATAATAAATGAAGATTAAAGAGTCTCTTATTATCTAAGGTATTGAATTTCACACAGATGAGGCACATCAATATCAGTGCCAGAAAGCAGCATGTAACGTGGTGGATGTAGCTCTGTCTGTTGTAATCAAGAGCTAGCTGGTCATCAGTGCAGTTTTCATCTCTCCTAAAATGGTTTTTGAATTTAAGTTAAAATAAAAAATAGATAGGATTTAAACAGCCATTAATTGGCTATCACTCATTATATAAAGTTGTAGGAAGTCTAGATGTACCCCCATGTATCGGAAGTCAATTCACACTTTTGTAGTGGAATGAAATTACTTAAATTATTTTAATAGTGAGTTACTTTGGCATCTATGACTCAAACAGATATGTTCATACTGCAATGGAGATTGTGGAGTCTTAATTATAAATGTGCAGAGTGAAGGGAGTAAAGGCATTGGAGCCTGGTTCTTACTGGTAATTCTTAGCAGATCAGCTCACATTGGAGACAGCAGATTGTGTATTCACCATTTGCTCCAGAGATTTAAGGGCATAATCCAAGTTGTCACTTCAGTGTGGTTCAGAGGAATGGACATTCATAGACTGATCTGTCTGTAGAATGATATTTTACAATCCTGTCGACTATCTGAGGTGAATCCCAGGACACTACTTTGGAGATGAGGAAGTGCTACATTATGTTTCGGATATGAGGTTGAATGCAATACTTTAGTTTAACATCTACCTCTTTAAAATTTTCCTTCCCCCAAAGAAAGAAGCTTTGGCTAGAACACAGGGATCATGAAGAGAATTCTTGGGATGATGTCGCTGCAGTGTTGTCAACAGACAGATGAAAACTGATAATAAATTTACCTTGTGCATACATATACGTACATACATATACAATTTATTAACAGTCTTCATCTGTCTGTTGACAACACTGCAGCGACATCATCCCAAGAATTCTCTTCATGATCCCTGTGTTTTAACCAAAGCTTCTTTCAAAGTACGTATATATTACTACATCCTACCTGAAGATTCATTTTCCAAGTCTAAATTTAACTATCAGTCAACTAAATATAGATACAGCCAAATGAGACAGTGTTATTCTGGGATCAAAGGACACAACGCAGTACCAATAGTCATACCCATCACAAGGCATATATAGTACAGACTGACAAACAATCTGTGTGTAAAAGAAGAAAAAACTGTGCAAATAATTAAAAAAAGAAACTGAGGTCAAAAATGCCAGTGTAAAGATCCCTTGAAAGTGAGTCTGTGTGGGTGGGGGCAGGGGCAGGGGGGGGGGTTAGGGGCTGGTTCATATGTTCATAGAATCAGGTTACAGAAGTGTGGAGATTGAAGTTATCCATGTTGTTTCAGGAGCCTGATGGTTGTAGGTTAAGGTTTCTGTACCACCTGCCGAATGGTAGTAGTGAGAAGTGGGTATGGAATGGTGGGGGTCTTTGATAGATGCTTATATATTGCATCAGTGGTTACTGGTTCTGTGTCAAACAGCCCAGCTAGAATCTGGTGATAACTACACAGAGATGCTGACTGGTTGATTTTGTATTTTAAATCAATCACATGACACATAAATAGGTGCTGCCTGACTGAATCTGTAGGTCATTTACTACCGATCGAGCTGCAAAACTCTGGCACAGTGCAGAACAAATGGAATGACATTGTTCAAAGGAGCAGTGTTCCCTCCTTCCTTTGCACCTCCAAACAAAATCTTTAAATTAACCTGAGAAAAGTCCTGGTTGCAGTGTTACAGTGAGAAATTCAACACCAATCCTAATGAGTTTTCTCTTTCACTGGTCACGTTAACGCCTTCTGGGGCAATGAACCAAGGATGATGTATTGGTCTTGCTGGATCGCATTGTAACAAGTTGACTGTGTCACTGAGACACCTACAGTTCCAGCACCTAAAGATTGTATTGAAGTAACCAAAGTGCAAAGAGATAATGGCCATTTTTTGAGCATTGGTCCAACAAAAACAAAATTCAACTGTAATCAGTGTAGAATTTTCCTCACAATCCCAAAGTGCAGAAGACTAAAACTATGGATGGTCTGTTCTATGTAATGACATTGGAAAGACTATCTGCAACTCACAAGGAGAAAGGAGTCTGATAAACCATGTAATACAAGCAGGCCAGTGCAACAAGATAACAATACACTCAGTGATTATGAATGGCTGTCAGTAAAGAGAACTTGGCCTGGCAGTCAATTAGCAACCGGCCATATCGCTAATCATGTCCTCACAAAGATAAAGAGAGGCAAGAACATTTTTATTGCAGGTGGAGGAGCTAATCTGACCAGTGGAACTATGAAAATATACAGAACATTGATTGACAATTTGAGGAACATTCATATGCAGCAACTAACAGCTGAATTATCATCTGAGAATCGAACAGTTCAAATCATTTGAAATTAATATTGTTTTAAGTGATTATCAATCATGCTATGATGATTAACATTATTTGTCAGAGATAGAATTGAATTAAGCTTGATGAGTAAGAGATTCTGTCTTGTAAATCAGGTTTAACTTCTTTGAGTGGCAGAAAGTTTGATAACAAGCAGGAGTTGCAGTTTTCACAGTGGAAAATGATGGACTGTTCCATTTCTCCAAAGACCAAACATGGGAGATTGGCCAAGGGGATGGGTAATGGCAAAGGCTTACTGGTTCTTATAAGAGTGGTGTGCATCAGGTAGGTTGGAGGGAGCAATCAGGCTGGTAATTGACTAGTTGACTGTTCGAGTGATGTGGCCAAAGAGATTAGCTAAGGTCGGGGAAAGGCAGTGTAGAGATTTTTCAATGTGGTGGTATTAATGGGGTTGGGAAGCCTCTTGGAGATGGTGGAAGTACTGTGGGGGATTGGGATTTTGCCCAGAATTGGGAAAGCTTTCATTTGCCTATGGATATCATAGTTCAAATTAAGCTGTGGTGGTGAAAAAAGGTTGTCTAGTAGTGTTCACTACCTCTCAAAGTCCAACCCAACATCCCAGTTGTGAGAAGTGGAAAAGGTAAGGCCAGCCATCAGGGGTTGGGTAAAGCTGTATAATCCAATCTCCTATTACAGCCATATATCCTTCCTTGGAACGTGTCTCCGCCGCCAACTGACTCCAGTTGGCTTTAGGATCTGTTTTTGAGCTTCTCAATTTGGACCTTCTGAGGATCCCAGGTACTCACATTTAATTGACTCTGCCTCCCGTTGTTTCTCCCGTCGAGCTCTGAGGGTGACACTCTCCACCATGAGGAGGTACCTGGCGTCCCTGTCACAATCCCTTCCACGCCTCCGGGACACCTTTTTCTCAGTTTGCAATGGACCTGTCCATTATTTCATCCTCCATCAGATCCATGCGTGCAATCACTGTTTCTTTGACTTTATCACATCCTGCAAGGATCGCAAGATCTTCCATCTGCAGACCCCAGAACCTGCTGGCTCCACCACTAGCAGGCATGGACCTCGTATCGCGGCCCCGGGCCCGGCATCTTGGCTGCCCCAGCAACCCAGGGCATGTTCAAAACCTGGACTGCAGCACCATCAACGCGGGTTCCAGCGGCCATGGACAGCTTCAAATTGATTGTGCAGCCACCAACTGCGGCTCCAGCCTTGAACTCCAGGCCGGGTCTTCACGTGCTGCGATTGTGATTCCCATCTCCCCTTCCCCCACCACCACTCTGCAATCCCCTCTCCCTCAGATCCCATCGTCAGCTCCTGGGCCCTCAGAGGCTCCATCTTCCTCTCACCCCAACCCTTCCCTCTCCACTGACACTACCAGCCTCCCTCCCCCCTCTGATCCCATCTCTTATCCGTGCCAGGTCTTTACCATTCCCTCTGACCTTCAACTCTCTGAGGCAGAGCGCTCCGTCCTCATTAAGGGCCTCACCTTTGTCCCCTTTCACCCACACCTCAGCGAGTTCTGTGTACACCATGAGGCTGAACTCTTCTTCTGCTGCTTCCGTCTCCGAGCTTACTTCTTTGGCAAGGACTCTCCTACCCCCACCGATGACCCCTTCTCCCGTCTTCAACCCTCCTCCCCTTCATGGAAACCCCGCTCTGGTCTTCTGCCTGCTGCTGCTCTTTATTGCTAATTGCCGATGGGACATCAACCGTCTCGACTTCACCACACTGTGGTCCAACTTCAACCTCACTCCTTCCAAACACTCTGCTCTCCACTCCCTCCGCACCAATCCCAACCTCACTATAAAACCCTCTGACAAGGGGAGAGCTGTTGTAGTCTGGCGTACTGACCTCGACTTGGCCGAGGCACAGTGACAACTCTCTGATACTTCCTCTTATTTACCCCTTGATCAGATCATGACCCCACTAAGGAGCACCAGGCCACTGTCTCCTATACCATCACCAACCTTATCAGCTGTGCGGATCTCCCATCCACTGCCACCAACCTCATAGTTCCCACACCCCGCACTTCCCGTTTCTATCTCCTGCCCAAAATCCACAAACCTGCCTGTCCAGGTAGACCCATTGCATCAGTTTGCTCCTGCCCCACCAAACTCATTTCTGCATACCTTGACACTGTTTTATCCCCCCTTGTTCAATCCCTTCCCACCTATGTTTGTGACACTTCTCACGCTTTGAATTTTTTCAATGATTTTAAGTTCCCTGGACCCCACTGCCTTATTTTCACCATGGACGTCCAGTCCCTATATACCTCCATCCCCCACCCGGACGGTCTCAAAGCTCTTCCCTTCTTTTTGGATTCCAGACCTAACCAATTCCCCTCTACCTCCACTCTCCTCTGTCTAGTGGAATTAGTTCTTATTCTCAATAATTTCTCCTTTGGCTCCTCCCACTTCCTCCAAACCTAAGGTATAGCCATGGGCACTCGCGTGGGTCCCAGTTATGCCTGCCTTTTTGTTGGCTTTGTGGAACAGTCCATGTTCCAAGCCTATACGGGTATCTGTCCCTCTTTTCTCCTGTGCTACATCAATGACTGCATTGGCGCTGCCTCCTGCAAGCATGCTGAGCTCGTTGACTTCATTAATTTTGCCTTCAACTTTCACCCTGCCCTCAAATTTACGTGGTCCATTTCTGACACCTCCCTCCCCTTTCTTGATCTTTCTGTCTCCATCTCTGGAGATGGCTTACCTACTGATATCTACTATAAGCCTACAGACTCTCACAGCTACCTGAACTATTCCTCTTCCCACCCTGTCTCTTGCAAAAATGCTATCCCCTTCTCACAATTCCTCCATATCCGCGCATCTGCTCTCAGGATGAGGCTTTTCATTCCAGGACGAAGGAGATGTCTTCCTTTTTTAAACAAAGGGGCTCCCCTTCTTCCTCCATCAACTCTGCTCTCAAACGCATCTCTCCGATTTCCTGTACATCTGCCCTCACCCCATCCACCCACCACCCCACTTGGGATAGGGTTCCCCTTGTCCTTACCTACCAGCCCACCAGCTTCTGGTCCAACATATAATTCTCCGTAACTTCCACCACCTCCAATGGGATCCCACTACCAAGCACATCTTTCCCTCCCCCCCCCCCTCCTGCTTTGCACAGGGATCGCTCCCTATGCGAATCCCTTGTCCGTTCGTTCCCCCCCCATCCCTTTCCACTGACCTCCCACCTGGCACTTATCCTTGTAAGTGGAACAAGTGCTACACCTGCCTTTACACTTCCTCCCTTACCACCATTCAGGGCCCCAGACAGTCCTTCCAGGTGAGGCGACACTTCACCTGTGAGTCGACTGGTGTGGTATACTACGTCCGGTGCTCCCGGTGTGGCCTTTTATATATTGGTGAGACCCGACGCAGACTGGGAAACTGTTGTGCTGAACACCTACGTTCTGTCTGCCAGAGAAAGCAGGATCTCCCAGTGGCCACACATTTTAATTCCACGTCCCATTCCCATTCTGATATGTCCATCAATGGCCTCCTCTATTGTCAAGATGAAGCCACTCTCAGGTTGGAGGAACAACACCTTATATACCGGCTGGGTAGCCTCCAACCTGATGGCATGAACATTGACTTCTCTAACTTCTGTTAATGCCCCTCCTTCCCTTCTTACCCCATCCCTGATATATTTAGATTTTTTCCCCTCCTCCTTTTTTTGTCTCTCTTTCTGTCCATCACTCTGCCTGTTCTCCATCTCTCTCTCTGGTGCTCCCCTCCTCCTGTCTTTCTCCCTAGGCCTCCCGTCCCATGATCCTTTCTCTTCTCCAGCTCTGTAGCCCTTTTGCCAATCACCTTTCCGGCTCTCAGCTTCACCCCACCCCTTCCAGTATTCTCCTATCATTTCGTATTTTCCCCTCCCCCTCATACTATCTTTCCTCTCGGTTACTCCTGACGAAGGGTCTCGGCCCGAAACGTCGACAGTGTATTTCCTTATAGATGCTGCCTGGCCTGTTGCGTTCCACCAGCATTTTGTGTGTGTTGCTTGAATTTCCAGCGTCTGCAGATTTCCTTGTGTTTGCTAATCCAATCTCCTGTACAGTGGATAGAATGGATTACAGAAACTTCAACGAACTCCAACCATACCTTTGAACTTGGAAGAAGAGGCTCATCATCGCTGATCACATGACACAGGGCAGGGAAAGTCGACAGGATCCTGTACAGCCAACAGCTCTTTGTGCAAGCAAAGTCCATATCTACTTTGGGTAGCTGGAATGTGAGAACCATGTACCAGGCAGGAAAATCCTCTATCATAGCAAATGGGATGAAAAGGTATAAACTGTCGATTCATGGACTGAGACAAGATGTACGTTAACTGTAGAGACTCGACTGGATAAGTATCAGTTACTCAGGCCATTAGAGCAATGATGCACCACACACAGAGGGTGTAGCCTTCATGAAGACATCAGAAGCACATACAGCCATGCGGACATCTGTTCCAGAATCATCACGGCTGGATTGAAAATCAATCGCAAGAAGATATCAGCTCGAATTACCCGATGGTACACACCAACAAACAACGCAAATGAAGGATATTAATAAGGTTGAAAGAGTGCAAAGAAGGTTTACAAGGATGTTGCTGGGACCTGAGATACTGAGTTACGGAGAAAGTTTGATTAGGTTAGGACTTTATTCCCTGGAGTGTTGAAGAATGAGGGGAGATTTGATAGAGGTAAATAAAATTATGATGGGTATAGAAACAGTGAGTGCAAGCAGGCTTTTATCACTGAAGCTGGGGGAGAAAAAAACCAGAGGACATGGGTTAAGAGTGAAGGGGAAAAAGTTTAAAGGGAACATTCGGGGGGGCTTCTTCACACAGAGTGGTGGGAGTGTGGAATGAGCTGCCAGATGAAATGGTAAATATGGGCTCACTTACAACATTTAAGAAAAACTTGGACAGGTACATGCATGAGAGGGGTATGGAGGGATATGGTCCAGGTGCATGTCAATGGGACTAGGCAGAAAAATGATTCAGCACAGCCAAGTCAAGCTAAGTCAATTCACTTTTTTATTGTCATTTCGACCATTACTGCTGGTACAGTACATAGTAAAAATGAGACAATGTTTTTTCAGGACCATGGTATTACATGACACAGTACAAAAACTAGACTGAGCCACATAAAAAACAACACAGAAAAAAAACTACGCTAGACTACAGACCTATCCAGGACTGCATAAAGTGCACAAAATAGTGCAGGCATTACAATAAATAATAAACAGGACAATAGGGCAGTAAGGTGTCAGTCCAGGCTTCGGGTATTAAGGAGTCTGATAGCTTAGGGGAAGAAACTGTTACATAGTCTGGTCGTGAGAGCCCGAATGCTTCGGTGCCTTTTCCCAGACGGCAGGAGGGAGAAGAGTTTGTATGAGCAGTGCATGGGGTCCTTCTTAATGCTGTTTCCTTTGCGGATGCAGTGTGTAGTATAAATGTCCGTGATGGCAGGAAGAGAGACCCCGATGATCTTCTCAGCTGACCTCACAGTCTGCTGCAGGGTCTTGAGATCCGAGATGGTGCAATTTCCAAACCAGGCAGTGATGCAGCTGCTCAGGATGCTCTCAATACAACCCCTGTAGAATGTGATGAGTTTGGGGGGTGGGAGATGGACTTTCCTCAGCCTTCGCAGAAAGTGGAGACGCTGCTGGACTTCCTTTGCTATGGAGCTGGTGTTGAGGGACCAGGTGAGATTCTCTGCCAGGTGAACACCAAGAAATTTTGTGCTCTTAACGATCTCTACTAAGGAGCCGTCAATGTTCAGCGATGTTCGACCCACCACGGTCGTGTCATCGGCGAACTTGATGATGTGGTTCGAGCTGTGTGTTGCAGCACAGTCGTGGGTCAGCAGAATGAACAGCAGTGAACTGAGCACGCAACCCTGGGGAGCCCCCGTGCTCACTGTGATGGTGTTGGAGATGCTGCTCCCAATCCGGTCTGACTGAGGTCTCTCAGTCAGGAAGTCTAGGATCCAGTTGCAGAGGGAGGTGTTCAGGCCCAGTAGGCTCAGCTTTCCAATCAGTTTCTGAGGGATGATTGTGTTGAATGCTGAACTGAAGTCTATGAACAGCATCCGAACATATGTGTCTTTTTTGTCCAGGTGGGTTAGAGCCAGGTGGAGGGTGATGACAATGGCGTCATCTGTTGAGCGGTTGGGACGGTATGCAAATTGCAGGGGGTCCAGTGAGGGAGGCAGCAGGGTCTTGATATGCCTCATGACGAGCCTCTTGAAACACTTCATGATGATGGATGTGAGTGCAATGGGACAGTAGTCTTTTAGGCAGGACACTGAAGACTTCTTTGGCATAGTTGGGATAGATGGGTACTTCTCAGGTTGGCAATCAGCGGCGAACAGTGTGCCACAGGGATCAGTGCTGGGCTAGCAACTGTTCATGATATACATTAATGATCGGGAAGAGGGGATCGAGTGTAGTGTATCTAAGTTTGCTTGATGATACTAGATTGAGTGGAAAAGCAAATTGTGCAGAAGTTACGGAGAGTCTATAGAGAGATATAGATAGATTAAGTGATATCATCCACTTGGAAGGAAAAATGAAAGAGCAGATTATTATTTAAATGGTAAAAATTGCAGCTATGCAGAGGAACTTGTGAGTGTTTGTGCATGAATCACAAAAGGTTAGTTTGCAGGTGCAGCGGACTATCAAGAAGGCAAATGAAATGTTGGAATGTTGGCCTTTATTGCTCGAGGGATTGAATTTGAGAGCAGGAAGGTTATGCTGCAACTGTACAGGGTACTGGGGAGGCCGCACCTGGAGCACTGTGTGCATTTCCGGTCTCCTTCCTTGAGGAAGGATATACTGGCTTTTGAGAAGGTGCAGAGGAGGTTCACCAGTTTGATTCCAGAGATGAGGATATCAGACTATGAGGAGAGATTGAGTCGCCTGGGACTGTACTCACTGGAATTCAGAAGAATGAGAGGAGATCTTTTAGAAACATATAATTATGAAAGGGATAGATAAGATAGAGTCAGGAAAGTTGTTTCCACTGGTAGGTGAGACCAGAACTAAAGGGCATTGCCTCAAGATCTGGGGGAGTAGATTTGGGACAGAGATAGGAGCAACTGCTTTTCCCAAGGAGTGGTGAATCGGTGTAATTCTCTGCCCAATGAAGCAGTGGAAGCTATCTCAGTAAGTATATTTAAGACCAGGTCAAATAGATTATTGCATAGTTGGGGAATTAAGGGTTATGAGGAAAAGACAGGCAGGTGTAGATGAGCCCATGGTCAGTTCAGTCATGATCTTATTGAATGGCAGAACAGGCTTGACGGGCCAGATGGCCTACTCCTGCTCCTATTTCTTATGTTTTTATGTTCAAGTTGTGGACCCCAATCTAACACAATATCCTGAGAGAAACTGTGGAGGCACACTACATGTTGGAGGAGCAGGTCCGCTGTCTCAGCGGCTGATGAAAGTTTGGACAGAACAATGAAGTGAGCCTTGGAGAACTGGTCCACCACTGTCATGATCACCATAATTACTCATGATGGACTGATGGTTGACCTCCATTTCAGCTTGGTCATACTATTGTGACAGGGTCTCTGGAGCCCTAGTATTCTTAGAGCCGGGTTGGTGAAGATGGTGAAGGATACGACATTCTGATGGCCAGTGCAGATCAGGAAGAGAACAGTATCTTTCATCAGCCGATGTCTCCATTCCTCCAAGGCCCATTTAATGTTAAGTGTAGTACCCTGTCTCCTATTCCATTATAATGCAGTGTGGAGCTGAACTTGCACAAGGAGTCTGGTCTTCGCTGTGAGAGAATAGCTTTGGCATGCACATCAGACATGTCTGCTTCTAGCACAAAAGGTCCAGAGAGGTTTGGATGTGGAGATTGGGAATGGTGGTGAGGCAGTTTGTATTCCTTGAAAGCATGGCCCATGGCAGCAGACCATGTTATCTGCGATGTAGGCGACTTGGTGAGAGAGGTGAGGTTGCTGTAGTCCCTGATAAAATAATGTTGAAGTTTGGGAAGCCCAAAAAGCACTGCAGCTCTTTGAGGGAGAGTGGTTGGGGCCAATCAAAGACAGCACACAAGTTGTCTTGGTCCATGGTTGTACCATAGGGTGAAATGGTGTAATCCTACAAGGTAATAGCTGGAGTGTGGAAATTGTATTTCGCTGACCTGCAGCTGAGTTGTTTTTTGATGATGCGCGGAAGGACAGATGGGATGTGACAGGCATGGTCTTGGACCTCTTTAGAGAAGATGAGAATGTTGTCAAGGTAAATTAACACATCGCAGGTCTCAAAGGATCTGATGAATGAATGCTTGGAAAATATCTGGATGTTGGGAAATTCTGAAAGGCATCACCAATAATTCATATCGGCCAGTGGGTATTATGAACACTGTCTTCCACTCATCTGTCATTTCACCCTGGCAGATGAGGATCAGGTTGAACGCATTCCGTAGATCCAGATTGATGAAGATCTGGGCCCTCGGAGTGATTTGAATACATTAGCCATCAAAGGGATAGGGTAATGTTTCTTAATGGTGATTTTGTTGAATCCACAGTAGTCAACACAGGAATGGAGATGTCATCTTATTTTTTGACAAATGAAGTCATGCTGTGGTGCTTAGGTGATGTAGTCATTCATGGCTTGACAATCCGGAGGAGAGATGAAGAGCAGATGACCTAGGAGAGGGGTGGTGCCCAGACGGATGTCAGTCATGTGGTCAGTTAGTTGCCAAATGCTGGTTTCCCTCTTACTAAAGGAGATGGCAAGGTTATTCTATCCCTCTGGGAGTTTGGCGAGGGTGAGGGATTCCACTGTCTCCAAAGATTTACAGGGTGAAGTCAACTGAGGTTGCAGGCAGGTGATCTGGCAGATGGGTTCCAACTCAGCAGTGAATTACATTACCAGGGATATCATTCCCAACTCAGCAGTGAACTACATTACCAGGCAAATGGTTCCCAACTCGGCAGTGAACTATATTACCAGGGATATCATTCCCAACTCAGCAGTGAACTACATTACCAGGGATATCATTCCCAACTTGGCAGTAAACTACATTACCAGGGATATCATTCCCAACTCGGCAGTGAACTACATTACCAGGGATATCATTCCCAACTCGGCAGTGAACTACGTTACTAGGCAAATTGTTCTCAACTCAGCAATGAACTAGATGGCCAGGCAAAATGAGGGTCATGAGCTATGTTCCCTCTAAGCTGTACACATGTGCACGTGCACATGTTTTTCAACCAGCACACAAAGGAAATTAATGTGCGCACAACAGGTTAGTTACCTAAAATAATGTGGTAATTAATAATTATACATATTGAAAATAATTTTTTAGCTAAATGTTTCTGTTAGCTAGTTAGTTGGTTTTTCAAATACCACAATGCACATCACTAATTTGCATCACCTCACCTTGACCTATTCTGGTTTGTACAGCTGCATAAAAACAGCAGCCATCTTTGGCGGACAGTGTTCATATCGTAAAGTTTACAAAGATCTGGTATAAATCCTATAGATAGCTTGCGAAGTTTTTATTGAAAAAAATATTGATTCACTATGTTGAATTCAAAAGAAGCGAAGGGCCTGAAGTGCAAAAGAACTGCAAATTTGTTTAAAGTTGAATGGCGTAACAAAATAGTAGAAACTGCTACACTGAAAGCTCATGAGGTCATGAACGTTCAGCTACAAGAAAAATTTATGTGTGATTCGGAAACTGGAGTTATCTGTTTGTATTGTAGAGTTTATAAAGAATGGGTAAATGCCAAAGACAGGAGAGAGAAAAAATAACTGAGTGACTCAAATATGCATGTTAATCTGTTGTTATTCTGTTCAGTTTTATGTCAAATATTTTGTAAACCTGTGCCATGTGTGTATTCAGTGTGCACATACTTTTGTCACAGAAAAAAATTTGCACAACATAAGATTTTTGCACACACTGACTACTAAAAATTAGAGGGAACATTGGTCATGAGTGGAGGGCCAGAAGTAACCCAAGATGAGAGGAACATTGAGTGAGTCAATAAGGAGGAATTGGATGGACTCGTGGTGCTTTCCGATGCTCAAATGCACAGACCATGTGCAGGCTCCGATCATCCCAGATCCCAAGGGACATCGGTCAGTGGCTGTGATGCAGAAAAAATGAGCAAAAGGCTTGGTAAGGAATCCGAGCTGCGCACACAGAGCCTGGTCCAGAAAGTTACTTGCTGTGCCAGAATCCACCAGAGCCTCCTATCCACGTAGAGCTGTTTGGGTGTGGAGGAGCACGGAGAGTAAGTCAGGATATGGTGCTGCAAGGAGCTGGAGGAGTTCGGCCCTTCATCTCTATCTGATGGTGCCATTTCCCAGATGCTGTGTACATTTGATGTGGGTGATCAGCTGTTCCACAGTAAGTGCACAAGCTCCACCATTGCTTATGTTCTGCAGGGAATAAAGCAGCTCTCCCTAACTGCCTGCATTCTGCATGAGGAGGCCCTAGCAGCCTGGTGTGGTGCTGGAAACTGAACTGGGGTTCTGGCTGATGATTGGCAGGATCATTCCATAGGACACTTGTTAATACAAAGAGCCAGAATGATGAGATTGGAGGGCATCTCTCATGTAGACAGCTTTTCTTGTGAGTGCTCTAAGAGGGCATGGTGGTAAAGGCCCAGCAGTGCTTCTGTATTCCAGCCACACTCCACCGTGAGGGTCCTGAATTCCATAATGAATTCCTCATTTTTATTGCAAAAGTGGTTTTATTGTCCAAGTTAGCAGCAGCCCACGTCCCCAGTCAAAAGAGGGGTGATGAAGTCAGTCTTGGTTTGGCTTGGTCCATAGAATACAGAGATGGCATGAGCCCAAAGTGTAAGAGTCACTGGGACAGAAAGTTGAGTATTGATTTGGGGATCCATCAAAGTGTTCAGGTACTGGAATCTAGGGCGCCAAGGGAGGAGGTTGTTGTAATTAGACAGAGTTGGTTGAGAGTGGCAAGTGGTCAATGGTTTCCTGCTGTTTCTAGATCATATATTTGTGTTGATGGACAAGCAAGGTCTGCTGGATCAATTGCTCATTCACCCATCCTGTCAGGAAAGGTAGAGGAGTCTTGAACCAAAAGCAGAACAGTAGAGACAATTCAGTGACGAAGGGTAACTTTACAAATCGTCTGCAAAGTAACAAGCCATGACAAATCATAAAACAGAGGAGAACAGATATTAATCACCACAAGCAACAAGCTATCTGAAGGCTAGGAGCAACTAATTGAGGCTGGTTGGTTCAATGGGTAAACAGGAACTGTGAATGAGAGCTGGAATCAAATAGGCTGCAGGTGTTGAGTTGGAAATGAGTGGCAGGTGACTCCTCTTACCCATTTTCTGGAGGAAACTGCAAGGTGCCTGATTGTACAGGCCTGACCAGTTTCTGTCAAGCTGCTGTTTCAGGAGCAGATGTAAAATCACAAAGGTATATTTACTATCCGCAATGTCATCAGAAGACTTTGACATGCTTAACTGCCACTGCTCAGATATTTTTTCAAGTTTATCTTAGTCATTCTAAGGGTGTTTGCTTCTCTCTTTCCAGATTTAGCCCCTTCTCTGGGCCTGCAATATTAAGCTCACTGCCTAACCTGTAACTCAATTTCCAATATAGAAACATAGAAAACCTACAACACAATACAAGCCCTTCGGCCCACAAAGTTGTGCTGAACATGTCCCTATCTTAGAAATTACTAGGCTTACCTATAGCCCTCTATTTTACTAAGCTCCATGTACCTATCTAAAAGCCTCTTAAAAGATCCTATCATATCTGCTTCCACCACCATTACCAGCAGCCCATTCCATGCACTCACCACTCTCTGGGTAAAACACTTACCCCTGCTATCTCCTCTGTACCTACTCCGCAGCACCTTAAACCTGTGTTCTCTTGTGGCAACCATTTCAGCCCTGGGAAAAAGCCTTTGACTCACCAATGCCTCTCATCATCTTGTACACAGCTATCAGGTGTATCTCCCTTCGCTCCAGGGAGAAAAGGCCGAGTTCACGCTTATGAGAATATGCCTATTCTCATAAGGCATACTCCTCAATCCAGGCAACATCCTTGTAAATCTCCTCTGCACCCTTTCTATGGCTTCCAAATCCTTCCTGTAGTGACATGACTAGAACTGAACACAGTACTCCAAGTGGGGTCTGACCAGGGTCCTATATAGCTGCAGCATTACCTCTTGGCTCCTAAATTCAATTCCATGATTGATGAAGGCCAATACAATGTACACCTTCTTAACCACAGAGTCAATGTGTGCAGCTGCTTTGAGCATCTTATGGACTCAGACCCCAAGATCCCTCTAATCCTCCACACTTTCAAGAGTCTTACCATTAATACTATATTCTGCCATCATATTTGACCTACCAAAATGAACCACTTCACATTTATCTGGGTTGAACTCTATCTGCCACTTCTCAGCCCAGTTTTGCATCCTATCAATGACCCACTGTAACCTCTGACAACCCTCCATACTAACCACAACACCTTCAACCTTTGTGTCATCAGCAAACTTACTAACCCATTCCTCCACTTCCTCATCCAGGTCAATTATAAAAATCACGAAGAGTAAGGTTCCCAGAAGAGATCCCTGAGGCACTCTACTGGTGACCGACCTCCGTGCAAATTATGACCCATCTAAAACATGTCTTTGTTTTCTGTGGGTAAGCTAGTTCTGGATCCAGAAAGCAATGTCCCCTTGGATCCCATGCCTCCTTACTTTCTCAATAAGCCTTGCATGGGGTACCTTATCAAATGCCTTGCTGAAATCCATATACACTACATCTACTGCTCTTCCTTCATCAATGTGTTTAGTCACATCCTCAAGGCATGACCTGCCTTTGACAAAGCCATACTGACTAACTCTAATCATACTGTGCCTCTCCAAATGTCCATAAATCCTGCCTCTCAGGATCTTCTCCAGCAAATTACCAACCACTGAGTTAAGACTCACTGGTCTACAATTTCCTGGACTATCTCTACTCCCTTTCTTGAATAAAGAAACAACATTTGCAACCCTCCAATCCTCCAGAACCCCTCCGGTCCTCATTGAGGATGCAAAGATCATGACCAGAGGCTCAGCAATCTCTTCCCCCGCCTCCCACAGTAGCCTGGGGTACATTTTGTCTGGTCCTGGTGACTTATTCAACTTGATGCTTTCTGAAAGCTCCAGCACATCTTTTTTAATATCTACATGCTCAAGCTTTTGAGTCTGCTGAAAGTCATCACTACAATCACTAAGATCCTTTTCCATAGTGAATACTGGTAAAGTATTCATTAAGTACCTCTGCTATTTCCTCTGGTTCCATACACACTTTCCCACTGTCACACTTGCTAGGTCCTGTTATTTTACGTCTTATCGTCTTGCTTTTCACATACTTGCAGAATGCCTTGGGATTTTCCTTAATCCTGCCCACCAAGGCCTTCTCATGGCCCCTTCTGGCTCTCCTAATTTCCTTCTTAAACTCCTTCCTAGTAGCCTTACAATCTTTTAAATCTTCTAGAATTGTTTTATCTAGTATTGTTTTGTTCAACGCTAGGAAATAAATTGATGCAGACAATTTAAATATTGAAATATTAGCAAGTCAATGGTGAAGCTGATAAATGTAATAGTGATGTAATGAACATTCATCACATTCATTCATACTCTAAACAAATATTGTTTTCAGATTAGGAAAGAATTTTTTTGTGTTGGCTCTTAATCTACAAATCAGATTATCAAACCTTTTAATACATTTATCAAATCTCAGTGGCAGATGCCCTATTGAATCCTAAACATGCCATCTGTCTCATGGGCATAGATCAGATTACAGACGCTAGCATATTATGCCTTGGTTGGTGAGGGTCAAAGGTCCCCCATATTAGTGAACATCAGAAAAAACCTATAGATTTGAAAGATGTGTGAGAGAGTGCCAGACATCAGAAGAAAAGAAAGACAGATTCTTTATTGAATTTAAAAGAAATATGGGTAGAAGAACAGTACTCTCATTTCCCATTTTGTCAGTGTTTTGCTTTAAGTAATACATTTTTTTCACGTTTGTGTTAAATTTTTGTATCAGATGTAGTTCCCTGACAAGCTGCTGTTTGATGATATACTAAGTTAGAAAGTAAATGACATTGAGCAAAAAATACTTTGCGGTGGATTTAAATTTTGTTCTTGGCTTGGAAGACAAATAAAATACTTTACCTTAGATTATTTGCTAGAGAATTATGGTCTTCATCTGGACTCATAGCTAAACACTTTATTGAATTTAAATATTATTTTTATTTTGCCTTTGATTATTGTACTTTAAGATTTCTGATTTCAAGTGTCCTAACTGGAGTCATACAATAATTTAAACTTTCACATGATGAATTTGATAATGACACCCTAAAATCTTCTCAGATAAATCATTTACTAACATATAAAATGTGTTATTACACATAATCACTATTTCATCAATTTATAAATGGTATTACAATGAATGAAAGAGATAAATATTCATACCACCAAAGGAAGCCATTCTGCATTTCGTGCCTGTGCCGTTTAAAAATTAATGTAGATTATTCCCATTTTCCAAGCTCCAGGCTTACTCAAGTCACTGTTTCAGTGGCAATTTACTATCTATACAATCCTGAAGGCTTAATCCTTCCACAGGTGGCACACTCTGGCTGTAATGTGGTTTCATTCACTGAGTGCACAGCAACAATTCATCTAGGCACCTCTGATTGCACTTCCAAATCTATGAACTATATTACCTGGTAGAACAAGGATACGCCCTGGAACCCATTTCATTTCATAGAGGGGAAGCTTCACCAAGTTCTATTTGGCAGCTTTCACAATCCATCAATAAAACAAACAGATAGGACTGATTTCCAAGATGGCGGCGTGATGCAGTTCGCAGCGGCCACTCCGGAGCTGATTATCTATTATTTGTGAAGTGGGGTGCTGTGTGCAATCATAATCGATTGAAAACGGACGTGGGAGCACGGAGGAACATCGGGAAATCTCTAGGAAGACCTTCTTCGTTTCTGCTGCTGTTGTGAGGTCCGGAACTCTGCTGGGAAGAACAGGCCCCAAGTCCTCGGAGTCGCGTTGCCGATGGCCGTTGTCTTAACACGCTCGGCAGAGTATGGTGCTCGGAGAAGCTGTGCCAGAGTGGATGGTTGTCGGCTCGGAGGTTCGATGGACTCAGAGTCCACTGTGGTCAGGTTGCTTTCGGTGTGTGCTGTGTCTGCAAGGCTGGGTTCGACGGAGCTTTCATTGTGTGCTGTATCTGTGAGGCTGAATTGGGCGGTGCCGTGGAAGTCCATAGTGGGGGTCTTCCCTTCTGCCACCGGCGTGGGATGGCAAGTCTGTCGGGACCCTAGGGACTTGTGGAAACTGTGTGGCGATTTCTTTTGAACT
The DNA here is from genome assembly GCF_030144855.1 of Hypanus sabinus. Classification (NCBI taxonomy): domain Eukaryota; kingdom Metazoa; phylum Chordata; class Chondrichthyes; order Myliobatiformes; family Dasyatidae; genus Hypanus; species Hypanus sabinus. Next base: position 89,143,962 of record NC_082708.1, on the reverse strand, counting down.
TACAGTCCTTTAGCATCTTTGGACTATTTTTACTGTGCCTATGGTCTGTTTTTTTTTATCAATTATGCCATTGTTTGCACTGTTGTAACTATGTGGTTTTGTGCAAGTCTTGTAGATTTAGTTTTTGGTCTTGTTTTGTCTGGAGGATTTTGGAGCTCCTTTCCGGGGAACGCGCTAAGATAGTAGCGCAATATTAATACGCAGCAGCCTCTCCGGATTCTGGATTGGGGATTGCCAAATATTATGTGGATTTTCTGGTGTAGTCTGTTTTGTCATATGCTTTTGTGATATCATTCTGGAGGAACGTTGTCTCATTTTTTAACTGCATTGCATTTGTGGTTTCTAAATGACAATAAACTGAATCTGAATCTGAATATAGAAAGAATTTGGCCCTTAACCGGGTGTACGAAATGGGTACACATGATAATCTAGTCCTGAAGTTCAAATTTTGGGAAGGGAGTACAACACTGCTGTATATGCACATGTCTGACAGGAAGGTCTTCATTCTGTCTCATGCTGATTTGGTTAAAAAGTGACCGATTAGTTAAAAACGAAAATCTCCCTCTGTTTCCTCTGGTTTCTACTGATTAAGTGAATTTAAAATAAGACAGCATTTTGATATTAACATTGGCATCCAAATAAAAAGCTGCTATGCTGTACAGTCCCAGCAACCCACATTCATTCCTGCCTCTATGCTATACAGTCCCAACAACCCACATTCATTCCTGCCTCTATTCTATACAGTCCCAGCAACCCACATTCATTCCTGCCTCTATGCTATACAGTCCCAACAACCCACATTCATTCCTGCCTCTATTCTATACAGTCCCAGCAACCCACATTCATTCCTGCCTCTATGCTATACAGTCCCAGCAACCCACATTCATTCCTGCCTCTATTCTGTACAGTCCCAGCAACCCACATTCATTCCTGCCTCTATTCTATACAGACCCAGCGAGCCTCATTCATTCCCGCGGCTGCCGATAAGGAGATTGTATAGTCTCCCCAGGGATGCGAGGGTTTCCTCCCACAGTCCAAAGACATACTGGTTGGGAGGTTAATTGGCCATTGTAAATTGTCCGGTGATTAGGTTAGGGTTAAATAGGTGGGTTGCTGGGTGGCATGGCTCAAACAGCCTCAGGGGCCTAGTCTTGCTGTATCTCAATTAACAAATAAAATAAAAGGTTACTTCACTTTTGTTCACTCTGAGTTACTAAGTTATGTATGTTACAATTTGAGAATATTTACTGCTCTATAAAACTCTGGAGTATTGCATACAGTTCTGGTCGCCCCACTATGCTGAGGCTTGGAGAGGATTCAGAAGAGGTTTACCAGGATGCTGCTTGGTGTAGAGGGCTTGTGGTATCATCCCAGGCTGGACAAACTGGGGTCGTTTTCTCTGGAGCAGAGATCTGATAGAGCTTATGAGAGGTATAGATAGCATAGGCAGGAAGCATCTGTTTCCCAGGTTAGAAATGACGAATCCCAGAAGGCATGCATTGAAGGTGCAAGGGGGTAGGGTAGGTGAGGGGTAAGTTTTTCACTCAGAGAGGTGGATGCCTGGTACGTGTTGCCTAGTATGGTGGTAGAGGCAAATACATTTGAGGCTTTTAAGAGATGTTCAGATAGGCAGATGAATATGAGGAAGATGGAGGTATATGGACATGTATAGGTAGGAAGGACTGGTTTTTGCATTTGCGTTTTTGCTAGTTTGGCACAACATTGTGGGCTGAAGGGCCTGTACCTTTGCTGTACTCTTCCTATGTTCTATGTTCAGGGTTTATACAGCACAGGTTGTTGTCTGAGATAAGTATCCAGGGATTTAATTTAATTTAATTTTCTTGAGACAATGCATTAGTGAATTATTGAATAGTAGACCAAAGTGGAGTATATTGAGTAGAGCTGCTTATGGAACAACTTTCACCAGCTACATTAAGGCTGCTCTCATAGGTATAATATTATCATTAAGATGCACAGTCTGCCTTCCACATTTGATCTGCAGCAATAAGGTTAATTTTCATTTGGACCATATGGTTGAGTGAAAGGAGCAATCCAAAAAGCTCATGGGGCATATTGAAGTGTCTACAATTTGACAATATGACAGGTGCCTTACTTTGAATTAGGAGTTGAAATTTCATTCATTTGTTGGTTTAATGGATGAATTGCAACAACTCTCTTTGGGCCACTAGATGGAACACTTTATTTCCTTCTAAATTCAACAAGAACATCAGAAATTGAATATGGAACTGAATTGATTTAAGCCAAATGCAGTCAACAACAAAGTTAACTAATGGTAATTAAAGTAAGAAAATTGCAATTCTTGTGATGGAATCTTGCCAATTTGTTAATGAATCATTTTTGTATGCTAAAATCAGAGGTATATAAAGTTCAGTAAATGAGAAAGAAGTTATAGATCAGGATCAAGTTTGTTGTTTGTCATTCTTCAGTACTGAACTGAAGTAGAGAACAAAATGATTGTTACTCCAGATCCGATTAAAGATAAAACAACAAGAAACATAAAGAATAAAATAATAAAAACAATAAATATAGATATAAAAACATTCCTATAAAGCACAATGCATGACTAACAGTTTGATTGTGGCCATACATGACATTAGCTTATATACGTAGACTGATCGTCTGCACGTAAAGTGATGAAGCTGGTTAATCAGTGGAGGGTGTCACTCAGCTTGACTGCTTGAGGGAAGTAACTGTTTCTGAGTCCAGTACTCCTGGTGTGGTTGCTACATAGAATGTTTCCTGATGGGAGAGGGACAAACAGTTCATAAGCAGGGTGGATGGGATCCTTCATGACATTACTAATCTTTTCCCAACACTTTCCTGTATCTCTGTCCCTGATGGCAAGTAGGCTGATGCTGGTGATGCGTTGGGCACTTTTAACTACCTGATGTAGAGCCCTCCAGTCCATTGCAGTGCAGGTTCTGTACACTATAGTGATGAAGCATTTTAGGATGCTCCCAATTGTGCCTCTGTCAAAGGGAATGAATGTTGATAGGCATAGTCCATCTCTCTTCAACTTCCTCAGGAAACAGAGGTGTTGGGAGTTTTATTAACTGTTCTGGGATGATGAGAGATTGCATCTGATGTGCACTCCCTGGAATAGTTCCCACTGCTGTGCTACTGTTATAAAGAGGGGTGTCAGTGGTGTGGTTTCTCCTGATGTCAATAACCATCTCCTTTGTTTTGTTGACAATGAGGAAGAGGTTTTTTGCCTAGCACCAGACCTTGAGCTCTTCCACCTTCTTTCTGCAAGCCATTCTATCATTATTGGTGATGAGCCCCACCACTGTTCTGCCATCAGCAAAATTGCCAATCTGATTGCCTGGGTGGTTGGCCATGCAGTTGTGTGTAGGCAGTGTGTACAGCAGTGGGCTCAACACACAGCTCTGGGTCATCTGTGCTGAGGATGATGTGGAAGGAGGGGTGATTGTGCATCGTAACTATCAGAGATCTGTTCGGAAGTTTAACACCCAGCTGCATGGTGTTGTATTTAGACCGACGAGCAAGAGTTTGTTCACCAAAGTCTGTGGGACAATAACTTTGATGTTGAATTGAAATCCAGAAACAGCATTCTGTTGTAAGAGTCCTTGTTTCTAGGTGTGTCAGGTGCGTCTGCATGACAGACACCATAGCATCTGTTTGAGAGAAATTCTGTTGGTAAACATCTTGGCCGTTGTCTAATGTGGCAGGATTGGAGTTTTTGATGTGTGCTATGACCTGCAGTTCAATGTAATTCATGATTGGTGTCAGTGCAGGGGTAACAGTGGCTGAGTTGAAGCGTGTTGGGATAGCAGCCTGGATGAGTGATGTGTTGAAGATGCTGATGAGGATGTCAGTGTGCTGGTGTGCACACTCCCTGAGAACTCGGCCTGGGATGTTGTCTGGACAGGTAGCCTTGGGGTGGGGGGTTGTCTCTCTGCAGAAGCAACACCATGTCTGCTGCTGTGACAGAGAATGGCTGCTTTCCTGTAAGGACTGGTAGCTTTTGTGGCTGGTGTTGTGTTGTATGCCTCAAATCCTACATTAAATCTGTTTAGAGATCAGGGTGAGAGGCATCACAGATACAGTCAACACTGCTTCTCCTCAAGTAGTCAGTAATGGCCTTGAATGCCAGCCACTTACACCATTTGAGTTACATCTCATGCTCACCTGACCACTTGATAGATATAAATGCAATATAACCACACCAGGAAAGTCTCCATTGTGTCTTGTATTCAAAGGCAGATATGAACAGTACTCGTTGTGGAATGGTCATTGTCTTTCTTTAAATCCTGGTCCACCTTGAATGTCTGACCCTATTAACTGCAGTTTCTTCTCTTTGTTGCATTGTCTGTATTCTGAATTAAAATGCTCATCTTCTATTCCCATAAATAGAGTTAAAATTTTAACTTGTGAGATTAAAAATAGCTCACCTACTTTCCCCTTTAACAGCAAATCATGTTATTGATTACATCTTGACATTCAATGCAATCATTCCCATAGTATTAATCAGCAAACTTCAAAATCTTGACCTCTCTACCTCCTTCTGCAACTAGATCCTCCACTTCCTTGTTGGGTGACCACAGCTAATTGGTAATAACATAGATAGATAATTTATTGATCACAAAAGAAACACAGTAGTAGTGTTATGGTCCGGTCCGGAACCCACATTCCGGGTCTTGATCCGGTCCATAGATTCCGGACTCTGGGTCTTGCAGCTGTCCCTCTTGTCACCCTAAGCCAAATAGGATCATCTTGGCTTAAGAAGGTGCACCTGTTGCCTGTCAGCTGGCCGGTGGATATAAGGGACTCTGGGACTCATGTCTTGTATGAACTGGTTTGCCATGTTCTGAAGGTGTTTTATCCAGGCTTGGAGAGCCCATGGCTTCATCCTCAAGTTCTGTGAGTCAGCCTTGGAGTTACCCTGGATGAAGTTCCCTTCTGATCCTTGCCTCTGTTGGGTAGCAGGCTGGACTGCTGTTGCCTGGTGGGGGGATTCTGTCCCCTTCCTACCCCTCACCTCTGATGGGTTGTGCCTGCTTCCTGCCCAGGTGTCCTGTGTCTTGCCTTGGCCTCTGTTCCTGACTGGGAGGTGGCCCTGCCCAGGAGTATGTGGCCCACCCTGAGGTCTCTGCCCTTTCCATCCCCTTGATCCCTATGGGTTGTGCCTGCACCTGCTTAGGTGTTCTGTGTCTTGCCTGGACGTTGGTGTTCCTGCCTGGGAGGCAGCCCTGCCCAGGAGTTATGTGGCTGCCCAGGGAGCTCTCCTGCCTAGCCATGGACTCTGGAATCCAACCCAGCCATGAACTCTCTGAACCCCAGGATTACCTAGCATGCCCTGTCTCTTTTGCCTGCCCTGGTCTCCCCATCTGGTTCTATCCTTTAGTTATTCCTGTCCAGCCCCTAGTACTTCAGTGCCTGCATCCTGCACTTGGGTCCAGCCTGCTGTCCCCTTGTGACAAGTATTACAAATGCACAGATATACAAATATTAGAAGAGAAGTATAAATGAGTTAAAAAACAAGTTACCTTAAAAATAGGATGTAATCAGTTCACACTGATAAGATGGCAGTGCAAGAATTACTGTAATATTATACAGTAATGGGTGCATGTTCACACTGTCCAGATAAGAAGTGATAGTAGAGTAACACCCTGGTTAAGAATTTTACTGAAATGCTGCTGATATTACATTTTAGCAGGCAGTTCTGTTAGACCAGTCAGCTCTACTTTCAGGGTGTGTGATGTTCATGCTTAGGATGGTAGTATCATCTGGTCAGAATTGGGAGAATGCTGGGTGGAGAGACTTTGGTGATGACACTTTCTGTGGGTTGAAGTCTTTGTGGCAGGAGCTGGGAGAAGACAGGAGGGAAGATGGGGGAGGATGCCATTCCTGTTGCACAGGTGCTTTGTACAGATGAATCACTTCAAGCAGGAAGGAGCAAAACTCTGTGGGGGAGCCCGATTGTTTGAGATGGATTTCTGGGGACATTCGAAAGGCGGTGTGTGATTTCTCACTGACCGTGGGTCCAGCAGGTGAGTTAAAGACAACTTTAAGATGAGCTCCAACATCTGCATACTGTGATGGGCCCTTTTCACTTCATTTTTTTTTGTTTCCCTACTAACTGTTGGATAAAGCTGAAATTTGTAAATATATTTTTTTTATAATTGCATGCAGTGTATGATCTGTTATTTCTTGATGACAGGTAATTCCAAATGGGCAACATTTACACTTTATTTGCTCAGACTGGGGTGCGGGTGGTCAAAACTTCCTGGCTCTCCCAGTCTGGTGGGACCCAAGTCATATCATCCCTAGACATATGGAATTCAAGAAAGCTGTTTTTCTCACTACTGAGTCCATTGTCTGTTAGCGGGAGGCTAACCATCCGTGTTTGTAAAGATGCTTTATGGAAGGGTTTCAGTACTATTGCACAGGGTGTCTGTGATAAACAGAGGTTAATAACAGGAGGGGGTCATCGCTTCCCTGGCTACAGGCGTTGTGTCATTATAGAGCCTAATGGCTGAGGGTAAGAATGACCTCATATGGTGCTCTTAAAGCAGCACAGCCAAAGTGGAATGCAGAGGGTCAGAATCGTTGTCTAGAATTGCCAAGATTTTACGGATGGTTCTTTGTTTTACTGTAGTCTCCAGTGTGTCCAGTTTGACTCCCATAACAGAGCCAGCCTTTCTAGTCAGTTTATTGAACCTGTTGGCATCACCCGTGTTGATACCATTTCCCCAGCACACCACCACATCGAAGATCATACTGGTGACAACAGACTGGTAGAACATGTGAAGCAGAGGCCTTCATATTCCAAAGGACCTCAGTCTCCTCAGGAGGTACAGTGACTCCAGCCCTTCTTGTACACAGCCTCTGTGTTGGTACTCCACTCAAGTCTGTCATCCATGTCATCTCATCTCGACAGTATTGTCCGCATGACTGTAGTCACAGCACTCGATGGAATAAAGTAAATGAGAGCCAGAAGGATGATGATGATATTCTCAAACAGATTAGCATCAACTGTTACTTCTCAGTGTTGCTAGCTGGTACAAAGATAAACAAAAGGAACACACTAAATAACATTGAGATAAACGCACAGATTGACTGTAATGTGCTGCCACCTCACGTGGGGCACATTTGGTGAACGTCTCCTCCTCACTTGCAATAAACAATGGCATACCACGAGGATGCGATTAGACCACTGCTCTACTCTTTTTACATTTATAACCGTGGTTAAGCTCAGCTTAAAAATCTGTAAATTCACTGCTGCTGATAGAGTCTCAGGTGATGTCAAGCAGGGATGTAGGAATATGATAGATCCACAGGCTGACTGGTTGACAACCACAACCTCCAGCACAATACAGGCCCTTTGGCCCACAAAGCTGTTTCGCCCTGTATTTTTCTGAGGTCCATTCACCTATCCAGGTGTCTCTCAAAAGACCCTATCGTATCCTCCTCCACCACCGTCACCAGCAGACCATTCCATGTACTCACCAATCTCTATGTAATAAACTTGCCCCTGACATCTCCACTGTACCTACTCCCCAACACCTTAAAACTATGCCCTCTCATTTCAGCCCTGGGAAAAAGCCTCTGACTATCCACAGGATCAATCCCTCTCATCATCGTATACACCTCTATCAGGTCACTTCTCATTATCCATCGCTCCGAGGAGAAAAGGCCAAGTTCACTCAACCTATTAGCATAAGGCATACTCCCCAATCCAGGCAACGTCCCTGTAAATCTCCTCTGTACCATTTCTATAGTTTCCACATCCTTCCTGTAGTGAGCTGATCAGAAATGAGCACAGTACTCCAAGTGAAGCCTGACCAGGGTTCTATATAGTTGTAACTCGGCTCTTAAACTCAATCCTACAGTTATTGAAGGCCAATACACCGTGCGCCTTCTTAGCCACAGAGTCAACCCGTGCAGCAGCTTTGAGTGTCCTATGGACACAGACCCCAAGATCCCTCTGATACTCCACACTGCCAAGAGTCTTACCATTAATACTATATTCTGCCATCATATTTGACCTACCAAAATGAATCACCTCACACTTATCTGGGTTGAACTCCATCTGCCAATTTTCAGCCCAGTTTCGCATCCTATCGATGTCCCGCTGTAACCTTTGACAGCCCTCCACACTATCCACAACATCCCCAACCTTTGTGTCATCAGCAAACTTACTAACCCATCATTCCACTTCTTTATCAAGGTCATTTATAAAAATCACGAATAGAAGAGGTCCCAGAACAGATCCCTGAGGCACCCCACTGGTCACCGACTTCCATGCAGAATCCCGTCTACAACCACTCTTTGCCTTCTGTGAATAAGCCAATTCTGGATCCACAAAGGAAGTCCCGTTGGATCCCATGCCTTCTTACTTTCTCAATAAGCCTTGCAGGGGGTACCTTATCAAATGCCTTGCTGAAATCCATATACACTACATCTACTGCTCTACCTTCATCAATGTGTTTAGTCACATCCTCAAAAAATTCAATCAGGCTCAAAAGGCATGACCTGCCTTTGACAAAGCCAAGCTGACTATTCCTAATCATATTATCCTTCTCCAAATGTTCATAAATCTTGCCTCTCAGGATCTTCTCCATCAATTTACTGACCACGGAATTAAGACTCACTGGTCTACAATTTCTGGGCTATCTCTACTCCCTTTTAAAATAAGGGAACAACATCTGCAACCCTCCAATCCTCTGGAACCTCTCCCATGCCTATTGATGATGCAATGGTCATTGCCGGAGGCTTAACCATAGTAGCCTGGGGTACATCTCATCTGGTCCCGGAGACTTATCCAACTTGATAGTTTCCGAAAGCTCTGGCTATATGCTCAAGCTTTTCAATCTGCTGTAAGTCATCCCTACAATTACCAAGATCCTTTTCCATCGTGAATACTGAAGCAAAGTATTCATTAAGTAGCTCTGCTATCTCCTCCAGTTCCATGCACACTTTTCCACTGTCACACTTGATTGGTCCTATCCTCTCACATCTTACCCTCTTGCTCTTCACATACTTGGAGAATGCCTTGGGGTTTTCTTTAAACCTGCTCGCCACAGCCTTCTCATTGCCCTTTCTGGCTCTCTTAAATTCATTCTTAAGCTCCTTCCTGCTAGATTTATAATTTTCTGGATCTGTATCATTACCTAGTTTTTTGAACATTTTGGAAGCTTTTCTTTTCTTCTTGACTAGATTTACAACAGCCTTTGTACACCACGGGTCCTGTACCCTACCATCTTTTCCCTGTCTCATTGGAATGTATCTATGCAGAACGCCACACAAATATCCCCTGAACATTTGCCACATTTCTGCCATACTTTTCCTTGAGAACATCTGTTCCCAATTCATGCTTCCAAGTTCCTGCCTGATAGCTTCATATTTCCCCTTACTTCAGTTAAGCACTTTCCTAACTTTTCTGTTCCTATCCCTCTCCAGTGCTATGGTAAAGAGGATAGAATTGTGATCACTATCTCCAAAATGCTCTCCCACTGATAGATCTGACACCTGACCAGGTTCATTTCCCAATACCAGATCAAGTACAGCCTCTCCTCTTGTAGAGTTATCTGCATATTGTGTCAGTAAACCTTCCTGAACATACCTATCAAACTCCACCCCATCTAAACCCCTTGCTCTAAGGAGATGCCAGTCAATACTAGGAAAATTAAAATCTCCCAGTTAATAACAACCCTGTTATTATTACACCTTTCCAGAATCTGTCTCCCAATCTGCTCCTCGAAGTCCCTGTTACTATTGGGTGGTCTATAAAACACACCTAGAAGAGTTATTGACCCCTTCCTATTTCTAACTTTCACCCCCAGAGATTCAGTAGACAATCCCTCCATGACTTCCTCCTTTTCTGCAGCTGTGACACTATCTCTGATCAGCAGTTCCATGCCCACACTTCTTTTGTCTCCCTTCCTGTACTTACTGAAAAATCTAAAGCCTGGCACTCTAAATAACCATTCCTGCCCCGAGCCATCCAAGTCTCTGTAATGGCCACAACTTCATAGCTCCAAGTACTGATCCACACTCTAAACTCATCCGCTTTGTTCATGATGCTTATTGCATTAAAATAGATACATCTCAAACCATCGGACTGAGCTGATCCCTTCTCTATCACCTGCCTATCATCCCTCTCGCACTGTATCCAAGCTTTCTCTAGATGTGAGCCAACCACCCCTTCCTCTGTCTCTTCAGTTTGGTTCCCATCCCACAGCAACTCTAATTTAAACCTTCCCCAGTAGCCTTAGCAAATCTCCCTGCCAGGATATTGGTCCCCATGGGATTCAAGTGCAAACCATCCTTTTTGTACAGGTCATGCCTGCCCCAAAAGAGGTCCCAATGATCTAGAAATCTGAGTCTCTGCCCCTGCTCCAATCCTTCAGCCATGCATTTATCCTCCACCTCACTCTATTCCTACACTCACTGTTACATGGCACAGGCAGTAATCCCGAAATTACTACCTTTGAGGTCCTGCTTTTCAACTTACTTCCTAACACCCTGTAGTCTGTTTTCAGGACCCTTTTTCTACCTCCATCATTGATACCAATATGTACCACAGCCTCTGGCTGTTCACCTTCCCATTTCAAGATATCTTGGGCATGATCAGAAACATCCCAGACCCTGGCACCTAGGAGGCAAACTACCATCCATGCTTCTTTCCTGCATCTACAGAATCGCCTGCCTGACCCCCTAACTATAGAGTCCCCTATCAGTACTGCCTTCCTCTTCCTCTCCCTGCCCTTCTGAGCCACAGGGCCAGACTCTGTGCCAGAGGCACGGCCACTGTTGCTTCCCTCAGGTAGGCTGGCACCCCCCCCCCCCCCACACGGTACTCAAACAGCTGTACTTATTGTTAAGTGGGACAGCCACTGGGGTACACTCCAGTATCTGACTCTTGCCCTTCCCTCTTCTGCCTGGTACCCACTTATTTGTCTCCCAGCTGTGACTACTTGCCTATAGTTCCTCTCTATCACCTCCTTACTTTCCCTCTCATTGGGAAATTCCCTCAGTGATAACAAGGAACTGATGGTGGACCTCAGAAAAGTGAAGTCAGAATAAGCACCAGTCGTCACTGAGGGGTCAGTGGTGGAAAGGGTGAGTAGCTTCAACTTCCTGGGCATCAACATCTCTATGATGAGCCGAACACCATGATTTATTCACCAAGAAGGCATGCCAGTGGCTTTACTTCCTTAGGGGCTTGGGAAGATACAGTACATCACCAAAGACTCTTGCAAATTTCTATAGATGTATGGTGGAGAGCATGCTACTGGTTACTTCACAGTTGGTATGCAGGGTCCAATGCTCAGGATCACAAAAGACTGCAGACAGTTGTAGATTCAGCCAGCTCCATTGTGGGCACTACCCTTCCCACCACTGAGGACATCTTCAAGAGGCAGTGCCTCAAGAAGACAGCATCCTTCACTAAGAAGCCACACCATCCAGACATGTCCTCTTCCCATTGCAATCATCAGGGAGGAGGTACAGGAGCCTGAAGACTCATAGTCAATTATTCTGAAATAGCTTCTTCTTCACTGTCATTCTATTACTAAACTGTCCATAAACCCATGAAAAATATCTCATTATCTCTTTATTGCAGTTTACTTATTTTGTAATTTATGATTATGTAATGCCTTTACACTGCACTGCTAGCACCAGATAAACAAGTTTCATGACTTATACATCAGTGATAATAAAACTGATTCTGATTCTGAAATAAAATATCTCCAACTTCAAGCTTGAAATAAAAGAAAATTGCTGTTACCTTTCATGATCAACAGAGTAGAATTGTTTGTTTTTCCTTGGGTCCCTTCATTTTTCTCCCAAGATGTTCAGAGGCTCCTTTGGTTAATATGTATTCTCCTGTCTCCACATGGAATTCAAATTATGTTGTGTCATATAGAACAGTCAAAAACATTACATTGCCTGTATGCACTCACCAAAAATTTTCACCCAATAACTTTATTGTTCTAAGTATTTTTAGTGGTATAGTTTTTCTCATTGTAATTTACCAATTTGTTATTTTCTATTTCTTTCATTCATGGTCTTGTGAGTTCTCTCTTTCGGTTATCATTCAATGTGACTTACTGTCACATGCACCATTGTGCAGCATCGACATTGCATGTGTGACTTGTCTTTGGCGTTCAATACTGCTCTGCAGAAGGGTGGCAGCTTCAGTGTCTCAAACTGCCCTGAGATACCTGGGTGGGTCAGAAAAAGCACTGTCTGTGATGACAGTGAATAAGCCACATGTAGATTGTATCTGAGAAATAAAAATGTCTTTATCCAACTGATCAGTTCCCTTTTCTGACCCAACAGCACAATGATGATTTATACTTTTTGAAAAAATAAAAATAGTGAACAATTAACTACTCCTGGCACTGATCCCTGAAAGTGCGACAAGTACTATACTTGCCCCAATACCACCATTCAGAGACCAAAACAGTTTCCAAGTGTGGCGACAATTCACCTGTATGTCTGTCAGGGTCATTGATTGTAACCAGTGCTCCCGGTATGGCATCCCGCTACGTCGGTAAGACCCATGCAGATTGAAGGACTGCTTTATTCAGTACTTTGGTCTGTCTACCACAAAATGCAGGATCTCCCAGTGGCCACCCATTCTAATTTAACTTCCCATTTGAATACTGACATGTCTGTCCATGACTTCTTCTATTAACACAATGAGGCCAAACTCAGGTTGGAGAAGCAATATCTCATAGTCAATCAGGGTAGCCTCCAACCTGATGGCATGAACATCAACTTCTCAAACTTCTGGTAATTATTTACCTCTACCCCTTCTCTGTTTTTCCATTCCCCATTCTTGTTACTCTCTCACCCCTTCTCTTTTCTTCACTTGCCCACTCCTCCCTCTGGTTTTCCCTCTCCTTACTTTTATACCATGGTCTACTGTCCTCTACTGTATGATTCCTTAATCTTCGGTTCTTTACATCTTCCAGTTATCACCTTCCAGCTTCTTATTTCATAACTGTTTTCCCTAACCACCTTCCCCTAACCCTCACTTAGTCTCACCTATCCCCTGGCAGCTTACATACCACACTCTGCCCCACAGTTTCATGCTGGTTTCTGCTCCCTTCCTTTCTGGTCCTGATGCAGTGTCTCAGCCAAAATATCTCCTGTTTACTTGGCTCCATAGATGCTGCCTAGTCTGCTGAGATCCTCCAGCATTTTGCATATTTTGCATATCATTTCTTGCACCTGCAGAAGCTCTTGTGTTTATAATTAATCAGTTTCAATGGTCATACTTACCTACTTTACCATTTTCTATGTAGGCAGGTAAATTGTGCAGAATTACCCATTTCTAATAGGAACACATCTCAAATGGCAGAACCCTGCAAATATTCAAGTCCTGATGGCTGGTCTTTGTCTCCTAGTGAATAGCTAGTGCAGTGAGAATGGTTCCAGGGGCTGTGAAATGTGGGAATTCTAGGAGACCTCTGGCCTCCCAGATAATCACATCTACACTAGGTGCACTGAGCTGCAGCTCCTTAGAGAACGTGTTAAGGAACTGCAACTAAAGCTTGGTGACCTTGGGCTCATCCTGGAAACTGAGGAGGTGATAGATAGGAGCTACAACAAGGTGACCACACCAAAGCTGTGGGAGGCAGGTGCTTGTTTGACTGTCAGGAGAGGGAAAGGAGATGGACTCCCCGGGGCTAGTCCCCTCAATAGGTGCACTGCTTTGGATACTGTTGGGGGGAGCAACCTACCAGAGGCGAGCTGCAGCAATTGGATCTCTGGCACAGTGGCTCAGAAGGGAAGGGGGAAGAAGAGGACTGCAGTAATGATAGGGGATTCAATAATTAATGCAGACAAGAGATTCTGTTGACACAAAAAAGACACCTAGATGGTATGTTGCCTCCCCTGTGCCAGGATCAGGAATGTCTCAGATTTGGTTCATTGCATTCTAAAGGGGAGGGTGAGCAGCTAGAGGTCTGGTGCACACTGGCACCGATGACCTAAACAGAAAAAGGGAAGGGAGTTCAGGTAGTTAGGTAGGAAGCTGAAAAGCAGGACCTCCAAGGTAGTAATCTCTGGATTGCTGCCTGTGAGTAAGAGTAGGATAAGTTGGCAGATGAATGCATGGTTGAGTAATTGGTTGAGTTTCAGATTTCTAGATAATTGTGATTTCTTCTGGGGAAGATATGACAAAAGGGATGGGTTACACCTGAACCCAAGGGGGACCAATATCCTTGCGGCAGGTATGCGTGAGCTGTTGGAGAGGGTTTAAACTAATCTGGCAGGGGAATGGGATCCAGAGTGATAGTGCTGAGATGCAATGTGTGGTGAGACTAGCAGGAAGGAGAGGTAGATGATGGGGCAACATTGCAGTCAGTGAGACAAGTTGTAGTGCAACATGGGTGTATGGGGTGTCAGGGAGTGGTAGTACCTCTGACGGGGAACACGTCGTAGTCTTCTGAGTAGTTCGTCCGCATTGGTCCTCACCTGACACTCAGCTCTCACCAGTGGTTCCTCGTAGCTGTTTGCATGCAACAGCGGTCACACCCCAGGCAACGGCTTCGACTGGCCGGCAAAATCTGGTGAGGGTAGCCGATGGGCCTCAAACCCTCGGTGAGTTAGGGCTTGACTACCTACGCATGCAAAGCCTGAAATTGGCGGATTACGCGAAGGAGACCACCACTTGGCAGTCCAACGAGTAGAAAGGTGGACCCAGCAAAGCGTTGTGGAGCGCAATCAGAGCACAGTGAGACACGGCGGACACTGCTGGCCATCCACTGCATCCCGACTTATCTCCAGCCGTCTCAACTCCGTCTTGCAACTGGATACAGATAGGTCGGGACGAGAGAGTGAGGCTGGCGATTTGCGTAACTCTCCCTCACTTTAATCCAAGTCAATCGCAAGTCACGACTCCAAACCCATTCCGCTAAAAAACCTCAAGTCCTGTGGCGATGGGCGAGTAGTGAAGCAGCAGGTGTGGATACACTGGAAGCTGTCGTCACAAACCTGCGCACAGGTGGCCCAGGGCATTGGGTCATTCTCCGCTGGAATGAAGCAGCAGTGGAGCTCGGCAGCCCCATGGGTGTCTGAGCAGTCCTCTTTAGGAATCGCTCTGCTCACCTCCATGGAGGAAGGGGCTAGAAAAGGTGCCTCAAACATAGCTGCTTCATCTTACCCTGGCCAGCACACCACGGTTGGAGGGGATCCCACTCAGCGGTCGAACTACAAAGAAGACGAAAGTGAAGGTGCACAACCTTAGCACATGGAACGTATGAACTCTGCTTGACATCACCAAGGCTGTCAGACCAGAAAGAAGAACAGCACTGGTCACCAAAGAATTAGCCCGCTATTATGTGGACATTGCAGCACTCAGTGAAACACGCCTAGCAGACAAGGGCCATCTTACAGAACATGGTGGTGGGTACACCTTCTTCTGGAGCGGTCGCAGCAGCACTGAATGACAAGAGGCTGGCATTGGATTTGCCATCTGATCTCACCTCACTCGTAAATTTGCCAAGCTTCTAGAGGGCATCAACGATCGCCTGATGACACTTCAGCTCCCACTTGGCAATAAGAGGAGTGCAACGCTGATTAGCGCATATGCCCCAATGATGACCAACCCAGATGACATCAAAGGTAAGTTCTATGAAGAACTTGACACCCTCATAGCAGCAGTCCCGCAGTCAGAGAAGCTTATTGTCCTCAGGGACTTTAACACCAGAGTAGGGACAGATTACCAGACCTGGGAAGGGATTCTTAGAAGTCATGGTATTGGCAAGTGTAACAGCAATGGCCTGCTGCTCCTCAAGACACGCGCTACACATGACCTTGTCATCACCAACACCCTATTCCGCCTCCCTACCCGTAACAAGACATCTTGGATGCATCCACGCTCTAGGCACTGGCATCTGATCGACTATGTCATCACCAGAAAGAGGGACTGGCAAGATGTGAGAGTGACAAAGGCCATGTGTGGTGCCGACTGCTGGACGGATCATTGACTCATAGTGTCCACGTTTAAATTTCGCATCCTGCCTGTGAGAAGATCCCAAGGTCAGAAGACTGCAAAGAGGCTCAATATCTCCCAGCTGAAGAGCAGCGTAGTTGCAGAAGAATTTCATGAAGACCTAGATAGCAGGCTGCTTGACACACCCCAGGATGACCACACCAGCACTGAAGAGCAGTGGACAGCTTTCAGAGATGCTGTCTACTCTACCGCTCTCGAACACCTCGGACCAACAATCCGTAGACATCAAAACAGGTTCGAGGAGAATGACGAGGAGATGCAGGCATTGTTGTCAGAGAAACACCAACTGTTCAGAGCGCACCAGAACGATCCCACATCACAAGCAAAGATAGATGCCTTCACCAGTGCAAGACGGAAAGTGCAGAAGAAACTCCATGAGATGCAGGATGTCTGGTTCAGCAATAAGGCCGATGAGATCCAGTGCTATGCAGACAGTCACGAAACCAAGCGTTTCTACGACGTTTTGAAGGCTATGCATGGACCTCAGTCCTCTGGCTCCTCCACCCTCCTCAGTGCAGATGGGACTTGGCTGCTGACAGAGAAAAAGCAGATTTTGGAGAGATGGGCTGAACACTTCAGCCAGGTCCTCAACCACCCTGCCGAAATCAATGATGAGGTCATTGTTCGCCTACCTCAAGTGGAGATCAACCTGGACCTTGACAACCTCCCCACAGAAGAAGAAGTCAGAAAAGCCATCAGGCAACTTTCTTGTAGCAAAGCACCAGGATCAGATGCAATCCCTGCTGAAGTCTACAAAGCAGGAGGACCATTCATGATGCAGAAGCTGACCGAGCTCTTCCAGTCTATGTGGAATGAAGGAAAGGTCCCGCAACAGTTGAAATATGCCAGCATAGTCCACATCTACAAGAGGAAAGGCAATCGCCAGTCTTGTGACAATCACTGAGGCATCTCCCTCCTGTCCATAGCTGGGAAGATCTTGGCTCACGTCCTGCTTAATCGCCTTCTCCAACACCTTGAGCAAGGTCTCCTCCCAGAAAGCCGGTGTGGCTTCCGTGCAGAGCGTGGAACTGTCGACATGATATTTGCTACACGCCAACTCCAGATAAAATGTCAAGAGCAGCACAATGACCTCTTTATGACCTTCGTCGATCTGACCAAGGCATTTGATATGGTCAGCAGAGATGGCTTATGGAAGATGATGGAGAAGTCTGGCTGCCCTAGCAGGTTCATCACGATTGTTCCGCAGTTCCACGATGGCATGATGGTGAAAGTTTTGGATGATGGTGATAAGTCAGAAGCCTTCCCAGTGACGAACGGTGTGAAGCAAGGATGCGTTCTCGCCCCTACACTCTTTAGCATGGTCTTCTCTGCTATGCTGAATGACGCCTTCCGCAATTGTCAGGATGGTATACACGTCAGATACAGGACTGGCGGTGGGCTATTCAACCTCTGGCATCTACAGGCTGTTACAAAGGTAATGGAGACCGTCGTCAGAGACCTCTTATTCGCTGATGATTGCGCCCTCAACGCCAGCACAGAGCAGAAGATGCAGCGAGAAATGGACTGCTTCTCATGAGCCTGTGACAACTTTGGACTTACAGTCAGCACCAAAAAGACCAAAGTTATGTACCAGCCCGCACCCGGAAAGCCCTACCAGGAACGACACATCACAGTAAACGGGCAGAAGCTACTGGCAGTCGACAGCTTTACTTATCTGGGCAGTACTCTAACACAAGCGATGAACATAGATGCAGAGATCAGCAACAGAATTGCCAAAGCCAGTGCCACCTTTGGGAGACTCCGTGAGAATGTATGGGAGCGGAGAGGACTCAGCCTTACCACCAAGCTGAAGGTCTACCGAGCAGTGGTTCTCACCACCCTCCTCTATGCCAGCGAGACCTGGACTGTCTACAGCAGACACGTTAAACAGCTCAACCACTTCCACTTGAGCTGCCTCTGCAGACTTCTCCATGTACAATGGCAGGACAAAGTCCCAGACACGGAGGTCCTGGAGCCGGCTAGCACCCATAGTGTCTACACCCTCCTACAGAAAGCCCAAGCCAGATGGGCTGGCCATGTCGTCAGGATGTCTGACAGTCGACTACCAAAACAGCTGCTGTATGGAGAGCTGAGCCAGGGCAAGCGCTCAGTTGGAGGGCAGAAGAAACATTTCAAAGACTGCCTCAAAGTGTCCCTCCAATATCTCAACATCAATCCCAGTAGATGGGAATTGCTTGCTCTGGACAGCCCAGCCTGGTGGAGCAGGACCACTAAAGCAGCATATGCAGCAGAAATCAGACGTACTGTAGAGGCTCAGAGGAAACACAAGGCTCGAGTTACCTCCACTTCCACTACACCACCTACCCTCATGTGTCCCACATGTGGGCGAGTTTTCAGGGCCCGGATTGGCCTCACCAGTCATCTCTGGACCCACAGTCACAAACCCTCCACCTGACAGAAGTCGTGGTCGTCTTTGACTCCGAAGGACGAACAACAACAACAATGCAACATGGGGACAAAATTGAAAAGGGTGACGAATATGGGACTGAAGGTGTGGTGTTGGAATGTGTCTGTATATGGAATAAGGTTGATGGTTTTCAAAGTTCAAAATTAATTTTATATGTGTCATCATATACAACCCTGAGATTAATTTTCTTGCGGGCATACTCAGCAAATCTAAAGAATCTAACAGGATCAATGAAAGATCAAACAGAGTGCAGCAGATAACAAACTGCAAATACATTATAAATAAATAATGAGAATGTGATAATAAGAATCATTAAAGTGAGATCATTGGTTCTGGAAACATTTCAATGATGGGGCAAGTGAAGTTGAGTGTAGTTAACCCCTTTTATTTAAGAGCCTGGTGGTTGACAAGTAGTAACTATTCTTAAAACTGGTGGTGTAAATCCTGAAGCTCCAGTACCTTCTACCTGATGACAGCAGTGAGAAGAGAGCACGGCCTGCGTGGGGGAGATCTCTGATGATGGATGCTTGCTTCTAAGAACAGCATTTCATGTAGATGTGTTCAATGATTGGGAGGACTTTACCCATGATGTAATGGGCCGAATTGCTACTTTTTTATGATTTGACATTCAAAGGCATTGATGTTTCCATACCAGTCCATGATGTGGCCAGTCACTATACTCTTCACTCCACACATATAGAAGTTTGTCAAAGTTTTAGATGTCATGCCAAATCTGTGCTAACTCCAGAGGACATGGAGTCACTACCATACTTGCTTTGCAATTGCACTGGTGATTGGTCCAGGACAGATCCTTGAAAACAGCAACAGCCAGGAATTTAAACTTGCTAACCCTCTCCACCTCTGATTCTCTAATAAGATCTGGCTCGTGGACCTCTGGTTTCCCTTTCCTGAAGTCTATAATCAGTTCCTTGGTCTTGCTGACTTTGCATGATAGGATGTGCTATGACAACACTCAGCCACATTTTCAATCTCCCTCCTATATACTGATTGATCATCACATTTGATTCAGCCCATGACAGTAGTATCATCAGCAAACTTGAGTATGGTATTAGAGCTGTGCTTAGCTACACGGTCATAGGTGTAAAGTGAGTAGAGCAGGGGCTAAGCACACAGTCCTGTGGTGCTCCTGTACTGAAGGAGATCATGGAAGATAATGTCAATCCAAACTTGCTGAGGTCTACAGGTGAGGAAATGCAGAATCAAATTGCACAAGGGAGTATTGAACCCAAGGTCTTGGAGCTTATTGAATAGTTTTGAGGGGATGATGGTATTGAATGCTAATCTGTGGTCGACAAAGGGTATCCTGATGTATGAATATTTCCTGTCCAAGTGTTTCAGATTGATCAAAAAATGATAGTGTGGTTCGAGAGTGGTGGGTATGACGTTGTTGGTATCATGGAGTTGTGGTTGAAAGAAGATCATAGTTAAGAGTTTAATAACCAAGTATACACATTGTATTGATAGGATAGGCAGGTGGCCAGAGGGTGTGGTAGCTGTGTTTGTAAAAAATGATATCAAATCCTTAGAATGAGGAGACATAGCATCCTTCTGGGTAGAGTTAAGAAACTGCAAGGGTAAAAAGATAATGATGGAGATATATTCAATCTTCTAAATAGTAATGTCTGTGGGCTACAAATTACACTCGAGTTGGGAAATACATGTCATTGTGGCAATGTTATGATAGTCATGAGAGATTTCAATATGTAGGTAGATTGGAACATCAAGTTGGTGCTACCTTCCATGGGAGAGAATTTGTAGGATGATGGCTTTTCAGAGTAGCTTATGGTTCAGGCCACGCGGAGATCAGCTATTCTGCATTGTGTCATGAACCAGATTTGATTAGGGAGTTTAAGGCAAAGGAATGCTTAGTAGGTAAAGATTATAATAAGAAAGGCTTCACCCAATACTTTGAGAGTGAAACGCTTAAGTCAGATATATCAGTATTATGATGGAGTAAAGGGAATTACAGAGGCATGAGGCCAAAGTTCATTGAAAGTGGACACTACCAGGGATGACAGCAGAACAGCAACGGCTTGAGCTTCTGGGAGCAAGTTGAAAGTCAAGGATAGATACACCCTAAAGACGAAGCATTCTAAAGGCAGGATGATGCAACCTTGGCTGACAAGGGAAGTCAAAAACACCATAGAAACAAAAGAGATGGCATATAGAGCTAAAATTAGTGGGAAGTTACAGGGTTGGGAAGCTTTTAAAAAGCAACAGAAGGAAATAAAAAAGACATTAGGCAGGAAAAGATGAAATATGAAGGTAGGCTAGCCAATAATATCAAAGAGGTTACCCAAACGTTTTCATATAAAGAAGAAAGGAGTGATGAACGTAGATATCAGACTGCCAGATAACAGTGCTGGAGAGGTAGTAATGGGGGCAAAGAATGGCAGGTGAATTGAATAAGTATTTTGCATCAGTTTTCACTGTGGAAGAAACTAACAGTATGCTGGAAGTTCAAAAGAATCAGGGGGCAGATATGAATGCAGTTGCCATTACTAAGGAGAAGTTAGAAGATCTAGAGGTAGATAAGACACCTGGGCGAGATGGAGCACAAACCAGCATTCTGAAAGAATTAGCTGAAGAGCTTATGGTGGCATTAGTTCTGATCTTTCAAGAATCACTGGATTTTGGCATGGTTCTGGAGGACTGGAAAATTGCAAATGCCACTCCACGCTTCAAGAGGGGACAGAGACAGAAGAAAGGAAATTATAGATCAGTTAGCCTGACCCCAATGTATGTGAAAATGTTGGGGTCGATTGTTAAGGGTGTGGTCTCATGATACTTGGAGGCTTCTAATAAAATAGGCCATAGTCAGCATGGTTTCCTTAAGGGAAAATCCTTGCTTGACATATCTGTTGGAATTCTTTGAGGAAATAATAAGTAGAATACTCAAAAGCGAATCAGTGGATGTTGTGTACTTGGATTTTCAGAAGACCTTTGATAAGGTGCTGAATAAGAAGCAACTTAACAAAATAACAGCCCGTGGTTTTACAGGGAAGTTACTACCAATGGTAGACCATTGGCTAATTGGCAAGAGGCAAAAGAGTGGGAATAAAGGGAGCTATTTCTGCTTGGCTGTTGGAGTCTAGTGGTGTTCCAGAGGGGTCTGTATTGGGACTGCTTATTTTTACATTATATGCCAATGATTTACAGATGATATGAAGATAGGTGGAGGGAGGAGCAGGTATTGCTGAGGAATAAGGGAGGCTGCAGAAGGTCTGATAGATTAGGAGAATGGGTAAAGAAGTGGCAGATGGAATACAGCGTCTGGAAGTATATGGTCATGCACTTTAGTATGAGAAACAAAACTGTAGACTGCTTTCTAAATGGGCAGAAAATTTTAAAAAATATGAAGTGCAAGGGGACCTTATGCAGGATTCCTTGAAGGGCAGCTTGCAGGTTGAGTCTGTGGCGAGGAAGGCAAATGCAATCTTAGCATTCATTTTGAAGGACTCCAATATAAAGACAAGAATGTAATGTTGTGTCTTTATAAGGCATTCATGACACCTCACAGAGTATTGTGAGCAGTATTGGGCCCTTTGTTCAAGAAAGGAGGTGCTGACATTGGAGAGGGCTCAAGTAAGGTTCGTGAGAATGATTCTAGGAATGAAATAGCTATTGTATGAGGAATGTTTGATGGCTTTGGGTCCATATTGGCTGGAATATAGAAGAATGAGAGGGGATCTCATTGAAACCTATCAAATGTTGAAAGATCTCGACAGAGTGGATGCTTCTTAATAGTGGGGGAGTCTAGGGTCAGAGGTTACAGCATCAGAACAGTGTGATGATGAATCCACCATTTAAAGTGGAGATGAGGAAGAGTTTCTTTAGAGAGAGGGTGGTAAATCTGTGGAGTTTGTTGGCACAGGCAGCTGAGTAGGCCAGTTCATTGGGTCTATTTAAGGTGGAAGTAATGGGGAGAAGGCATGAGAATGGGTTTGAGACAGAAATTAGATCAGCCATGATGAAAGGCCAGAGCAGGCTTGTTGGGCTGAATGGCCTAATTCTGATCCTGTCTTTTATGATCTTATGGGTTTCAAACACAAACTCCTGATGGGCCCAAAATATATCTCTCTTGATAGAGTGTCGAGCAATATCTTCCCTGACTATACACATAGCTCAAACTTTCAGTGCCAAAACAGACATTTCCTGACGTGTCTTAAGTGGTCTTTTAACAATGTATGATTATAGGAGACGGGCACTTATTGGCTTCATGATCTCATTATGAAGGCTTTACTGAATGCCAATTGGCATGAATATTCATCTGTTGTCTAGTTCTTCAGAATTACAATGAAAGAGAGTCAGTTTTAAACTAATCGCAGCTGTACATATAATTTTGTAACTCAAAAATAATCCACACCATTGCCCATAAAACTGCTCTGGAAGCTTTGGTGCATTGGCAAAATGTTTATATCAGCTTGTCTGTCCAGCAAAGCTGTCAAATATTTTTGTTGGTGTTGCATATCCTAAGTTCAAGTCAAGTTCAAGATTAATCATCTTTCAACCATGCACATGTGTACAGCTAACTAAAACAGTGTTCCTCACAGGGCAAGGTGCAGTTCACAATATATACAGTCACACACAGCACATATAGCTACAATAGCACAAAGTCACAAAATATAATGTTAGTACAAGTCCCTGAATGGCATGGGCTGAAGATTGATGGTGCACAAGGTGTTGTCCTGGAGCCAGGTTTCTGCAAGTATAAGTATGCAACAGTTTCTCATTTCATGCTGCATCAGCCACCAATGATGAGAATCCAGCAGCACCAATGGGAGGAGCCAGCCCCAACCCACTAAGGATTCCAACGTGCCTCTGTTCTCCTCCACACTGCCTACAGCATGTCCTACCCGGGTGACTGTAATAACCAAGGCCACACAGCTCCCCCACTGTCAGTCTCATCAATGAACTGGACTTAAAGTATTTTATATTTCCAATGTCCAACAGGGTCTAGTGATCACAAGGAACACACTGAAGACAAGCACTTGCACCTAGTGTGGGACTGAACACTGATCCTGATACCTTCTTCCATGGGTGTCTGTTGCCAGCAATGACGTGATACACAAAAGCCTATGCTGTTCATCTGCTCTGCTATGCAGCAGGATGTTAGTGAGGTAGACTTGCAGTACTTGCTGTTTTTAATATCCAGCTAGCATTAAAATGACATAAATATGAACAACTATACCACCAGAGAGGCCAACTTACCAGAAGAATGAATTACAAATAAAATAAATAATTTGAAAAATTCAAAAACTTTAAAATCAGAAGTATCTACAAATATTAATGAATATATAAATAACATAGAACAATACAGCTCAGTACAAGCCCTTCAGCCCACAATGTTGTGCTGACCCTTAAACTCTGCTTCCCATATAACCCTCCACCTTAAATTCCTCCATATATCTGTCCAGTAGTCTCTTAAATTTCACTAGTGTATCTGCCTCTACCACTGACTCAGGCAGTGCAATCTACGCACCAACCACTCTGTGAGTAAAAAACCTTCCTCCAATATCCCTCTTGAATTTTCCACCCCTTACCTTAAAGGTATGTCCTCTTGTATTGAGCAGTGGTGCCCTGGGGAAGAGGCACTGGCTGTCCACTCTATCTATTCCTCTTAATATCTTGTATACCTCTATCATGTCTCCTCTCATTCTCCTTCTCTCCAGAGAGTAAAGCCTTAATCTTTGATCATATTGCATACTCTCGAAACCAGGCAGCATCCTGGTAAATCTCCTCTGTACCCTTTCCAATGTTTCCACTTCCTTCCTATAGTGAGGCGACCAGAACTAGACACAGAACTCCAAGTGTGGCCTAACCAGAGTTTTATAGTGCTGCATCACTACCCTAGGACTCTTAAACTCTATCCCTCGACTTATGAAAGCTAATACTCCATAAGTTTTCTTAACTAACCTATCAACCTGTGAGGCAACTTCCAGTGATCTGTGAATTGTACCCCCAGATCCCTCTGCTCCTCCACACACCCAAGTATCCTGCAATTTACTTTGTACTCTGCCTTGGAGTTTGACCTTCCAAAGTGTACCACCTCACACTTCTCCGGGTAGAACTCCATCTGCCACTTCTCAGCCCACTTCTTAGCAGCCTATCAACGTCTCTCTGCAATCTTCGACAATCCTCAACACTATCCACATCACCACCAACCTTTGTGTTGTCTGCAAACTTGCCAACCCACCCTTCTACCCCCACATTGAGGTCGTTAATAAAAATCATGAAAAGTAGAGGTCTCAGAACCGATCTTTGTGGGACACCACTAGTTATAACTCCCCAATCCGAAAGTACTCCCTCCACCATGACCATCTGCTTTTTGCAGGCAAGCCAATTCTGAATCCACCAGGCCAAACTAGCCTGGATCCCATGCCTTCTGACTTTCTGAGTAAGCCTACTGTGCGGAACCTTGTTAAATGCTTTACTAAAAGCCATGTAGATCACATCCACTACACTACCCACATCTATATGCCTGGTCACCTCCTCAAAGAACTCTAACAGGCTTGTTAGACACAATCTGCCCTTCACAAAGCCGTGCTGACTGTCCCTGATCAGACCATGTCAAGTCAAGTCAAGTCAAATCACTTTTATTTTCATTTCGAACATAACTGCTGGTACAGTACATAGTAAAAATGAGACAACGTTTTTCAGGACCATGGTGTTGACACAGTACAAAAACTAGACTGAAGTATGTAAAAAAAAACACAGAGAAAGCTACACTGGACTACAGACCTACACAGGACTGCATAACTGCATAAAGTGCACAAAAACAGTGCAGGCTTTACAATAAATAATAAACAGGACAATAGGGCAAGGTGTCAGTCCAGGCTTTGGGTATTAAAGAGTCTGATAGCTTTGGGGAAGAAACTGTTACATAGTCTGGTCGTGAGAGCCCGAATGCTTTGGAGCCTTTTCCCAGACGACAGGAGGGACAAGAGTTTGTATGAGCAGTGCATGAAGTCCTTCATAATGCTGTTTCCTTTGCGGATGCAGTGTGTAGTGTAAATGTCTGTGATGGCGGGAAGAGAGATCCCAATGTTCTTCTCAGCTGACCTCACTATCTGCTGCAGGGGCTTGCGATCCGAGATGGTGCAATTTCCAAACCAGGCAGTGATTCAGCTGCTCAAGATGCTCTCAATACAACCCCTGTAGAATGTGATGAGGATGGGGGGTAGGAGATGGACTTTCCTCAGCCTTCGCAGAAAGTAGAGACACTGCTGGGCTTTCTTTGCTATGGAGCTGATGTTGAAGGACCAGATGAGATTCTCCGTCAGGTGAACACCAAGAAACTTGGTGCTCTTTATGTTCTCTAAATGATTCTCTAAATGTCCATAGATTCTATCTCTAAGAATCTTTTTCAACAGCTTTCCCACCACAGACGTAAGGCTCACTGGTCTATAAATACCTGGACTATCCCTACTACTTTTTTTGAACAAGGGGACAACATTCGCCTCCCTCCAATCCTCCGGTACCATTTCGTGGACAACGAGGACATAAAGATCCTAGCCAGAGGCTTAGCAATCTCCTCCCTCGCCTTGTGGAGTAGCCTGGGGAATATTCCGTCAGGCCCTGGGGACTTCTTCGTTCTAATATATTTTAACATCTCAAACACCTCTTCTCCCTTAATATCAACATGCTCCAGAACATCAATCTCATTCATATTGTCCTACCGTCTTCAAGTTCCCTCTCACTGGTGAATTCCAAAGAGAAGTATTCATTGAGGACCTCGCTCACTTCCACAGCCTCCAGGCTCATCTTCCCACCTTTATCTCTAATTGGTTCTATCTTCAGTCCTGTCAACATTTTGTTCTTCACATAATTGAAGAATGCTTTGGGGTTTTCCTTTACCCTACTCATCAAAGCCTTCTCTTGCCCCCTTCTTGCTCTCCTCAGCCCCTTCTTAAGCTCCTTTCTTGCTACCCTATATTCCTCAATAGACTCATCTGATCCTTGCTTCCTAAACCTCATGTATGCTGCCTTCTTCCACCTGACTAGATTCTCCACCTCATTTTGTCACCCACAGTTCCTTCACCCTACCATTCTTTATCTTCCTCACCAGGACAAATTTATCCCTAGCATCCTGCTAGAGATCCCTAAACATTGACCACATGTCCGTAGTACATTTCCCTGCAAAAACATCATCCCATTTCACACCCGCAAGTTCTAGCCTTGTAGCCTCATAATTTGCCCTTCCCCAGTTAAAAATATTCTTGTCCTCTCTGATTCTATCCTTTTCCATGATAATGTTAAAGGCCAGGGAGCGGTGGTCACTGTCCCCGAGATGCTCACATGGTATTGGGGGTATGGTATTGATGTCGATAGAGAATTGGTTGGCAGACAGGAAACAAAGAGTGGGAATAAACGGGACCTTTTCAGAATGACAGGCAGTGACTAGTGAGGTACCGCAAGGCTCAGTGCTGGGACCCCAGTTGTTTACAATAAATATTAATGATTTAGACAAGGGAATTAAATGTAGCATCTCCAAGTTTGCAGATGACATGAAACTGGGCGGCAGTGTTAGCTGTGAGGAGGATGCTAAGAGGATGCAGGGTGACTTGGATAGGTTAGGTAAGTGGGCAAATTCATGGCAGATGCAATTTAATGTGGATAAATGTGAGGATATCCACTTTGGTGGCAAGAACAGGAAAACAAATTATTATCTGAATGGTGGCCGATTAGGAAAAGGGGAGGTGCAACGAGACCTGAGTGTCATTGTGCACCAGTCATTGAAAATGGGCATGCAGGTACAGCAGGTGGTGAAAAAGGCAAATGGTACATTGACATCCATAGCAAGAGGATTCGAGTACAGGAGCAGGGAGGTTCTACTGCAGTTGTACAAGGCTTTGGTGAGACCACACCTGGAGTATTGTGTGCAGTTTTGGTCCCCTAATCTGAGGAAAGACATTCTTGCCATAGAGGGAGTACAAGGAAGGTTCACCAGATTGATTCCTGGGATGGCAGGACATTCATATGAAGAAAGATTGGATCGACTGGGCTTATACTCGCTGGAATTTAGAAGATTGAGGGGGGATCTTATTGAAATGTATAACATTCTAAAGGGATTGGACAGGCGAGATTGAGGAAGATTGTTCCCGATGTTGGGGAAGTCCACAACAAGGGGTCACAGTTTAAGGATAAAGGGGAAGCCTTTTAGGACCGAGATGAGGAGAAACTTCTTCACACAGAGAGTGGTGAATCTGTGGAATTCTCTGCCACAGGAAACAGTTGAGGCCAGTTCATTGGCTATATTTAAGAGGAAGTTAGATATGGCCCTTGTGGCTAAAGGGATCGGGGGTATGGAGAGAAAGCAGGTACAGGGTTCTGAGTTGGATGATCTGCCATGATCATACTGAATGGCGGTGCAGGCTCGAAGGTCCGAATGGCCTACTCCTGCACCTATTTTCTATGTTTCTATGCTCATCCACTGAGAGATCTGTGACCTGACCTGGTTTGTTACCTAATACTACATCTAGTATGGCATTCCCCCTAGTGTCTCCTGAGCACACTTAACAAAATCTGCCCTGTCTAAACCATTGGAACTAATCAGGTGCCAATCAATATTAGGGAAGTTAAAGTCACCCATGATAACAACCCTGTTATTTTTGCACCTTTCCAAAATCTGCCTCCCAATCCGCTCTGCTGCTATCAGGGGGCCTATAGAATACTCTCAATAGAGTAACTGCTCCCTTCCTGTTTCTGACTTCTACCCATACTGACTCAAGAGAGGATCCTGCTACATTACCCACCCTTTCTGTAGCTGTAATTGTATCCCTGACCCGTTATACCACCCCCCCCCCTTTCCTGCTCCATCCCTTTTAAAACACTGAAATCCAGGAATATTGAAAATCCATTCCTGCCCTGGTGCCAGCCAAGTCTTTGTAACAGACTTGTGCAGTCATGCCCCATTCAAACTGCCGAAGAAATAAATAATAATTAAACACATAACCTTTTTTTGCCTCTTCCAAGAAAAAAATGTAATGTCAGAGGCCAGTACATGGTGTCTGCAGCCAATGTGTACAGTGAATTGACCAACAGCTAATGACTTTATTAATTGGACATTTGGTACTACAATCATTTCTGAAATACAGAATAAATGTTAGTTCTTTCACCGTGTAGTGTTTGGATCAACATCTTTCCTTATAATAAACTTAACAACATAATTCTGGAAGCTGTAAAATGTCTAGACAGATTGGAAAATTTGGCTCCAAAATAGCAAATGTTGATGAGTGCAGCATAATGAATGAGGGTGAAGAAAATAAACACTAGACCTATGACAGTCCATTGTACAAAGTACAAGGGGGGCATTGACAAGATATTCAAACTACAGGCTCATACTGTAAATAGCAATAATAAATAGGATAGAGAGGGATTGAAATCCATTCGCAGTTACTTTTAGCAAACGGCATAGTGTAGGAATTAAAACATAGAACATTGAACATTGAATTGGAATTTGGTCTGCATTGTTGTACCAACCTTTTAACCTTTTGCAAGTATAATCTAACTTTTCCCTCTATATAGACCTCCATTTTTAAAATCAACGTGTCTATCTAAGAGTTTCTTAAATGTCCCACATATATTTGCTTCTACCACCACCCCTGATAGGGCCTTCCATGTACCCGCCAAGCTCTGTGTAAAATAAAAAAAATACCTCTGATATGCCTTCTATACTTTCCTCCAATCACTTTAAAATTATGATCCTAAGTATTAGCTGTTTCCACGCTGGGAAAATCATCCTTCCTAGAATGACATGACCAGAACTGAACACAGTGTTCAAACTGTGATCTAACCAGGTTTCTATAGAATTGAAACATTATCTAGTAGCTCTTGAACTCAAACCCCAGACTATTGAAAGCCAATACACTATACATCTTCTTAACAATCCTGTCAATCTGTGCAACGTATTTGGGAGATCTATGGATGTGAACACAAAGATTCCTTTGTTCCTCCACACTGCTAAGAACCTTGCCATTAATCCTGTATTCTGTCTTCATATTTGTCCTTCCAAAGTGAATCACTTCATATGTTTGCAGGTGAACACCAGCTGCCACTTTTCAGTCCAGCTCTATCTATATCCTGCCAATGTCCTGTTGTAACTAACTACAACTTTTTACACTATCCACAACACCACCAAACTTCTGCCAATTTACTAACTGATCCTTCCAATTCCTCATCTAAGTCATTTATAAAAATCATAAACAGCAAGTATCGCAGAACACATCCAAGCAGAAAATGCGCCATCTACTCTCACTTATTGTCTTCTTTGGGCAAGGCAATTCTGAATCCATGCAGTCATGTTGCCCTGGACCTCATGCCTCCTGACTTTCTAAATGAGCCTATCATGGAGAACCTTATGAAAATCTATATGCACCACATACACTGCTCCACCTTCATCAAAAGGCTTTATCCCATCCTCTAATAATTCAATCAGGCTGATGAGGCATGGCCTGCACCTCACAAAGCTACAAAAGTGTATATATTGTTCTTCATTTCCAAAATTCAGCTTTCAATCTGCCACACAAGACATGTGTACATTGCTAAGTACATTTAGCACGAGCGGTTGTGAAGGTACCTCCACTCCACTCTAAAATCAATAGAAATAAAGCAAGTCACAGGTGCAGAAATTCTGTACTTGCTTGTGAAAATTTGTGAAATTATTTATTTACAAATATAATGATATCCATAGCAACAGGCATATCTGAGATAAAATTTAACACGGTGCAGTTTGAAATGGTACACTTCGGCAGAAATAATAAAAAGAGACCGTATAAAATAAATGGTGCACTTCTAATGGGTGTGCAAAAACCAAGAGTGCAGCACGCATAAGTTCATCAAGTCTTGAAAGTGGCACCTTATACAAAATATTGTTTAAGCAATCTTGCAAATATGCAAAATATTGCATATGATTCTGGTCGCCATACTTTAAAAAGTCCCAGAGAGGGTTCAAAGAAGATTTAGCAGAAATGGTTCTGGTGCAAGAGATTTCATCTTTAATGTTAAACTGGAGAGACTGGATTGCTTTAATTAAAGAAAGTAGCTTTGAACTCAACGTAAGACTGACTTGGGGTCTACTGTTCTGTATTTTTCCCCAGGGTTCGCCATGAGTGTGTATAACTGCAAGGGCAGTGGAAGTTTGAATTCAGAGATTTCCTTCTAGATGAGCTGCCATTATCTGATGAGCTAGATCTGCCTGGCACAAATAATACACCTTTGCCCCTTTGCCTCTCAGTATAAATGATTATGCCTGGCTTGGTAGCTGAGCCGCATATGAAGGCCAGCGGCTAGACTTGGTTGTCAGAGGCTATTTGAGGTGTATGCCATTGGGAGCATGTAATGGATAGTGGGAGTTTATTCCCATTATCATCTCTGGCTATGACAACCTTAAAGAAACTGGAACAACTTAAGGTGGTAGAAACAGAATCAATTTGTGCATTGAACCAGAAATTGGCTGATAATAGGAAAATAATAATTAGCAGTTCTAAGCAGAAGGAGTATAGAATAGTTTGACAGAATTGTTCCATTAGGAACTGGCATAAACCTGATGAGATAAATGCCCTCGTTCCATGGTATAGTATAATAATCCATGGTTCATCAAATCTTACCTGTGATGGCACTGTGGAACTAACACACCACACTACTTCCTTCCTTTCACAGTTTTCCAATAAACTTTGTTTTGAAGCAGAAACCTCAGCTCTAAGTCAGAAGTTTATGATTTTAAGCTGTGTTTCAGAGATTTTAATACATAATCTATGTAGACACCATAGAACAATAAAAATAGATTGATTCGTTCTTGGAGGTCCTATCATTCAGGTTAGACTTAAATCCAATGTCACCTCTCTCTTGATGAAGAGAAGTTAACAAAAAAACCATGAGCATTTGGAATTCACAATCAGAGAAGATTGACAGTGTTTCTAGGAGAAACAGCTCGAAAGTTGAATTCACTTTCTCCCAAGCAGCATTGTAATTTTCCAAAAACTCAGCGGGTCTGACAGAATCTGTGATCAACAATTCAGGTTGAGATCATGCATCAGGATTGGGAGTGTAGATGGAAGGTAGCCAGCAGAAGGAAAAATGAAACAGAGGCTTTTGGGTGGAAGAAGAAAAATATTGTAGATGGAGCAAGGTTGGGAACCACTAATGGTGAAGACCAGGAAGGTATGGTCAAGGGAGGTAAACAAATTTTTACAGGACTGCTTTAAATTGGAAAACTAGAGAGTATTCAGGGATTCATCTTCAGATTTGAATGAATATGCCACAGTTGTCATTGACTACAGAAAGACCTATGTGGATGAGTGTGTGACTTTGAGAATATACAGAACACACCTGAACCAGAAGTCATGGATAAATTGGGAGATTCACAGCCTACTGAGTCTAGATCCATGATGTCCAAGACGGATGATCCAATGACTATCAGTCAGTCTCACTCAGTATCCCAGGTGAGCTCAACGTCAATGACCGACACCCAGTCTCACTCAGTATCCCAGGTGAGTTCAATGTCAATGACCGACATCCAGTCTCACTCAGTGTCCCAGGTGAGCTCAACGTCAATGACCGACATCCAGTCTCACTCAGTGTCCCAGGTGAGTTCAACGTCAATGACCGACACCCAGTCTCACTCAGTGTCCCAGGTGAGCTCAATGTCAATGACCAACATCCAGTCTCACTCAGTGTCCCAGGTGAGCTCAATGTCAGTGACCGACACCCAGTCTCACTCAGTGTCCCAGGTGAGCTCAATGTCAATGACCGACATCCAGTCTCACTCAGTGTCCCAGGTGAGCTCAATGTCAGTGACCGACATCCAGTCTCACTCAGTGTCCCAGGTGAGCTCAATGTCAATGACCGACACCCAGTCTCACTCAGTGTCCCAGGTGAGCTCAACATCAATGACCGACACCCAGTCTCACTCAGTGTCCCAGGTGAGCTCAATGTCAATGACCGACATCCAGTCTCACTCAGTGTCCCAGGTGAGCTCAATGTCAGTGACCGACATCCAGTCTCACTCAGTGTCCCAGGTGAGTTCAACATCAGTGACCGACACCCAGTCTCACTCAGTGTCCCAGGTGAGCTCAACGTCAGTGACCGACATCCAGTCTCACTCAGTGTCCCAGGTGAGCTCAATGTCAATGACCGACATCCAGTCTCACTCAGTGTCCCAGGTGAGCTCAATGTCAATGACCGACATCCAGTCTCACTCAGTGTCCCAGGTGAGCTCAATGTCAGTGACCGACATCCAGTCTCACTCAGTGTCCCAGGTGAGCTCAACGTCAATGACCGACATCCAGTCTCACTCAGTGTCCCAGGTGAGCTCAACGTCAGTGACCGACATCCAGTCTCACTCAGTGTCCCAGGTGAGCTCAATGTCAATGACCGACACCCAGTCTCACTCAGTGTCCCAGGTGAGCTCAATGTCAGTGACCGACACCCAGTCTCACTCAGTGTCCCAGGTGAGCTCAACATCAGTGACCGACACCCAGTCTCACTCAGTGTCCCAGGTGAGCTCAATGTCAATGACCGACATCCAGTCTCACTCAGTGTCCCAGGTGAGCTCAACGTCAGTGACCGACATCCAGTCTCACTCAGTGTCCCAGGTGAGCTCAATGTCAATGACCGACACCCAGTCTCACTCAGTGTCCCAGGTGAGCTCAATGTCAGTGACCGACATCCAGTCTCACTCAGTGTCCCAGGTGAGCTCAACATCAGTGACCGACACCCAGTCTCACTCAGTGTCCCAGGTGAGCTCAATGTCAGTGACCGACATCCAGTCTCACTCAGTGTCCCAGGTGAGCTCAACGTCAGTGACCGACATCCAGTCTCACTCAGTGTCCCAGGTGAGCTCAACACACTGTGCTCTCTCTTTGCAGGTTTAAAAGCATGTCTTAGACACTGTGGATGCTGCAGAGTATTATGTCTACACTGTTATGATGTCTTTAATAATAGCTTGTAGCATATTATTAAGCTAACTGGTGAATGGTATTGTTCTTTTCCTCCTACTCAGTTTCTAAAAAGAAACCAGCTACATTTACCACTTTCCAATCTAAAGAAATCTCCTGTCACTTCTGCTTCAAATCTAGGGAATTTTGGAAAATTTAAACAAATGCATCAACTGAGAACTGTGTAAAGCATGCTGATAAGCTCAATCATGTAGACATTAAAAAAGATGTACCGGATCTTTTGAATAACATCAAAATAGATATTGACGGTCCCCAGGGCCAGACAGGACATACCCAGTCCCCAGTTTTCTCTGGGCAGCGATGAAAGAGAATGTTGCATCTTTGGTGATTAACATTGTATCTTTATTGGCCACAGGAGTGGGACTGTTAGAGTGATTTTTAGGTTTAGGACATTTACATTTAACAGTTGACTTTGGCTACAGTCTTCAGTATTGTAGATTTAATTTGGAGTGCAGCTCTGAACAATGGGTTCCTAAAAGCTGTGAAGCCCAGTCCAGACAATGGTGACTAGCATTCATTTTGAGGTCTGTGGTGGGGAGCTGAATCAGGAGCTGTGAAGGTTGTGTGTAGTTTCAAAGAAAGCATTGTAAATATGGAGTTGTCCTTGGACACTTGGCACATAAAATATGGAGCCCCATGTTGGGCCAGCGAGACCTTTTCACCAAAAGCATCTCTGTTTGATGTCTGCTGTACCTTGTTTTGTTGAATAAAGAAGCTGCTTTGTATCTACCAGAAATTTTCTCCGGTGATTTCATCCATGCAACAACAGTTCCTGATGATTGGAGACTAGTAAATGTTATTCCTTTGTTCAAGAAAGGGAGAAGAATATAACAATGGGAATTATAACCAGTGAGTTCTACTTTAATGGTGGGCAGATAATTGGAGAGGATTCTTAGTGATGAGATTCGTGAGAAGCATAATCTGATTAGTATTAGTCAGTATGACTGTGGTATACCTTGTGAGCCTGGTTGAATTCCTTGAGAATGTGACAAGACACATTGATGAAGGTAGAGCACTGGAATGGTGTTAATGGATTTTATTATGGCATTTGATAAGGTTCTCCATAGTAGGCTTATCAGAAATTCACGCCTCGTGGGGTCTAGGGAAATTTGTCTGCATGGATTCAGAATTGGCTTTTCTGCAGAAGGCAGAGAATGGTTGTCGATGGAGTGTTTTTTGCCTGGAGGTTGGTTATCAGTGGTGTTTTGCAGGATCTTGCTTTTGGTAGTTTTAATAATGACCAGGTTGAGGAAGTGGAAGGGTGTGTTCATAAGTTTGCAGATGACAGGAAGGTTGGTGGAGCTGTGGATAGTGCAGAAGGTTGCTGTGGGTTCCAGCAGGATGCAGACCAGGGCTGAGAAACGGCAGGAGGAGTTCAATGCAACAGTGATTCCCTTGCGAAGGTCTACATTTGAAGGCAGAATATGGGGTAAATAGCAGGATTCTTAGCAGTGTGAAAGAACAGAGGAATCTTGGTTTTCACGCCCATAGATCCCTCAAAGCTGCTGTGCAGGTTGATAAGGTTGTTAAGAAAGCACATGGTTTGTTGGCCTTCATTAGTTGGGGCATTGAAGAGCCATGAGATGATGTTGCAGCTCCAAAGACCCTGGTTAGGCCACCCTAGAAATATTGCATTCAGTTATAATGGGAAGGAACTGGAAGCTTTAGAGAGGGTGCAGAGGTGACTGACGAAGATGCTGCCTGGATCAGAGTCTTGTGAGGATAAATTAAGTGACCTAGTGCTACAATACCTTCCACTGTGCTGCTATAGACATCCGTTAACATTTTAGATGACATGGCATATCTGTGTAAACTTCTAACAAGTAGAAGTGTTGTGGTGCTTTCTTTCTGATGGCCCTTACATTCTGCTACCAGGACAAACTCGCTGATATGATAACACCAAGGAATTTAAAGTTACTGACTTCTCCACCTCCAATCCCCTGAGGTCAGGTTCTTCGATCTCCAGTTACTTTCTCTTGAAGTCAGTAATCAGCTCTGTAGTTTTGAAAAGTTGTTGTAGTGGTACCACTCAGCCAGATTTTTAGTCTCCCTCCTGTATGCCAAATTGTCACCACCTTGGATTGAGTCAACAACAGTGATATTGTCAGCAAACTTAAATATGGGATTCGAGCTGTACTTAGTCACTAAGTTTAAAGTGAGTAGATCATGGGGCTAAGTATACAGCCTTGTGGTGGACCTGTGATGACGATGATTTAAGAGGGGATGTTTTTGCCAATCCAAACTAACTGGGGTCTGCAAATCAGAAAATTAAGGATACAGTTGCACAAGGAAGTATCAAGGTCTAGATCTCAGAGCTTAATGATTAGTTTTGAGTGGATTCTCATGTTTTAGCTGAATTGTAGTCAATGAAGTTCATCCTAATATATGCCCCGTCGTTGTCCATACATTCCAGAGATGAGTGAAGAGCCAATGAAATGGCCTCTGCCATTGAGCTGTTGTGAAGGTAGACATATCAGAGCAGATGCAGGTCACTCCACAAGCAGGAGTTGATATGTTTCATGACCAAACTTTCAAAGCACTCCTTCACTGTGGATGTAAGTATTACTGGATGACAGTCATTGAGGCAGGTTACCACCTTCTTCCTGGGCACCAGTATATCTGAAACCTGCTTTAAACAGCCAAGATGAATTCACTCAGGACTGGAGATTTACCAGTTCCTATCTACAACAATTTATTTAAGTAAAAAGTACAAAATATATACAGTGCAAACACGAGGAAATCTGCAGATGCTGGAAATTCAAACAACACATGCAAAGTGCTGGTGGAACGCAGCAGGCCAGGCAGCATCTATAAGGACAAGCACTGTCGATGTTTCAGGCCAAGACCCTTCGTCAAGACTAACTGAAAGGAAAGATACTAAGAGATTTGAAAGTAGTGGGGGAGGGGGAAATGCAAAATGATAGGAGAAGACTGGAGGAGGTGGAATGAAGCTAAGAGCTGGAAAGGTGATTGGCGAAAGTGATACAGAGCTGGAGAAGAGAAAGGATCATGGGATGGGAGGCCTAGGGAGAAAGAAAGGGGGGAGCACCAGAGGGAGATGGAGAACAGGCAGAGTGATAGGTAGAGAGAGAGAAAAAAACAAACAACTGAATATTGTCAGAAATGAGGTAAGAAGGGGAGGAGGGGCATTAATGGAAGTTAGAGAAGTCAATGTTCATGCCATCAGGTATAAGATGTTGTTCCTCCAACCTGAGAGTGGCTTCATCTTGACAGTAGAGGAGGCCATGGATAGACATATCAGAATGGGAATGGGACGTGGAATTAAAATGTGTGGCCACTGGGAGATCCTGCTTTCTCTGGCGGACCAAGCGTAGGTGTTCAGCGAAATGGTCTCCCAGTCTGCGTCGGGTCTCACCAATATATAAAAGGCTACACCTGGAGCACCGGACGCAGTATACCACACCAGCCGACTCACAGGTGAAGTGTCGCCTCACCTGGAAGGACTGTCTGGGGCCCTGAATGGTGGTGAGGGAGGAAGTGTAAGGGCAGGTGTAGCACTTGTTCTGCTTACTAGGATAAGTGCCAAGAGGGAGAGCAGTGGGAAGGGATGGGGGGGACAAGTGGACAAGGGAGTCATGTAGGGACTGATCCCTGTGGAAAGCAGAAAGGTGGGGGGATGGAAAGATGCACTTGGTAGTGGGATCCCATTGGAGGTGGCAGAAGTTATGGAGAATTATACGTTGGACCTGGAGGCTGGTGGGGGTGGTAGGTGAGGACAAGGGGAACCCTATCCTGAGTGGGGTGGCGGGTGGATGGGGTGAGGGCAGATGTGCGGGAAATGGGAGAGATGCATTGAGAGCAGAGTTGATGGTGGAAGAAGGAAAGCCCCTTTGTTTAAAAAAGGAAGACATCTCCTTCATCCTGGAATGAAAAGCCTCATCCTGAGAGCAGATGCGCGGAGACGGAGGAATTGTGAGAAGGGGATAGCATTTTTGCAAGAGACAGGGTGGGAAGAGGAATAGTCCAGGTAGCTGTGAGAGTCTGTAGGCTTATAGTAGATATCAGTAGATAGGCCATCTCCAGAGATGGAGACAGAAAGATCAACAAAGGGGAGGGAGGTGTCGGAAAGGGACCAGGTAAATTTGAGGGCAGGGTGAAAGTTGTAGGCAAAGTTAATGAAGTCTATGAGCTCAGCATGCGTGCAGGAGGCAGCGGCAAAGCAGTTGTCGATGTAGCGAAGGAAAAGAGGGACAGATACCCATATAGACTTGGAACATGGACTATTCCACAAAAAGGCAGGCATAACTGGGACCCAAGCGGGTGCCCATGGCTACACCCTTGGTTTGGAGGAAGTGGGTGGAGCCAAAGGAGAAATTATTCAGAGTAACAACTAATTCCGCTAGACGAAGGAGAGTGGTGGTAGAGGGGAATTGGTTAGGTCTGGAATCCAAAAATAAGCGAATAGCTTTGAGACCGTCCTGGTGGGGGATGGAGGTATATAGGAACTGGACGTCCATGGTGTAAATAAGGCGGTGGGGTCAGGGATCTTAAAATCATTGAAAAAATTCAAAGTGTGAGAAGTGTCACAAACATAGGTGGGAAGAGATTGAACAAGGGGGAATAAAACAGTGTCAAGTTATGCAGAAATGCGTTCGGTGGGGCAGGAGCAAGCTGTGATTAAAAAAAAAAGAAAATGCAAGAAATTCTAAGCAGGAAAACCAACACATCTAAAGAGTGAAATGGAATTAGTGGATCAAATCAATGATCTTTTATCGGAAGTTAATGGGAATGGGAGACCCTTTCCTTTGAGATGGATTTAGAGCAACACTCGGAAGGTGGTGGGTGCTTTCATGCAGACCGAGGGTCCAGAGCATGAGTGACAGACAAGTTCAAGTTGAGTTCCAACTTAACTGCACATTAGACTGTTTAAGTGTAATGGGCCCTTTTTTGTCTTTTTACTCTTTTTTTCGTCTAATAATCATTTGCTTAAATTAACATTCTTAAATATACTTCTTTTTAATTGTATGCAGTGTACGATCTATTATATCTTGTCGGGGGCATTAAATCACAGAGCATTCACACAAACTGGAGTTTGAGTGGGTGAGACATCCCAACCTCATGGATTTGGTGGGACCAGAGTTGTCTACTCCTTAGATGTACGAAGCAGGAGAAAGGTGGGTTTATTGCCGCTGAATTCAGTAGCTGTCAGCAAGGGGCTAACGAGCTGGCTTTCCAGGAACACCCAGTATAAGAGGTTTCAGTCAGAAGAGATCCCGTTCCCATTCAAAAAGATATTGTCATTAGTAACAGTCTTGCCGAAGGGTTTCAGCCAAAAACATTGACTGTACTCTTTTCCTAGCTGCTGCCTGGCCTGCTGAATTCCTCCAGCAATGTGTGTGTTGCTTGTAATTAATATAGTATGTCCTCTATTCACAATGACTGAGTTGTCACTTCTATTGCATGAAATTTTGTGATTTCTTTTGGCATTTTATGTATTAACTTCTATCAGTATTCCCTGATAACTATATTCGAAGCATTTGTAACATTACTTTGTAAACATTTTGAGAAGAATTTTAACCAATCAGAACAAGCCATAGAATTGAAGATCAAGAAACTACTGTGGGTTCTAAAAATATGGTCAAACCAGTAAGTATTGGAAGCAATTAACAATTCATGTAGCATCAGAACTGACAAAGGACCTTTGTTCTGAAACATTAACTCCTCTTTTCCACAGATGTTGTCTGACCTGCTGAGTGTTTCCAGCATTTTCTGTTTTTAATTGATGTTTATACTGTAGGCGGCTTT
This sequence comes from Hypanus sabinus, assembly GCF_030144855.1. Classification (NCBI taxonomy): domain Eukaryota; kingdom Metazoa; phylum Chordata; class Chondrichthyes; order Myliobatiformes; family Dasyatidae; genus Hypanus; species Hypanus sabinus. The sequence continues at coordinate 89,104,778 of NC_082708.1, read as the reverse complement.
TGCCAATACTCAATGCAATAGCAGGAAAAGAGCAGATTCAGGCAAATACCATCAACTCTGGCTGCACAGGCACGGTAACTGTTGGCACAAGAGGTCTAAGCTCAGCTGCAAATAAAAGGACGGTAGGCTCAGGTGGAGTGGCCAGTGTCAGAGTGTGCCACTGATAGAATGGGAAGGCGCTGGCTTCATCGGCCTCAGAGTCAACAGGTGAGGGTACAGTTAAGCGGCAATCCTTTTCTCATTAGTACGGAGTAGTCAGGATGGAATGCTCCTCCTGTCAGATGTGGGAATTCAGGATACCTGATGGTTTCCCACATGACTACATCTGTGGGATATTCCAGGTCAAGGAGTTCGAGCTCAGGATCATTCAGGAGGCTGAAGATATTATAGACAAGACATTTGAAGAGGTGGTCGCACCCGGAGTACAGGCTTAGGGCAGTAGAAGGGTGACCACCAGGAAGGGTTAGGGATTAGGAAGTCAGTGCAGGTTTCCACTGTGGTCGTTCCCTAAACAATAGGTATACCTTTTTGGATACTGCTGGGGGTTGACCCAAAAAGGACATGGCAGCAGCAGCCAGGCTGGTACACTATTACCAGCTCTGAGGCTCCACAGAGCAGGTTAAAGTCAGGCAGTGTGATCATTACAGGGAAGTTGATAGTTTGGGGGACAGAAAAGAGATTCTGTGGCTAGAAAAGACACCAGGATGGTGTGCTGCCTCCCAGGTGCTAGGGTCTAGGATGTATTGGAGAGGCTGCAGGATATTCTCAGGGGGAAAGTTGAACAGCCAGGGGGCATCTTGCATATTGGCATTAATGACATTGGCAGAAGAGTAGAAGAGGTCCTACACAGTTAATACAAAGATTACTCCCAGTGGAACGGGCTAGTGCAGGTAAGAATGGGGTGATTGCACGGATGAATGAGTGGCTATGGAGATGGTGCAGGGGACAGGGTTTCAAGTTCTTGGATCATTGGAACCTTTTCTGTGGAAGGGAAGACCCGTACACGAGGGACCTGAAATGAAGAGGAGTCAATATCCTGGCCAGGAGGCTTGCAGATGCTACTTGGGAATGCTTAAATTGGCTGGGAACCAGAGCACCACATCAAAATGGAAGGATCTGACCAGGGCAGATGTCAGGGAAAGAATCAGGCGAATTCAAAATAACAGGTATGAAAGGTCAGATAGTTTGAAGTGTGTATATTTTAATGCCAGGAGTATTATGGGTAAGGGTGATGAACTTAGAGCATGGATCAGTAGATGGAACTACAATGTTGTAATCATGTCAGAAGCTTAGTTAAGCGAGGGGAAGGAACGTGTCCAGTTTCCTAACTTTTATAAAAGATAGAGGAGGTAAAAGGGGGGGGGGGTGGTTGGTTGCTTTTGCACTACCAATCGGGGACAATATCACAGCAACACATACAAAATTCTGGAGGAACTCAGTGGGCCAGGCAACATCTATGGAAAAAAATATAGTCAACATTTTAGACCAGGACTGGCAAACAGGGTGTTGAGATTTTGTGTGTGTTGCTCAGATTTCCCGCATCTGCAGATTTTCTCTTGTTTAGGGACTGTGTAGCAGAGGAGACATAATGGAGGGATCAGACACCGAGTCCATTTGGGTGGAACTCAGGAATGGGAAGGGTGCAATCACACTGATGGGATTGCACTGCAGACCCCACAATAACCACTGGGACATTGAGGAACAGATATGCAATCAGATTAAGGAATGCGTACAAATAATAGGGTTGTTGTCATGGGAGATTTCAACTTCCCTCATATAAACTGGGACCTTCTTCGTTCAAGGGGTTTAGATGGGGTAGAATTGTAAAATGTATCCAGAATTGTTGCATGGGGTGAATGGTGAATTGGCCATTTGGATTCAGATTTACCAGGATGCTGCCTGGTTTAGAGAGTATGCATTATGATCAGAGATTAAGGAAGCTAGGACTTTAATCTTTGGAGAGAAGGAGGATGAGAGGAGACATGATAGAGGTGTACAAGATATTAAGAGGAATTGACAGAGTGGACAGCCAGAGCCTCTTCCCCAGGGCACCACTGCTCAGTACAAGAGGACATGGCTTTAAGGTAAGGGGAGGGAAGTTCAAGGGGGATATTAGAGAAAGTTTTTCACTCAGAGAGTGGTTGGTGCATGAAATCCACTGCCTGAGTCAGTGGTGGAGACAGATATACTAGTGAAGTTTAAGAGACTACTAGACAGGTATATGGAGGAATTTAAGGTGGGGGGTTATATGGGAGGCAGGGTTTGAGGGTCGGCACAATGTTTTGGGCCATAGGGCCTGTAATGTGCTGTACTATTCTATGTCCTATGTTCTATTATTAAATCATGCTATGCAAAATAGCAGAAAAGAGAATTTAAAGCCTGCGTTAGGTTATGCAATGAGGCAAGTTTAAGCTTCAAATTTGATAACAGTCCTGCAAAGCAGTTCAGCAAGGAGTGCAACTACTTAACGTTAAAAGTGAGGAGGAAGTGACCTTCTTTGTAGCATGCCTGCCCCTCAGCTTAATGCCAAGGACTTTGGGTGACGCATTTCATTGCAATAATTCATTTCTCTGTAAACTGTGAGGGAACAGTGCATTCAGGACTGGAGATTTGGCAAGGTACAATACGATCTCCAAAAAGCCACTCACATGCAAAGTGACAATTCCTGTCTAAACTTGAATCATAAAGATACCTGACAGCTGTGGCAGGACTTAAGTGCCATTGTAGAGTAATGAAATTGGTGGAAATGTGCACAATTCACAACCACCTAGACTGGTGATGAGACATTTGCAGGCTTACTGCCAAGTCTGGTGAATGCTGCAGCACCAAATGGTTGTAGATGGTTTGAGGCTTGTGATCAGTGGTGTGATGTAGGGATCGGTGCCGAGTCCTTTCTTTTCATCTGTCAATGATCTGGATGATAATGTAGTAAACTGGATCTAATTTGGCAGATGACACCAGGATTCGGGGTGTTGTGAACAGTGAGGAAGACTATCAAACCTTGCTGCGGGATCTGGACCAGCTTGGAAAATGGCAGGTGGAATTTACTGCAGATAAATGTGAGGTGTCGCACTTTGGGAGACAAACCAGGGTAGGTTTTACATGGTGAGCAGTAGGGCACTGAATTATGTTCTAGAAATAGTGTGATCCGAGACCTGGGATTACAGATTCATAATTCCTTGAAAGCGCCTGCACAGGCTGATAAGGTTGTAAAAAAACTTGTGGCACAATGACCCTCTTAAATCAATGTATTGACTACAGGAGTCGGGATGTAATATTGAAATTGTGTAAGACCTTGATGAGGCCTAATATAGAGAATTGTGTGTAGTTTTGGTCACCTATCTACAGGACAGATGTAAGTAAAATTGAAAGAGTACTGAGAAAATCTACAAGGATTGTGTGGGTCTTGAGGACCTGTGTTGTAGGGAAAGGTTGAATAAATTGAGACTTATTCCCTGGTTTAGGAGATTGGGGGTGATTTCATAGATGTATACAAAAGTTGGCTGGCTGGTGGCGCAGCGGCATCAGTGCTTGACTTTGGGGCGCGAGGTCCCGAGTTCAAATCCGGCCAGCTCCCTTGCACGCTGTCCATCTGTGCCTGGGTCGAGCTAACAACTTGAGCCTCATTTAAAAAAAACTTGGAGAGGGATGTTTCCACAGGTTTCAGATGCCCAAGACATACTATACCATGAGCAATCATCAAAAAGATTGGTGCAAAAAGTTTGTCATGACGGTGCCCCGACAACTCTACCAGGAGTTAAGGGCACGCACACAGACAAACACAATTATGAGGGGTGTAGGTTATAGATAGGGTAAATGCAAGCAGGCTTTTTTCCACAGAAGTTGAGTGAGTCTACAACTAGAGGTCATGGGTGAAGGGTGAAAGTTGAAGTATTTGAAGAGGGAGCTTCTTCACTCAGAGGGTAGGGAGAGTGTGGAATGAACTGCCAGTACAAAAGGTGGATGTGGGATTGATCTCAACTTTTAAGTGAAATTTAGATAGGTACATGGATGGGAGGGGTATGGAGGGCCATGGTCTGGGTGCAGGCTGATGGGACTAGGCAGACTGGTAGTTCAGCACAGACTAGATGGGCCTAAGGGCCTGTTTCTGTGCTGTTCTATGACTATGACCCAGTGATTTTAGCTTTGAGGCTGAAATCCTCAGGAGGGTGTACATCTGGCTCAGAGTGTGTATTTAAGATCCATCTTAATCCACCAACTGGAGTGTTTACAGATGTCTTCACACTCATTGCAGCATTCTAAGGTATGCTACTGCTTCAAGCAGGCTTCAATCATACCAGTCGGTGCCCAAGAAGAATGTGGTAACCTGCCTCGGAGAATATTGTCCAGTAGCAGTTACTGTGATGAAGTGCTTCAGGAGGATGGTTATGAACCATACAGAGTCTAGAAAAAATATTCAGCACCCACAACTATTTTCACATTTCACTGTCTCATTTTCTAAAATTAAAATATATTGAAGTAGGATTTTTGAGCTAATTTACAAAACATAGTGCATCAACCTCTTTTTTAACCTCTCGCTGCTAAGGGCAGAAGTTCCCACTTGCTTCAAAAAGGCCAGTGCCTAAGAAGAATAATATGATCTGTCTTAATGACTATCACCAGGTAGCACTAACATTGACAATGATGAAATGCTTTGAGAGGTTGGTCATGACTGGACTGAACTTCTGCCTCCGCAAGGACCTGAACCCATTGCAATTTGCCTATCGCTACCATAAGTCAATGGTAGACGCAATCTCCAAGGCTCTTCACACGGCTTTAGACCTCCTAGACACACAAACACCTACATTGGGATGCTGTTCATTGACTATAGCTCAGCATTTAATACCATCATTCTCACCACTACCAATGGGCAGGAGGTACAGTTGCCTCAGGTCCCACACCAACAGCTGGAGTCACGGTTATTACCTCTCAACCATCAGGCTCCTGAGCCTGCTTGGCTAACTTCACTCATCTTGACTCTGAACTGATTCCACAACCCGTGGACCTCACTGCCTTTCAAGGTAACTAACCTGAACCTAAGTTTCAAGGGAACCACAGATCATGTTCTCAGTATTACTTATTTTTTATTTGCCCAATTTGTCTTCCTTTGCACTTTATTTAGTTAGTCTTTATGTATAGTTTTTACATTAATTCTATTGTAAATGCCTGCAAGAAAATGAAACCCAAGGTCGTGCATGGTGATACCTACATATTTAAATACAGGTCAGCCTTCAGTAATCTGACTACCTCTAATCCAGTTCCTTTGATAATCGGGCACTGATCTCAAATTTTCCGCGGAACTGTAATTTCAAATTTCCCGGGCCACCGTACCAATCTGCTGTGCATTGTTCTGGTTGCACTAGATCTGTTCATGTGTTGGCATATTCTTGTAAGTACAAACAGGTGATTCCTGCTTGTTTTCCTGCACTTATTAATGTCATTTACAAGGAGGCGCAGCCACCCAGCACCCGCTCATCTCACCCGCCAGAGGTGGGGAAGCTGGCGTGCGCTGGGTCAGTCTGCCTTCTCACCCGCCTGCTGCCAGTCGCACACTGCCCTCCAGTGTCGCCCGGCCGGTGCTCCATTCTCTTCTGCCTACGACCTCAGGTCAGACGTGGCAACCCATTGAAATTAAGCATATTACTAAGCGGAGGAAAAGAAACTAATGAAGATTCCCTCAGTAACTGCGAGTGAAGAGGGAAGAGCCCAGTGCCGAATCCCCGGCCGCCTGGCAGTCGTGTGAAATGTGACGTATAGAAGACCTCCTTTCTCCGACTTCTGCTTCTGCTCACCCAGATGTGCTGCCACCATCATCAACAGTTTTTGAAGAAACTGTTGTGTAGTTTCAGCACCAGTTCCTGATGCTTCACTCATTTTTCAAGATGAAGATGTTGATGATCCTGACAACCCCACACTTGCAGACATATAACTTTGCCTGAAGGTATATTAAACATCTCACTTTAGAAGCAGAAGTGCTCAACTGTTCTGTATGTTAATTCCTGTACATTTACATGTATCCTTTATTTTATCTGTGTCTGTACAGTATATGACTTCATTAAAATTTCACTTGCTACTCATTTAATATTTCTGTTTCATTATTATCTAACTTGTACTGATTTACATGATATTTTAAAGGTATGATGAGGCTGTTAGCTATTGCTTAATGTGAACCTTCTGTAATTCGGCATTTTCACTAATCCAGCACTCCTCAGGTCCCAGTGGTGCCGGATTATAGAAAGTCGAACTGTCATACAGTTACATTGACTTTAACTTTGAGAAAAAGGGTAAATGCAGCTAAGTGTTACATTTATTTTCTCTCAAATTTTCTATTTGTTTTTTTGGTATTGTTTCATATTTCCAATAAGTTTGTTAATATTTGAAAAGCTATTTGACATGTCCCCAACAACTCTTACCAATTTGTATCAATGCACCATGGAAAGCATTCTATTGAGATGCATTATAACTAGGCATGGTAACTACTTGATCAAAGTTTTACACACAGTCCAGCACGTTATAGAAATAAACCATCCCTCCATTGATTCCCTCCATTGGTAAAACAGCCAGCATAACCAAGGACCACATTCCTCCTGGACATGTCCTCTTCTCCTCTCTCCCATTGGGCAGGAGAGAGAAAAGCATGAGATCACGTACCACCAGGCAGAAGGACAGCTTCTACCCTGCTGGTATAAAATTATTGAACAGTTTCCTAGTACAACAAGATGGACTATTGACCTCATAATCTACCTTGTTATGATCTACACACACTGCATTTTATTCTGCATTCACTTCATTGTTTTACCTCAATGCACTGTGTAATGATTTGATCTGAAACAACAGTATGAAAGACAAGCTTTTCTCTGTCCTCAGTACCTAGAAACATAGACAACCTACAGCTCAATACAGGCCCTTCAGCCCACAAGGTTGTGCCGAACATTTCCCTACCCTGGACAATAATAGGCTTACCTATAGCCTTCTATTTTTCTAAGCTTCATGTACCTATCCAAAAGTCTTTTAAAAGACCCTAAAATATCCACCACCACCACCTTTGCTGTCAGCCCATTCCATGCACTCACCATTCTCTGAATAAGAAACTTACTGCTGACATCTCCTCTGTACCTACTCCCCAGCACCTGTGTCATCTTGTGGAAACCATTTCAGCCCTTGGAAAAAGCCTCTGACTATCCATACAATCAACATCTCTCAACATCTTATACACCTCCATCCGGTCACCTCTCATTCTCCTTCGCTCCGAGGAGAAATGGCCGAGTTCGTTCAACCTATCCTCATAAGACGTGCTCCCCAATCCAGGCAAAATCCTTGTAAATCTCCTCTGCACCCTTTCTATGGATTCCACATCCTTCCTGTAGTGAGGCAACCAGAACTGAGCACAGTACCCCAAGTGGGGTCTGACAAGGATCTAATATAGCTGCACCATTACCTCATGGCTGCTAAATTCAATTCCATGATTGATGAAGGCCAATACACCGTGCACCTTCTTAACCACAGTCAACTCGCACAGCTGCTTTGAGTGTCCAATGGAATCGGAACCCAAGATCACTCTAATCCTCCACACTGCCAGGAGTCTTACCATTAATACTATATTCTGCCATCATATTTGACCTACCAAAACGAACAACTTCATACTTTTTGGGGTTGAACTCCATTTGCCACTTCTTAGCCCAGTTTTGCACCCTATCAATCTCCCGTTGTAACTTCTGACAGCCCTCCGTGCTATCCACAACACCTCCAACCTTTGTGTCATCAACAAACTTACTAACCCATTGCTCCACTTCCTCATCCAGGCCATTTATAAAAATCGCAAAGAGTAACGGTCCCAGAACAGATCCCTGAGGCACTCCACTGGTGACCAACCTTCATGCAGAATATGACCCATCTACAACCACTCTTTGCCTTCTGTGGGCAAGCCAGTTCTCGATTCACAAAGCAATGTCCCGTTGCATCCCATGCCTTCTTACTTTCTCAAAAAGCCTTGCAGGGGGTACCTTATCAAATGCCTTGCTGAAATCAATATACACTACATCTGCTACTCTTCCTTTATCAATATGACATATCCAACTTGAAGCTTTCCAAAAGCTTCAGCACATCCTCTTTCTTAATATCTACATGCTCAAGCTTTTCAATCTGCCGTAAGTTGTCACTATTATCACCAAGAGCCTTTTCCATAGTGAATACTGAAGTGAAGTATTCATTAAGTACCTCTGCTATTTCCTCCGGTTCCATACACACTTTCCCACTGTCACATTTGATAGGTCCTATCTTTCACGTCTTATCCTCCTGCTCTTCATATACTTGTAGAATGCCTTGGGGTTTTCCTTAATCCTGCCTGCTAAGGCCTTCTCATGGCCCCTTCTGACTCTCCTAATTTCCTTCTTAAGCTCCCTCCTATTAGCTTTATAGTCTTCTAGATCTCTAATATTACCTAGCTCCCTGAACTTTTTTATAAGCTTTTCTTCTTGACTAGATTTATTACAGCCTTTGTACACCATGGTTCCTGTACCCCACCATAACTTCTCTGTTTCATTGGAACATACCTATGCAAAACTCCACACCAATATCCCTTGAACATTTGCCACATTTCTTCTGTACTTTTCCCCGAGAACATCAGTTTCCAATTTAAGCTTCCAATTTCCTGCCTGATAGCCTCATAATTCCCCTTACTCCAATTATACACTTTTCTAACTTGTCTGTTCTTATCTTTCTCCAATGCTATTGTAAAGGAGATAGAATTATGATCACTATCTCCAAAATGCTCTCCCACTGAGAGATCTGACACCTGACCAGGTTCACTTCCCAATACCAAATCAAGTACAGCCTCTCCTCTTGTAGGCTTATCTACATACTGTATCAAGAAACCTTCCTGAACACACCTAACAAACTCCACCCCATCTAAACCCCTTGTGACAGTAATAAGCCATACCCATACCTATACCAAAAAACAGTCGGGTGATAAGGCAATTTTGGGGACAGGGCCAGAAGGTTTCTCATTGCTCAATACCCTCATTACTTCATTCTTCACCTCCTCATTCAAAGCAAGTAATATCAGAGCAGGTGAGCTGTGAGCCCAGGCAGCGACAATGCCTCAGAACAATCAAGCTTAATAAATAATGTAATATCCTATGTTCTATAATGATAAACTGTAGGGGTAAAGTTGTTCTCTGATGATGTGGAAAATGGAAAGATGTTAATTCAGTTGTTGGCGTGTTTAGTTTCTTTTTCCTTTGAAAGCCTTGGATGTGCTTTATAAGAGATTCTCAATGTTATATAAATATAATTGCATTGCAATACAAGACACTTTTTCTCCAGTCCTTATGAACACACAGCAAAGACTAAGTTTTTAAATGCCTGCATTTAATGAGCTATAACTGATTAAAAATAGTTTTCTTGAAAATCATTGACAATAACATAACAATGGTTAGACCTACAAGGCTATGACAGAGTTTAGAGGTATTATAAAGTTAGCTAAAACTGCAAGTGTGAACTGGATAGGGGAAATACAATGAAGAAAGGTGCTACAGATTAATCAGCATTTGAAACCTAAAAAATTAATACCTGGCATATGATCAATCAGCCCAGGAAAATTCAAGGTCACTCACACTGGAAAAGTTAATCTTTTCATTTTCAATTTTCAGTATTCTGGAAATAGTTTTAATTACTATTTCTATTTGGACTACTGCAGGCATTGAGACATATAGTACAGAAACAGAGTCTTCAGCCTATCAATGGATGCCAACTATCAACACTCTATCTATAATAATCCAATTTCTAGCATGGAGCCTCTTGTACTTCAGGACTTGTCTTGAATATTGAGATTGTGTTTGCACCCTACCCCTCCATAAGCCAAGCACACTCTGGGTGAAAACAATTCTTCCATAGATCCCTTCAAAATTTCCTCTTGTTTTGAAATTTGAATCTGAAATACCCTGTTTGTTATGGCATATCATGAGGATGTGAAATGCTAATTTAAAGGCAAGTCATTTATATTGATGCATTCAATTTTCTTGCATGTTGTATTATTCCTTAAATGGTCAAGTAATGAGATTATACATGGACTTTGGTTTAGGTTCCAGAAACAAGTTCCCCCACAACACCTGGTCATTTCACTCCCCCTGGTCTGCTCACATTGAATGTGACTTTTGCAACTCAATGCAGCGTCCCAACTCCAGAACTTACCCTGAATCTATCTTCTACTTTGTTTTGCCCACAGAAAACAGTTATTCTTGTTATGCACTTCTGAAGCATGCCTAAAAATAATTCCAACTAAGAACAAGATAAGTGAAAAAGACTTAGGATTTCTAATACCCTTGAAGTGGATGGGGAGCAGATTTGTATAAGTCTAATCTGTTTCAAGGATTTAAAAAAAAACTGCAGAGGCCATTTTAATGTTAGAGTATTTGTCTTCCATTCAGAATATAACTTTAATCAATTCTTGCAAAAAAAAAGTAATTTTATCTTTCTTTAAACTTAAATCTCTGGCTGCCATATCATTCTAATAGGCTTTAGGGGGGTAAGAACCTGTCATCAAAAGCATTTGCTTTAACCTTGATGGTTTCAATGAACATAACAACAGAACTAGCTTATTACAAGAATTCATTAAATACTCTTCATTACACTGGTTCAGCTCATGATACTCTGAGTGTTGCTTCCCACAGCACTTACATCTAAATATAAAGTAGACAATAAACAATAGGTGCAGAAGTAGATCATTCGGCCCCTCGAGTCTGCACCGCCATTCTGAGATCATGGCTGATCATCCACTATCAATACCCAGTCCCCGCCTTGTCCCCATATCCCTTGATTCCCCTATCCATCAGATATCTATCTAGCTCCTTCTTGAAAGCATCCAGAGAATTGGCCTCCACCATCTTCTGAGGCAGTGCATTCCACACCTCCACAACTCTCTGGGAGAAGAAGCTTTTCCTCAACTCTGTTTTAAATAACTGTCCTCTTATTCTCAATCCATGCACTCTGGTACTGGACTTGCCCAACATCTGGAACATATTTCCTGCCTCAATCCTATCAAATCCTTTAATTATCTTAAACGTTTCAATCAGATCCCCTCTTAATCTCCTCAATTCCAGTGTGTACAAGCCCAATCTCTCCAATCTCTCTGCGTAAGACAGCCCTGCCATCCCAGGAATCAACCTAGTGAATCTACGCTGCACTTCCTCAATTGCCAGAATGTCCTTCCTTAAACCTGGACACCAAAACTGTACACAATATTCCAGGTGTGGTCTCACCAGGGCCCTGTACAAATGCAAAAGGACATCCTTGCTCTTGTACTCAATTTCCCTTGTAATAAAGGCCAACATTCCATTTGCCCTCTTTTCACTGCCTGTTGCACTTGCTCATTCACCTTCATCGACTGATGAACTAGGACTCCTAGGTCTCTTTGCATTTCTCCCTTACCTAACTCTACACCGTTCAGACAATACTCTGCCCTCTTGTTCCTGCTTCCAAAGTGGATAACTTCACATTTATTCACATTGAATGACATCTGCCAAGTATCTGCCCACTCACCCAGCCTATCCAAGTCTCCCTGTATTCTCCTAACGTCCTCTTCGCATGTCACACTGCCACCCAGTTTAGTATCGTCAGCAAACTTGCTGATATAGTTTTCAATGCCCTCATCTAAATCGTTGACATAAATCGTAAAGAGCTGTGGTCCCAATACAGAGCCCTGTGGTACCCCACTAGTCACCTCAAGCCAGTCTGAGAAACACCCATTCACTGCTACCCTTTGCTTTCTATCTGCCAACCAGTTTTCTATCCATGTTGAAACCCTGCCCCCAATGCCATGAGCTCTGATTTTACTCACCAATCTCCTATGTGGCACCTTATCGAATGCCTTCTGAAAATCTAGGTACACTACATCCAATGGCTTACCCTCTTCTAACATCCTTGTTACACCCTCAAAAAACTCCAACAGATTAGTCAAGCATGATTTGCCCTTGGTAAATCCATGCTGGCTCGGCCTAATCCTATTGCTGCGATCAAGATATGCCACTATTTCTTACTTAATAATGGACTCAAGCATCTTCCCCACGACTGACGTTAGGCTACCAGGGTGATAGTTTTCCATTTTCTCCTTCCCTCCCTTCTTGAAAAGTGGGATAACATTAGCCACTCTCCAATCTTCAGGAACTGATCCTGAATCTAAGGAACATTGGAAAATGATTACCAATGCATCCGCAATTTCCTGAGCCACCTCTTTTAGAACCCTCGGATGCAGACCATCTGGACCCGGGGATTTATTAGCCTTCAGTCCTATCAGTCTACTCATCACAGTTTCTTTCCTAATGTCAATCTGTTTCAATTCCTCTGATATCTTATGACCCGTGGCCCATCCATACATCTGGGAGATTGCTTGTGTCCTCCCTGGTGAAGACAGATCTAAAGTATGCATTAAATTCTGTTGCCATTTCCCTGTTTCCCATAACAATTTCTCCCAATTCATTCTTCAAGGGGCCAACATTGTTCTTAACTATCTTCTTTCTCTTCACATAGCTAAAAAAGCTTTTGCTATCCCCTTTTATATTCCTGGCTAGACTGAGCTCATACCTGATTTTTTCTCTCCGTATTGCTTTTTTAGTTAAGATCTGCTGTTCCTTAAAACTTTCCCAATCATCTGTATTCCCACTCATCTTAGCCCTGTCATACTTCTTTTTCTTTAATGCTATACAATCTCTGACTTCCTTTGTCAACCACTGTGGCCCCTTCACCCTCTTTGAATCCTTCCTTCTCATTGGAATGAACTGCTTTTGCATCTATTGTATTATCCCCAAGAATATCTGCCACTGCTGATCCACTGTCTTTCCTGCCAGGGCATCCGCCCATTTAACTTTGGCCAGCTCTTCCCTCATGGCTCCGTAGTCTCCTTTATTTAATTGCAACACTGACACCTCTGATCTGCCCTTATCCCTCTCAAATTGTAGATAAAAACTTATCATGTTATGATCACTACTTCCTAATGGCTCCTTTACTTCAAGATCACTTATCAATTCCTGTTCATTACACATCACCAAGTCCAAAATAGCCTCATTCCTGGTTGGCTCAAGCACAAGCTGTTCCAAAAATACATCCCTTAGACACTCCACAAACTCCCTATCCCGGGGTCCAGCACCTACCTGATTCTCCCAGTTCACCTGCATGTTGAAATCGCCCATAACGACTGCATTGCCTTTAGCACATGCCAGTGTTAACTCCCTAATCAACTTGTACCCAATATCCACGCTACTGTTTGGGGGCCTGTACACAACACCCATTAGGGTCTTTTTACCCTTACTGTTCCTCAGTTCAATCCACACAGACTCTACTTCCCCTGTTCCTAAGTCACCCCTTGCTAAGGACTGAATCTCATTCCTCACCAACAGGGCCACCCCACCCCCTCTTCCCATATTTCTGTCTCTACGATAGCACGTATACCCTGGTACACTCAATTCCCAGGCCTGATCCCCTTGCAGCCATGTCTCCGTTATCCCAACAATATCGTAGTTCCCCATTTTCATCTGAGCTTCAAGCTCAGCTGTCTTATTTCTGACACTACGCGCATTCAAGTATAGAATTCTTAGCCCATTCCTCCTCTCTTTGCTTAAAACACTGTCTATCGTACCTAACCCAGCTCCTTGAACTTCCATCGGGCTAATTGCACCTTGAATTTTGATGACCTTCTCAAGATCACCCAAACCTTCTACACATTTAATCCCATGCTCCTTCTGACCAACCCTCTGTACATGTAACTTTTCCAACACATGTTCTGTCTCACCTTTCTCCTTTACACAATTAATATTTGGGAAACGTGTATTCCCCACCTGTCCCTTATCCTTCATCATATCATCTTCTCTCGTATTCTGGATCCCTGCCTCTTGCACATCTAGTTTAACCCCCCCCGAGCAGCACTGGCAAACATTCCTGCAAGAATGTTAGTACCCCTCCAGTTCAGATGTAGACCGTCCCTTCGAAACAGATCCCAATGTCTCTGGAACAAAGACCAATTATCCAAAAACCTGAACCCTTCCTTCCTGCACCATGCTCTCAGCCTCGTATTAATGTGCTTAGTCATTCTATTCTTCGCCTCACTCGCACGTGGCACAGGTAGCAATCCCGAGATTGTCACCCTGGAGGTCCTGCCTTTCAGCTTCACTCCTAACTCCCTGAACTCTCTAAGCAGGACCCCCTCACTCACCTTACCTACATCGCTGGTCCCTACATGGACCACTACATCTGGGTTCATGCCCTCGTTCTCAAGAATAGCCTGTACCCGATCTGAGATGTCCCGGACCCTGGCACCAGGGAGGCAACATACCATCCGAGACTCCCGATCTGCCCCACAAAATCTCCTATCTGCCCCCCTGACTATAGAATCTCCTAAAACTATCGCTCTCTTCTCTTCCCTCCTCCCCTTCCTAGTTGAGGGTTCAACCTCTGTGCCAGAGGCAGGACCACTACAACTCATTCCTGGTAGGTCACCCCCATCAACAGTATCCAGTACGGTATACTTATTGTTAATGGGAATGGCTGCAGGGGTGCTCTGCTGTCTCTGCCTGCTCCCCCTGCCTCTCTGGACCGTCACCCATCTGCCTACTTCTTGGATTTTTGATGTGACTACCTCCTGATAACTCCTATCTATCTCTGCCTCTGCCTCCCAAATGATCCGTAGTTCATCCAGCTCCCGCTCCAACTCCCTAACTCAGGCTGATAGGAGCTGCAGCTGGACGCACCTCTTGCAGGTGTGGTCATCAGGGACAACTGTGTCGACCCTGACTTCCCACATACTGCATACGGAGCACACCACTGCTCTGACTGTCTCCCCCATACCTGAACTGGATTGATAGAATATGTCTAAAAAGCACCTAGCGACCTTACCTTCTACCCCTCAGTGAGCAATCACACAGGCTTATCGAAGTCCCCTTACGCCGAAGCCCACTTAGCCAAAGCCCAGGACTCTGCTTCCACGGACTCTGCTGCCCGCTTGACGCTGCCCGCTCTGAAAAGAAGTCCTGCCTTTTAAAGTGCGCGCTCGATGCTGACATCACTCGCGCCTGCGCAGTTCCCCCTCCTCCACAGGATTTGACCAGGTAGGCTTAAATCCTACCTACAATGGTCGAATTCTCTTAGATCCCAGCTGAATCACAAGCTGTAACTTCCTCCCGATTCAAATGGGAGGTAAGTACTTCTTTGTTGTACTTTATCTGGGACATGAGGAAATCATTACTGTGCTGAAATATTTGGGTTTGAATTACAATATTGCATGGAATTAACCTGCACCCATTATTTACCAATATTGGCCTACTTGTTTAGATGATAAAATTCCAGCTAGTTAAACAGACTCATCAATGAGAGGAGGCAGTGTTGCGAGAATATTTAGTGAAGTTAAAAACTCACACTTCACAATTCACGGACACGGTAACCATAACAGACTCATCATCACCAAGTGCGTTGTATTGCAATAACTAACATGGTTCTCTCATCCCCACTGTAGGAGCTGGGTTGGCACACAAACATCGAAGTGTTGGACATTACTGAGGACACGTTGGCAGAGGAATTAAAGCTCTCAAATATGACAGTACCCTGTCAAAACCCTATTATTCCCCTATCTTCCCCCCAAATTCCTAATCCCTTTTGGTTACCTGCAGATGACGTAAACATGAACTGTAACTGAATAGCAATGCTCTGTACCTTTCCCCTTTCTTATACAGAAGGACTGCGAGCTGAGCATGTGGAGAAATACAGAATCAAGACAGAAATGATGAAGACCTAATGTCATCTGCTACCTGACTTTGCAGTCTGAACCATCGTGTTTCTAACTAACCATACATGTAGAAATAAACTGCACCCAGCAAATATAAGGTGCAAGTTCATTCATGGTGAACAAGTTCCAATGCCCAATAAGGCAAAAATCACAAAAGAGAAATCAGATGAGCGTTTAGATGGGGCTGAACAGAGAAAGGCAGTGGAAATACTTATTTACTGGGAAGCCTGCCTGAAAACCTTTATTCAGTTACATGTATTTAGTCCATAGACTATAAGACCATAAGATATAGGGGCAGAATTAGGCCATTTGACTCATCAAGTCTGTTCTGCCATTTCATTATGATCGATCCATTTTTCCTTTCAGCCTCAGTCTACTGCCTTCTCCCTCTATCCTTTTTTTCCTTGATCAATCAATAATCTATCAACCTTTGTTTTATGTGTACATAAAGATGTGGCCTCCATAGCTGCTTGTGGCAACAAGTTTCACAGATTCACTACATCTGGCTGAAGAAATTCCTCCTCATCTCCATTCCAAAAGGATTCCCTCTATTCTGAGGCTGTGTCCTCTGGCCTTAGCCTTTCCCACCACAGGAAACTCCTGTCGTTTCTCTCTCCTCTCCCCCTACCTTTCAAATCTACTCCTCAGCTTATTTTCTCCAGTTCTGTTGAGGGGTCTCAGCCCGAAACATCCACTGTCGTTTTTTCCATAGATGCCGCCTGGCCTGCTGGGTTCCTCCAGAATTATGTGTGTGCTGCTCAGATTTCCAGCTTCTGCAGATTTTCTCTTGTCTGTGATAGGAAACATCCTTTCCCCATCCACTCTATCAACGCTCTTCAACAGTCAATGAGGTCACCTCTCATTCTTCTCTGTTGAACTGAGAACAGACCCAGAGCCATCAAACACTCTTCACGTGACAAGCCATTCAATTCCGCAATCATTTTCATGAACCTCCTTTGAACCCTTTCTAGTTTCAGCTCATCTTTCTAAGATAAGGTGCCCAAAAATGCTCACAATACTCCAAGTGAGGCTTCACCAGTGCCTGATAGAACCTCAGCCTTACATCCTTGATTGTATCTTCTCATCCTCTTGAAATGAATGCTAACCATATTTGCCCTCATCACCACAGATTCAACCTGCAAATTAGCCTTTAAAGAATCCTACACAAGGACTCCCAAGTCCCTTTGCACCTTAGTTTATTGTATTCTCTTTCAATTTAGAAAGTAGTCAACCATTTAGTTTATTCTACCCAAGTGCAGAACCATACACTTCCTGACACTGTATTCCATTTGCGACTTCTTTGCCATTCTCCTAACCTAACTCCTTCTGCAGAATCTCTACTTCCTCAAAAGTACCTGCCACTTCACCCATCTTTGTATCATCTGCAAACTCTGCAACAAGGCCACCAATTCCATCATTAATGTAGAAACGATCGGTCACAACATAGACCCTTGTGGAACACCACTAATCACTGGCAGCCAAACAGAAAAGGCTCCCTTTATTCCCACTCTTTGCTTTCTAAAGCCACTACTTTAACCATGCTAGAATCTTTCCTAAAATACCATGGGCTCGTAGCTTCTTGAGCAGCCACATGTGTGGCATTAGTCAAAGGCCTTCTGAAAATCCAAGTATGCAATATCAACTGATTTTCCTTTGTCTATCCTGCATGTTATTTCCTGAAAGAGTTCCAATAGATCCGGCAAGAAAAGATTTTCCCTGAAGGAAGCCATTAAAGAATCAGAATTCTGACAAGCTGCATGAATGTCTGGTCTGGGGTGGGGGCTGGGGGTCTACTGCACAGGACCGGAAGAAGCTGCAGAAGGTTGTAAATCAAGTCAGCTCCATCTTGGGCACTAGCCTACCAAGTACCCAAGACATCTTCAGGGACTGGTGTCTCAGAAAGGCAGCGTCCATTATTAAGGACCTCCTGCACCCAGGGCCATGCCCTTTTCTCACTGTTACGTAGGATCAAGTAGGAGGTACAGAAGCCTGAAGGCACACACTCAGTGATTCAGGAACAGTTTCTTCCCCTCTACCATCCAATTCCTAAATGGACATTGAAGCTTTGGACACCACCTCACTTTTTTTAATATACAGTATTTCTGTTTTTGCACATTTTCAAAAATCTATTCAATATATTTAATTGATTTACTTGTTTATTTATTATAATGTTTTATTTTATTTATTATTATTTTTTCTCTCTGCTAGATTATGTAGTGCATTGAACTGTTGCTGCTAAGTTAACAAATTTCACGTCACATGCCAGTGATAATAGACCTGATTCTTCTGAATATGACATATTTTATCATGTGCTTCCAAGTACAATGCAACCACACACTTAACAATCAACATCTTTGCAACCACTGAGGTCAGATTAGCTTGCTTATTATTTCCTTTCTTCTGCCTCTCTCCTTTCTTGAAGAATGGAGTGACATTTGCAATTGTCCAGTCTTCCACAACCATTCCAGAATCTAGTGATCCTTGGAAGATTATTACTATTGTCTCTACAATCTCTTCAGTCACCACTTTCAGAACCCTGGGATGTGCACCATCTTATCTACCTTCAGATTTTACAGTCTCCCAAGAATCTTTTCCCTAGTTACCAACTACGGAAACTCCACACTCTTCAAGACCCCTGACACCTAGAACTTCAACCAGACTACGAGTGTGTTCCATAGTCTGATACAAAATACTTATTCAGTTTGTCCGCTATTTCCTTGTCCCCATTACTACCTCATTACTACCCCATTGTTTTCCATTGGCCCATATCCACTTTCACCTCTCCTTTACTCCTTATGTATCTGACAAAATTTTTGGTATCCTCTTTTTGGCATTTGATAAGGTATCCCATGCAAGGCTTATTGAGAAAGTAAGGAGGCATCCAAGGGGACATTGCCTTGTGGATCCAGAACTGGCTTGCCCACAGAAGACAAAGAGTGATTTTAGACAGGTCAGATTCTGCATGGAGGTCGGTCACAAGTGGAGTGTTTCAGGGATCTGTTCTGGGACCCTTCCTCTTCATGGTTTTTATAAATGACCTGGATGAGGAAGTGGAGGGATGGGTTAGTAAATTTGCTGATGACACAAAGGTCAGGGGTGTTGTGGATAGAGTGGAAGGCTGTCGGAGTTTACAGCGGGTCATTGATAGGATTCAAAACTGGGCTGAGAAGTGGCAGAAGGAGTTCAACCCACTTAAGTGTGAAGTGGTTCATTTTGGTAGGTCAAATATGATGGCAGCATATAGTATTAATGGTAAGACTCTTGGCAGTGTGATCTTGGGGTCTGAGTCCATAGGACTCTCAAAGCATCTGCTCAGGTTGACTCTGTGATTAAAAGGCGTATGGTGTATTGGCCTTCATTAATCTTGGAATTGAATTTAGGATTCAAGAGGTAATGTTGCAGCTATATAGGACCCTGGTCAGAACCAGGTGCTGGGGAATAGGTACAGAGGAGATGTCAGGGGTAAGTATTTTACTCAGAGAGTGGTGAGTGTGTGGAATGGGCTGCCAGCAATGGTGATAGAGGCCGATACAATAGGGTCTTTTAAAAGGCTTTTAGATAGGTACATGGAGCTCAGAAAAATAGAGTGCTATAGGTAAGCCTAGTAATTTCTAAGGTAGGGACATGCTTGGTGCAACTTTGTGGGCCGAAGGGCCTGTAAGTTTTCTATGTTTTAATATTATTGGCAAGCTACACAGGAATGGCTTTAAAAACCTCAGTCCAATTGAGAATTTGTGGCTGGCCTTGAGAAGTCCATAGTTTCTGTTTCATAGTTTCATAGTCCATTTTAACCTTATTAATTAATGACTTTTTAAATTGCCTTCTAGTGGATTTTAGAAGCTTCCCAATCCTTTAACTTGCCACTAATTTTTGCCCTATTACATGCCCTCTCTGTGGCTTTGATTCTTTTTCCTTTAGAATACTGTTTCCTCTTTGGAATGTACAGTTTTGTTTGTGACTTCCCTTGTCAGCCAAGGTTGCATCATCCTGCCTTCAGAATACTTCTTCTTTGGAATGTATCTATCCTGTGACTTCTGACTTGCTCCCAGAAGTTCCAGCCATTGCTGTTCTGCTGTCATCCTGTTAGTGTCCACTTCCAATGAACTTTGGCTCATGTGTCTGTAATTCCCTTTTCTTCACTGTAATATTGATACACTCGACTTTCATTTCCTCTACTCAGATTTCAGGGTGAATTTGATCATGTTATAATCACTTGCCCTTAAGGGTTCTTTTACCTTCAACTCTCCAATCAATTGTGGTTTATTGCACAATGAACAATCGAGTATAGCAGCCAGTGGGCTCAACCATGAGCTTCTCTAAAAAGCCATCTTTAAGCATTCTACAAATTCTCCCACTTGCGATCCAGAACCAATCTCATTTTCCTAATCTACCTGCATATTGAAATCCCCCCATGACTATTTTTATCTCCCATTGTAATTTGTAGGCCACATCCTTACTACTGTTTGGCAGACCTATCAGGATATTTTTACCCTTGCAGTTTCTTAGCTCGATCCGCAGTGATTCAACACCTTCTGACCCTATGTCACCTCTTTCTAGTGATTTGATTTCATGTTTTACCAACAGAGAAATGCCGCCCTTCTGCATCTCTATCTGTCCTTTCAATAGAGTCTGTATTTTGGAATATTAAGCTCCCAGCTATAATGTTCTTTCAGCCAAGATTCAAAGATGCCAATAACATCATACATTCAAATCTGTAACTGTGCTACAAGTTCATCTACACTATTCCATATACTCCATGCATTCAAATATAACACCTTCAGTCCTGTATTCACCCTTTTGATTTTGTCCGCATTTTACAGTGCAACTCATCCTGTTGACAGTAACTTTGCCCTATCATCAGCCTTCCCTTGCTAGGAGTCTTAATACACATTGTCTCTGTTTGTAAACCAACTACCTCATCTTCAACACTACCTCTCTGGTTCCCATCCCCCTGCCAAATTAGTTTAAACCCTCCAGAACAACTCTAGCCAAACTGTCCACAAGGATATTGGACCTCCTCAGGTTCAGGTGTAACCTGTCCATATTGTACAGGTCATAGCTTCCCCAGAGGAGATCCCAATGACAAAAAAATCTGAAACCCCTACCACCTGCACCAATTCCTCAGCCACACATTCACCTGCAAAATCATCACTGGCACATCCAAAGATTACTACTCTGGAGATACTGCTTTTCAGCTTTTTAACTCTTTAAGATCAGGACCTCCTCACTTTGTCTATTTACAGTGCCTATAAAAGTTTTCATGATTTGTTGCTTTACAACAATTAATCAGTGGATTTAATTTGGCTTTCTTGACAGTGGACAACGGAAAAAGTGTCAAAGTCAAAACAGATCTCAAAAGGTTGCATGAGGATTGTGAGTGAACAGCCCTTCTCAAGTCCAGCCATAAATTCTCAAATGGACTGAGGTCTGGACTCTGACTTATCCACTCCAGACATATAACTTTGTTGTTTTTAAAGCCATTCCTGTGTAGCTTTGACTTTCTGCTTGGGGTCATTGTCTTCCTGGAAAACAAATCCTCTCCCAAGTCACAGTTCTCTTGCAGACTACATTAGGTTTTCCTCCAGGATTTCCCTGTATTTTGCTACATTTGTTTTACTCTGTACCTTCACAAGCCTTCCAGGGCCTGCTGCAGTGAAGCATCCTCACAGCACGATGCAGCCACCACCGTGCTTCACAATAGGGATGGTGTGTTTTTGATGATGTGCAGTGTTTGGCTTATGCCAAACATAGTGTTTAGACTGATGACGAAAAAGCTCAATTTTGGTTTGATCAGATTATAGAATCTCCTTCCAGCTGACTTCAGAGACTCCCACATGCCTTCTAGCAAACTGTAGCTGAGATTTCATGTGAGTTTTTTTCAACAGTGGTTTTCTCTTTGCCACTCTCCCATAAAGCTGCAACTAGTGAAGCACCCGGGCAACAGTTGTTGTATGCGCAGTCTCTCCCATCTCAGCCACTGAAACTTGAAACTCCTCCAGAGTCGTCATAGGTCTCTCGGTGGCCTCATTCTTTAGTTCTCTTCTTGCACAGTCACTCAGTTTTTGAGGATGACCTGTTCTAGGCAGATTTACAGCAGTGCCATATGCTTTCCATTTCTTGATGATTGACTTAACTGTACTCTAAGGGATATTCAGTGACTTAGAAATTTTCTTGCATCCATCTCCTGACTTGTGCTTTTCAGTACCCTTTCATGGAGTTGCTTGGGGTGTTGTTTGTCTTCATTGTGTAGTTTTTGCCAGGATACTGACTCACCAACAGTTGGACCTTTCAGATGCAGGTGTATTTTTACTACAATCAATTGAAACACCTTAACTGAACACAGGTCTCAAAAAACAGATCTCCGTTTAAAGAATTATGTGACTTCTAAAACACTATGATAATTTGATGTCATATTAAAGGGGGGAATACTTATGCAATAAATTATTTTGTGTTTTATATTTGTAAACAATTCAGATCACTTTGTAGAGATTTGTTTTCACTTTGACAAGGAGAGTCTTCTGTCGATCAGTGTCAAAATAAAACAAACTAAATCCACTATGATTCAATGTTGTAAAACAATAAAACATGAAAACTTATGGGTTTTGAATACTTTTTATAGGCGCTGTATGTTATTGGTGCCAAAATGTACCAAGCCTTCTCTCTGCTCATCCTTACCTTTGAGAATTCCATGGACATGATCTGAGACATTTCTGATCCTGGCACCAGCGAGGCAACATACCATCCGGTGTCTCTATCATGCCCACAGAACCTCATCTCCGTTCCTCTGACTATGGAATCTCCCATCAACACTGCCGTCTTCTTCATCTCGCTGTTGTTCTGAGCCACAGCACCAGACTCAGTTCCAGAGACCCGGTCACTGGCTCTCCTGTGGTCAATCATCCCCCTCAATAGTATCTAAAGCTGTGTACTTATTATTGAGGGGAACGGCCACAGGTGTACTCTGTACTGGCTGTGCATTTCCCCTCCTCCTCCTGACAATCACACAATTACCTGTCTCATGCAACCTAGGGGTGACTGCCTTCCTGTAGCTCCTGTCTATCACCCCCTCATTCTCCTGTACGAGTCGAGGGTCATCGAGCTGCAGCTCCAGTTTCCTAAAACATTCTCTCAGGAGCTGCAGCTCAGTGCACCTGGAGTGGATGTGTTTATATCTGGGGAGACTAGAAGTCTCCCAGACTTCCCACATCCCACACAGAGTACAAAACACTGCCCCTGGAGCCATTCTCACTAAACTAGAAAATTAGCAGATACTCGCCCAAGCCCGATGAGCCAAAGCCACTGTTAAGTTGGCTCACTCAAACAACTGACTGAGCTCTTTCTAATAAAACCCTCTTATTGATTGGTTGCTCCTCAACTCAGAGAAACTGCCATGAAGCTCTGCCTTTTAAATCTTGATCATGGTCCTGATTGAAAGTTAGCTCTTTTTACACACTGCCTCCTGCTGATTGGTCGTTCCTTGACTCGGAAAACCTCTGCAAAGTTCTGCCTTCTCTATCTCCTCTCTGCATGCTGACTCATTATTGTTGCTGATGAGACTAATCACTCAGTGAACATAATTATGTTTTAGATCTAGTAGCTGAGTCAAGTATCAGCAGAGTGGACAGCAGCAGGCTGAACACGCAGCCCTGAGGGCAAGGAGGGTGGGTACCAATACTCATCCTGATGGAGTTAGTGATGTTGCTGTCATTACAGATTGTCTGAAGTCTGCCCATCAAGAGGACCAAGACCCAGCTAAGGGAGGAGATGTTGAGACCCTGTAAGCACAGTTTACCCATTGGCTTCTGAGGAATGATCATATTGAACACTGAACTGATTTCAGTCAACTACATTCTGATGTAGGAGACACCATTGTCCAGGTAGGACAGGACCGAGTAGACAGCAAGGCTTTTGCATCATAGGTGGGCAGATTTGGGTGATACGCAGGCTGGTAGGGGTCCAATGTCATGACAAGACAGGATTTAAAGACTATCTGCTCAAAACACCTCATTATTATTGAGGTCAGTGCCACTGAATGGCAGCCGTTAAGGTGAGGGATGATGTGATGGCTTTGAGGCTTGCTGTGATGGTGGCTTGTTTCAGACAGATGTTAAAGATGTCCATAAGAACATCTCCTAGCTGGGCCAGATGGTCTCTCAGCGCCTGATCAAGGATGTTATCAGCTTTGCGTGAGCTGACCCTGACTAGGTTCTTGCTCATATCAGCTGTGTCAAGACCGAGTGACCACTCCTCAGGAGGAGGGGCATCTTCCTCACCAGTACATCATTCTATCATTTAAGCTATCAGGGAGAGAGGTGTTATTGTCACTGATGTACAGTGTGCTCTTATAATCAGTTATGGACTAACATTCATCGTGTGTCCATGGTATCACAGGAGTGGCTGTCAATTTTCTACGTGCTTGGTCTGAACAACAAACAAACCTCGTGACCATGTCTGCAGGTCTTCGTGCATTGACTTTTTGCCTTGTGATTGGCTGATTAGATATTTGTATTAACGAGTAGGTGTACAGGTATACCTAATAAAGTGGCCACTGACTGTATACAGCCACAATCACAATGGCAGTGAACTTCACTTCTAATAGTAGAGCCTGCACTTCAGCCATACACATTAATTCTGTGAACATATTCTATTGAGCCCAGATTCCAATAAAGAGACTGCAGATTAAATACATTTATAGCAGCCAATAACCTGATATGGGAGAGAACTAGAGTACCTGAGGACCAGGGAGACCATAGACACCCTGTTCAGAATTGAATGCAGGTCACTGGCATTGCGAGTCAGTGGTTTATTAAATGTATTGATGTGGTGCCCTTGATCTGTGTGATTTCAGCTCATCTTGCTTTTTTTGTTTCAAAGAACTGTTCTAGTTACTTTTTTGTGCAGAAGTCTGAATTAATCATTAAAGTCCTTAGTAACTACTAAGCAATTCCTTGTGAGTGTTTGCAATTTAGAACAATCTAGAAGCTACTAAATGTGTGTAATTTTGGAAAAAGCCAGATGGAATGAATTGACAAGTAGTAAATGTTCTTTTGAAATGATGTTGGCGGACAGTTCTTCCCAGCTGCAGAACTTGTGTTCATCTCTACAAGGCTGAGACAATGTGCACCTTTATATCACTGGTAGTCTATCCTGGCATGTCTCTGAAACCAGAGGCTTCCTGCTCTTCATGCTCTGCTGGATGTTCTGTTCCTCCTCAATAACCAGTGACATGATTTGCTACACAAATGTCCGACATGACCCACTGTGCTTCTCAGTGAACTCACTGACACCCAAAGTTTAGATTTTTGTGGTTTATAGACTATATCTTATTAATGCTTGGAGTATGGCTATTTTTGCTAAATGTATTTTTTACCAATGCTACTTGCCCTTCAAAATGTGATGGAGCATCCTTAATACAAATACGTTAAGAGACAAAATAATTCCTGTAAACTATTTGCTTCTCTATACCATGAGTTAATGTGCCTCATATTTGAAAATTAATTTAACAAGAGAAAATCTGCAGATGCTGGAAATCCAAACAGTGTACACAAAATGCTGGAGGAACTCAGCAGGTCAGGCAGTATCTATGGAAAAGAGTGAACTGTCAATGGTTTGGGCCGAGACTCTTAATCAGGTGAAAGGGTAAAGTAAAGAGCTGGGAAGTTGATTGGTGAAAGAGATAAAGGACTGGAGAAAGGGGACAGAAGGCCATGAAAGAAAGGGAAGGGGAGGAGCTCCAGAGGCAGGTGATGGGCAGGTAAGGAGACAAGGTGGAAGAGGGAAATGTGAATGGAGAATGGTGAAGGCAATTACCAGAAGTTCAAGAAATCAATGCTCATGCCATCATGTTGGAGACTATTCAGACGAGATATAAGGTGTTGCTCCTCCAACCTGAGTGTGGCCTCATCGAGCAGTAGAGGAAGCCATGACTGACATGTCAGAATGGAAATGGGAAGTAAAATTGAAGTGGGTGGTCACTGGGAGATCAGCTTTTCCTGGCAGATGGAGCAAAGATGCACATTGAAGCAGCCTCTCAATCTACATTGGGTCTCACTGATTGCATGAGGCTACCCTGGGAACACCGGATACTGTAGATGACCCTCAATAGATTCCTGAGTTAAGGAGTGACCAATCAGCAGGAGGCAGTGCATAAAAAGAGCTAACTTTCAATCAGGACCGCAATTAGGTAGTGATGGAGGAGGTGTAAGGGCAAGAAGCCTCCTGCTAAATTTCTGCACCCTCTACAAAGCCTCAACACCCTTTCTATAGTGGGGCAATGAGAACTGTGCACATTACTCTAGATGTGGCCTATCCAAAGTTTTATAAAAATGTAACATAACCTCCTGACTTTTGAACTCAATGCCTCGAATAATAAGAGCAAGCATTCCATCAGTCTTCTTAACCACCTTGTCAATCTGTGCAGCCACTTTTCAGGAGCAATGAACTTGGATTGGTGAGAGTAAGCATTCGGCACGGACTAGAAGGGCCGAGATGACCTATTTCTGTGCTGTAATTGTTTTATGGTTATATGTTATATGGTTCAGCAACACTGTTCAGGATCTTGCCCTTAACAGTGTACTGTCTCCTGGCATTTGCCTTATCTGGGTTAAACTCCATCTGCCATTTCTCTGCCCATATCTTCTATATTGTGCTTTATTCTTTTCCAGTCTTCTACACTATCTGTAACTCCACCGATCTTGGTATCGCCCACAAATTTACAAACACACTCAGCTACATTTTTTCATCCCGGTCACTTATGTATATCACAAACAGCAAAGGCTTCACCACAGATCCTTGCGGAACTCCACTAATGATAGACCTGCAGCTCAAATAAGTCTCTTCAACCACTACCCTCCATCTTCTACATGCAAGCCAAAGAACCAACTTGCCTTCTGGATTAGCCTACCATGAGGGACTTTATTAAACACCTGACTAAAATATATGTAGACAACATCCACTGCCCTACCCTTATCAATCTCACTCTGCAGCATGTCAGGGTTGTAAGACACGACTTGTCCCACACAAAGCCATACCGGTTCTCCCTAATTAGGCCACTGGTTTCCAAATGTTCTATATCCTATCTCAAAGAATTTTCTCCAGCAATTTCCCTACAACTAACATGAAGATCACCAGTCTATAGTTTCCAGGATTTTCCCCGTTCCCTTCTGAAATAGAGGTACAACATTAACAACTTTCCAGTCCTCCGGGATCTTGCCAATAGCTAAAGAGGACACAAAGACACTAATCAAGGGCCAAGCCATCTCATTTGTTGCCTTGTTCAATAACCTGGGGTAAATCCTATCAGACCTGGGGACCTTTCCACCTTAATACTCATTAGAAGACCCAACACTTCCTCCTCCTTGACCTCTAAATCCCCTAACATATTTATACAGTCAGTACTGATCTCCTGGTCCTCCATCTCCTTTTCCCTGGTAAATACTAAAGCAATATGTTCATTAAGTACCTCAATCACATTCTCTGCATGAAAGCAAATGTTGCCCCCTTATCCTTGAGTGGTCCCACCTTCTCGCTACTTATCATTTTATAATTCATGTGTGTATAGAAAGCTTTTATTTGGCTGCTCAGGCAACAGGAGTGAGTATTGGGAAGTCGGGAGAAAGGAGCAGATTCAGGCAAGTCAGAGGCCAACTGTAAATAAAAGGAAGGCAGGCTCAGAGGAGTGGTCATTGTCAGAATGGACATTTTCAGACTGTGGCAGTGACAGAGTGTGAGGGCTTCATCGATAACAGGCGGAGGTGCTAACAGGCTTTGGTGATAACAGGTGGAGGCGATAGCAGGCTTTGATGATAATGGTGGAGGTGATAATAGGCAGAGGCAATAAAAAGTGGAGGCAATAACCAGGAGGAGGTGATAACAAACAGAGGCGATAGCAGGCAGAGGAGCTAACAGATTTCGATGATAACAGGTGCAGGCGATAACAGGCTTTGATAATAACAGGTGGAGGTGATAACAGGTGGAGGTGATAACAGGCAGAGGAGCTAACAGGCTTCGATGATAACAGACAGAGGTGATAACAGTCGGTGGCAATAACAGGCAGAGGCACAGTTAAGAAGAGACAAGCTTCAGCATGGAAGGCTCCTCGTGTTAGATGCAGGAATTCAGGATGCTTGACAGTTTCCCTGATGACCACATCTGTGGGAAGTGCACTCAACTTCAGTGCCTGACTGATGAGGTCCAGGAGCTGGATGAACTCAGGATCGTTTGGCAGGTCAAAGATGTTACAGACATGACTTTACAATAGTGACTCTTGAAATAACACGCATGAAACAATGACAAAACGGGACCTTAATTTCAATGAGAATTGTCCCAAGTATATGCAACTGCACACTTTGAAGGGACATGAAACAGAACAATGGTGTTAAATGACTTTGGAGGGTTCAGGACTGTTGGGTAATATACACAATTTTGAGCCATTTAATTTAGATGAGTCTTTGTTTTTGCTTGGAGCCTGAACCCCTTTAACTCACTGGTAAACCCCAATAGTTCCAGAAGGAGCTGCCAGCATTAATTTAAATAGACGCTAGTGATTTCAGGACCTGGGTGTATTTACAGTACACCACAATATACCCAATGCTGGAAGACAAACAGTGCCAGCCCCTAACATTGGTGCTGAGGAATCTGTTACCCGATCTTGTGCCAGGATTTCGAGCTTTTTATTTTAAGGTAAGTTTCACAGCTGCCAGAATGGAATAAGATTTTTTAAAATTATCTGAGTGCTGTAATAAGTTTAGCTATTTAGTTATCATATTTTCTCCAGTTGAGATGATTCAATATAATAAATTATTTACCTGATTATAATAGTTTTGAATGCTTTTAAATATTAGGATCTATAAAGTGTATGATACAACTAAGAGCTTTCATAGATAGAAACATAAAAACGTAGAAAACCTATAGCACAATACAGGCCCTTCAACCCACAAAGCTGTGCCAAACACATACTTACTTTAGAAATCACCTAGAAATCACCCATAGCCCTCTGAAAAGACTCTATCGTATCCACCTCCACCACCGTTGCCAGTAGCCCATTCCACGCACTCATCACTCTCTGCGTAAAAAACTTACCACTGTCATCTCCTCTGTACCTACTTCCAAGCACCTTAAACCTTTGCGCTCTCATGTTAGCCATTTCAGCCCTGGGAAAAAAAGCCTCTGACTATCCACATGATCAACGCCTCTCAACAACTTATACACCTCTGTCAGGTCACATCTCATCCTCCGTCTCTCCAAGGAGAAAAAGCCGAGTTCACTCAACCTATTCTCATAAGGCATGCTTCCCAATCCAGGCAACCTCCTTGTAAATCTCTTCTGCACCCTTTCTTTGGCTTCCACATCCTTCCTGTCGTGAGGCGACCAGAACTGAGCACAGTACTCCAAGTGGGGTCTGAGCAGGGTCCTATATAGCTGCAACATTACCGCTCGGCTCATAAACTCATTCCCACAATTGATGTAGGCCAATGCACTGTATACCTTCTTAACCACAGAGTCAACCTGCACAGCAGCTTTGAGTGTCCAATGGACTTGGACCCCAAGATTCCTCTGATACTCCATACTGCCAAGAGTCTTATCATTAATACTATATTTGACCATCATATTTGACCTACCAAAATAAACCACCTCTCACTTATCTGGGATGAACTTCATCTGCCACTTCTCAGCCCAATTTTGCATCCTATCAATGTCTCACTGTAAACTCTGACAGCCCTCCACACTATCCACAACACCTCGAACTTTGTGTCATCATCAGGCTTATTAACCCATCCCTCCATTCCCTCATCCATGTAATTTATAAAAATCACGAAGAAAAGGGGTCCCAGAACAGATCCCTGAGGCACTCCACTGGCGACCGACCTCCATGCAGACCATGACCCATCTACAACCATTCTTTGCCTTCTGTGGGCAAGCCAATTCTGGATCAACAAAGCAAGGTCCCCTTGGATCCCATGCCTCCTTCCTTTTTCAATAAGCCTTGCATGGGGCACCTTATTAAATGTCTTACTGAAATCCATACACACTATATCTACTGCTCTTCCTTCATCAATGTGTTTAGTCACATTCTGAAAAAATTCAATCATGCTCGTAAAGCACGAGCTGCCTTTGACAAAGACATGCTCCCTATTCCTAATCATATTATGCCTCTCCAAATGTTCATAAATCCTGCCTCTCAGGATCTTCTCCAACAACTTACCAACAACTGAATTAAGACTCACTGGTCTATAATTTATTGGGCTATCTCCACTCCCTTTCTTGAATAAGGGAACATCTGGATCCCTCCAGTCTTCTGGAACCTCTCCTGTCCCAATTGTTGATGCAATTATCAGTTCCAGAGGCTTAACAATCTCCTCCCTCACAGTAGCCTGGGGTACATCTCGTCTGGTTCCAGTGACTTATCTAACTTGATGCTTTCCAAAAGCTTCAGCACATCCTCTTTCTTAATGTCTACATGCTCAAGCTTTTCAATCCACTGTAAGTCATCCCTACTATCACCAAGGTCCTTTTTGTGGTGAATACTGAAGAAAAGTATTCATTAAGTACCTCTGCCATCTCCTCCAGCTCCACACACACTTTTCCACTGTCACACATGATTGGCCCTATTCTCTCACACCTTATCCTCTTGCTCTTCAAATTCTTGTAGAATGCCTTAGGGTTTTCTTTAATCCTGCTCCCCAAGGCCTTTTCATGGTCCCTTCTGGCTCTCCTAATTTCATTCTTAAACTCCTTCCTGCCAGCCTTATAATCTTCTAGATCTCTATCATTACCTAGTTTCTGAATCTTTCATAAGCTTTTCTTTTCTTCTTGACCAGATTTTCAACAGCCTTTGTACTCCACCTTTCCTGCACCCTACCACCCTGTCTCTGTCCCATGGTCTCATGGTGTACTTATGCAAAAAACCACGTAAATATTCCCTGAACATTTGCCACATCTAAAAACATAGAACACAGAAAACCTACAGCACAATACAGGCCCTTTGGCCCACAAAATTGTGCCAAACATGTCCCTACCTTAGAAATTACTAGGCTTACCTGTAGCCCTCTATTTTACTAAGCTCTATGTACCTATCTAAAAGACTCTTAAAAGACCCTATCATATCAACCTCCACCACAATTGCCAGCAGCCCATTCCATGCACTCACCACTCTCTGAGTAAAAAACTTACCCCTGACATCTCCCCTGTAACTACTCCCCAGCACCTCAAACCTGTGTCCTCAGTGGCAACCATTTCAGCCCTGGGAAAAAGCCTCTGACTATCCACATGATCGATACCTCTCATCATCTTGTACACCTCTATCAGGTCACCTCTCATCCTCTGTTGCTCCAAGAAGAAAAGGCCGAGTTCACTCAACCTATTCTCATAAGGCATGCTCCCCAATCAAGGCAACATCCTTGTAAATCTCCTCTGCACCCTTTCTATGCTTTCCACATCTTTCCTGTGGTGAGGCGACCAGAACTGAGCACAGTACTCCAAGTGGGGTCTGACCAGGGTCCTATATAGCTGCAACATTACTTCTTGGCTCCTAAATTCAATTCCACAATTGATGAAGGCCAATACACATGTATGACAATTTTGTAATGCATTTCTCTGAGAACCTTTTCTCTTGATCATGAAAAGAAAAGGTAATTTGGTTTATTGAAAGCTGATAGTGTTAGGAGTGAAATCAACTATAGCTAACTATGGTAAAACACTTGAAGTATCATTGTTAATGCTTCAAATGTTTCATTGAAGATTTTGATGTAGAAACTTGAAAGGAGCAGTAGAAACTTGAAAGGAGCAAAGATGTCCTCTACCTAGGTTCATGAGAAGGTGGCTTTGGAGCTTAGACCAAAGGACAGACAGCAGTGCAGCAAGTGGTTTAGTGACTTCACATCAGTGGTAGAGATTAGTGAACATAGATGTCATCAACAGCAAACTTCCCAAAACTCACCCAACAACAACTTAATCTATAATGACTTATTCAAGATGTTCATATGCTCCATCACATCCTGGAGGTAAAGGTAAGACAGACATCATACTCATATTAGTCAGGTTGTGCACAGTGTTGGCACTTCAACAATGGCAACACATCACCTAAACTTATTGAACAAAGTTATTAAACACAGTTTCCTCTCTCGTGTGGGATAAGAAAAAAAATAGATCAGAACCAGAAGCAGCAGGAGATGTTGGAGAGATGTACTTGGATGTTCTCACCCTCTGGGAGAGAGGGTGACTGTTTAACTGTGGCCCTGAGTGAGGCTGAATCTAATAAAGATAATGATACCCAGCATCCTTGTTTCTCTTCCCACATTACATTTTACTCCTCCCTCATTTTACAGTTTTTATTGAGATACAATCTACAGATGAGCTAAGCATGGATTTCTCACTTTTTTCTTGTCACTACACTATTATAATTAACCTCTTTTTTTACTTCATACGTACGAGAACTGCAATATCCTAAGGCTTTAGGTGACAACCACAAGCAATAATAAGATGCATCACTGAGTTGCCGTTTTCAAGCCACCAGCTCCTAATGCCATGATCCCAACACCATGAGCAACAATAATCACCTTGTTGAATGATGGCAATTTGGTTGATTGGTTCTCTGATTTATTTACTTGTTACTGTGTTTGCAGTTTATAGTAACGTTTTATGTTTTTTCACTGCATTGCTGCTGCAAAACTAATTTCATATCATTTAAGTCTGTGACAATAAATCTGATTCTGAATTCTAATTCTGTTACAAATCAAAGATGGTGGTGGAGGGGTGTAATTCTGACTGAAGGGCCATGACTAGTGTTGTTCCACCAGGATCAGTGCTGTGCTACCATCAATGATCTGGATGAATGTTTATTTGTGTTTGTATTGCTTTATTATTGTCACATGTACTAAAATACAGTGAAAAACCTTTGTTTGGTGTGCTGTCTTTTGATCAATTATGCCATAAATAATTAAGCAAATTAGTAAAAGAAGACATGCAGACTATAGAGTTGCAGTTACAGTAAACATGCAACGTGAGTAGGTGCAGGCTAGATTGGAAAATCAAGTGCTCAAGAGTTCATCTTGTAATGAATGAGAGTTCTGTTCAAGAGTTTGATAATGATTGGGTAGAAGTTGTTCTTGAGTCAGGTGAGATGTGCTCATAACCTTTTACATCTCTTGCTCAATAGGAGAGGGGAGAAGAGAGAATTGCAGAGGTGGAAATTGTTCTTAAATCTGTTAGCTGCTGTCCTGATGCAGTGGGAAGTGTAAGAGGCCAATGGAGACAGATTGGTTTGCATGATGGTAGTTTCTCTGCAGTTTCGTACAGTCTTGGGTAGAGTAGCTATCATACTAATTGGACGGGGTGTTTTCAGTGGTGGGCTGATTTGTAAGTTTGCCGATGACTTGGTGCATTTTCATTGGCATTTCGATGGAGTCATGGATTATAAGGAAGATTGTCAAAGGAATATGCAATACAAATCAGAGGGAAAAATAATTGGGCAGATAAATAACAGATAGAGTTTAATTCAGACTAGTATGAACTGTTTCACATTGAAAAATCACAAGCAAGAGAATAATATATAAGTTCTTCCCGTATTGTGAATGCCTGAATTATGTTTGTAAAAACTACCAGGTTATCAACAATTGACAGAAACAGAATCCTTCAGTAAACCGGTAAGGTCTTGCGTTGTAAATAGCAGGACCCTTGGGAGCACCAATGTCCTGAGGATCTTGTGGTCCACGTTTATAAGTGGCAACACAAGCAGATAGAATGGTGACAAAAATGAATGGCATTGGTTGGGACATGGAGGATAAAAGCAGAGCAGTCATGATGCAGCTGTATATAACCTTGGTTATATCATATTTGAGATATTGTGTGTAGTTCTGGTTGTAAAAGAGGTTCACCAGGATTAGAGAGTACTAGCTGTAAGGAGAGGTTGCATAAATCTGGATTATTTATTTTCTGGGGTGTCAGAGCCTGAGAGGATATAAAATTATGAGAGGCTTAGAAAGGATCATTAGAGGCTTTATACTAAAAGGTATAGCTTTAAGGTGAGAGGGCTGAAGCATAAAGGAGATGTACCAATTTTATTTTATACAGAGAGTGGTAGATGCCTACAATATCCTGTCAGCAGAAGTGCTTGGAGCACACACAATAATGTTTAAGAGGCATACAATATGAAAAGGCAAGGCATAAAGGGATATTAGACTACGTGCAATCAGATGCACAGTTTAATTTGGTGTCATCGTGAAGCAATGGGGCTGTCCCTGTGCTGCTGCTCTTTGTTCTATGGATTGTACAGATCCCTGTCTAATATAGGACAGATATAGATATGACAGACATGGCATATGTACAAAATTAAGGGAGGGAAATTTAGGGGAGACATCAGGGGTAAGTTTTTTACACAGAGGGTTGTGAGTGCCTGGAATGACTTGCTAAGGATGGTGGTGGAGGCTAAAACATTAGGAGTATTTAGGAGCCTCTTGGACAGGCACATGGATGAAAGAAAAATGGAGGGTTATGGGGTAGTGTGGGTTTAGTACTTTTTTTTAAGGATTATATGGGTCAGCACAACATGGAGGGCTGAAGGGCCTGTACTGTGCTGTAGTGTTCTATGTTTCTATGGTTCTATAGTGTAGGCCTTCAGCACATAGATGTAGAGTTACAGAATGTATAGAATGGTAAAGTTACAGAGTTACAGACTCACAGTACGATACAGACTCTTTGTCCACCTTGTCTCTGCCAATAATCAAGTATCTATCATAATCCCATTTACCAGGTATTGGTTCACAGCCTACTGCAGCTTGGCAGTTTGAGTGTGCATCCAGATGCTTCTTAAATGTAATGAGACTTTCTCAATTCAAAGGCAATTAGGTATAGACAATAACTGCCAGCAACATCTATATCCATGAGAAAAAGCAGATGGCACTTTTTAAACAAATCAGCAGTATGATCCACCAGTCCAGAAATTTACCTTCCAGATGGTCACTCACATTGCTTAGGCTCTGCCCAGGTGAGGGACGATGGCTTCACGCATTATAAAGCTTTGCAGAAGCGTTTGTAATCGCATGCCATTTCTCTATTCCCCTTAGTGGCCCTAGTGTTTAGGGCAGTAATGAAGGCTCTCTATTTCTGGCGGTGTTCAGGACCTCCTTCATCGTGTCAGTAGCTCAATTTTCACTATTGCCAGTCATGCTAGATCTGAATGGAGACTCAACACCATCATATTCAGATAAGCTGTTTCCATAACAATTTTGTTTTACCAGGCAGGGTTGTTAGCCCAGAGGTAAACCCCAAACCTATCTTTTCCTACTTTTTCTCTTTCCATGAGACTATACTGCTGATACTACTACTACTGCCCAGTGGTTTTGCTCAATAAACTCACATTAAAATCAACAAAATCTCTTCATGTCTGTTCTTTTAGATCAAAATTTCATTTCTGGTTTCTTTCCCAAAAGCAAACTCTTACATGTCACTTAATCCATGCACTAATTCTCCTTTTGTTGTGTTTTCAGAACATCTTACAATTATACTCTCTTGCTGATTGTTCTGACTGATGAAAGAATGCTCAATTGCCTCCTCTGGCATCTGGTTCTGAGTACAAAGCTTATCACTTCAATATTTCAACCCATGTTGCATTAAAGTGTGCACTTATTTTCTCAATCATTTCAGCAAATGGGAGGTTATTGCATTTTGATGGTGTTGCTTAATTGTCAGAGTACACTTCCACTGGCAAAGCATTTTGCTTCTTCTCATAGATGCCTACATGGCCCTTCGCCATGTTTAGTCAATAGCCGCTGTTCACCTTGAAAATATGCGGTTACTGAGCTTTCCAAAATACGCAGTTTGTATTCTTACTGTCATCTTCTTCCTTTCTCTTGTGTTTATCTTGTTTCAGCTTCAAGTGAATGTCTTTTTTCACCATTAATTTGAAACTTTGCAAGCATAACCAGTCTCATTGTGTTTAACACGAATAGCTTGGGACTTTGATATATCACACTTTGGTATCAGTTTCATGTTTTCTGGCATACTTGTATTCTGTATTTGAATCTTACACAAATACACTTAGGCTAAGCATATCAAGCATTTCTTCTTCGTACTAAAGCCACATAAGTTCAGAAAATTAATTCTTCAATTATAATGAAAAATAAAACCACTATCTGCTGTTCATGCATCGGTTTGATTTTCTCCCGTGACTTCTTCGAGCTCATCTGCGGGTACAACTTAATTTTTATCTTTAATATCTCTCTTTTCCCTTTTCAAGGAGGATGGGATTCTGTCAAAGACCCTGACCTAGAACTGCACTCAAACTTTAGTTTTTTTACAATGTTGGTCCTGCTCTCTGGGCCCACAGGCCAGCCCTTTTTCGATATCCCAAGGCTGAGGCACAGAAGGCTAGCCCACCTTTGGGCTTTGCAACCCTGAGATAAGTCGATTCTAATCTGGTGCCACTGACTGAAGCACTGCAGGAAAAATCGAATATCGGAATCAGTGGATCAAAGGCTCTGTATTCAGATTGCCCTCCCTCATTCGTGGGGAGTTTTTGCTGCTGATTCCTGAGTTAGAGAACTTGGGAAAAGTGATGTGGCAGACTTTAACATCATAAATCAATGAGTTGTTTTGTTTATGTCTCCCCTCTTGCTGAGTGACACCTTTCTGCCACTTTATTAGGGAGAAAGAGCTTGTGACATGTGGAATTATCGGGTGAACAACTGTTTTTTGTTGTACTGAAGATCATGGTCTTCACAGGGGCTTTGTTAAAAGTTGTTTGGTGAGTGGAGGGTGCTGATGCTTTTTGCTGAAGTAAGTAGGGGAGGCCGATGCTTTGCTGCTGTTTGTTTGTGGGAGGGGGGAATGGGGGTCTTTGGGGTTCTAACATTTTTACTGTCACTCATTCTTTGGGGCACTCTTATGATTTTAGTGAAGAGCAAGAATTTCAGGTTGAATGTTGTATACGTTCTCTGATATTAAATGGAACTATTGAATCATTAATTGACCGCTCGAGTGGAGTATGATGTTCTCCCAACTGGTTGAGTTTGTTTAGTTGGTTATGGAAGCCAAGGTGGAATTTTATATTCTGCCTTTAATGAGAATGTCTGTGTGACTTTGTTTAATGGGGGAGGCTGATACACCGACAGCCTCCACATGGTCTTTGACAGATCATGGTCAGAGTCACAATAGCATGGACTGCAAGATGATTGGTGACCTTTTACCTGCTGCTGTGATGTGTCATCATTTGCTCCACCTCCACCAATAAGGTCTGGTTGGATCGCTCTGTCTGGAAACGCCCCTTGACCTTACCGCCTTGGCTGGTACTTCTGAATAACATATCCTTTTTTGGTCAAAGACTCCTTGCCCTTAAGCTGGAAGATTCATATCTTCCAGTTTAGAATCTGCTTCACAGCATCAGCTTTATTTATTCTCTTCTGTCAGGGACTGATCTAGATCTGTATTGACTGAGTTTGATGCATCATCGTTCACACAGAACAAGAAAAATGTGAAAAAGCTGAAAAAAATTGCATTTATGAATTACTATTTGTTAGGGAGCAGGGAAAGAGAGAGAAAGGTTCAGAGGGTATAGTTAATCAGAATCATCGAAAATAATTACGCAGCAACTTCCAACCTTCTATCACCAAGTCTTCTATTGATTTAATAAGAGTAATTGGCAATTGAAATAAGCAGGGTCCATTTGTGTCAATAAAGGCCAGTATCAGTTAGAATGGCCATTGTATCATGTATACAGTCAGCAGCCACTGAACAAAGCTGCTACTTGAGATTACTTACAGTATTTATCCAGATCCAAATTTGTTATAGTGAAGTTGCAATGGGAAATATCCACCTTTTCCATTTCTTTATGCTCATATGTAACCCCCGGTAAAGGGATTTCTGCTAATGTTGTAAGGTATTTCGTGTAATGATTTTCTGTAGAAGCAGTGTGTTCTGCTGGCAGAGTTTGGGTCACCGTTAGAGATGAGGGATGCTTAGGAATGTTGTGTCGTCCAGTTGGGAGTGTGGAACTTGGAGCAGGTCTAGAGAATGCTGGGAGAGGGGTTTTGTGACAGACGCTAAGATGCTTTTTTACCGGGAGATGGAGAGAGAAGAAGCTCAAGAGAACTGGCTGTAGGATTTGAACCAGTGGGAACGTGTGAGGGGGAAATTCTACAGGGGATCAGTGAATTCGAGTTGGTGCCATGACTACATCAAACACATTGGCTTTCAGAAGATTTGAGTTCCAACCTGTGCACATTTGACTGATAATTCTAATGGGCCCTTGTGTTTTTTTATTTAATAACTCTGATTAACCTAACATTCATAAATATACTTCCTTTATGCAGTGTTCGGCCTGTTATTTCTTGCTGATGGGTGACGGCATGGGGACGGTAAATTACACAGTATTCACACAAATTAGGGTTGAGGTGGGTCAGACATCCCAGCCTGACGTGTCTGGCGGGACCCAAGTCATATCGACCCTAGACGTACGGA
Organism: Hypanus sabinus; assembly: GCF_030144855.1. Lineage (NCBI taxonomy): Eukaryota > Metazoa > Chordata > Chondrichthyes > Myliobatiformes > Dasyatidae > Hypanus > Hypanus sabinus. The sequence goes on along the minus strand of NC_082708.1, from coordinate 89,066,557 downwards.
GCCGGGGAAAAGTGGTTTTCTCAACACTGAATCCGGTGGCTGTTAGCGAGGGGCCAATGAGCCACATCTCCAGGGATGCCCAGTAAAAAGGTTCTGACAAATATTCATATTGATAACTGGGAGGGGCAGTGGAATGTGCAGGGAACAGAAGATGTTGCATTGAGATAGAAAAAGATAACAACATTGAGATGTTGCATTGAGATAACAACATCCACAGCACCAACTTGAAAGGTGCATCAAAACTGAGCCAGGGCACAGTGTGCAGAAACTGGATTTGTAAACACAGTGGATAGCTATGCAACATGTAAGATTACTGAGAACAGCCACCATTTAGGAAACAGACTTCATAAAAGAAAACCAGGTAGCAGGGGCACAATGTAATAAAATACATGGGACACTTGTTATATGGAAATATAAAGAAAGCCCTTTGTCCCAGTCTTATGCAGAGAATCATGAGAAGTCTCAGATGGCTGCTTGTCCACCATCCTCAACAAAACAGTCATGGTCAAATCTAATAGCCTCTCAGTAACTTGTTATATTATTACAGTGAGCGGGTGAACCCAAACGCAGGACACTGGCACGGAGGTAGAGTTGGGATACAGACAAGGGTGTGAGCGTGGCTGAAGCTGAACGGCAAGCAGGAGGATAAACAAAAAGGCAGGCGGTAGGCAATGCTTCTCTCGACACTGAGCGGCGCAGTTAACACGGGTGAACAACAATACTGAAACAACACTTAGAATACACAATCCTAAGCGGCCAGGAACGTGAACTACCACACTGGCTGAAAAAAATGATCTGGAAGCAAAGCCAGAGTAACTATGGAAGAGAGTCAGGTGTGCTGCAAACAGAAGGCCCGGGAGAACATGTGGTAAAGGGAATTAGGGGAATATGAGGAATTAATGGTCAGGACCATGACAGTACCCTCTAGTTGTTACGTATCCCGTAACTGGATAACTTACCAGCAAAGACAGAGATGTCCGTTGAAGTCTGATGTCACTATTTTCGAACGTTTTTATTAATAAAGGGGCACAAAAGTAGGTTAATACAAACATTCAGATAATGCACGTCGTCAATACTCAATCTAAAGTGCGGGTATAGTAATAATCATCATTAAGAAGTGAGCTCTACTGTTGTCTAGGGGTTAATATATTGGAAATATAAAAGTTACTCAGAAGTCTGCAGGCTTCAGCCTTTTGGGAATCACTGGGTTTCACGTGGGGCGACCAAGAGAGAGAGATTGGGGAGAAGAGGAAAAACTTGCCGGGTCTTTATGAAGCTTCCGTTGAATCGGGGGAGCGTTGGTTCCCCCTCCCCGATGTTAGTTAAAAGCGGTTTTCCGTGATTCCAGCCACAAATTCCAATCCCAGAATCTAACGCACGTGGCTTCCTTCAAAATGGCTTCCCGCTACGGCGGGATCACTCTCGTGTCTTCTTTATACTTCCTTTATACTTCCTCACGGGGTCGCAGGTGTCAATCAGGTTGGGATGATGCAATCTCTCTCTCAACCAGCCCACTTTGCCCGAGGGCTTTTCACGTGGTCTCCATGGGACAATAGTCACTGTCGCCTTATTTGGCATCCCAGGTGGAACGCAGTACTCTGCACGTCTCTCTTTCTCTCCCACTTCCTGGGTCTACTGACCCCCCCCCTCAACGGGTGCTCTTGCGATTCTCACAAAGGAGGGGGCTGGGATGGAAGTCTCGGATGAGAGAAAGGTCTAGGATGATGGAGCGGGGAATCCAGATGTGCTCCTCAGGACTGTATCGCCCCCAATCGACGATGTACTGGAAACCCCTGCCTCGGTGGCACACATCTGGTATTTGCTGGACAGTGTAAGCTGTGTAAGGGTTTGGCAGGAGACCACAAAGGGCTGACACATGCAGGTTTTAGTTGGAAGTTGTGGAATGTGGGATGAATGCGCATGGATCTGGGTAGCTTGAGTTTGACCGCTAAGGGGTTGCTGATGCTCTCGATTTCGAATGGTCTGATGTAACAAGGGTTGAGTTTCTTGGATTTGGTTTTGAGGGGGACGTCTCTTGATTAGAGCCAGACCTTCTGTCCAGGCTAATAGTTGGTGCTGGAATCCAGTGGTGATTGGTGATACTCCAGTCACGGTCATCAGAGCAGAGCAGGACTGAGCGAGCATCATTCCAGACCTTGCAGCAATGGTGGAGATGGCCCTGAACTGAAGGCATGGCAAAGTCATCTTTGTGGGCAGGGAACAGAGGGGTTGATAGCCTACGGAACACTTGAAAGGAGACATACCAGTGGCAGTGCCGGTCAGGGAGTTGTGGGCTCCAGGATGACGGGTTACTGGAAGAAATGCGGTGCAGTACTGCTTCCAAGTCCTGATTAGTCTGTGGATGGAACCCAGAAGACAGGCTTACTGAAGCTCCGAGGGCTCGACAGAAGGATTTCTAGACTTGGGAGATGAATTGGGGCCCCGGTCAAAAACAATGTCAGAGGGAATTCCATGAAGGTGGAAGACATGTTGGACAAGGTCGGCTGTTGCACAGGCTTTTGGGAGTTGGAGAAGGGCTACAAAGTGCACGGCTTTGGAAAGATGGTCCACCACGGTGAGTATAGCTGTGTTATCCTGCGAAGGGGGAAGTCCAGTGACGAAATTGAGAGCAATGTGGGACCAAGGGCAGTCAGGTACAGGTAGGGGATGAAGCAGCCCAGCAGTTGGCCAATGGGAGGATTTTCCACGGGCACAAACAGTACAGGCGGAGACCAAGGAGTGAGTGTCAGGATCCATGGAGGGCCACCAGCAATGTTGCTTCAAAAGGGACAGTGTTCGACCGATTCCAGGATGGCAGGTGAACTGGGAAGTATGCCCCTACAGAAGAACATGGGAACGGACAGAGTTGGGCATGAAGAGACGATTGGTGGAGGGGCTCCATCGCCTGAGTCAGGTTGAGTCCATTGGGCCTCTCTAACTATGGCCTCAATCTCCCAGGTGAGGGCAGCCACGACACAGGATGGTGCAAGGATTGGAAGGGTCCTCCTCAGAGATGTATTGACGAGAGAGAGCATCTGGCTTCACTTTCCTGGAACCAGGCCGGGAGGTGAGGGTGAAGTTGAAGTGGCCGAAGAACAGTACCCAATGAGCTTGGTGGGAGTTGAGGCGTTTAGCTGTCTGGATGTATGCCAGGTTCTTATAGTCTGTCCAGATGAGGAATGGGTGTTCTGCTCCCTCCAGCCAGTGCCTCCACTCCTCCAAGATGATTTTGATGGCCAGCAACTCATGGTTCCCAATGTCATAGTTCTGTTTGGTGGGGGATAGACAGCGAGAGAAGGCGACACAGGGATGGAGCTTTTGGTCTGGGATGGAGCACTGCGAGAGGACCACCCCCACCCCAGAGTCGGAGGCATCAACCTTCACTATGAACTGGCGAGATGAGTCAGGCTGAACCAGGATGGGAGCGGAGATAAAATGCCTTTTCAGCTCTGAGAACACTGTCCGCTTTGGGAGTTCAGAGGAAGGGGGTTGCAAGAGAGGTGAGCTAGGTAAGGGGCGCTGCCACCCGGCTGTAGTCCCTAATGAAGCGATGGTAGAAATTGGCGAATCCCAGAAATCGCTGGAGTTGTTTAAGCGATGTGGGTTTGGGCTACTCTGCCGCCGCCCGGATCTTTTCGGGATCCATCCTCACCTGCCGGCTCTCAATGATGTATCCCAGGAAGCTGATGGAACAGGCATGGAATTAACACTTCTCGACCTTATCAAGTAATTTGTTCTCCAAGAGCTTCTGAAGAACCTGGCAGACATGGAGGGTGTGATCCTGGAGGTTACAGGAGAAGATTAGGATGTTGTCCAGATAAACAAAGACAAATCCGTTGATAAGATCCCTAAGGACATTGTTGGCCAGAGCCTGGAACACCACAAAGTGTTGGTCAAGCCGAAGGGCATCATCAGGTATTCCAAATGGCCGAGGGGGGTGTTGAAGGCTGTCTTCCATTCATCTCCTTCCCGTATCCTGACCAGGTGATAGGCGTTCTGCAAGTCCAATTTGGTGAATACAGTGAAGGAGTTTGAATGCTGAGCAGATCAGGGGCAGGGGATACTTATTTTTTATGGTAATGTTGTTCAGGCCACAATAGTTGATACATGGACGTAGCGAGCCATCTTTCTTCGCCACAAAGAAACTATAATCGATGAACAGCATCCTTCATAGGTGTTTGTGTTGTCCAGGTGGTCTAAAGCCATGTGGCGAGCCATTGAGATTGCATCTGCCATTGACCTATTGTGGCAAAAGGCAAATTGCAATGGATCCAGGTCCTTGCTGAGGAAGGAGGTCCATCTAGTCGTGACCAACCACTCAATGCGTTTCATCACTGTAGATGTGAGTGCAACCAGGCGATAGTCATTGAGGCAGCTCTCATTATTCTTCTATGTGTCGTGAAATTTGTTAAATTAGCAGCAGCTGTTCAATGCAATACATGATACTATAGAAAGAAGAAATAAATAAATATGTTACAGTAAGAATATCTATCTAACACACTCTGTCTCTATATATAGGTAGAAAGAAGAGGGGGTTGGAGCATCAAAGGGAGGCGATGGACAGGCAAGAAGATAAGCTGAGAGAGGGAAAGGGGATAGGGAATGGAGAATGGGGGGGGGTGTTGGGGGGCATTAGTGGAAGTTCAAGCCTCCACTTGAGGCTACCCAAGTGGAATATAAGGTGTTGCTCCTCCAACCTGAGTGTGGCCTCATCACGACAGTGGAGGAGGTCATGGATACACATATTGTAATGGGAATGGGAAGCGGAATTAAAATGGATGATCCTGCTTTTTCTGATGATGGAGAGTAGGTGCTCAGTGAAACGGTCTCCCAATCTACATCGGGCATCATCGTGTGGATAGTCAGAGGCTTTTTCCCAGGGCTGAAATGGCTAACATGAAAGAGCACGATTTTAAGGTGCTTGGAAGTAGGTACAGAGGAGATTTCAGGGGTAAGTTTGTTACGCAGAGAATGGGCTGCCAGTGACAGTGGTGGAGGCGGATACGATCGGGTCTTTTAAGAGTCTCCTGGATAGGTACATGGAGCTTAGAATAACCATCGGGCTATGGATATCCCTAGATAATTTCTAAAGTAAGGACATGTTCAGCACAGCATCGTGGGCTGAAGGGCTTGTATTGTGCTGTAGGTTTCTATGTTTCTATGTTTCGATCATTGACATACACGAGGCCACACTAGGAGCATCAGACAACAGACTTGTAGGTGAAGTGTCACCTCACCTGGAAGGACTGTTTAGGGCCCTGAATGGTAGTGAGGGGACCGGTGTCAGGGCAGGTGTAGCACTTGTTCCACTTGCAAGGACAAGTGCCAGGAGGGAGATCAGTGCTGAGGGACAATTGGACAAGGGAGTCACCTAGGGAGCAATCCCTGTGGAAAGCAGAGAGTGGGGGCAGGGGAGGGTAAGATGTGCTTGGTAGTGGGATCCCATTGGAGATAGCAGAATTTCCCGAGAATTTGTGCTGGATGCGGAGGCTGTTGGGGTGGCAGGTAAGGACAAGAGGAACCCTATCCCTGGTGGGTTGGTGGGATGATGGGGTAAGAGCAGACGTATGTGAAAGACCCTACTATATCCACTTCCACCACTGTCCCCGGCAGTCCATTCCATTCTCTGCGTATCAAACTTACCCTTGACATCTCCTCTGTACCTACTTCCAAGCACCTTAGAACTGTGTCCTCTCGTGTTTGCCATTTCAGCCCTGGGAAAAAGCCTCTGACTATCCAGACGATGATGCCCAATGTAGATTGGGAGACTGCTTCGCGGAGCACCTACGCTCCATCACCAGAAAAAGCATTATCTCCCAGTGGCCACCCATTTTAATTCCACTTCCCATTCTGATATGTCCATCAATGGCCTCCTCCATTGTCATGATAAGGCCACACTTAGGTTGGAGTAACAACACGTTATATTCTATTTGGGTAGCCTCCAACCTGATGGCATGAACATCGATTTCTCAGATGTCCCTCCCTTCTTTTTCACCATTCCCCATCCCTTTTCCCTCTGTCACCTTATCTCCTTGCCCGCCTCTCCCCCTTTTCCTTTCTCCTGTGGCCTTCTGTCCTCTTCTATCAGAGTCACCCTTCTCCAGCCCTGTATCTGCTTCACCAATCAACTTCCCAGCTCTTTACTTCATCCCTCCCCCTTCAGCTTTCACCTATCAGCTTGTGTTTTTCTCTCCCTACTCCTCACCTTTTAGATCTACTCCAGCTTTTTCTCTCCAGTCCTGCCAAAGGGTCTGGGCCAGGAACATCGACTATTCTCTTTACCATGGATGCTGCCTTGCCTGCTGAGTTCCTCCAGCATTTTGTATGTGTTGTTTGGATTTCCAGCATCTGCAGATTTTCTCTAGTTTGTGATTGGCTCTCCACTTCTGATCCCTCTGTGAGGATTGGTATGTGTTCCTTCACCTTATCCTTCCTGAAGTCCACAATCAGCTCTTTTGTTTTACTGACATTGAGTGCCAGGTTGTTGCTGCGACACCACTCCACTAGTTGGTATGTCTCTTACTTTTTTATGCCCTTCCGGCTCCATCTGAGATTCTACCAACAATGGTTGTATCATCAGCAAATTTATAGATGGTACTTGAGCTATGCCGAGCCACACAGTCATGTGTATAGAGTAGACCAGTGGGCTAAGCACACACCCCTGAGGTGCACCAGTGTTGATCATCACTGAGGAGGAGATGTTATCACCAATCCACACGAATTGTGGTCTTCTGGTTAGGATGTCGAGGATCCAATTGCAGAGGGAGGTACAGAGGCCCACTGTCTGTAATTTATCAATCAAGATTTTAGGAATGATGGATGTAGTCAATAAATCTCATCCTGACATAGGTATTTGTGTTGTCCAGGTGGTCTAAAGCCATGTGGAGAGCCATTGATGTTTTATCTGCCTTTGACCTATTGTGGCAATAGGCAAATTGCAATGGGTCCAGGTTCCTGCTGAAACAAGAGTTCATTCTAGCCATGACCAGCCTCTCAAAGCATTTCATCACCATTGATGTGAGTTCTACTGGGTGATTATCATTACACATCTCACACTGATCTTCCTAGGCAGTGGTAAAATTTTTGCAGCAGGTGGGAATTTCCAACAGTAGCAATGAGAGATTGAAAATGTCCTTGAATACTCCTGCTATCTGGTGACACAAGTTTTCAGAGCCTTACCAGGTACTCCATTGGGATCTGCCATCTTGCAAGTTTTCACCTTCCTGAAAGACAGCCTAACATCGGCCTCTGGACAGAGATCAGAGGGTCACCAGGATATTCACAGTTGTAATTGTATTCACCCTTTCAAAGTGGGCATAGAAGGCATTGAGTTTATCTGGTAGTGAAGCATCACTGCCATTCATGCTACTGGGTTTCGCTTTGCAGGAAATGATGTCCTGCAAACCCTGCCAGAGTTGATGTACATCTGATGTGGTCTCTAACATCACTCAGAATTGTCTCTTCACCCTTGAAATAGCCCGGCAAAAATTACTCCTGGTTTTCTTATACAGACCTGAGTTGCCAGAGTTAAATGCCACAGGTCTAGCCCTGAGCAGACGACGTACCTCATTGTTCATCCACAGCTTCTTGTTTTCATTAACAATAGTTAATTCTACTCATTTAACTGTCATGCTTTCTAAGGTAAATTCTCAAATTATATCCAAGTTAGTCAAATGCACCTTTATTAGAACATTCTCTTAAAATGCATTGAAGAATCAGCTTGCACTAATAATATTAAATGGTTGGCAGCAGGAGGTAATGTATTTGACCTCATTATCCCTCAGGACAGGTCAATTATATCATCCTTTGGATAAATATTTTTTATTTGTTCATTTTCTGAGTGTCACTCTGACAAGGGCAGCATTTCTTGCTCATGCCTAATTGTCCCCTGAGAAAGTGTTGTTGAGTCACCCTCTTGAACAATTTCTCTAGTGAATGGAGTGACAATGGTATATTTGAGTACCTTTTCCACCTTCTTCACACCTTGTGATGCATCAAGCAGCAATTGCCATTTCTTTAGCATTCGTCGGCTTCTTACACTACTCAACCCAGCCTGGATTCGAACCAGAGACCACTCGCCTGGATGTCCGTAGCAGGGAAGGTGCTGGGAACAAATTCTGAGCTAAAGGGTTAATAAGTGTGTGGGGAGGCAGGGGTTAATGAGTGATAATCTTTATGGATTTTTTAAAAGGTGGTGCAGTCTGATTAATTTTGTTCAATTGATTCTTTTTCTCTAACAGATAGCCAAATATGGTGATGAGGTTAAGTTGATTGATGAGGTCTAAATAGACTTCAATAAAGCCTTCAAAAAGTACCACATAGGAAGTCAAGCTTATAGAACACATGGCAATATGGCAAATTAGATCCAAAATTAGCTTGGTGATAGGAAGTAGATGATGCTGAAAGTTTTTTTTTAATTGGAAGCCTAAGATCTGAGGTGTACTACAAGAATCAGTGCTACACTTTTCCGATTTGCTATATAAACAACCTGGATAGAAATGGAGTATGTATGATTACTGGTTCAAAAATGATATCATAGTTGGTAGAACCGTTGATTGTGAAGAATGGAGTCTTTAGCTAGAGAATAATATTGATGAGCAATGTTCCTTCTAAAATATGTGTGTGCTCACAACTTTTGCTGCCAGCACACAAAGGAATTTAAACTGCACACAGACTTTGTCACCCTTGACTTGTTGACTTGTTGACTTGTTTCACAATCGTACTCAGTCACATTTCCTTTTCCATTTCCTGATGTGGACATTGTTGACAATGTGGAGTTTGCGATGACTTGCCTACAGATTTTAGAACTGGTTTAGTACACTCTTTTTATTGAAGAAGTTATTAATTAATTCATTATGTTGAATTTCAAAAAACCAAAGAGTGTGAAGTGCAAAGGAAAGCCGAATGGCTCAATGAAACAGTAGAAACTGCTACACTGAAAGCTCATGAGGTCAGGAATGTGCTGCTATGAGAAACATTTATGTACAGAACAGAAACTGGTGTTACCTGCATGTATTGTTGCAATGCAAAACTTGCTGGAGAATTTGCAAATATTAAGTGGAGTGATATTTGGAAACTTGAATTTTTAAAGCGTCGTTTAGCAAGCAAATCACATATGGATGGTGTGCAAAGGTTCCGGCAAGAAAAATCTTCATTACCCACTACATTGTGTTTTGAGAGACTGCAGATGAACAATAGTAAAAACAATCAAACCCAGGGGAGATCAAAGTTCTTATGGACAGTGTTTTGCTACCTGTTCAAATAAATACCTGTATATATAAAATCCAGTGCACACATGTTGTTGTTACTGGGCAAAAATTGCACAGCATGAGATTTTTCCGCACACTGGTCATTACAAGTTAGAGGGAATATTGTTGATGAGTTGATAAGAAGAACAGAGCAGTAGTAGATGGAATTTAATTCTGAAAAAGCACAAAATGATGCATTATGGCAAGACAAGTAAATTCAGGTGATACAGAGAGAATGCTAGGACCATAGGAAGTAATGATATGAAATGTGAGAAGTTCTGAAAGTAACAGAACAAGTAGATAAAACGTTTATGGAGGCTTATGAAACAATTGCTTTTGTTAGCTGGGACATTGAACCCTTGAGCAAGAAGGTCATAGCACCACTAAATAAATGATTACTAAGGTCATAGTTGGACTAATGCGTGCAGTTCCATCACTGATTTACGGGAAGGATGTGATTGCCCTGTAGAAGGGACAGAGGAGATTCCCCAGGATATTGCCTGGTTTTTCTAGTTATGAGGGGAAGGTAGATTTGATTTCCATGGAATGAAGCAGATTGATGGGTTGAGGGAAGATGGGGTTATGACTGTCATTATGAAGAGCATAGCAGAGTTAACTTGCAAAAGGCTTTTAGTAAGGGATAGAAGATTTAAGGGAGTTTAACAGATATACATCTTGTTTGGTCAAGAGGGTATTTGACAATGGAATGCCTGGTCTGAAAAGGTAATGGAGGTGCTACTTTCTCAGCATTTAGGAAGTATTTAAGTGAGCATGTGAAATGGATGGAACAGAAGAAATTAGATCAATATGGACACAGTGGACCAAAGGATTACCTTACTGTGCTCTGACTCTCTAACTGATTGGACATATTTTCTGCAGATGTAAAGTTGTTTATAAATTTATGCTTATTTTCAAATTTTCTCCCATTTTTTTCTACTCAACCGGTTTTCTCAGAACTGTGCATCATTCTTAAGCACATGTAAAAAAATTCTGTAAAGCAAAAAAAGCTTAAAAGACAAATTGGAAAGTTTCTGAATATTAAAAAAATACTATAAAGAGCAGTAAACTATTAAAAAAACAAAATCAAAACAACATTTGGTGTGATCTCCGTTTGCCTTTAGAACTGCATCACTTCTCAAGTACACCGTCATGCAGTTTTATAAGAAAATCAGCTTCTAGGTTGTTACAAACATCTTGGAGAATTTGCTGCAGTTTTCCTGCAGACTTTGGCTGTCTTGCTTGCTTCTTACTGTTGTCTCACCAATATCTAAAACAACATAACTTTCTATCTCCTTTACTCAATACTTTCATTTAAGAAGGCCAATGTGCCAAAAGCTCTTTATAACCCTATCTACCTGTGCCACCGCTTGAAATAAATTATAGACTGTATTCCCAGTGCCCGACCAGTCACTGTATAACACCTACCTGAGTTGGTCTTACCAAAATGCAACACCTTGTTTGTCTGCAATAAATTCCATCTGCCATTTTTCAGCCCATTTTTCCACCTGGTCCAGATCCCAGTGCAAGCTCTGATAGTCATCCACTACACCCCCAGTTTTGGTGTAATCTCCAAATTTGCTAATCCAGTTAATTACATTATAATCCAGACCATTGATATAGATGAGAAACAATAATGGACCCCGCACCAATCCTTGTGGCTCTTCAATTGTCACAGGCCTCCTATCAAAGGGGTAACCATTGACGACCACTCTCTGGCTTCTCCCACAAAGCCAATATCTAATCCAATTTACTTCCTCTTCCTGAGTGCCAAGTGACTGAACTTCCTGATAACCGCCCAACCAGCAACTTGTCAAATGTTTTGCTGAAGTTCATGAAGGCAACACCCTCTGCCTTGTCTTCATCAACTTTTCTCGTAACTTTCTCAAAAGCTCTATAAGTTTGGTTGGACATGACTGACCATGCACAAAGCCATGCTGACTATCCCTTATCAGTCCATATCTGTCCAAATACTCATATATCCAGTCCCTTAGAATACCTTCCAATAGCTTTCCCACTATTGATGTCAGCCTCATCTGCTCATAAATCCCTGGTTTATTTTTAGAGTCATTCTTAAACAGCAGAACAACTTTAACTATCTCCCAGTCTTCCAGTGCTTCTCCTGTCACTGAAGATGATTCAAATATCTCTGCGTGGACCCCTGCAATTTCTGAACTTGCCTCCCATGGGATTCAAAGGAACAACTTGTTACACCCTGGGAATTTATCCATTAATTTAGTGGTCGCCAACCCATCAATCACAATTGACTGGTTAATCTTTGAGACTTGCCCAGTAGATCCCGAAAAAATGAAAAATAAATACACAAATACTGTTGAGAGATTGTTTCCGGGTTGCGGGGTTTTAGTTCCGTTCTTTCTGCCCAGTGTGCATGTGTGTAGCTCCCCCGCCACACACTTGACTACACAGTGTACTCCACTGGTCCCCAACCACCGGGCCACGAGGAAACGATATGATATGGCAATATGAAATGATATGAGTCAGCTGCACCTTTCCTCATTCCCTGTCACGCCCACTGTTGAACTTAAATGCACGCGAGGTCATCAGTTGCCTAAACGCAGTGACGCTCTCACTGGTTGGCTTCGGGTAACCTGCGGGAAGTGCCATTGCTACTGGCCTGCAGCGCGGACTATAATGGAAATCTAATAGGTTGGTTAAACATGACCTACTATGCACAAAGCCATGCTGACTTTCTCTAATAAGTCCCTGTCTATCCAAATACTTGTAGATCCTATCTCTTAGTATTCCTTCCAATAATTTACCTACTACCGATGTCAAACTTACCAGTCTATAATTTCCTGAATTACTTTTGGTGCCTTTTTTAAATAATGGAACTACACGAGCTATCCTCCAACCCTCTGGCACCTGACCCGTGGATATCAACATTTTAAATATTTCTGCCAGGGCCCCTGCAATTTTAACACTAGTTTCCTTCAAGGTCCCTGTCAGGTCCTGGGGATTTATCTACTCTGATTTGCCTCAAGATAGCAAGCACCTCCTCTACTTTAATCTGTGTAAGTTCCATGACCTCCCTACTTGTTTGCCTTGTTTCTGTAGACTCCATTCCAGTTTCCTTAGTAAATACAAATGCAAAAAACCCATTTAATATGTCTCCCATTTCTTTTGGTTCCATACATAGCCAACCACTCTGATCTTCAAGAGGACCAATTTTATCCCTGACTATCTTTTTGCTCTTAACATACCTGTAGAAGCTCTTAGGATTATCCTTCACCCTGACTGCCAAAGCAACCTCATGTCTTCTTTTAGCCCTCCTGATTTCTTTCTTAAGTATTTTCTTACACTTTTTATACTCCTCAAGCATCTCATTTCCTCCCTGTTGCCTATACATGTTATACATTTCTCTCTTCTTCTTTATCAGAGTTCCAATATCCCTCAAGAACCAAGGTTCCTTATTCTTATTCATTTTGCCTTTAACCCTGACAGGAACATACAAACTGCACTCTCAAAATTTATTCTTTGAAGGCCTCCCACTTACCAATCATATCCTTGCCAGAGAACAACCTGTCCCAATCCTTTCTCATTTCTTCAAATTTGGCCTTTTTCCAGTTTAGAACTTCAACCCGAGGGCCAGATCTATCTTTATCCATGATCAAGTTGAAACTAATGACGTTATGATCACTGAAACCAAAGTGTTCCCCTACACACACTTCCGTCACCTGCCCTAACTCATTTCCTAATAGGAGATCTAATATTGCATCTTCCCTAGTTGGTACATCTATATGTTGATTTGGAAAACTTTCCTGAACACATTTTACAAACTATAACCCATCTAGACCTTTAACAGTATAGGAGTCCCAATCAATGTGTGGAAAATTAAAATCCCCTACAATCACAACTTTCTGTCTCCTGCAGTTGTCTGTTATCTCTCTGCAGATTTGCTCCTCCAATTCTCGCTGACTGTTGGGTGGTCTATAATACAACCCTATTAATGTGGTCATACCTTTCCTGTTTCTCAGCTCCACCCATATGGCCTCAGTAGACAAGCCCTCTAATCTATCCTGCTTGAGCACTGTTGTAATATTTTCCCTGACTAGCAAAGCCACCCCCCCCCCACCCTTCATCCCTCTGCCTCTATTACGTCTGAAACGTTGGAACCCTGGAACATTCAGCTGCCAGTCCTGCCCCTCCTGTAGCCAAGTTTCAGTTATGGCTATGATGTCATAATTCCATGTGTCAATCCAGGCCCTCAGCTCATCTGCCTTTCCCACAATACTCCTTGCATTGAAATTTACACACCTCAGAAGATTATTACCACCACACACAACCTTACTATTTGTGACTTTGCATGAACTACTAACATCATTTATTTTTACTCCCATTCCACTATCTACTCTGGCACTCTGGTTCCCACCCCCCTGCAAATCTAGTTTAAAACCTCCCCAATAACAACAGCCCTCAAAACTGCTTCGGTATCCTGAGTCCAAGCACCCTGCACTTAAAGACAAACTCATTGAGTTTTATCAGCAGAAAAAACATGAGCAAGTGGGACAGAAGCTAAGTGCCGAGAGCCACGAAAACTAAATTGTGGAATAGACTGGACATAAGGAACCTGCTTCGAGTATCGCTGTATTCCAGTCGTGTTTAACACCCTCACCCCCCCACCCCCTGTCAGCTGGTCTGCAAGAATAATGTCAATATTAAACTGGTCCACAGTACAAAAAAGGGTGGTGACCCCTGGTGGACATATATTATTTCTGCTTCCTGATGGCAGGGCTTTACTTCCATTTTTTTCTGCTCGGTGCGCATGTGTATGACTAATTGATTTAGTAGGTTGATCTTGCCTTTTACTAAGGCTGAGGTGGAGGATCTTGGGCTTAATAAAGGTTGGTGACCACTACACTACACTGTCTCAAGACAGCAAACACCTCCTCTTTTGTAACCTGTATGGGGTCCATGACTTTGCTTCTGCTTTGACAGACAGACAGACAGACATACTTTATTCATACAGAGGGAAATTGGGTTTTGTTACAGTTGCACCAACCAGGAATAGAGTAGAAATATAGCAAAATAAAACCAAAATAATTAAATGATAATAAGTAAATTATGCCAAGCGGAAATAAGTCCAGGACCAGCCTATTGGCTCAGGGTGTCTGACACTTCGAGGGAGGAGTTGTAAAGTTTGATGGCCGCAGGCAGGAATGACTTCCTATGATGCTCAGTGTTGCATCTCGGTGGAATGAGTCTCTGGCTGAATGTACTCCTGTGCCTAACCAGTACATTATGGAGTGGATGGGAGACATTGTCCGAGATGGAATGATGTTAGAGTCCGGTTCCACCTCCACCACATCACTGGCCTTACGAATGAGTTTGTTGATTCTGTTGGTGTCTGCTACCCTCAACCTGCTGCTCCAGCACACAACAGCAAACGTGATAGCACTGGCCACCACAGACTCGTTGTCAAACTTTTATAGACTTTGTTGTGGATGTTGCATTTGGTACAAAATATTTGGCAGCAATTAGTTTCAGGAATATACCCGTTGATATAAAAAAGTACTAAAATATTTGATTCTTCTCTTAGAAAAAGAAATAAGTGATTGGAACCAAAGAAAGACTGAAAATCCTTTCTTGTCTAATGCTGCTAGGAAAACTCTCCCATTTCTGATGTTGTTATATGTTCCACCTTAGGATAAATATAGTAGTATTGGTATGAATGTACCGATGAATATGAATACAATAACCATAAACTTGAAAGGGTCAAGTTTTTTTATTTCCTTAAAAAAAAATTCATGTTGAGAAAATTGTCAAAACCCTGTGAAAGGATGATGTCAAGTTCAGCAGCAGGACCACTCTTTGACTCTTCAGCTCCAGAACAGAAATGCATCTGGCTCTTCTTTGCAATATTCCCTAATCCCACAATGCAGAAATGATTAGCTATGCCTCATTACAACTTGAAGCTTGCACATTAGTTTTATTACAACAAAGGAACCATGTAGGAACCAGAGATCATGGGTTAAGGGTGAAAGATAAGAAGTTTTAGGAGAACATGAGGGGAAACTTCTTCACTCAGAGGGTTGTGAGAGTGCGGAATGAGTTGCCAACATAAGTGGTACATGCAAGCTCAATTTCAAAATTTAAGAAAAGTTTGGATAGGGACATGGGTAGTAGAGGCATAAAGAGCTATCGGGCTAGTGCAGGTTGATGGGAGTAGGCAATCAAATGGTTTTGGCATGGACTAGATGGGCTGAAGAGCCAGTATCTGTGCTGTAGTTCTCTATGTCTCAATAATTATGTATGTGTTCTCCATTTGCTTCGCATTTGTTGTTGTGGCATTTATTATGGTAATTAGTCACATGACTGGGGGCGTGATAAAAGTGAAGGGAATAAGTTACGTATCCTTGCTTATGTCATAGCAGTTTGTAGCACAGGACCAGCGCAGGTCGTATCTTCTGCTGACTGCTGAGATCATGCACAATAATGTTTAATTGTGTGTTTGTTAATTGTTAATAAAAGATTGAACAAACGGTTTGACTTCTGACACAGTCATTGGAACTCAGGGTGCGTCCTGCAAATATAACATTGCGTACAGTCACAGGCAAGTGGCAAACATTTTGTTTTGATTTTGGATTAGATTTCTGTTCCAGTAATGCAGAACAAATATTCCAAGAGGTCTGATAATATTAGCCTTTATACCTCAGAGTAGCTGTTGACCTTGATCTTGGAAAACTTTGTCAGAGAAGCAGTGCGTCAATTCTGACACTCATGTGGCTTTGTAACAGAGGTGGATACCAGGCTGGGTTGAAACAGGTTTGGTATGGTGAAGTTCCATGACTTTAACCTGTGCATGACCAGAAAAGGCATAGACCAGAGACGAGGTTGGAGCTGGACAAACAGTCTTCATTTGAGGACTGGATTACAGATAGCACAGGCTAGGACGTGAGAGTCACTACACACACAGGGTAGGTAAACTGAAGGCCAAGCAAAGTCAAGCACAACAGAAGGACAAAAGAGAAATAAACAAGGCAGAGGTGCACTGTTAACTAAAATGAGACACAGGTGAAAATAATCAACTAATGATCAGAGAAGGAGCATTGGAGCCCAGAGGACTTCGGTGCTCCTTGGTAATGAAGAATGGCAGCACCATACACCCACCCCATCCCACTCATATGGCTGCCCTAAGTTGATCTGGATGGTGACAGAGTAAATTTCTGATCAGGTCTTGATCCAGGATATTACTGAAGGTAACGCATGACCCTTCCTCTGGGCTGTAACCCTTCCAATCCACTGAGAACTGCAGCTGACCAGCCAATTGACAGTGTACATTGGCTGACGTTAATGATGTGAGGAGCTAGGGGTGTTCTCAGGACTGGCACTACTAACTGCACAGAAGAGGTATCAAACTTACCGCTCAAAGAGAAACTTACCCACCGAAGAGTGGTACAAGGCGATATAAAACAAACTCTTTCCAGAGCAGATGATTACTCCAAGAGGAAGCATTGTCTGACACAAGGTACCTCAGGGTCTTCTCCAGGTGCTGGTTGTTCCTCTGTCTGTACATTGGACTGGGGGTGAAATGCTGATGAGAGACTGACTATAGCTCTAATGAGTCAACAGAAGGCCTTCCAGAAACATAGAAAATAAGTGCAGGAGTAGGCCATTCGGCCCTTCGAGCCTGCACCACCAGTCAGTGTGATCATGGCTGATCATCCAACTCAGAACCCTGTACGTACACTAGGAGATAATCTGTGGGCCTCGTTTAGAATTAATGTCCCAGGGAAAGCCATGTGTTAGCCAACACCAATACTGAGGGGAGTTTGGGTAGGGGCACAAAATGGCAGCCTTGAAGAACTGGTCTGTTACTACCATAATCAGGGTGATGAGAGTCCAGTAATGAAGCCCATGGAAATAAGGGAGCAGCGATGGGAAGGAATGAGCAGTGTGTGTAGCAACTCCTGCAGGCATGATCTGGGTTCCTTGTTCTGTGTGCAGATGTGGAAGGCTGCCATGTTTGGTTTAACAACCCCCATCCATGTGCGTAACCACCAGAGGGGCTTGATGAACTCCTCTGTTCATGCAGACCCAGGCTGTCCTGTGATATGTAATGTGTCTCGTCACTGTAACATAGAGATAGGGATGAAAAGGTGACCCAGTGGGCCATCCCCAGGGACTGCCTCCAGACGATAGTCTCAACCAGTGCCACAAACCTAGATCTCGGGTAAAGTTCTGGGAAAGTGACCAGGACTTGTTCAAACTGCCTGCACAGGGTTTCCAGCTTTTGATTCTTCAAAACTAGATGGTAGGTAATGATAAAATCAAACGACCACTGAGCCTGCTAAGAATTTAACCTTGAATACAGTCCAGGTTCTTGTGAATGGTCCAGACCACAAATGGATGCTTGGTCAATGTCTCCTCTCCCTTAGGTCTAACTTGACCACCAACAGCTCTTGATTCCCCGTGTCACAATTCTTCTCCATAGAGGAGAGCCACCAGGAGAAGAAAGCACAGGGATGGAGTTTCTAGTCAGATAGGGGTCTAGCAAGGCAACAGCCCCAACCTCAACATCTGAGGCATCTACTTCAATGATGAACAACAGCTCTGGGTCAGGGACAACAAAGTTGTGAACCATTGATAAGCAAAGTTCCAATTCCTGAAAAGGGATCTCGGCTTCTGGAGACCAGTAAAATAGGCTGGAGGTTCCTCCAATCAGAGCAGTGTGCTGTGTTGGATCTGAAGGTGTGGATAAACCTCTGGTAAAATGGGTGAAACCCTGAAACCACTGGAGTTGCTTAATTACGGTTAGTCCATGGTGGCCTGGGTCTTATGGGTTTCATCTGCAGATCCCCCTTAGAGACGGTAGAACTGGGGAGGGGGACTGAAGACATGGAACTCACTCTTCTTCAGTATAGCGAATAGTTGGTTTTGGAGTAGGCAATGAAGGACTAGTCAAACATTTTGGACATGTTTGTGATAGGTCTTGGAGAAAATGAGTGTATTTTCATGGTAGATGAAGACAAAGAGACTTAGCATTTCTCAGAACAAAATTGAGGACTGCTGGGCATTGACTAAACTGATCTATTAGTAGTGGTCAATGGAGGTGTTAAAGGCAATTGTCCATTCATCACCCGCCCAAATGCAGAACAGGTTGTATATTCAGTTTAGTAAAGATGGTTGCCACATTCAGTAACTTGAAAGCCATGGTCATCAATGGCAAGGAGTACCAGTTCTTCACTGTGATCTTCATGAGGCCTTGATAATGTATACCTGGTCAGAGTCCACTATCCTTATTTGCCATGAAGAAGCCCACACCTGCAGGGGTGTGGAGGGGCAAATGAAACTGGGTACTTGGACATCACAGATGTACTCCTTTGTGCCTCCCTGTTCTGGAACTAACAGGGGGTAAAGTCTTCCTTGGGGTGGACAGGCTCCAGTTACCAATTCAATTGCGCAGTCATAGGTTCAATTAGGCTGGAGTTTTGTGACCCTTTCTTTACTAAAAAACCTCGAGCAGTTCTGCAAATGCTGGAGGAACTCTGAACAGCTTGGGAGAGACAGGAGGCCGCTCAGAAGAGGTGGGTAGACAGGCATCCCAGCAGCAAGAAGGACATCTGTGGACTGTACCGCTGGAGCAAGCAATTTGTGGGTTGTGGAGGGCCAACCAGGGGTGCCCCAATATCAAGAGGAACTCAGGAGAATGAATTCTGTGAACCAATATAGTCTTAATATGCTGCTCTATATGTAGACGGATGGAAGAAGCGAGGTGGCAGATCCTCCCAGGGCTGAGAGAACTTCCGTCCATAGCCAAAGCCTAACCACTTAGTTAAGATGAGTTAGGAGAACTTGAAGATCTCTAGTGAATCAGAATCCACAAAGGCTCCAAGAGCACAGTGTTGTTCATCCAGGAAATGGAGGTAGACAGTATGCACCAAGTGGGAGGAATGATAGAAACCATCAGACAGACAGACAGACTGACTTTATTGATCCCAAGAGAAATTGGGTTTTGTTACACTCGCACCAACCAAGAATAGTGTAGAAATATAGCAATATAAAACCATAAATAATTAAATAATAATAAGTAAATTATGCCAAGTGGAAATAAGTCCAGGACCAGCCTATTGGCTCAGGGTGTCTGACACTCCAAGGGAGGAGTTGTAAAGTTTGATGGCCACAGGCAGGTATGACTTCCTATGACGTTCAGTGTTGCATCTTGGTGGAATGAGTCTCTGGCTGAACGGACTCCTGTGCTTAACCAGTACATTATGGAGTGGATGGGAGACATTGTCCAAGGTGGCATACAACTTGGACAGCATCCTCTTTTCCAACACCACCGTCAGAGAGTCCAGTTCCACCCCACAACATCACTGGCCTTACGAATGAGTTTGTTGATTCTGTTGGTGTCTGCTACCCTCAGCCTGCTGCCCCAGCACACAACAGCATATATGATAGCACTGGCCACACAGACTCGTAGAACATCCTCAGTATCATCCAGCAGATGTTGAAGGACCTCAGTGTCCTCAGGAAGTAGAGACAGCTCTGACCTTTTTTGTAGACAGCCTCAGTGTTCTTTGACCAGTCCAGTTTATTGTCAGACCTTTCTTCCCTGCACATGTCAGTATGTGTTTCTGACAACTCCGGACAGGCAGAACAGAAATAGCCTGGATCACAACAGTAAGAGTTCTCCTCTGCCGGAAGTAACTGTCAATCTGCATGGAAGTATCAGTGAGAGTCTTGAGATCTTCAGCTGGTCCTCTGGCTGCCAATTCATCTTTAAATTCACCTGATAGCCCATGGTGGATCACAAGTACAAGGCCTACAGTGTTCCAACCACTCTCTATCGCCAGGGAGCAGAACTCAATTGTAGAGTCAGCCACACTACGGGTACCCTGATGCAGGTGGAGGAGTCAATTGACCACCTTTCATTTGCTGGATGGATGGTCAAACACCCTCTTCATCACCATGATAAAGAGAAATACACCTGCACAGCTCGGAGTTCTTTTCCCAGAACACCATAGACTGTGCAGAAGCTCTGCCAGAGATGAGAGACAATTATACTGGCCACAGAGGGAGCTTGGTGGATTGGAGCTAGAAAGCCAGAGAGCACCGTATAAGAAGCCCTCAACAGGTCCCAGGATTGCCATCAAAACGCTTGGGCACTGAAAAGTTCAGAGACTCAGCATTTGGGGTGGCATCAGGGATTTGCTGACTCAGTCAAATGAACTTGGTGAGCAACTGCAGGGTGGTAGAGCTCTGCTGGAGCACGCATTTATGTCCACTTACCGTGACTTTTTGGCTGGCTTGATGAACAGAGATACTCATTCTTTGTTGGGTCCATGTTGTGGCTTAGTCTGGCTGTAATGCCAGGCTGGGTTGAACTGGAGTTGTTGTGCCGAAGTTCCACATCTTTAACCCATGGACCACCAGGAGAGGCATAAACCAGGAGGACCCCAGTGCAGTGGAGGCAAGAAACGGAAGGAATTCAACAAAGAATCTTCACCCGAGGACGAATTTGTAGAGAACCCAGGTTAGGTCTCAAGAATCAACACATGTGCACACACTCAAAAATAGGGAAAGACAAGTAAAGCAGATGGAACTTAAATGGAGAAACAAAACAAGTCTCAGGAGCACTATGAACTAAAATTAGACGCAGGTGAAAATAATCAACTAATAATCGGGGAGGAGGAGTGTCAGAGCATGGAGGACAGCGGCACCCCCTAGTGATCAGACCAAAGCATAACAAATTATTTTACTCAGTAACTTGGATTAACTAAATAGATGGCAATTTAATTGAATTTATCATAGATGACATGTCATGCCAAACAATGGTGCTTAATAATGATTGATCCTTACACTGGCCTTGTAGGAACTATCCAACAGAATAACTTAACTTTCTTCCACATATAAACTTATTTGATAAACAATTTAAATCATGGCCTTTTTGACTATACCAATTATAGACTGGTTTGGCAGGTTCGCTTTGCAGGCTGTGTTATCTTGTCTTGTGAATGTTATGAGTTCATAAGATCATAAGACATGGGAGCAGGATTAGGCTATTTGGCCCAATGAGTCTGCTTCCATCATGGCCGGTTCTTTTTTCCCTTCCTCAGCCCCACTCCCTGACCTTCTCCCCATAACCTTTGATGCTGTATCCAGTCAAGAACCTATTGATCTCTGCCTTAAATGCACCCAATGACCTGGCCTCCACAGTTGATGTGGCAACAAATTCCACAAGTTCACCACCCTGTGGCTAAAGAAATTTCTCTGCATCTCTGTTTTGAATGTGTGCCCCTCTATCCCATGGCTGTGCCCCCTTGTCCTAGACTCTCCCACCATGGGAAACATTCTTTTCACATCTACTCTGTCTAGGCCTTTCAACATTCAAAAGATTTCAATGAGAACCCTCTTCATCCTTTTGAATTCCAGCGAGTACACACCCAGAGCTAACAAAAGTTTCTTGTATAACCCTATCATTCCTGGAATCATCCTTGTGAACCTCCTCTGAACCCTCTCCAATACTAGCACATCCATTCTAAGATGAGGAGCCCAAAACTGTTCACAATACTCAAGGTGAGGCCTCACCAGTGCCTTATAAAGCCTCAGCAACACATCCCTGTTCTTGTATTCTAGACCTCTTGAAATGAATGCTGACATGGCATTTGCCTTCCTCACCACGAACTCAACCTGCAAGTTAACCTTCAGGGTGTTCTGCACAAGGACTCCTAAGTTCCTTTGCATCTCAGATTTTTGGATTTTCTCCCTATTTAGAAAATATACTGCACATTTATTTCTTTTACCAAAGTGCATAACTATGCATTTTCCAAAACTGTATTTCATTTGCCTCTTTCTTGCCCATTCTCTTAATCTAAGTCCTTCTGCATCCTCCCTGTTTCCTCAACACTACCTGACCCTCCACCAATCTTTGTATCAGCTGCAAACTTGGCAACAATGGCATCTTTTGCATCATCTAATTCATAGATATGCAGCTTAAAAATAAATGGTCCCAACACCGACCTCTGTGGACTCCAGTAGTCACTGGCAGCAAACCAGAAAAGGATCCTTTTATTCCCACTCACCGCCTCCTACCAATCAGCCAATGAGAATGGTCTTTAACTCACTTGTGATGACAAATATCCCAATGTCAATCACGTTTATTCTATGAATTTACAAACTACATATTATTTACCATGTAAAAGTATACATGAATCTATTTGGCTTCCAGAAATCTTCTTGTAGAGAATAAATAATGCTTGAAGTTAAAGAAAGGACATGGTGCACAATCCACTGAAGTTTTTAAAACATTTATTTATAGTTTAGTGGGAGGTGTACATGATATATATTAGCAAATGCATGATATTGGAAAAATATAATATTCAAGTATCATTTATTTTATTCAAGATTAATTTTATATATTTGAATCTAAGAGCAATCCTAGTCCTTTTTTACCACTGCCATATAAATCATCTGATTAATAATTGATTCTATTTCTGCAGCAGTCAAAAGTTGAAGGTTTAGAATGTAAGGTTCCTTTAGGGGGGAATGGTGCAGTACAATTTCACACAGAGCTAAGGGAGATGCCTGACTTTGATTGATTCATCTTAGAATTTTGCAATGATTTTTAATGTACTCCCTGGTTATATCAAAAATGATCTCTGTTGATAATCTCTGATGGCAATACCTTGTGAAATCTCTTCTGGGAATGATCCAATGAAAGAGTTCTAAAAGAAGGTTACTTCCATCTTTTCATAGCATATCCATTTATCTTCAGCTTTTTATATTTTGTCTGTCCTTTTGACCTCATGTTATCACAAATAATTTCACGTTTGTAGCAAATACGATACTTATTTTAATGATTTACTCTGTGAGAATGGGATGAATCATTTGAGCCATAATAAAATTAAGCAGGAAATATATGCTGATTATCTGGGGTAACCAATGATGACTATGTTTTTAAGGCCTGCCTTTGAACTAATTGACTCAATTTTGTTGTATTTCACAAGAAACTTGGCTACGTGTAGGTTATAGAATCTGAAATAGCATTCCATAATTCACTTTTGTATCATTGAAATACACCACAAGAAGGTACAGAAGAAAAAAATGATTTGGTTCATTATCACAAACACAAGAGATTCTGTAGATGTTGGAAATTGAGAATAACACACACAAAATGCCAAATGAACTCAACAGTTCAGGCAGTATCTATGGAGATGGTAAAGAGTTAACATTTTTGGGCTAAGAAATGAGTTTTCATGAGGACTGGAAAGGAAAGGGGAAGAATTCAGAATAAAAAGGTTGGAGGAGGAGAAGGAGCACAAGCTAGAAGGTAGTAGGTGAAGAAAATGAAGAAGAAGGTGGCTGGGTGAGAGTGGCTGAAGTGAGAAGCTGGGGGGTGATAGGTGGAAAAGATAAAGAGAGGAAGAAGGAATCTGATTGGAGAGGAGAGTGGACTGTGGGGGAAAGGGAAGGTGCAAAGCCATCAGAGGGGCTTGATAGGCAGGTGAGGAAAAGAGCAGAGGTAAGAGGGAAGCCAGAATGGAGGAATGGAAAATGAGTGAAAGGGTGGGGAGGGAAATTAACAGAAGTTGGAGAAATCAATATTCATGCCATTAGGTTGTGGCTACCCAAACAGAGAATCAGCTGTTGCTCCTCTAACCTGAGACTTGCCTCATCATGGCAGTAAAGGAGGCATGGACCAACATATTGGAGTGGGAGTGGAGACCATGGACTGACATATTGGAATGAGAATGTGATCCATGGACTGACATATTGGAATGGGAATGGGGAGTGTAATTAAAGTGGTTGCTACCAGAAAATGGTTCATGCTCACTCTTTGAAAGATCAAGACTATTGTTTTCAATTCAACACACACCAACTGCTGGAGGACTCAGCAGGCCTGGCAGCATCTATGGAAAAGCGTAGTCGATGTTTCATACCGAAGCCCTTTGGCAAGACTGGAGGGAACAAAGCTGAAGATTGTTCTCAGTTTCTGGCTTTACTACCTACACCAAAGGGTTTCAGCTTTTTAGATCATTGGGCTCTCTTTCAAAAAAGGTGAGGAACTGTATGGAAAAGATGGTTTACACCTGAACCAGAATGGGATTGATATCCTAACAGGAAGGTTTACTAGTGTTGCACGGGCTCTGGGGGATAGAGTAGAGTTGGAGGGGATTGGGATCCAGGGGGCCAGAAGAGATAGAGGAGTGGTAGTGAAAAAAGATGTTGTTAAGCTTACGTAAAAAGTCAGGGATCAAAAGGTTAAGCTGGTGGGACTAATATTCCGATCTGCATATATTTCAAAGCAAGGACTATTGTAGGAAAGGCAGATGAGTTTAGGTTAGATCTCCACCTGGAATTATGATATTGTAACCATTAGTGAGACTTGTTTGCAGGAGGGGCAGGACTGGCAGCTTAATGTTTCAAGGTTCCATTGTTTTAGATGTGACAAAGAGGGAGAGATTAAAGGGGGAGTGGTGGTGTTACTATTCAGGGAAAATACCACAGCAGTGCTTAGCCAGGACAGACTGAAGGACTCGTCTAGTGAGGCTTTATGGGTAGAACTGAGGAATAAGAAAGGTATGAACTATCCAAAAGTCTGCAGGATTCAGGCAAACAAATCTGCTGCAAGAAACATAAGGTTGTGATATTAGATGATTTTAACTTTCCACATATTTACTGGGGCTCATACTGTAAAAGGGCTGGATGGGAAAGAGTTCGTCAAATGTGTTCAGGGATGTTTCTTTCTTCCATTCATAGAATTCCCAACCAGAGAGAGTGTGATAGGGAATCAGACAGGGCAGGTGACAGACATTTGTGTAGGGGAACACCTTGCATCTAGTGATCACAATGTCATTAATTTCAAAGTAAATATTCAAAAGGATTAGTCCAGTCCTCGGGTTGACATTCCAAATTAGAGAAAGGCTTATTTTGATGCCATCAGAAAGAATCGGGCACGTGTGCATTGAGACAAATTGTTTTCTGGAAAAGGTGTGCTTAGTAAGTGTGAGGCTTTCAAAATTGAAATTTTGAGAGTATAATGTTCGTATGTTCCTGTCTGAGTAAATGGCATGGATAACACAGCTAGGGAACCTTGGTTTACGAGAGATATTGAGGCCCTGGGTAAAAAGGAGGTACAAAGCAGCTCTAGGCAGGTAGGAGCAAATGGGTACTTGAGAGGTATAAGAAATTCAAGAGCAGGCAATAAGGAGGGCAAAAAGAAGACGCGAGGTTGCTCTAGCAGACAACATGAAGGAGAACCCAAGGGCTTCTGCAGATATATTGAGAGCAAAAGGATAGCAAGGCACAAAATTGATCCTCAGGAAGATCAGGGTGGTCATCTATGCATCGAGCCAAAAGAATGGGGGAGATCTTTAGTGGATTTTTGAATCTGTATTTACTCAGGAAACAAGCACAAAATCTGTAGATGTGAGGCAATACAGCAGTAAGATCATGGGCCCTGTACAGATTACAGAGGAGGAGGTGTTTGCTGTCCTGAGGCAAATTAGGGTGATAAATCCCTAGGGTCTGACAAGGTGTTTCCTCTGACCTAGTGGGTCAGTGCAAAAACAGCAGGAGACCTAACAGAGATAATTAAAATGTCCTTAGCCGTGGGTAAGGTACCAGAGCATTGTAGGACAGCTAATGCTGTTTCGCTATAAGAAAAGCTCTAGGAATATTTGAAGTATTGTGTGCAGTTTTGGTCACCAGATTACAGGAAGGATATTAAGAAGGTTGAAAGAGAGCAGAGAAGGTTTACAAGGATGTTGCCGGGACTTGAGAAACTGAGTTACAGAGAAAGGTTGAGTAGGTTAGGGCTTTGTTCCCTGGAGTGTAGAAGAATGAGGGGAGGCTTGATAGAGATATATAAAATTATGACGGGTGTAGATAGAGTGAATGCAAGCAGGCTTTTTCCACTGAGGCTTGGAGAGAAAAAAACCAGAGGACGTGGGTTAAGGGTGAAGGGGGAAAAAGTTTAAAGGGAACATTAGGGGGAGCTTCTTCACACAGAGAGTAGTGGGAGTGTGGAATGAGCTGCCGGGTGAAGTGGTGAATGCAGGCTTACTTTTAACATTTAAGAAAAACTTAGGCAGGTACATAGATGAGAGGTGTATGGAGGGATACGGGCCGGGTGCATGTCAGTGGGACTAGGCAGAAAAATGGTTCGGCACAGCCAAGAAGGGCCAAAAGACCTGTTTCTGTTCTGTAATGTTCTATGGTTCTATGAGTAAGCCAAGTGGCTTATAAACCAGAATAAGCCAGTGAGTCTGGCATCAAGAGTAGGAAATTACTGGAAGGTAATCTAATGGACCAGATATATAATAATTGAGATGGACAGGGACAGATTAGAGAAGGTGAATATGCTTTGTGCGTGGTAAGACATGTGTAACTCATCTTATAGAATTGTTCAAAGAAGCTACGAGGAAAGATGATGAAGGGAAGGCAGTGGGTGTTGTCTACATGGACTTTAGCAAGGCCTTTGACAAGGTACTGCAAGACCTTTGACAATGTCCCACAAGGCTTTTGACAAAGTTGTTCAAGAAGGTTCGGTTGCTTGACATTCAAGATGAGGTAGTAAAGTGGATTCAACATTTGTTTCCCAGAAGAAGCCAGAGAGTAGTTTTCAAATGGCTGACTTTCTGACTGGAAGCCTGTGACTACAAGTGTTCCGCAGGGATCGGTGCTGGGTCCGTTCCTGTTTGTCATTTATCTCAACAATCTGGATGATAATGTAATAATCTGGAGCAGCTAATTTGTAGATGGCACCAAGCTTTCGGCCGTAATGAACAGCAGAGGAAGACAATTAAAGCTTGCAGTGGGGTCTGCACCAGTTGATGGTGTAGAAAAATGGGCTGAGAAGTGTCAGCTGGAAGTTAAGCAGCTAAGTGTGAGGGGCTGCACTTCAGTGGGACCAATAGGTCTTACATACTGAGTGGTAGAGCCCTGAGGAGTGTGGTAGAACAAAAGGATCTGGGAATAGCATCACAGATAGATTGGGTCCGTAAGAAAGCTTTTGACAGATTGGCCTTCATAAATCAAAGCACAGAGACAAGGAGTTGGGATGTTATGTTGAAGTTGTATGTGATGTTGGTGAGGCCTAATTTGGAGTATTGTGTGCAGTATTGTGGTCACCTACCTACAGAAAAGATGTAAATAACATTGAAAGTGTACAGAGAAAATGTACACAAATGTTGCAGGAACTTAAGGACCTGAGTTATAGGGATAGCTTGAATAGATTATGAACTAATTCCCTAGAATGTAGAAGAATGAGGGAAGATTTTATAGAGGTTTATGAAATTATGAGGGGTATAGGTAGGGTAAAAGAAAGCAGTCTTCTTCCACTGAGGTTGGGTAGGACTACAACTAGAGGTCATGGGTTAAAGGTGAAAAGTGAAATGTTTAAGGGAAACAAGAGGGGAAACTTCTTCACTCAGTGCGTCATGAGAGTGTGGAATGAGCTGCCAGAGCAAGTGGAGGATGTAGGGTCAATTTTAACATTTAATGAAAATTTGGATAGGTATATGGATGGGAGGGGTGTGGTGTATGGCAGGCTATGGTCCTGGTGCAGGTCAATGGAACCGGACAGATATATGGCTCAGCATGGACTAGATGGGCCAAAGAGCTTGTTTCTGTGCTGTGGTGTTCTGTGAATCTTCTAGGTTCACCAGGTTCAAGAACAGTTACTCCCTCTTAACCATCAGGCTCTTAAACAAAAAGGGGATAACTTCAGTCATTTAAGGAATATTTCCTCTTGTTATTTGTCCATTGACCCTGTTTACAGTTACTGTTCTGTAGATTCTGCTGTGCCCTCAGAAGAACAGTCTCAGGGTTGTATGTGGTGACCTGTGTGTACTCTGTTTTAAAACTTTGTGCTTTGGGACTCCAAGACTCTATAAGCTGTGATTTCCATCCAATGCTCTTTGAAAGTCGATTTGACGTATGTTTCAATTTTCCTTTCAAGTGAGCATTCCACATCAAGAATTCTCACCGTGTAAAGGAAAATCTAATTTGCTTCATGTTCTTTTGCTTTAAATTGATGTTTCTGCCTGCTGTCCTCTTTTTCCATTGGTCTTTAAAAGGATTCATTATTTTGAGCATTTCTTTCAAATAATCCCTTAAAATCTTTCCATATTTTCTGTTCTTTCTGTGTAACTGAAATATTTCATTCCTGATATCACTCGTAAATTTTTTTTATATTGTCACTAAGATCCTAATATCCTCCCTACCTCACTTAGCATCTGAAACGGGATAGAAAATACAGACAGGCCATGATTTCCCTGACTTTGCACATTATTATTGTTCCTATTCCTATTATTGCACTATTATTGTTCCACCAAGATCCCATATGATCATTTAAGAGCCTTCTTAACTTGTTCTGCTGCCTTGAAGATCCAGTGCATATAACCTCTTAGCTTTTTTTAATGTACCTGTGGCCTCACTAACCACTTTGTACCACGTCAAATTTGTTTCTTCTTTTTATCAAACAAAATCACAATGCCCAGGTAGGGTGGAGGACAGTCATTTAAGACCCACAGAGCTGTAGCATGAAATTCTGGAAGGCAAAGGGTGCAGTCTGTTTCAAAAGTTTTGCCTTTGGTATGGTGTTGTGAATGAAAGGGTCTCAATGGAGACATCTTTCTGTTTGACAGATGGAAGAGGCTGCAGGAGATGCAGAGATACTCCATTTGGCCCCTATGTCTGTCGCATAAAGCAAAGCTTCATATTCATATTTATTCATCATTGGTCTCACTCTTACACTGTGTATCCCACAGGCTCATAATCACTCAGATTCGTTTGTAAGGTGATTTTATGACATGACTCTCACTCATGCATCTCTTTTTCCTTCCAGACAGAAGAGAGGACGTTTGAGATAGGAATGTCCTCACCCAGGTTGGAAGAGATGAAACTGAATTGTTGCTTTATCTGGAAGGTCAGGAAAGGAAGACATGAAAGGCCAGACAAGGGGCAGCATTTAGGAATTAGGAGTTATGGTAAAAACAAGAATCACTGGTCTTCCACAAAACTGTTGAAATGTAAAATACAAGCAAAGGCGTCTACTGAGCTCGGGCTGTTGGCCCTCAGCATGGGGCTGGCTGCTCAAGATATTGCTTGTATCCTGACCTACAGTAGCTATGAGACTTTCTCATCTGCTTCAGCTAAATATAAGACAATGATTCTATACTATTTGATTCACGCCAAACAAGGCACCTGCAGCTTATGTTATTTTGCACACTTCTTCCAGAAATCAAGGAGGACTTTCAAAGTAGACCAAGTTTTGTCACATGATCATCAGTGCAGTTGCTTTATCAATAACTGCAGTAACTGTGTACTCAGAACAGTAATCCTGGGTGTCTGGTTCTCTGTCCTTAGAAGATTTTAAACTAGTTAGCTTCTCCCAACAAAGGTGCTGAATTTTCAGAGGAGTCTATCAGTTAACAATGCGCCCCTACTGAAATGTGAATGTCAGAGAAACCATTTGTCAGGCACAAAGTATAATAAACATTCTCATTGTAGCCAGTGAAATTGCATTGATTCACATATTGTAAACATTGTTCTTAATAGTATAAATCCTGATGGATTTTGAATTTGGGTGATTCAACGAAGAGGGTCTCCAAGGGAATATCTGTTTGAATAAACACTTTCATATTCAGCAGTTTCTCCAGTGACAGTCGCAACATATGGGAGCTCCTCTAGTATACGTTATTACCAGTAACGTGGCTAATGATCTCAGCACTCTAAGGAAGCGAGTATTTTTAATCTTCCCTCTCCTCTGGTCTATCTCCTGGGCTCATGATACTGTTAAGTCCAGCCCACACCTAGACACAAGTCTAAGACATCCTGGTGGGCTGAACTCAGCCCTTTTTGAGCATATTCAGGAAGATTGGATCATCACTCCCTGGATTTCCCAGCCCTGAGTGTTCCTCATTAGCCTGGTATTTTCACTCTGCAGGTTCATCAGCCTTCTGAACATCTGACATTATGATTACCCATTTACCCTCTCCTCTGCCCAGAGCTGCCTCTCTTCCTCCTTAAGGTTCTGATATCTATCTTCATTAATGATATTCCCATTTGTTGCCATGCTCCACACAACACATATAGTATTTCTCAGACATCTGATTTTAACCAATATGTGTATGTCTTTGGGGTGTATCTGGCAGATTTGATCATTTCTTCTAACTTATGCCAGAATTCAGCATTCTAAGTGAGGGCAGTTTGGATACAATGCTCTGTTTTTTTCCCCTTTGGGGAGAAGGGATTGTGATATAGAGGCTGGCTGGGACCAGCAGTGTTCTGAGCCTGCCATTAGGTGTCTCTATAGGTGCCCCCTGGAGGCAGTGCTGAGTGGAACTGCCTGCTTATGAGAAGGATCTCAGCCTAAAATGTTGCGAATTTGTTTTGCTCTCTAGGTGCTGCCCGATCAGCTGGGTACCTCCAGCATTATGTGTGTTGCTCAAGATTTTCACCATCTGCAGAATTTCATGCATTTTCATAGTTCAGTGCTTATATGACATAATGTAACTGCTGCTTTGTCTCCCATCCTCTTTGACTGGCTTTTCCACCACTGCCAATGTTCCTCCAGCCTTTGTATATCTATGGAGAATACAAGCCATGAGTTCCCTTCTTTCCACACCTCAGCCCATGGCTTTACTGTATCCCTTTTATGTTTGTTGAATTTTAAACATGTCTTATTATCCCTCTATATATCTCTTTGAAAAACTCCATCACATTCCTGAAGCTCAATTTCCCACTCACACTGACAATCCCTTGTGACTATAGCCATTACTCATGCCTGACCTCCTAACATCAATGCGTGCTTCCTTTATTGGGAAACTTGCCAGGTTTACCCTTTATCCTAGCAGGCAAATACTGCCCTAGATCCTATAGAGGGATATAGAGGTGCAGTGTGTGGTGTAAATGTCCGTGATGGCAGGAAGAGAGACCCCGATGATCTTCTCAGCTGACCTCACTATCCACTGCAGTGTCTTGAGATCCGAGATAGTGCAATTCCCGAACCAGGCAGTGATGCAGTTGCTCAGGATGCTCTCAATACAACCCCTGTAGAATGTGATGAGGATGGGGGATAGGAGATGGACTTTCCTCAGCCTTCGCAGAAAGTAGAGACTCTGCTGGGCTTTCTTGGCTATGGAGCTGGTGTTGAGGGACCAGGTGAGATTCTCTGTCAGGTGAACACCAAGAAATCTGGTGCTCTTAATGAGGAGCCGTCGATATTCAGCCACCCTGAAAAGTCTCCCTCTTACTATTCATTCTTTTCTCCTCAGACAGGCTATCAGATTCCCCCATTTTAGGATCCTAACCTATGGACCTGCCCTTTCCTTTTTCATCACTGTCTTAAATATACCAAATGTCTAAAGTGAAATCATCATAAAATTTTCCTTTAGGTTAAATGCATGTGGTGATCAGAATTAATTGGGAGGTTATGCTGAAGGTTGAAAATAAGAAACTCCCATTTGGAGTTGGCCTGAAGATCTCTTGTTCCAGACCCCAACACAACCCTAGAGAGCAGAGGATGGCACCGCACAGGAACAGGCTGCACAATATCAATATAACTGGACCCGATCAGAAACTTGGGACCTGAGTAGGCAAGTGACACGGCATCAGTGACCAGGACATACAGGCTAAGACTAGGGGATAGAGAGCATGTGGAAGCAGAAACCATGGACTTAGTGTCTAAACTAGTTTTTCACTTGGATTGATGACCACACATTAGACACTTTGGGATCAAGAACCCAGGCACCAGATTGGGAAACAAGGTGACCAAGGTACTATGGAAACAAGGATGAAGGATACATGACCATTCTAAAGCTGAGATATAGAAACCAGGATCTTGGGACAAGCGTTGCGATGAATTTGCACATTTTAGAGACCCATGACAAACCATGTAGAAAATGTAGATGTAGAAGAATTTACCTTGGAATAAGAGAAACAGGGTCATAGAGCTACATTTTTTATTCATTTACATTTTTTAAGTATTTTTTATCGCTGTATCCATGATGCATCGTCAATAACTCTCGGAGACTGGAAGTGAACGATAGGCTTTTATTAACAGCAAAAGGGAGCACGACATCTCGAAGACTGAGGGAGGAGCAGTGCTCCAATTACCTTTATACAGGGGTCTGTGGAAGGAGCAACAGGAGCAGTCAGCGGAGGGGCGCGTCCAGACAGGTATACATAGTTTACCACAATCTAGTAACCATCTACACGGATCCCATTGGGCAGCTGGGAACAGTAGGTGGCGCATTTGGGTGATGAGTTGATGCAGTGGAGCAGGGAAAAGAGGGAGAAAAAAAACGTGATGGGGTGGGGCTGGAGTGGGTGTCAGAACAAAGAGAGAGAAAGGGAGCGGGGGGGGTGCAGTTTACCTGAGATTGGAGAAAACAATATTTGTGCCATCAGTATGTGTACAAGCCAGGTGAAATCTGAGTTGTTGTTCCTTTAGTTTGCATTTAAACTCTCCTTGGCAGTGGAGGAGGCTGAGGGCGGACAGATCAGTATGAGAATGGGGAAGGAAAGTAAAATGTCTCACAATTGCAAGCTTCAGAATGCCATTGTGGATGGAGTGTAGAAGCTTCTCAAAGTGCTGGCCTAGTTTGCACTTGATTTCAATGACATAAAAGAGGCCACATTGATACCACCAAATGTAAGAAATGTGGTTGGAGGAGATACATGTGAATGTACAAAATCTTTTGTCATCCAAAATTCCCAAACTCTGCAATTCTTGTCCCTCTTGCTTCATTTGATCAGCTGGTGGCATAGAGACATCAGCTCCGGACACCAGAATGGAGTTTCCCGGGTTCAAATCCAGTTGGGCCATTCCTGAGTACGCTTTCCATCCGTGCCGAGTTGAGTGTTGAGCTCCCAACTCGACCTTGTAAAATAAAGAAAAATACTGTGAAATGTCTGTGAGGAGTGGCGCGCCACACAGTCTTTCGTTCTGCGCCTTGTAAGGCATGAAAATGCCCGACGCTGGCATCTCAGACCTGAGTTGATGTCATCATCATCATCATTGCTTAATTTTGAATTCTGACCAGTTGGCCTTTAAACGACTCCTGCATGTCAGATGAGGACTTAACAGCACCTCCCGTCCTATCTTTTTTACCCTTCTGATTGTCACCCATCTAGCTGACTGAACCTCCTTGAAACATACTCTGCCACCTGTGTGATCCTTCGTGTGTTCATCTTCTGCTTCATTGGTCTCAGAGAAAGAGCAACTGGTCTTATCCAAAACTGGCAGGCGGGTAGGCCTCTCTGTCTCGCGTCCATGAAGAACTCTGAGAGTGGCCTGTCATTGTGGCAGGCTGGTAGGCCTCTCTATTTCGTACCTGAGAAGGATGCTGTGAGTGGCCTGTGGCTGAGGCAGGAGGGTATGTCTCTCTGCCTTGTACTCAATAAGGAGTCCGTGAGTGGCCTGTGGCTGAGGGAGGAGGGTATGTCTCTGCCTTGTACTCGATAAGGAGACTGTAAGTGGCCTGTGGCTGAGGCAGGAGGGTATGTCTCTCTGCCTTGTACTCAATAAGGAGTCCGTGAGTGGCCTGTGGCTGAGGGAGGAGGGTATGTCTCTGCCTTGTACTCGATAAGGAGACTGTAAGTGGCCTGTGGCTGAGGCAGGAGGGTATGTCTGTCTGTCTTGTACTCGATAAGGAGTCCGTGAGTGGCCTGTGGCTGAGGCAGGAGGGTATGTCTCTCTGCCTTGTACTCGATAAGGAGTCCGTGAGTGGCCTGTGGCTGAGGCAGGAGGGTATGTCTGTCTGCCTTGTACTCGATAAGGAGTCCGTGAGTGGCTTGTGGCTGAGGCAGGAGGGTATGTCTCTGCCTTGTACTCCATAAGGAGTCTGTGAGTGGCCTGTGGCCGAGGCAGGAGGGTATGTCTCTCTGCCTTGTACTCGATAAGGAGTCCGTGAGTGGCCTGTGGCTGAGGCAGGAGGGTATGTCTCTCTGCCTTGTACTCGATAAGGAGTCTCTGAGTGGCCTGTTGCTGACGCAGGTGTGTAGACTTCTTTACCTTTTGCCCGAGAAGAGAGTCATCTTAAAACTGACTGATCGCCACTGTTAGCTGGAAGATGTCAAGTGAGAGAATATTGCATGCTGGCACCATTCATGTACACCTCTGGCCCTTCCCCTCAATAATAATTACGCAACGTTGCTTCTATTGAGGGGGATGACTCACCAGGAGGGATCCACAGTGACCAGGTCTCTGGCACTGAGTCTGGTGCTGTGGCTCAGAAGAGCAGAGAGATGAAGAGGATTTCAGTGTCAATAGGAGATCCCTCAGTCAGAAGAACTGAGAGGAGGTTCTGTGGGAGCGGTAGAGACACCCGATGGTATGTTGCTTCCATGATGCTGCGGTCAGGGATGTCTCAGACTGCATCCGTGGCATTCTCAAGGGCAAGGGTGAGCAGCCACAAGTCTCGGTACATATTGGCACCAATGACATAGGTAGACAAGGTGAGGTGGTCCTTATGCGAGATTCTAGGTAGAAAGCTGAGAAAAAGGACCTGCAGGGTAGTCATATCTGGATTGCTGTCAGTGCCATATGCCAGTGATGGTAAGAATAGGATGATTTGGCGAATGAATGCATGGCTGAGGAACTGGTGTAGGGGTTCAAATTTCTGGATCATTAGGATCTCTTCTGAAGAAGGTATAATCTCAACAAAAGGGACAGGTTACACCTGAACCCAAGGAGGTCTAATATCCTTATGGTAGGTTGGCTTGAGCTGTTTGAGTGGATTTAAACTAATTTGGTAGAAAGGTGGGAAGAGAGCAGAAGATGAGGTAACACGAGTGAATCTGCAGATGCTGGAAATAAATAAAAACACTAAATGCTGGCAGAACTCAGCAGACCAGACAGCATCTATGGGAAGAGGTAGTGACGACGTTTCGGGCTGAAACCCTTCATCAGGAGGGTTGATGAAGGGTTTCAGCCTGAAACGTCGACACTACCTCCTCCCATAGATGCTGCCTGGCCTGCTGAGTTATGCCAGCATTT
This sequence comes from Hypanus sabinus, assembly GCF_030144855.1. Taxonomy (NCBI): domain Eukaryota; kingdom Metazoa; phylum Chordata; class Chondrichthyes; order Myliobatiformes; family Dasyatidae; genus Hypanus; species Hypanus sabinus. The sequence goes on along the minus strand of NC_082708.1, from coordinate 89,031,346 downwards.
TGTGTTTTTAGAAGATGAGGTAGCTGGTTTACAACCAGAGGCAGTCTGTAGTGAGATTCCTAACAAGGAGTGTCTGATGATAGGGCAAAATTGCAGTCAACAGGATAAGTTGCAACCTAAAACATGGACAAAATTGAAAAGGGTGAATAGAGGATTGAAGATGATATATCTGAATGCATGCAGTATATTGAATAAGGTAGGTGATTTTGTAGCCCAGTTGCAGATTGGCATGTATGATGTTGTTGGCATCACTGAATCATGGCTGAAAGAAGATTACAGCTGGGAGCTGAATGATACACATTGTATTAAAAAGACAGAGGGGCCGGTGTTGCTCTGTTGATAAAAAATTAGATCAGTCAATTTGAAAGAGGTTGCAATGAGTTGGAAGGTGTTGAATCATTGTTAATCCAAGGTAAAATGATGCTGTTGGGAGTTATGTACAGACCCCCAGTGGTAGGTAGTAAGGATGTGGTCTGCAAACCTGCACGCCAAAAGGGCATTGTTACAATAGTCAATGGCGATTTCAATATGGAGGTAAATTTGGAAAATCAGGTTGTTGGGGGACAAGGAAATGGTAGATGAACTGAATAACCATTTTGCATCAGTTTTCACTGTGGAAGATACTAGAAGTATAGTAGAAGTTCCAGGTGTCACGGCTCATGAAATGTGTGAAGTTGCCATTACTAACGAGAATGTTCCTGGGAAACTGAAAGGGTTGATGGTAGATAAGTCACCTGGACTAGATGGTGTACACCCCAAGGTTCTGAAAGAGGTGGCTGAAGAGATTGTGGAGACATTAGTAATGATCTTTCAAGAATTAATTGCTTCTGGCATGGATCCGGAAGACTGGAAAATTGCAAATGTCACTCCATTCTTCACGAAAGGAAAGAGGCAAAGAAGGAAATATTCGGCCAGTTAATCTAAGTCAGTGGTTGGGAAGATGTTGGAATTGATTGTTAAGAATGTCATTGGAGGCACATGATGAAAAGGCTGTAGTCAGTGTTAGAGTGAGTTTTGGGTAGATAATTCATTAACACTGAAATGACTTTGGCCAAACAACACACACAAAATGCTGGTGGAACGCAGCAGGCCAGGCAGCATCTATAGGGAGAAGCACTGTCAACGTTTCGGGCCGAGACCCTTCGTCAAGACTAAGTGAAAGGAGAGATAGCATCATCAGCATTTTTTGTGTGTTGTTTGAATTTCCAGCATCTGCATATTTCCTCATGTTTGACTTTGGCCACCAGTCTTCTGTTCTTTGACGAAGTACTGTGGATTGAGTTCATAGCAATGCATTTCCTAAAAGCTGTGAACTCAGTTCATTTGTAACAATGTTGTTCCTATAATCTGTGAATACTGGAGTACTAACCCAAACACTGCAGATGGAAATGTGAAGTCTACAGGTAGTTTCAAAGACAGCCTTATCTATACTTTTTAAGTATAAATTGTCCTCTATGTTAGCATGTAATATACCAAGTAAGTGTATTGTGGATTGAACTTGCACTCCTAAAGGCTGTGAATAACTGCCCTGACATGCGGGCATCAGGATGAAAGGATGAAGTCAGAAGCTGTGATGTTTTGTATGTAGCTTCAAAAGAAAGCATTGCCTATGCATTGCCTATACTTTGCCCTTTGTGTTTAGCAAATAAATATCGAGCCCACATTGGGCTAGCAGACCTTTTCCACCAAAGAGTCTCCATATGATGCTTGCTAAACCTTGTTGTGTTGAATAAAGAAGCTGCTTTGTATCTACCGGTAACTCTGTCTCTCTGGTGATTTCATCTATCCCATAACAGTCAACATGGTTTCACCAAGACAAAACCTTCCCTGATAACTCTGCAGGAACTCTTTAAAAACATAACAAGCAGGATAGACAAAGGAGAATTAGTTGTGTACTTGGACCTTCAGAAGGCCTTTGACAAGTTGCCACACATGAGACTGCTTAACAAGTTATAAGCCCATGGTATGACTGGTTGCTAGAAGGCAAATAGCACGAAGAAATGAAGTTTTTCCTGGTTCGCTGTTGGTGAGCAGTGGTGTTCCATAGGGTGTTTTCTTGGGACTTTTTTTACATTTTGTGTCAATAATTTGGATGATGGAATTGATGGCTTTGTTGCAAAGTTTGCAAACAATACAAAGATAGGAGGAGGAGCAAGTAGTTTTGAGGAACGAGTGAGGCTACAATAGGATTTAGACAGAATAGGAGAATGGGAGGAGAAGTGGCATGTGGAATACAGTGTTGGAAATTGCATGGCCATGCAACTTGGCTCAAAGGTTCAAAGGTTCACTTATTATCAAAGTATACAACTCTGAAACTCTCCTTCGCCACATAGCCATGAAGTTAACAAAGAAATGCAGTTCAATGATCAACCACTAAATCTCCCCTCCCCACAGAAATAAACAAGCTAAAACAGAACTGGCAAATCAGCCCTGAATCACTCCTCCCCACATAAAAAATACGATCAAATACGGAACAGGCACATCGACCACCAGATCCCCTCCCCTGCACAAAAATGACGAGAAAGATCGGACGAAGAACACAGAACAAAATAAGCTGTAAGACTGAAAAACAGTCTATAGTCCAAGTCCGTATCCAAAATGCAGAAAACCTGGGTAACGTTTTCCAGGCACAACAGTAGGCTCTCTCCTTTCCCGTAGCAGAGCAATCAAAAGGTGGGCAGCTGGCTCTCACCTTGACGTTTCAATTTCACTCCTCGTTTTAGTTGGCAAAATGGAGTCAATATCAGCTCACGCCCCGTCCCGTGGCCTGCCCATCATAAGGTTCACAAATGCTGCCCCCGTCTCCTAGAATTCTCTCAGAGACTGCAGAGCACTGAAGCACTCAAATGATTTCCAAAGTTCCGCATTCATCTTGATGTTTCAATCTCGCTCATCGCTTTAATCAGCACAAAATGGGAGCTTTATTCTACAAAATAAAGTCAAACAACAGCTTGTGCTCCATCCCACAGCCTACCTGCCAAGAGATTCCTGCACGCTGCCTCTGCCTCATGGTATCAACTTGGAGATTGCAGAGCGCTGGAATACTCAAGCAATCTCTAAACAGTAAATCACAGGCTCCAGCAGTTCCAGAATTACATCCAAGAGGAAAGGGAAATGTATAAGACATAAAAGAAGTGAAATATATGGTTTGATGATTTCTCCAGAAGATGTTGACCAAAGGAATGTCTTTGGTAGAAGAACTGAAGCAGTTGACTACTTGCAAAATGGAGAGAAAATACAAAAATTTGAGGTTCAAAGGGTCTTGGGAGTCCTTGTGCAGGATTGTCAAAAGGCTAATCTGCAGTTTGAGCCTGTAGTGAAGAAGGAAAATGCGATGTTAGCATTCATTTCAAGAGGACTAAAATATAAAAGGAAGGATGTAATTTTGAAACTTTATAAAGCACTGTTGAAGCTTCATGATGAACAGTTTTGGGCACCTTATCTTAGAAAGGATATGTTAGAACTAGAGAGATTTCAAAGCAATTGATTCTGATTCCAGGATTGAACTTCTTGTCATATGAAGAGTGTCTGATAACTCTGCATCTGTATTGACCAGAGTTCAGAAGAATGAGGTGTGACCTCATTGAAACCTATCAAATGGTGAAAGGCCTTGATAGAGTGGATGTGGGGAGAATGTTCCCTATGTTGGGAGGGTCGAAAACCAGTGGACACAGAATAGAGGAGTGCCCTTTTAGAACAGAGATGAGGAGTAATTTCTTTAAACAGAGGCTCATGAAGTCTATGGAATTCCTTGCCGTAGGAAGCTGTGGAGGCCAAGTCTTTATGTATACTTAAGGCAGAGGAGGATAGATTCTTGATTGGTCAGAGTATGAAGGAATACGGGCTGAAGGCAAGTGACTGGGCTGACAGGAAATATGGATCGGCCATGATGAAATGGTGGAGGAGACTTGATGGGTCAAATGGCCTAATTCTGCTCCTATATCTTATAGTCTTATGGTCTTACAGCTACATCTGAATATCACAACTGAAAAGTTTACATCTGAGTAATCAAGTCAATGAGGACAGAACTAAACTATAAAAGATTTCTGATTTATTCCTGTTCATTTTACAGACCGATAGGACTTGAACTTGATCAGTTCAAAATGGGTTTATGACTCAAGGTCATAAAGAAAAGGACAATGGAATAATCCTTGAAGAGGATTTCCATATGACCGTTATAATTTTTTTTTGTTAGGCTTTGACTATCCAGTAAATGTGGCAGACAAGTGATTTGCTAAACTGTTTTTTTTTTATTCCAATTGCTTAGAATTCTATTAAAACTAACAATCAGCATTGAACTGATATGGATGATTAATGATTCATTTATGGGTATTCTAAATTTTGCTCAGTGGACCATTTTAGTTTTAATAGATTTGCTTTGCAACATGTTCAAGCTGTCAAGAGGTTACACATGAATTTCTAAATACAGTTTATAATCTAACCATAATGTTTCAAAATTAAACAGAATCTCTACCTTTCACATCAATCTTATGGGCAAATTGCACAGGAAAATTGTATCCTGTAGAAGTCTCACCCACTAGGAAAATGGACCAAGTACATCCATTGGGCAGGTTTCATTTTTCTGCCATTTTGTGCTGTTATTATTGCACACGAACAACAGAAATTAAAATAAAATGTGAATTGCTTGAGTTGTAATCTGGATAAATAGCTCATGATAAAATGAGGAGCATATCATGTGGGAATAGTGAACTTTATATGAACTGAAGTGGGCATAGTCAGCACGACAGTATTACAGCTTTAGGAATCAGAGTGCAGAGTTCAATCCTGGCATCCTCTGTAAGGGGTCTGTACGTCCTCCCCATGGAATGCGTGGGTTTTCTCTGGGTGCTCTTGTTTCCTCCCACAGTCCAAAGATGTACCAATTAGTAGGGTCATTGTTCATTGTGAATTGTCCCTTGCTTATGTTTAGGATTAAATCGGGAGTTGTTGTGGGTTGTTTGGCTAAAAGGCTCAAAGGGCCTATTCCTATTATATGTAAAAAGGTTCACCTATAATTTTACAAGTATCAATGCGGACCAAAAACAGTAAATTGCTTATGCAGCTCACAATCCGTGACCTAAAGCTGCCACTGATTTTGACCACAGATACTATAGGGCCCATACCACAGGTGAGGTGCCTCAGATAGGAAGCCCATGCATTCTCCACTCTTGATTTCAATGTCCCTAATGCAGCTGATAGCCAACACCCTCCTCCACAAAACACAAAACTCCCACATTTTTGCCACATCTTCAGACAAGCTTCCATCAAGAGATCTCTTTGAAAGTGCTGATTCATGTCCAAGCTGTGCCATTCCACAGTCTTGGTACACCAAAAATACCAAAATTAATTTCCAGGCACAATCCCAATACATTGAATGGAAAAGACTAAATCCATTGTTATCAACATTCAGACCATTTTATTTTGTCTGCCTTAAAAACAGGGGCTTCTGAGGAAAGTTCTGACATCTGTCAGTCAGTTGAATATTGATCTGAGGTTCCAATGTAATGCAGAAGGAATGATCTGGTAATCTGTGGCTGTCAAGTTTAGCTCAGTATGTTCATCATCCCCTCTGTAAGAGCAGGTTATAGAGACGTGAGCATATACTGGAGACAAATACTTTAAAGTAGATTTGAGAGTATCTTGGATTGACTTTTCAGGAGAAACGCTAAATCAACAGCCACCTGGTTAGGCTGGATATAAAGGAACCTCTCGAACAATATCAAGAATTTATTTTGATGTCTGTCCAACGCTTATCCCTTCACCCACCAAAGAGAAAGGCTGATGATCTCATCATTTACCTTACATTTGCAGGTTGTTCACACGCAGTGTTGTGATGTACTTACTTACATAAATACCATAGCTATGCTTTAAAATTACTACTTCAATAGTGAATTGTGTAAATTAATAGAAATGCAACTTCCTTACATCGGAAGGCTATCATCGGAAGATAACGATAGGCATCACATCTGAACTTCAAAAACACTGCTGAGCTAATGTTACATGTTCAGACATTAAAGAAGCTTCAAGCAGTTTTAAATTAGATAGATTTCAATGATTTCAAGTACTACTTGATCAATTCTTGTTGAATTTTGTTATATTCAAAATGGCTACAATCTATAGCAATTTAACAATTATTTTTCAATAGCTCTGCAATAAGTGAGTAGATAAAATCAATATCCTTTTAGAACCAACAAATCATTAAAAATCCAGATATGTTTTTGCCAGATATAATTTATTACATCTGGGAAATGTTCATTCATCCTATGCCATTATTGATGGGGATATATCAGGGAATAGAATTGGTTCTGGCTCTTTCAGCAATTACATTGCAATACAAATTGTTTCACCACACCTTCCTCAAACCTCTGCAATGATTAATGCATGGTTTTAATCCTCACCTCATTGGCTGGCATCTCCTCATTGATTGATTGATTGGCCTGAGGCAAGATTGGATCAGAGAAGCCCTCAATACCCCAGAGACTGAAAGATATGATTTCATTCATTTTACACACAGTACAATAGCCTAGAGGAATATTGTTCCATCATTTCCAGCTACGTTATGTGTACTTCATCTGACACAAGTATATATTAAAATCCACAGTATTAAATGAAAACAACTTGCTATTTCCTTTTGATTGTGGTCAGATTTAGAAAATACTATTTTATATGAATAGCATATTACCTTTATCACTAAGGGGACTGTGACCTGTAATGCTGTCATCAATAATTTCTAAAAAAAATTAATGACAGGAAACAATTGACTTGCTTGGATCGATGTGACTGAACTGTGGATAGATCTGATTATTACTGAAACAACACTGAAACCATATGTTTACCATGAAATAAGGTAGCCAAAATATGAGCCTCCCTAAACAATACACATTTAATTGCCAGCATGAAGTTTCAAGACTTAATGATATTTTTAAAACAATAAGTTTTTTCTCTGAATCCTAGTTTATATGATGCACAAAATTTATTAATAAATTATTAATGCAATAGAAACATAGAAAACCTACAGCACAATACAGGCCCTTCAACCCACAAACCTGTGTTGAACATGTCCTTACCTTAGAAATTATGTAGGGTACCCATAGCCTTCTATTTTCCTGAGCTCCAAGTACCTATCCAGGAGCCTCTTAAAAGACCTTATTGTTTCCACCTCAACCACCACAGTCAGCCCATTCCACACACTCACCACTTTCTGCATAAAAAACTTACCCCTGACAGCTCCTCTGTACCTACTTCCAAGCACCTTAAAGATATGCCCTCTCGTGCTAGCCATTTCAGCCCTGGGAAAAAGCCTCTGACTATCCATACAGTCAATGCCTCTCATCAACTTATACATCTCTATCAGGTCACCTCTCATCCTCCTTCGCTCCAAAGAGAAAAGGGTAAGTTCACTCAATCTATTCTCATAAGACAAGCTCCCCAATCCAGGAAACATCCTTGTTTTTCAATAGCTCCATTTAATCAGAGAATGTATTTAATATACAACCTGAAATTCCTACTCTCTGCAGACATTCTAAAACAGAAGAAATTCCCAAAGAATGAATGTCAGAAAAAATATGAGAATCCCAATGGCCCCTCTCCCCCTCCTATGCACAAGCATTAGCAAAAGATCAACCCTCCCCTTACTCCCCCCCCACTTATTCTGGCAAAAAGTATCAACATTCCCACCACCCACCATGCCAGCAACAGCAGAACCCCAAAAAGAGTCCACAGTCCATCAAAAACTAACTGTTCACTCCAACATTTTGACATCACTCAGGCTCTCTCTCATTAACAAGGGAGAGACAGATATCACTTCTCCTGCAGCAAGAGGGGAGACAAACAGTCACTGTGATGTTACTGTCATTGTTTTTATTTTGAGTTCCCCGACTTGAGAATTGGCAGCAAATGTTCACTCGCCATCGAGAGAGAGGGAGAGAGGTAGCTCCTTCCACACTTCAGTTTGTGACACCAGTGAGAATTCATGGCACAAGAGCTGTGCAAGGCCCCGAGGGCACCCGACTTCAGGCCACACCTGGACATAGTGAACTGTGGCCAATCGGCAAGCTCCAAAAACGGGAACACGCCGTTCTTGTGAAATGCAGTTTTTGTGCTGCTGGAGATGAAAAATCCCAACAGGACCCCAGCCGCCCGGACAGGGAAAACAGAGACATTAGAATAGGAAGGATTTATATTCTCATGAGCTGGGACAAGTTGCCCTCTGGTGGAAGGTTTAGATCCACCCACTGAAAGATCAAGTTAAATATTGTTAGCAGAATTTATTTTTGAAATGATTGTTTCTTTTTACTTAGAGGTAAAGCACTGCGAAAACTTGTCCAGCCATTTGTGCTGCATTACCCCACAACCACTGAAAACTCCAATTTGACCTTAACCTACATGGGTGAATTTAACATGACCAATTAACCTATCCAGAAGGTCATTAGACTGTGGGACCAAAGCAGCTAAGGAAAGTCTGAGCATTGTCAATTCAAAGATGGGCTTAGTGATGCACTGAGAGATTGTTTAGTTTGTGGAATCTCACAAGAAACACTTCAAAAATGGCTCCTAATGGAATCACAACTCACATTTAAAAGAGCAGTAGAAATAGCTGTATGAATGGAAACAGCAGATGGAGACGCAATTGAATTGCACTCAGGAGTGAAAGTGAGTGTGAGCAAAATCGCAACATCTAAACAGAAACCAGCCTGGCCAAACAACTTGTGTTACTGTTGTGGCAGGGGCTCACATACCACCAGACCAATGCAGATTTAAAGGTAAAATTTGTAGAAAATGCATCAAAGTAGGACACATACAAAGAGCATGCCGAGCAGACAAAAATAAATGGACTGCACAGAGAAGCGAAAAAGTTAAGAAGTCAAGTTGCAGATTCAAAAAGAGTACTCATCTGCATTCTGTTGTTAAAAATTAAGTCTGATAATGTCAAGAATGACACTGAATGGGTAGCTTTGAGATTGACAACGTAAAGACTAGTAATAGATAAGCAATAAGGCTTACAATAGAAGTGAAGGGCAAATTCATTAAAATGGAATTAGACCCTGGCTTAGCTGTTTCAGTCATTACACAAAATGAGTTTGAATGGTATTCCAAAGATACTGGACTGAAGCCTGTAGATATCCACTGTAGAAAGCCTGTAGATATTACACTGGAGAAAAGATAACTCCTGTGGAAATGACATTCATAACAGTGACATAAAACTAACAAGCCACATTGGGCTTGGGTGTGGTAAAAACAGAAGGACCAGCATTGTGGGGACATAATTGGTTGAGATAACTGCAACTTGATTGTAGATCCATCCACAATTTGCATACTACATTCATTGTAATGAAGCTCTGACAGTGAATTAAGAAAGGATGATGCCAAAACTGTCTCTATGTTGTACACCATGAACTGTGGCCCAATAAAGTGCAAATAACCATTGATGCCAACCTCTGTGCCTCTGGTTGGAAAGCATATTGAACCAAGGAAAGACCATGCTGCTCAGAGGAATCAAGGAAGTGACAAAAGCAGTGGTCTGATTACAACAGTTTTTGTAGGCAATGTATCTGAGAAAGCTTCTGATATATTAATCAGGCAGTTACTTGTAAAATCTGGCTTGCTTATAAACTGGAAGAGAGTTCAAGGAGCTTCAGAAAACTTGCAAGATTTTGTGAGTGTAAAGAACCAGAGTCTACTTTGTGTACATTAAGGTTATTGCATGAACTTCATGAGAAAAAAGCTCTTGTAAAAAGCTGCTTGTAAAAGTAGATGCAATGATCAAAGCCCAGCTGGATGAATGGAAGGCCAAAAAGAAATGAGTCAATGGAGATACAAAAGGAGAGGATTTGTCAGATGATATTGTGGATGAAGAAACCAAAAAAGGAGAGATCAGATTGTAAAGGGAGCAAGTGAAGGATTAATAAGAGAATACTCAAGTGAACTAAATGCACCTTCCCAAGATCAAGATGCACAAACTAGAAGAAAAAGGAGAGAAGTGATGGAGAGAAAGAACATGAATAAAAAAGAGTATAGTGTGAAAGAGAGAAGGAACGTGAGAAAGAGAAAGGGACAGAAGTAGATCCAGAGAGTGAAAATCTGAGAAAAGGAGAGGGTGTTTAGGACTGTTAGAGCTACTTCCTGCAATCTCAGAGTCAAAACCACCACAGATGAGGACTCAGAACTTGAGATTGTTTCAGGAGTCTCACCCGCCAAGCAGAGTGACCTCCCTTGTCAGGAAAAACATTATCCCACAAGAGGAAGAGATCTTTATCTTTATCTTTATAGATAATAGACAATAGACAATAGGTGCAGAAGTAGACCATTTGGCCCCTCGAGTCTGCACCACCATTCTGAGATCATGGCTGATCATTCACTATCAATACCCAGTCCCTGCCTTGTCCCCATATCCCTTGATTCCCCTATCCATCAGATATCTATCTAGCTCCTTCTTGAAAGCATCCAGAGAATTGGCCTCCACCGTCTTCCGAGGCAGTGCATTCCACTGTAGGCCTGAATGAGACAAAATTAGTTATGCTGATAATGTCTTGACACAGCAGCTGTATTATATAATATTCTGCGTATGTTATTGAGATGCATTCTACAGTGCATTCACCCCCCCCTTGGAAGTTTTCATGTTTTATTGTTTTACAACATTGAATCGGAGTGGGCTGTGCCAGACTGCAGCAAAATCTTCACTTGTGTCAAAGTGAAAACAGATCTCTACAAAGTGATCTAAAATAATTAAATATTTAAAACCCATAATAATTGATTATATTAAGTATACACCCCCCTTTATGAAACACCAACTAATCACTGGTGGCAGCCAATTGGTTTTAGAAGTCACATAATTAGTTAAATAGAGGTTTGTGTGCAGTCAAGGTGTTTCAATTGACTGTAGTAAAATACACAGCATCTGGAAGGTCCAATGGCTGGCTGGAGAGTGGCGGTTGGTGATCCTGGCTGTGAATGGTGTGGCGATGCTGGGAAATAGCATAGGTTCAAGTAGGGAGAGGATCTGGAAAAGGAATTGCAAATGGAGGGTTCAGGTGAGGTTGGGTTGGCGGAAGGAGGAGATTGAAAGTAAATTGAATCTAAATCTGGGAAACAGGAAAAGAAATATAATATTGGAATGTTTTCGTGATGGAGAGGAAGGGGGTGAATATTTTGAAAAAGAGGCAAGAAGACTTCAAGATATTGTTTAAATTTGAAGTGGTACAGCTGCTTTCATCATTCCCATTAAATTAACCACAGAGCTAAAGGGGCCATAGGCAATATAGATTGTTGTTGTACTATAAAAGGAAGGAAGATGTTAATTGTTTGTAAGGATAAAAAGCAGTGTGAGAAGGCATTATGATTGAAGACCTTACTTGGCAAAAAGATAGTACTTATTTTCCTTAATGAAAATAGAGGTGTTGTTGATGTTATATCAGGTGTTCTGGTGGATATTTTGATAGAGAGGTTAAATCTCATTTATTGGCAGGCAAGGTTAAGGAGGTGTGGTGCGTGGCTAAATGGTTAAGGCGTTGGACGAGCGATCTGAAGGTTGTGAGTTCGACCCCCTGCCAAGGCAACGTTTTGTGTTCTTGACACTACTCCAGTCCACTCAGCTGAAAAAGGATACTGGCAAACAATAGCGTTAACCTTGCGATAGACTGGCGTCCTATCCGGGAGGGGGAGTCTCGTACTCTCAGTCGCTTTACATCACAAAAACCAGCATAAGCACCAGCTTGGGACAGACTTTAACTTTTAAGGAGGTAAAGAGATTGTAAGTAGTCAGAAATGGGGAAGGTGTCATGGTCTGATCCATGAAATCTGCGTTCCGGCTCACGGTCTGGTTCATGGACACCGGTTTTCTGACTGTCCCTCGTTTCAGTTGGGCTTAATCATAGGCACCTGTTGCTCGTCTTGGGACTGAGAACATAAGATACAGTGTAGGTGCTGGTTTGTCTTGTCAGTGTCCTGTTCTTACCTCTGTGGGGTAAGCCAGGCTGTTACCCTGAGGCTGGACTGTTCTGTTCCCTTCCCTTCCCCTTCTTTCTGTAGCCCTTGGCTGGAGCCTCAATTGCTACCTTTTGCCTGGAGTCTTGCCTGCGTCCTCACCTATTCTCGCTGTCAAGTTCTACCACTGGAGTAAGACCGGAGCCTTGCTGTGTCTGGATAAGGAGCCATCTTTTGTTGTTTGGAACTGTCTCTTTGTGTCCTCACCTTTGCTAGGTGGGTACAGCCATTTGCCGCTACCTTGTGTTGGGAACCGTCTCATCGTGTTCAGCTTTTGGTGTATAAGTCCCAGCCCTACATCCTGTTCCCAAGGAGGGGTCCTGGCTCTGTGTTCCGCGTTCCTGTCTCCCAAGACCAAGGCTCTGTTCTCCAGTCTCCCAAGACCCAGTCTGAGCTTCATATCCTCATCCAGCCTAGGAGTCCCACGTCTTGCCCCCATGTCCAACCCTGTTGCCTTGCCAAGTCTTGTCCGAGCATAGATCCAGAGTCCGAGCCTGAGTCAAGACCCAGGTTCTGGGTCCCTGCCTTGTCTCTGGCTCGGAGTCCTTGTCTAGTCCTAGCCCAGGCCCTGTATCCTAGTCTTGTCCAGAGCCTGTGTCTTGTCCAATGTCGTTTCTTCCCTGCTTCCCTTGCTTTCTTGATGCACCTAGTCCAGTCCCTAGTACTTCAGTGTCTGTGTCTTGCATTTGGGTCCATTCCCAATGCCCACATTATGACAGAAGGATGGATAGTTTATCTATATTGATATGTTTTGATGGTGAAGCTCCCTGATAAACTTACTTTGGAGTATTTTAGTTATAAAGTTTGAACTATTGAATGATAGAACCATAGAACACTACGGCACAGTACAGGCCCTTCAGCCCTCCATGTTGTGCCGACCCATATAATCCTTAAAAAAAGTACTAAACCCACACTACCCCATAACCTTCCATTTTTCTTTCATCCATGTGCTTGTCCAAGAGGCTCTTAAATACCCCTAATGTTTTAGCCTCCACCACCACCCCTGGCAAGTCATTCCAGGCACTCACAACCCTCTGTGTAAAAAATTTATCCCTGATGTCTCCCCTAAACTTCCCTCCCTTAATTTTGTACATATGCCCTCTGGTGTTTTCTATTGGTGCCCTGGGAAACAGGTACTGACTATCCACCCTATCTATGCCTCTCATAATCTTGTAGATCTCTCTCAAGTCCCCTCTCATTCTTATTTGAGCTTATATTCCACCCCCACTTAGATGTCACAAATGTTTGGGCAAGTTGTGACAGTATGTCATGGGAAACTAAGATGTAATAAGTGTGGTGGGGAACATAAATATGAAGATTGTGAAGATGTAAATTTTATTTGTTGTAATTGTGCAGGAGAGCATAGTGCAGCTTGTAGAGGATGTGAAGTGCTTAAGAAGGCAGCTGAAGTTCAATGGGGTAAAGTACAGTCTTTTGTGGAGGCTGTGCAAAAAGTTAAACCAAACATTGATAAAGTATTAACAGTCAGAGAACAGGTTGTGAGGTTATATGTCAGCATCATACTTTTCTTACTAAAGATACTTTTTTAGTTGATAAAATGAAGTTTGTGATGTTCACAATGGATGTGGTGAATTGTACTGCTCAGACATCTAGTCACGCAGAGAAAATTAAAGTTATTGTGAAAGCTGCTGAAAAGATCTGGGTATAACAGGTGTTATGTGGGAAGCTGTAAATGAAGCTCTGATGGATAGGGTATCTGTATTTCAGCCTCCTTGTGAAGGTACATAACGGCTTGATTTCTGATGGTCAAGATTTCAAGAAGTTTGCTTCAAATCCACCTGATATTATATGTAGTTAGGAAACCTGGTTATTACCACATTTAAAGTTTTCTTTGCAGGATATAAGTTGTGTAGTATCACTCTGAGTGACTTTACTAAGTATGAAAGGGCACAGACTGTGGTGAGGAAAGTAGTGGAGGTTACGATAAAAGGTCCTCCAGGTGAGGCAACGCTTCACCTGCGAGTCTGCTGGAGTCGTCTATTGCATCCGGTGCTCCTGGTGCAGCCTCCTCTACATCAGCGAGACCCGACGCAGATTGGGGGATCCGTCAAAATAGACAGGAACTCCCGGTTGCTACCCACGTCAACTCTGCCTCTCATTCCCATCTAGATATGTCCATACATGGCCTCCTCTGCTGCCATGATGAGGCCAAACTCAGGTTAGAGGAGCAACACCTCATCTACTGTCTGGGTAGCCTCCAGCCTGGTAGTATGAACATTGAATTCTCCAATTTCCAGTAATTCCCTCCCCCTCACCCTTCCCCTACCCAGGTCCCTCTCTGCCTCTCTTCCCTTTCAACTTTCTGCTTCTTTATCTCTATGGTTCTTTCATGCTTATCCCCTCCCCCTTTATCTGATTGGTTTTCCACCTGGCGCCTCTAGGCCCTACCCCCTCCACTATCTCTACTACTGGGCTTTGGCCCTCTCTTCCCCCCCCCCCCATTCCTGATGAAGAGTCTCAGCCTGAAACGTTGGCTACTCCTTTCTCACGGATGCTGCCTGACCTGCTGAGTTCTTCCAGCATTGTGTACGTATTCTTTGATCCACAGCATCTGCAGTTGTATTTTTGTGTTACGATAAAAGGTTACTAGAGGTCATATTGTGATAGTATTGGAAAGGGTATTAAACTTGAAGATGTTTGGGGAATGATTAAAATGGGGGGATTCATAGGGCTAATAACATTCCAGTATTGATTAAAGAAGGTAACATGATTGTTACTGGAACAGAGAGGTTTAGCTACTGGCTTGGTCATTTGCTGAAATTCACCATCAAGATAATTTAAGCAAAGAAGTTAAACAATGTACGGAGAAGGTTGTTAGTGAATACCCTGATGTGTTGGGAGCCTGCTGCTGTAGCAAAGGTAGTATTAGTGATGTAGAGTTTTATTTGTGTGAATGTATGAAACAGCTCCAGGAAAGGATGATATATGTTGTTGTATGTTTAAACATATGAGTGACAACTCTCTTAAGATAATAAAATTTCTGCATCATATGTGGAATTTAGGCCATCTTCCCTCAATGTGGAAAATGGCATTAGTAGAGCCTATTCTAAAACCTGGAAAACCCCTGTTGGATCTTTCTAGATATAGACCAATATCATTAACGTCCCATTTGTGTAAACTTATGGAACATATGGTAATAGAGCAGTTAAATTATATTTTGGAAAAAAGAAGTGATAATAATGTTTTATCAGCAGATTTTGGAAAGATAGAATGACATTGGATTCAGTTTTATGAGGCAGTGATCATGTGGATAGAAAGAGGCTAGCATGAGAGGGCACAGTTTTAAGGTGCTTAGAAGTAGGTACAGAGGAGATGTCAGGGGTAGGTTTTTTACGCAGAGTGGTGAGTGTGTGGAATGGG
This sequence comes from Hypanus sabinus, assembly GCF_030144855.1. NCBI lineage: Eukaryota > Metazoa > Chordata > Chondrichthyes > Myliobatiformes > Dasyatidae > Hypanus > Hypanus sabinus. Next base: position 89,015,983 of record NC_082708.1, on the reverse strand, counting down.
CTGCTGGCAGTGGTGGTGGAGGTGGAAACGATAGGGTCTTTTAAGAGACTTCTGGATGGGTACATGGAGCTTAGTAAAATAGGCTATGGGTAACCCTAGGTAATTTCTAAGGTAGGAACATGTTCGAGACAGCTTTGTGGGCCGAAAGGCCTGTATTGTGCTGTAGGTTTTCTGTGTTTCTATGTTTGGAAGATGATATTTAGTAAAGCACAGGTTGTAATAGCAGTATCTTTTGGTATAGAGAAAGCATACGATATGTTATGGAGGGAGAGTTGTTTAATTAAACTATGGAAATTAGGAGTGGGAAGAAGGCTATATAATTTTTTCTGAGTTTCTTATTTGGATGGTCTCTGTAGGTAAGGGCAGGAAAGGTATATTCGGGCTTCTATGAGATAGAGAATGGGACTCCACAAGGCAGTATTTGTAACTCTTCATTGTTTAATATTATGCTTAATGATATTTTCTCCAAGATAGGCACTGGTGTGGGTAAATCACTTTTTGCAGACAATGGAGCTTTACGGATCAGAGGAAAACATTTCAAGTTAACTGTATATAGGATGCAATTAGCAATGACTAAGGTCGTACAGTGGGAAAGTAAATGGGGTTTTAAGCTTTCTGCAGTTAAAACACAAGTTATGTGTTTTACAAGGAGGATCAATAGACATGCACTCAATTTGAAATTGTCCAGTCAAACTCTTGAAGTATCAATGGTAAGATTTCTTGGCATGTGGCTGGATAATAAGCTGAAATGCAAGCACCATATCGGTAAGGTAATTGACAAATATAAAGGGGCATTTAATATTCTTGGGTGTCTATGTGGGTATTCTTGAGCGCTACATGAAAATCTCTGACTTTATATATTTGTTTAATTAGATCAGTACTTGAGAATGGCTGTGTGGCTTATGGATCAGCTTCATTTTCAAATTTAAAACGTCTGATTGTGTTACAAGCTCAGACTTTAAGACTTGTGTTGTGATGCAGTAAGGTCATCTCCTGTTTCAGATTTACTGGTTGAAATGGGACAATTACCCTTACAGTTGCGGAGGATGAAGTTGTTGTTCACATACTGGGTTAAACTAAGGTGGCAGAGGAATGATTCCCCGTTAAAAGTGTGTTGGAAGACTGTTTTTGGTTTTGGGTAGCTGGATTCTCATCACTCTAGGAATATAGGTATGCTGAATTCTGTAATTTGTTTCAGTAACCCCACCGTGCTTTTTTCCCCCAATGACTTTAAGTGATTTCATAAAATCCAAGGATTCTGATATGCCCAAAGACTGATTCATCAGTATTTTAAGGAGAATTATAGGGATATATTAACTATTTTTACTGATGTGTCAAAAGATAATTTAATGGAAAATGTCAGTGTGGCTGTTTGTGTGTCTGAATTACAGGTAACAATAAAGAAACGTCTTACTAAATATTTATCAGTGTATACTGCAGAAGTGGTTGCCGTCATTTTGAGCTTAATGGGTCGCAGAAAGTTGTCCTATTGAAGTTATAATTTGTTCAGATTCTTTTCAGTTTTGACTAGTCTTATGTAACTGGGTGACCATCGAATCTTATTCAGTATCGTTAAAAGTGTACTCAGGCATTCATCTGGGTAATGCTAGAATAGTTGTCTGTGCCTTTAAGTGGAGATGGTGACATCATAACACATGCACGGGATAGAGGGGAGACCATTTTGCTTTCTGTTGCTGAAGCTGGTAGGGCTTTGGAAAAGTTCCCCCAGAGGTGCTAGGCATGGTGAGGAAAGGTGAGCATTAATTTACAATATCCATGTGAATTTGTTTATGCTTGTTTGCAAATCGAGAATATCAGTAATTTGACATGTTTTACATGTGGATGCTTCAGATTTTCATGAGTAAAGAACTCAACGCTGGTTAGCCTGGCTTGCAAAGTTCCTCACTGGCCAAGTAGGTCAGTCTTCCTGTAATTTAACTACCAGGCAATATCTTGTAAAAGTTGTGCTGAAGTGTACCTTTTGTCTAACTTTATTGTATCATGACTGATTGTGCATGTAACCGCGTAATGTGAGTGTTCAGTCTCTGTTCGGGGGTTCAACATGTGTGTACTAAAACGTAGTAGACATCTTAGATGAGATACACTCGCTTACATTTTTCACTGCTATGTATAAGATACAGGGTTGGGGTGATTCTAATGTTGTTTGTATGGTGCTCCTTCAGAATTGCCACTATCGTATTAGTACCGTATTAGTTTTGTGCGGTTTTCTTATATTTTTATATTGCTAACGCAATTGGTGGATACACAAGTGTGTGGATCAAAGGGAAAACGGAGATTGTAACAGCAGCGCCTGATTGTAAAGTCGTTTGTTTTGTTTTAAAACCCTCTTCTGACACTTAAACATTTAAAACAGATAAATAAATTAAAACCCGAAAAAGTAGTTGTTTTCCTGAGTGCATGTTTTTTCCCGGGCCACAACATTTAAAACAGATCATTCTAGCAGTAGGTCTGATTTACTGCTGGAAGCTATTCAAACTTTATTTCATATTCAAAGTATTGGTCTTTATGTCCTCTTTGTATAGGTTTCTACACATAGAGGTGTTGAAGTGAATGAGTGGGTTGATTTTTTGGCCAAAAAAAAGCTGTTAAATTTCATTTATGGATATAGACCTTCCACTTAACAAATCAGAAGCTACAGAGTTGGTGAGGCTAAGAATTAGGGGATTATGACAAGAACTGTGGGATAATGGGTGTAAGGGGAGAGACACCTTTACAGAATATGTAGGTATCCGTTAGTCTAGAGAGTCTATGGATTTAAGCCTTGGAAAGCTTCCAGGGCGCAGGCCTGGGCAGGGTTGTATGGAAGACCGGCAGTTGCCATTGCTGCGTCTCCCCTCTCCATGACATCGATGTTGTCCAAGGGAAGGGCAAAGGCTGATACAGCTTGGCACCGGTGTCATCACAGAGCAATGTGTGGATACATAAACTGTTGGATTGGTGGGAGAAGGAGGTAAGATGAGAAGGGAAGGATTGCATTGAATTGGGCAACTATGCTTAATTACTCCTTGTATCTTGTTGGCAAACATCACTCAAGGGTGTGTAGGTTTTGTCATTATGAAACAGTTGAACACATTCCTTTACAATGTGAAGCTTATAAGGTTGAAAGAAAGAAAATGCAGGCTACACTACTAGCTTTGGAGTCGATAGTTTTCATTTAAAAACTTTAAGTTATTGAAGTGATGTTAATTTAATTCACAATATCGACTTTCATTATTTAAAATCTATAGAGATTTTGGGCTAATTTACTTTTCATTTGATAAGAGCTTTATGGGAGAGTGGCAAAGAAAAAGCCACTGTTGAAAAAATACTGGCATGAAATCTCAGCTAGAATTTGCCAAAAGGCATGTGGGAGGTTCTGTGGTCTGATGAAACCATTATTGAACATCTTGGTATTAGCGAAAAACCACACCTACTGTGAAGCATGGTGCATCATGCTGTGGGGATGCTTCACTGCAGAAGGCCCTGGAAGGCTTGTGAAGGTAGAGGGTAAAATGAATGCAGCAAAATACAGGGAAATCCTGGAGGAAAACCTGATGCAGTTTGCAAGAGAACTGGGACTTGGGAGAAGATTAGTTTTTCAGCAAGACAATGATCTCAAGCATAAAGCCAAAACTACACAGGAATGTCTTAAGAACAACAATTTAATGTCCTGGAGTGGCCACATCAGAGTCTAGATCTCAATCCAATTGAGATTTTGTGGCTGGATTTGTAAAGGGCTGTTCACTCATGATCTCCTTGCAATCTGATGGAGCTTGAGCAGTTTCATAAAGAAGAATGGGGAAAAATTGCAGTGTCTAGATGTAGAAAGCTGATAGAGACCTATACTCACAGACTCAAGGCTGTAATTGTTGCCAAAGGTGCATCTACTAATTACTTATGTGAAGGGAGTGAATACTTACACAGAAAATTATTTTGTGTTTTGTATTTGTAATTAATTTAGATCATTTTGTAGAGATCTGTTTTCACTTGACACAAGTCTTTTTCTGTTGATCAGGGTCAAAAAAGCCAAATTAAATCCACTGTGATTCAATGTTGTAAAACAATAAAACATGAAAACTTCTGGGGTGGTGGTCTGAATACTTTTCATAGGTGTTGTATATTATATTGAGTTGGTGTTTATAGATAAACAGGGAGTCCATTTAATAATTCAATAATATCGAGTAATCTTGGAAATATTTGTTGATTAACCATTCTAGTTCATTTAAATAATTAATTACCATTTACACATAAATACATGAATTGAAGACATCATCACACCACCATGTGATATGTGCATGCCTCGCTTAAAGTAAAAACTCACACTCACATTTCAGCTTCCTGTGTCTTGCTTTCAATTGGTTTAATATTTTGAAGTTACAAAATGTAAGATAGACCTTTGAATATTTGATAGGTTTTAATAAGATCTCCCCCTGTTCTAAATTCCAGCAAATACATTTAATATTTATTCCCAGGTTCATTCACGTAAACCTCCTCCTCCTCTCCAACACTAACACATCCTTTCTTGGATAAGGGGCCCAAAACTGCTCTCAATGCTCCAGATGTGGTCTGACCAATGCCCTTTAAAGCCTCAACATTACACCTTACTCCTGCATTCTAGTTTTCTCAAAATGAATGCTAGCATTGCATTTGCCTTCATTACTATGGATTCAACCTGCAAGTTAACCTTTAGGAACCCTGCACTAAGACTCCAAAGACCTTTTGTACCTCTGATTTCTGAATCTGCTCCATGTTTATAAATTAGTCTATGCCTTTATACCTTCTACCAAAGTGCATGACCATACATTCCCCTGCACTGTATTCCATTTGCCACTTTTTCGCCCATTCTCTCAATCTGCCCAAGTCCTTTGCTGACTCTGTGCTTTATCAACATGTCCTGCCCTCCACATATCTTTGTCATTGGCAACCTTAGCTACAAGGCCATCAAGTCAGTCATCCAGATTATTACATATGGAGGACAATGGCGCTTAACAGCGACTCCTTTGCTTGTATCTTTGGAAACAGCTCTATTTCTATCTTTGATATCTCTGTTTTTACCATTTCAAGGTTCTTTTGAAGACCCTGACCTGGAGTTACATGTTGACTTTGGTTCTTTGCGGAAATGGGATCTGCTCTTAGGGCCTCATGACTGGCCGCATTTTGATATGCCAAGGACGCAGCCTGGAAGACTAGCACGTTCTCTGGTTGCCAAATTTTCGTGTCTCTGGAGGCGAGTGGATTCTGGGCTGGTGCTGCTGCCTGATACATCGTGGGAGTACACGGAAGATTGAAAGTAGCAAGCTGGCTGCTGGCTGTGTGCCCAGAAACCCAAGATCTTTGGGCACAGAGCACGGAAAAAGTGATACAAAAGACTTTTAACATTGTTACTTAGTGAGTTGCTTGATGTCTCTCCTCTTGCTGTGAAACAGGGACGCCTCTTTTTCCTTTATTAGGGAGAGTGAGAATCTGTGGTACACCAAATTATCAAGTGAACGAGTAGTTGTTGGGATACTACAAGTCTGTGTCTTTATTGATGTTTGTTGCATGCTTGACTGCTCTGTGGGGAGTAGCGATGTGTTTTTGCTGGTGGGGGAGTTGAGGTATGGCTTTGTTGCTGCTTGTGCATGGGGGGGTTGTCTTTGGGGTTCTAACGTTTAACTGTCATTCATTCTTTGGGGGCAGTCCTCTGTTTTCATGGATGGTTGCGAAGAAAAAGAATTTCAGGATTTATATTATACACATACATTTCTCTGACATTAATTGTACCTATTGAAGCTGAAAAGTAGCAGACCCAACACCAACCCCTGTGGAACACCACAAGACATTGACAGCCAACCAGAAAAGGCCTCCTTTATTCCTACTCATTGCTTTATGCCAAAAAGCCAGCTTCCTGCTCATGTTAGTATCTTTCCTGTAAGACCTTTGATTTTTATCCTGTCAAAGACCTTCTGAAATTCTAAGTAAACAGCAGTCACTGACTCTCTTTGTTTATCTCGTCTGTTATTTCCTCAAAGAATTTCAACAGATTTGCTAGGCAGCATCTCTGCTTAAGGAAGCCAAGATGACTTTGTCTTATTTTATCATAAGCCTCCAGGTATCCTGAAGCCTCATCCTTCATAATGGATGCTAACATCTTCCTAACCACTGAAGCCAGGCTACCTAGCTAATAATTTCCTGTATTCTTTTACTCTGCATACAGTATATCTCAAAAATAATTTTGTTATGCTTTTTATATAATTGGCTAGCTTACCATATTTCATCATTTCTCTCCTTATTGTTTTTAGTTGTTTTCAGTTTGTTTTTAAAAGCTTCCAAGTCCTCTAACTTCCCACTAGTTTTTGCTATTTTGTACTCCCACACTTTTGCTTATATGCTGTCTTTGATATCCCATGCCAGCTACGGTTGCCTCACTCTCTGTTTAGAATACCTTTTCTTCTTTGGGATGAACTGATCCTGTGTCCAAATTACTTCTTTAAAAACTCCAGCCATTAATTCACTACTGTCTATTCAGGTAGACCTCAGTAACTTCTCCTTCCCTTTTACTTTAGTCTGTAGGACTATAGATATGGAGCAGGATTAAGCCATTCGCCTCATCAATTCTGCTCCAACATTCCATCATGGCTGATTTATTATCCCTCTTAATCCCATTCTCCCACCTTCTCCACATAACTTTTGAAGCCTAGACTAATCAAGAACCTATCAGCCTCGTCTCAGCAATGAACTTCACAGATTCACTACCCTCTGGCTGAAGAGATTCCCCCTCACCTTTATTTTAAACGGATATCCCTCTATTCTGAGGCTGTGCCCTCTGGTCCTAGACTCTCCCGTCTTTTCGAAACATCCACTCTAACTAGGTCTTTCAATATTCAATAGATTTCAATGAGATCCCCCTGCATTCCAATGAGTACAGGCCCAGAGCCATCAAACACTTTGCATAGGTTAATCCTTTCATTCTCATGAACCTCCTCTGGACACTGTCCAATGGCAGCACACCTTTTCTTCGTAGCGTACACAAAATGCCTGAGGAACTCAGCTGGTCAGACAGTGCCCATGGAAATGTGAAAAGAAAAACTGTTGACATTTCAGGTCCAGAACCACCTTCAGGACTGGAAAGGAAGGGGAATCACCAGAGTAAAAAGATGGGAGGAGGGGAAGGATAGCTAGAAGGTGATAGGTGAACAAGAGAAAATCTGCAGATGCTGCAAATCCAAGCAACACATATCAAAATGCTGAAGGAACTCAGAAGGCCAGGCAGCATCTCTGGGGCAAAAAGTTTTTTTTTATAGATGCTGCCTCGCGTTCTAAGTTCCTCCAGCAGTTTGTGTGTTGAGCTGCTAGGTGAAGCCAGGTTAGACTGGGAAGGCAGCTCAACTAGGAGAAGGAAAACTAATTCAAACCCTCTTCTGCCTTGCGGCTATACCCACTCATGGGAAAGGCTTCAGGAGTAAACCCCAAGGAAGGAATTTAGAGTTGGAGCCCCTAAGGCAGTCTGATGTTGACTCAATGTCATTCTGGCAACTCCCAAGGTTCAGCTGTCATCAAAACATTATGCCTGGCATTACTTTTGACATCAGTGTATGGACCAAGTGGGGGATTGTGATGCTTGGGCCATTCGTGGTCTTCATATATTTCCTGCACAGGATTTGGTGACGCCAATCTCCATAACCTACTCAAGACCTGGAGTGGTGGGCGAGTGGCAATGGTGGCAGATGGTGGTGCTGGGAGCCATTAGTCACGGAGCTGCACTCAGGTGGCAAAGGCAGGACAATTGCCCTCCTCTCACAAGGTGAGGGCAGTGTTCAGCAGCCACATTGGTGATGGAGGAGCCCTCTTCAGAGACTGCACTGCTCCCCACTCATGGGTAAAGGTCTAGGAAAGGTGACCTAAAGCAAGCTTACCTCAGCCTATCCTGTCAGCATACTGCAGCTAACTAGACATCTAAATGTAGTTGAACTATCTCAAAAACTGCAAAACAAGGAAGAACCACTGGAAAGCCAAGCAAACTCAGTGTTGGAGTCTGGAACGTCAGGATCAGTAACAGACCAGAGAGGTGAACGGCTCTTGTGGGACACGTGCTTCAGAAGTACAATATCAACATTGCAGCGCTCAGTGAGACACGCCTGGCTGAGACTGGTGAAATCACAGAAGTAGGGGCTGGCTACAAGTTTTTCTGGAGTGGCAGGGAAAAGGATGAGGCTAGAGAAGTCGGAGTTGGCCTTACCATCTGAACCACAATGGTCAAGAACCTGGAGTCCCTCCCCAGAGGCATCAACGATAACTCCAAGAACTGGCACCTGATTGACTACATGATCACAAGGCGCCGGGTATTACAAGTCAACCTCCAAACATGACTACCTGAAGCACCTCTGTGGTGAGGTCCAGGCTGGGCTGTGGAAGATGAAAGATCAGTGGTGGGAGGCCAAAGTGGCAGAGCTTCGGCACTGCGCTGACCAGAACAACAGAAAGAAGTTTTTTGATGGTCTACAGGCAGTGTATAGACTTTCCTCCAATGTCCACTCCTCAGATGGAGTGCTCCTCACTGAGAAAGGTGAGATTTACCAATGCTGGGCAGACCACTTCAAACAGCTGCTGAACAGGCCATCCCAGATAGACTTTGCATCTAGTGTCATTAGTTTCAAAGTAAATATGAAAAAAATAGCTCTGGTCCAGGGGTTGAAGTTCTAATTGGAGAAAGGCCAATTTTGATGGCACCAGAAAGGAAATAACAAGTGAGGATTGGGACAGGCTGTTTCCTGGCGAAGGTATACCTGGGAAGTAGGCGGCCATCAGAAGTGAAATTGTGAGAGTTCAGAGCTTAGATGTGTCTGTCAGAATAAAATGTAGAGTTGACAAGTTTAGGAAACCTTGGGTTTCCATAGATATCGAGGCCCTGGTTAAGAAAAGCAAGGAGATACACAGGTGTATAGGCAGACTGGAACAAATGAGGCACTTTGGGAGGACAAACCAGGGTAGGACTTCCACAGTGAGCAGCGGGGACTGAGGAAGGAGTATGGTAGAACAGAGGAGTTTGGGATCAGATCCCTTAGAAGTGGTGTTACAGGTAAATAGTGTGGTAAAGAATGCTTTTGGCACAGTGGACTTCATAAATCAAAGCATTGAGTACAGAAATTTTGATCTTATTTTGAAGTTGTGTAAGAGATTGGTGAGGCACAATTTGGAGCATTGTTTGGGTAGCGTTGAGAACTACCAATAGGAAAGATGTAATTACGTTTGAAAGAGCGCAGAGAAAATTTACAATGATGTTTCCAGGACTGGAGGGCATGAGTCATAAGGAAAGACTGATAAAGTTTGATTTTTATTCCTTGGAACGTAGGAGATTGAGGGGAGATTTGATGAAGGTATACAAAATTATGAGGGGTAGAGGGTTACAGACAGGGTAACTGCAAACAGTCTTTTCCATTGAGGTTGGGTGTGAGTACAGTGAGGGGTCATGGGTTAAGGATGAAAGGTGAAAAGTTTAAGAGGAACATGAGGGGAAAGTTCATTCAGAGGGTTGTGAGAGTGTAGAATAAGCTTCCAGTGGGAGTGGTGCATGCCAGTTTGATTTAGACCATAAAACATAGGAGCAAAATAAGGCCAATCAGCCCATTGAGTCTGCTCTGCTATTCCATCATGGCTGACCCCAGATCCCACTCAACCCATACAACTGCCTTCTCACCATATCCTTTGATGCCCTGACTAATCAGAAAACTATCAACCTCTGCCTTAAATATTCCATCGCAGTCTGTGGCAGAGCATTCCACAGATTCACTACACTCTGGCTAAAAAAAATTCCTCTTTATCTCTGTTCTAAAAGGTCACCCCTCAATAACATGAGGGGGCATAGTTTTAAGGTGCTTGGAAGTAGGTACAAGGGGGCTGTCAGGGGTAAGTTTCTCACACAGAGTGGTAGGTGCATGAAATGCACTACCAATGACAGTGGTGGAGGCGGATACAATAGAGTCATTTAAGAGACTCCTGGATAGGTACATGGAGCTTAGTAAAAGAGAGAGTAGGGAAATTCTAGATTAGGTTACATGGTCAGCACAACATTGTGGGTCAAAAAGCCTGTAATGTGGTGTAGATTTCTCTGTTCCATATTTTGTTCTGATCTCCTCTGGACTCTCTCCAATGTCAACACATCCCTTCTGAGATATGGGTCCCAAAACTGTTGATAATACTTCAAGTGTGATCTGGCTAGTGTCTTACAAAGCTTCAGCATTATCTCCTTTTTAAAATATCCTATTCCCCTTGAAATAAATGTCTACATTGTTTTGCCTTCTTTACTACAGACTGAACCTGCAAATTAATTGCCTGGATGTCTTGCACCAGGATTCCTAAGTCTCTCTGCAGCTCTGATGTTTGAACCTTTCTTCATTTAGATAATAGTCAGCGCTATTGTTCCTTTTACCAAAATGCATTATCACACATTTCCATCTGCCACTTTTTTGCCTAATCTTCCAATTAGTTTAAGTCCTGCTGCAATTGCATTGCTTCTTCAGCACCTACCCCTCCACTTATTTTTATATCATCTACAAACTTAGCCATAAAGCCATCAATTCCATTATGCAAATCACTGACAAGCAATGTGAAAAGTAGCAGACCCAATACTGATCTTTGAGGAACACCACTAGTCACTGGTAGCCAACCGGAAAAGGCCCCATTTATTCCCACCCACTACCTCCTGCCTGTCAGCCATTCCTCTATCCATGCCAGTATCTTTCCTGCAATGCCATATAGGATTTTATTTTGTTAAGCAGCCTCATGTGCAGCACCTTATCAAATGCCTTCTGAAAATCCAAGTAAATGACATCCACTGCCTCTCCTTTGTCCACCCTGCTTGTTACTTCTTCAAAAGACTCTAACAGATTTGTCAGACAAGATTGCCCTTCAAGAAACCATGTTGCCTTTGATTTATTTAATAATTAGTCTCGAAGTACCCCGAAAGCTCATCCTCAATAATGGACTCCAACACTTCCCCAACCACTGAGGTTAGGCTAACTGGTCTATCATTTCCTTTCTTTTGCCTTCCTTCCTTCTTAAAAAGTGGAGTGACATTTGCAATTTTCCAGTCCTCCAGGACCATGCCAGAATCAAGTGATTCTTGAAATATCATGACCAATGCATCCATTATCTCTTTAGCAACCTCTTTCAGGACTCTAGGATATAGTCCATCTGGTCCAGGTGATTTATCCATATAACCATATAACAATTACAGCATGGAAACAGGCCATCTCGGCCCTTCCCACCTTACTCCCACCTAGGCCCACCGACCTGCACTCAGCCCATAACCCCCCCATTTCCTTTCTTGTCCATATACCTATCCAATTTTTTTTAAGTGACAAAATCGAACCTGCCTCTACCACTTCTACCGGAAGCTCATTCTACACAGCTACCACTCTCTGAGTAAAGAAGCTCCCCCTCGAGTTACCCCTAAACTTTTGCCCCTTAACTCTCAACTCATGTCCTCTGGTCACCTCACTATAGGAAGAATGTGGAAATATTGGAAAGGGTACAGAGGAGATTTACCAGGATGCTGCCTGGTTTAGAGAGTATGCATTATGATCAGAGATTAAGGGAGCTAGGGCTTTACTCTCTAGAGAGGAGACATGATAGAGGTGTACAAGATATTAAGAGGAATAGACAGAGTGGACAGCCAGCGCCTCTTCCTCAGGGCACCACTGCTCAATACAAGAGGACTTGGCTTTAAGGTAGGGGGTGGAAAGTTCAAGGGGGATATTAGAGGAAGGCTTTTTTACTCAGAAAGTGGTTGGTGTGTGGAATGCACTGCCTGAGTCAGTGGAGGCAGATACACTAGTGAAATTTCAGAGACTACTAGACAGGTATATGGAGGAATTTAAGGTGGAGGGTTACATGGGAGGCAGGGTTTAAGGGTCGGCACAGCATTATGTTCTATGTTCTATAAACCTCCAGGAGGAGAAATATCTGAAATTTCTCTTTACCAGAGGAATACTGTTTAGCCCATTCTCCATTAAGCTTTTCAGTTGGCCTTACATTTTTTCCTTTGTAATAGCAATGACACTCTCTCCTGCTTCCTGACACTCATGGACCTCTAGCACACTGCTCATGTCTTCCACGGTGAAGACCAATGCAAAGTGCGCATTAAGTTCATCTGCTGTTTCTTTGTCCCCCATTACTACCTCATAGCATCATTTTCCAGTGGTCCAGTATCAACTCTCATCTCCTTTTTACTCTTTATATAAATGAAATTTTTTTTCATATCCAGTTTTATATTATTGGGTAATTTTCCCTCATATTTAATTTTATCCCTTATAGCTTTTTTAGTTACTTTTTGTTGGATTTTAAAAACTTCCCTAATATCCAACTTCCCACTCACTTTTGCTACCTTATATTTCCTTTCCTTGACTCTTATGCAGTTCTTAACTTCCCTTGTCAGCCACAATCACTTTCCCCTGCCATTTGAGAATTTTTTTTTCTATGGGATATATCTATCCTGAGCCTTGTGAACTATCCCCAGAAACCTCAGTCATATTTGCTCTGTCGTCATCCCCGCCAGTATCCTCCTCCAATCCGCCTGGGCAAGCTCCTCTCTCATGCCTCTGTAATTCCCTTTATTCCATTGCGATAATAATACATGTGACTTCTGCTTCTCCCTCTTAAACTGCAGTATGAATTCAATCATATTATGATCACTGCCTCCTAAGGGTTCTTTTACATTAAGCTCCCTAACAAGATCTGAATTATTACATGATACCCTTTCCTCAAGTAGGCTCAAGCATAAGCTGCTCTAGAAAGCCAGCTCATAGGTATTCAACAAATTCCCTTTCTTGTGATCTGATACCAACCAGATTTTCCCAATCCCCTTGCATTTTGTAATCCCCCATTATAATTGTGTCATTACCCTTTCCAGCTCCCTTTGCAATCTCAGCACCACATCTTTGCTACTATTTAGAGGCCTATATATGATTTCCACCAACAAAGTTTTACCGTTCTCTGCCACCGTCACCTCTTTCTAAAGATATAATTCCATCTCTTGCCAACAGAGCCACACCACTGCCTTTGCCTTCCTGCTTGTCCTTTCAACACAAAGTATATTCTTTGTTATTAAGCTCCTAACTATGGCCTTCTTTCAGCCACAACTCAGGGATGCCCACAATGTCATACCGACCAATCTCTAATTGTGCCACGAATTTGTCCACCTTATTCCAAATGCTACATGCATTTAAATACAGCATTCTTGCATTCTTCACCCTTTTGAATTTTGCCTCTGTGGTGCAATTTACACTGTCTGCATTTGCACCCAGTCATTGGCTTGCCCTTCCTTACATTCATATTACATTCACCCTTTTGAATTTTGAATTTCAACATTTAAGAGAAGCCTGGCTTGGTATAGAAGGCTATTGTCCAGTTGCAGGTTGATGGGACAATAGCCGTCTAGGCTATTTCAGTATTATAGTAGGCAATTTTGAATGTTTCAGCATGGACTTGGTGGCCAAAGGGCCTGTTTCTGTCACTCTGACGTCATGAAGAGTATAATGACTGGCTGCATCACAGCCTGGTATGGAGACATCAATGGCTTTGAGTGGAAATTCCAACAAATATCAGTGAATGCAATCCATACCATCATAGGTAAAGCCATTCCCACCATTGAACAGATCTACATGAAATGCTGTTGCAGGAAAGCAGCATCCATCAACGGGGATCCCCACCACCCACGCCATGCTCTCTTCTTGCTGCTACCATCAGGAAGATGTTACAGGAGTTTTAGGACTCACACTACAAGGTCAGGAGCTGCCATTACTGCTCAGCCATCATGCTCTTGAACCAAAGGCTTCACTCAATTTTTCTTGCCCTATAATTGAATTGTTCCTACATCTAATGGGCTGACTTTCAAGGACTCTAGGTCTCTATTCATTGGAGCGTAGAAGGTTGAGGGGGGATTTGATTGAGGTATTTAAAATTTTGAGAGGGATAGATAAAGTTGACGTGAATAGGCTGTTTCCATTGAGAGTAGGGGAGATTCAAACGAGAGGACATGATTTGAGAGTTAGGGGGCAGAAGTTTAAGGGAAACACGAGGGGGTGTTTCTTTACTCAGAGAGTGATAGCTGTGTGGAATGAGCTTCCTGTACAAGTAGTAGAGGCCAGTTCAGTTGTGTCATTTAAGGTAAAATTGGATAGATATATGGACAGGAAAGGAGTGGAGGGTTATGGGCTGAGTGTGGGTAGGTGGGACTAGGTGAGATTAAGAGTTCGGCACGGACTAGGAGGGCCGAGATGGCCTGTTTCCGTGCTGTGATTGTTATATGGTTGTATGGACTCTTTATCTCCTGTTATTGATACTTAATTGCCTACTTATTTTTTATAATTCTTTTGTTCTTTTTGTAATTGCACAACTTGTTGTTTCTGCACCCAAGGTGGTGCAGTCTTTCGTCGATTCTAATATAGATTTATTAGTATGCCCTCAAGACAATGAATTTTAGGCTTGTATATGGTGACAAACATGTACCCTGATAATATATCTTTGAACTATTCTGATCTGATTAGACTTGTTACTTTTGATTAATCAGCCACTCTCATTTTTTTCTTTTGGGCTTTCACTGTGTGCCAATCTGTTTCAAGATGATAAGTTCGACCTCCAAAGTTGTGAAATTCTTTTCTGTTTCAAAATAAATGCAAAATCAGAATTTCAGCCATTTACTTTAATGACGAACTCACTCAAATGATGCCTCAGTTGAGCAGAAACAATGTATAAAATTCTTTAAATTGAATGATGATGATGATGACGTTAACTCAGGCCTGAGAGGCCAGCGCAGGCATTTTCATGCCTTACAAGGTGCAGAACAAAAGACGCCACTCCTCACACAGACATTTTGCAGTATTTACCTTTCTTTTACGAGGTCGAGTTGCGAGCTCAACACCCAACCTGGCACGGATGGAAAGCGTACTCGGGAACTGGTTTAAAACCCAGGAATCTCCATTCCGGACTCCAGTGCTGATGTCACTGCACCACCAACTGACCTTAAACTGAAGCTTGTCTTCAATTGGACCCTGAAATTGGAGTTTTCTGTGTGCCATAAATGAAGAGTCCTGAAGTAGAATTTGTGGTATTTTTGATAGAGCCTATAGAATGTGTTAAACAAAGTTATTTGATCCTGTCAGATGTAGAGTGTGAAAATGTTCAATTGGCACAGAGTTTTGAAAATCTGTGTGCAATTTCACTGTAAGAATGACTGCAGGGTTCAAGAAGCGGTCCATCAATATTTTCACAGAAGTATGCTGCCCTTGCAGGATTGGAAAGATCATAAAGGGCAATTAACTGTGTTCAATTTAAACATCAACAATTCTTTAAACTCTATGACCAGAAAATGCTTGCATAACTTCAGATGGGACGACCAGTTTTATGAAACTGCTTTCAATTTTTCTGCATGTGGTGAGCCATTTACTCTCAAACTATTGATAAGCTTCTCACGAGCAGCACATAGACAGCAGAGAAATTGAAGATAAATGAAAAATATTGTAGTGTGCAGCTGACGGACAGATACTTTTGTGAAGTTGATTTATTGGAGGTTGGACTAAACAGTATTCCTCTGGTAGAGAGAAATTTCAGATATTTCTCCTCCTGGAGGTTTATAGAAGTAAGAACATAGTACAATACAGCACAGTACAGGCCCTTCAGCCCACAATGCTGTGCCAACCCTTAAACCCTGCCTCCCATATAACCCTCCACCTTAAATTCTTCCATATACCCATCTAGTAGTCTCTTAAATTTCCCCAGTGTATCTGCCTCCACTGACTCAGGCAGTGCATTCCATGCACCAACCACTCTCTGAGCAAAAAAGCCTTCCTCTAATATCCCCCTTGAACTTTCCACTCCCTACCTTAAAGCCATGTCCTCTTGTATTGAGTAGTGGTGCCCTGAGGAAGAGGCGCTGGCTGTCCACTCTGTCTATTCCTCTTAATATCTTGTACACCTCTATCATGTCTCCTCTCCAGAGAGTAAAGCCCGAGCTCCCTTAATCTCTGATCATAATGCACACTCTCTAAACCAGGCAACATCCTGGTAAATCTCCTCTGTACCCTTTCCAATGCTTCCATTTCCTTCCTATAGTGAGGTGACCAGAACTGGGCACAGCCTAACCAGAGTTTTATAGAGCTGCACCATTACCTCGCGACTCTTAAACTCTATCCCTCGGCTTATGAAAGCTAACACTCCATAAGCTTTCTTAACTACCCTATCACCTTCAGGAATCTGCAGACATGTATCCCCAGATCCCTCTGCTCCTCCACACTTTCAAGTATCCTGCCATATACTTTGTACTCTGCCTTGTCTATTGTCATTCTCTGCTTCACATGATTAAATTCATTAGTGCTACTGAAAATTGTTCATTATGTGAACTTTCAGCAATTCAATACATTCTCAGATTTTGATGTAAATGTCATTTGCTAGTTATTCCGTAATAACGTGCCGAATATGAAACGCAAGCATTTGAAAATAGATTCATATAATTGTCTTAGTTATATGCAGCACCTGAAGTCTTGGCTTGTGTGAAGAAATGTTTAGAAACAGCAAATAACAGTGAATGGAATACAAAGTCATTATTACATGACAGTTGGAGAGAAGTGACAAGTGTTATCAAGTTGCCTCCCTGGACAGCTGCAAATTAAAGCATTTAAAAGCAAAGGGGAAATGAAATATACTTGCCTTCCCCGGAGATCAAAGTTACAATAAATGCAGAGAGCAAGGGAGCAAGAACTTATTTCTCATTCAAATCTCATTGCATTTCAATTTCATTTTGGAAAAGAGTTCTCGATGTGCAATTCTCAGAGGTCCAAAGTAACATTCTTGTATTGCACTTATAAATATGACAATGGAGGCAATTCCCAGTTTATTGTCAGATGATGTAGGAAAAATTTTGAAACGGGCAGCACATGCAAACTGAATCTTCCAAAATCAATACTTTATTGGACTGAATATCAATAAATGTAAAACTGCAATATTTCCATGAAGAAAATCCTGACAGCCAAAATCATCACTGATGTTACAGTTAAACAGAACGTTGTTCTATTAAATTGGTTCTTTCCATTCAGAACGTGATTGTGATTTGTCTTGACAGAACAGAATTAATTGCCCCAGGCAAAGTAAAATATTTAAAAATGGTATCATCAGTTCAGCCAGTTGCAGTGAAACTATTAAAATGTTAAAATTGAGCAGTCTGGTCATTGCTCCTAGAAAACATTACCACTCAGATTCAGAAAGGAAACCTTTTTCTTCAGCGGGTTGTGGAATTTGAGCCTAATCTGTCAATTCACACAAGTGTAAAATTGGTATATTTCATAGTTTTTCTTTCAAGCATATATCTGGGAAAACTGTCAAAATATGGAAATGGACAGTGAAAATTTTTGAATGATAACCTCTGCGAATTGGGAAGTGATTTAGGTTAATGGTGAAAATCGTGGGTAGTGGAGCTACAGACTAATTACATGGCCCTACATCCTTCACCAAAGCAGTTTAGCTCTTCTATTATGTATTTGATTGTTTGCCTTTTGATGTGGGCTATACATTAAAGAGAAACCTGTTCTTGAATTTATATACAGGAGCTTTATTCTGTAATTCCCGATAAAAATAATTCATTAAGTACTTTGAAAATATATTTAATTTTGTGATGGGCCACTGCACCACTTGACATTTCTGTCTGGACTCCAGAAACCTTTCCCCAATGGTTTTACATCCACTATGCTAATGACCCATTAAGAAGATGGAAACCCTGACAATTCAAAATTCCCTCTGTGCTGCTTTGCTTACTGTTTCATGACGAGAATGTGCTCACTGTCCAATATGTGGCCTGGTGCCTCAGTGCACATAAATACTAGATAATGATGATATACAAAATGAAGAGACATTATATCAATAGGATCAAAAGATCTCATGTTTAAATTAAAGAAGTAATCGACCACTTAACCCATTGTATCTAAGATGGCTTTCAGTTCGTTCCCATTATTTTGACTGTAAGACAGGGGAGCAGAATTAGGTCTTTTGGCCCATTGAGTCTGCTCTGTCATCTAATCATGGCTGATCGACTTCCGTCTCAACCCGATTCTCCTGCCTCCTCCCCGTAAATGTTCATGCCCTGATTAATAAGGAGCCTAACAAACTCTGCCTTATATACACAACATTATATGGCCTCAACAGTGGCCTGTGGCAACAAATTCCACAGATTCAAGCCTCTGGCTAAACAAATTCCTCCTCATCTCTGTTCTAAATAGGTGTCCCTCAATTCTAAGGTTGCTCCTTCTAGTCCTAGACTCCCTCACTGTAGAGAACATCCTCTTTACATTGACTCTATCTAGGCCAGGGATCGGCAACCTTTACCACTGAAAGAGCTATTTGGACCAGTTTCCCACAGAAAAGAAAACAGTGGGAGCCACAAAACCCGTTTGACATTTAAAATGAAACAACACTGCATACAACATTTTTTTTGCCTTTATGCTATGTATAAACAAACTATAATGTGTTGCATTTATGAAATTGATGAATTCCTGCAGAGAAAACAAAATTACATTTCTGCATGCAACAAAAACATTTTGAACTCCGAAAAAAAGACGTTGGGTTGAAGGTTACTTTTAAGTAAAATACTCAACGTCTATTTGAGTCCTTCTTGTACTTATGAAAAACGCCGAACTTAAATTGTCCGCCAGCAGCAAACCAAAAATAATGTCAGCCAGCTGTCAACCTGAAAAATAAAAGGACTATTTCACTGAACAATGAAAAAATATGAATATACGTAAAATAATAGGCAATTAAAATATTTATCATACTTGGTTAATGGGATTTCTGCTCCTGGACCTCAGCACACAGCGTCTGCACATCAGGGCTGTATGACGTCACCTTCCTCTTTACGCAGGATCGCAAACTGTCATCTGTGAGGCGTGCGCGATGTTTGTTTTTAATAAAGTTCATGTTGGAGAACACCTGCTCACATACATATGTGGATCCAAAGATCGACAGGACTCCAAGTGCATACTTTTTAATGTTTATATAAATGTCGGGGATAGCATTCCATGTTTCGAACACAAGTTTGTCCGGTTTGAGGAGGTTTTCAATATCACTCCATTTGCGATTCTGAGCGAGAACGGCCTTCTGACGGGCAACATCTTCAAGGTCTGCTGTCAAGCGTCTAAACTTGGACACCCATATGTCTTTGTCGGCTATGTCGGCCAGTTCCATCTCAAGATCAGGTTGACTCACACCTGCCAATGCAGTCGTATTCAGTAGGGATGGCTCGATGCTTAGGGGAGTGACCGGGAAGGATAATGTGTTTTTTTCCTCTCTGAACTCACAGAAGCGTTTCCCAAATGATGTTTGCATTGCGATGATTGCAGAATGTAAATACTCCAAATTTATCATGTCGTGAGTTTGAACTCTCTGAAATTGGGGAAGTGAGACAATGTGCCTTTCTGTAAATCTCTGGCAAGCACTGTCAACTTGCGCTTGAATGCCAAAACATCCTCCAACATGTGCAGGGCTGTGCGTCCTTTCCCCTGAAGAGCTGTGGTCAGCGTGTTCAGGTGTGCTGTCATATCTACCATGAAGTGTAGCTTTTCCATCCACTCTGGCTGTTCCAGCTCAGGAAAGGTGAGCCCTTTGCTGCCCAGGAAAGTTTTCACTTCTTCCAGACACGAGACAAAGCGTTTCAGCACCTCCCCTCTGGACAGCCACCGGACTTTGTTGTGCAGCAGGAGATCAGAATATGCGCTTTCCAGCTCGTCCAGTAACAAATGGAATTGACGGTGATTTAAACTTTTTGCCATTATTTTATTGACAATCTGAATGACAACATCCATTACTTCTGTGCATTCCGGAGGAAATGTTTGAGCGCACAATGCCTCTTGGTGCAAGATGCAGTGAAGTAAGCAGCTTTCTGTCCAGCGACTTCTGCAGTAAAGCCACAAATCCCTTGTGCACTCCTGTCATACTTGGTGCCCCATCAGTAGCTACTGACACCAGGTGGGTGGTCTTTATTCCTTTGGCTCTTAAACAATTCAAGACAGCCTCACAGATGTCCTCACCCCGTGTTTGGCCTTTTAGAGGTATCAACTCAAACATTTCTTCTTGTGGCCCGGCAGAGTTTACATACCGGCAGAACAGCGCTATTTGTTCAATACCACCTTTGTCTTTAGACTCGTCACAGGCAATTGAGTAGGCCACAGCTGAATTGATGTCTTTAATTTGCTGTCTTGTGATGTCTTCTGCCATTTTTATGGTTCTGTCTTTGACAGTCTTTGCAGAGAGGGGCATATCCCCGATTTCCTGCACAATTTCACTTTTGTTTTTAAAGTCCGTGAATAGATGTTCTGAAATCTTAATGAAAGATTCTTTTATATATTCACCATCTGTAAACTGCTTCCCGTGCCTGACTATTTCCTGAGCGGCAACAAAACTAGCATATGTAGTTGATTTTCCAGACTTCATCCACTTCTTGAAATGATTTTTGCTCAGATCAACCTTCTGCATCAGTTCCAAAACAGCTTTTTTTCTCTCATCTCCATCCGGATATTTTTGAGCAAAGGTTGTGTGTTTATTCTGGAAATGTCTTGTGACTTTTGACTTTTTGTTGTTTGCTAGTTTCTCATTGCGTATTAAGCATACCGATAAACCAGTCTCATCAGCAGTGAAAGCAAATGAATCTGCCCACGTATCATTAAACGTTCTGTTTTCTTCAGTCACTTTTCTTTTTTTAGAATTCTCCATAGTTAGCCTACCTTGGATCGAAAAATTAAAGAAATCACGCACTGGCGGGTGTCAGGCATTGGCAGTGATGACTTATATTAATAGCGACAAAAAACACGTTTTACTTAGATTGTACAGGATCACCATAATCTTCAAATTTAGAATTACATTTCAAAAACTAACAAACTAACATAAAATACATTTTAATTAAATACTCATCATTTATTTTCCAAAGCCACAGGGAGCCGCAGCACATAGATGAAAGAGACGCCTGCGGCTCCGGAGCCACGAGTTGCCGACCCCTGATCTAGGCTTTTCAAAATTTGGTAGTTTTCAATGAGATTCCCCTCATTCTTCTGAATTGCTGTGAGTACAGGGCCAGAACCATCAAATGCTTCTCATACAATAAGCCTTTCATTCTCAGAATAATTTTCATGAACCTCCTTTGAACCTTCTTCAATGTCAGCCCACCCTTTCTCAGATAAAGAGCCCAAAACTGCTCACAATACTCAAGGTGAGGTCTCGCCAGTGCTTTATAAAGCTTCAACATTATACCATTGTTTCTACAAACGTATATCCTAGTCCTCTTGAAAAGAATGTGAACGTTGCATTTGTCTTCCTCACCCCAGACTCAGTCTGCAACTTAACCATTAAGGAATCATGCTTGAGAACCCCAAAGTCCCTTTGCAACTCTGATTTTTTTGAATTTTCTCTCTGTTTAGAAAAAAGTCAATGCTTTTATTCCTTCTATCAAAGTGCATGACTACACATTTCCCGACACTGTATTCAATTTGCCACTTCTTTGCCCATTTTCCTAATCTGTCTGAGTCCTTCTGTAGTCTCTCTGCTTCCTCAACACTATCTGCCTCTCCATCTATCTTCATATTGTCTACCAACTTTTCCACAAAGCCATCAATTCTGTCATCTAAATCACTGACAATGTAAAAATAATCGGTCCCAATATCAACCCCTGTGGAACACTATTAGCCATTGGCAGCCAATCATTAAAGGCTCAATTTATTGCATTCTTAGCCTCCTGCCAATCAGCCACTGCTTTATCCATAATAGAATCTTTCTTGTAATACACTGGGCTCTTATGTTGCTAGGCAGTCTCACGCACGGCACCTTTTCAAAGGCTGTCTGAAAATCCTTTCTTTTCTTTCTTTCTCAATCTTTTTATTATTAATAATAATATGAACAAAATACAAATGATATATTAATAAAGGGATTACAAACATACAAATTCCCATTACACATGAAAAAATACATAAGCAATGATTACAGTATAAATGAGTTTACCAAAACATGAACCATACAGTATATGTATGAACATGTTAAATCTAGATATTACATAATATATGATAAAAAAACAGGAAAAAGAAAAAAATGTTATGCAAAATTAACTAACCTACTAATCTAATAACTAATAAAGAAGAAAAAAGAAGCAAAAAAAGAAAAACTAGAAAAAGAGAAAAAAAAGGGCTGTTTATAATATCTCACAAGAATACATAATCATCAATGTCATCAACTCAACATAAATAAGATTAAAGCTGGAAAATCAAATGAACTTGGAACAGGGTCATATTACATCATATGAAAATATTGAATAAATGGTCTCCATATCTTTTCAAATTTAATAGCAGTATCGAATACACCACTTCTAATTTTTTTCTAAATCTAAACATAACATAGTTTGAGAGAACCAATTAAATACAGTATGAGGATTAATTTCCTTCCAATTCAACAATATAGATCTTCTAGCCATCAGAGTTTAAAATGCAATCATTCAGCAGGCAGAAGAAGATAAATGCAGTGAGTCCATCATTGGTAAACCTAAAATTGCGGTAATAGGATGAGGTTGTAAATCAATATTCAATACTGCAGAGATAATATCAAAAATATCTTTCCAATATTTTTTCAAAATCGGACATGACCAAAACATATGAGTTAAAGACGTGGTTTCAAATTGACATCTATCACAAATAGGATTTATATAAGAATAAAAATGAGCTAATTTATCCTTGGACATATGTATGACCTTAAATTGTATTAATGAATGTTTGGCACATATCGAAGATGTATTAACTAATTGAAGAATTCTATCCCAATTCTCAATAGGAATAATGAGATTAAGCTCTCTTTCCCAATCATTTTTGGTCTTATAAAGGGGCTCTGAACATATCTTCATAATTATATTATAAAGTTTGGATATAAGCCCTTTATCTGAAAATTCAAGTGCACAACATCCACCGATTCTTCTTTTTCTATCCTGCTTGTTATTTCATCACAGAATTTTTCAACAGATTTGTCAGAACAAATGTGATATCCTTAATTAAAGACAGGGCTTTCCTTCCTCCACCAACAAAGCTGCCCTCACCTGCGTTTTGTGCACCACAGCCGCCTGCAACTCCACCAGGGATAAGGTTAATTTTCTCATCAACTTAATTTCCATCACCTCCAAATGGATCCCACTACAAAGCACAGTCTTCCCATCCTGCACCCCCAACTTTCTGCTTTCTGCATGGTTTGCTGCCTACTTGACAGCCTTTTTCATTTGTTATTCCTCGTTGATCTCCCTCCTGGTACTTAACTTTGCAAGTGGAACAAGTGCTACACCTGCCCCTACACCACCTCCCTGACTAACATTCAGGGTCCCAAACAGTCCTTCCCAGTGAGGCGATACTTCACCTGTGAGTCTGCTGGGGCTATTTACTGGGTCCAGTGCTCTCGGTGTGTCCTCCTGTATATCAGTGAGTCTTGATGTAGAATGGGAGATCACTTCACTGAGCACCTATGCTGTATGCTAGAAAAAGTGGGATCTTCAGTGGCCAACTATTGCAATTCTACTTGACATTCCCATTCCAACAAGTCAGTCCATGGCCTTCTCTACTGTCTCGAAGAGGCCACACTTAGGTTGGAGGAGCAACACCTTATATTCTGTCAGGGTAGCTTCCAGCCTGAAAGCATGAATGTCAATTTCTCAAACTTCCGGTAATTGCACCTCACCCTCTCTTTCATCATTCCCCATTCCCATTCCCTCTCTCAGCTTATCTCCTTACCTCCTATCACCTCCCTCTGGTGCTCCCTCTCATCCCCCTTCTTCCCTCTCTTATCAGATTACCCCTTCACCAGCTCTTTATCACTTTCACCAATTGATTTCCCAGCTCTTTACTTCACCTTTCTCCCTCTTCTGTTTCACCTATCAGCTACCACCTTGTACATCTTCCTCATCTCCCTCTGCTTTCTTACTTTGACTTCACATCTTTTTTTTCCCTCTCCTGATGAAGGGTCTCAGCCCACAACATCGACTGTTTACTTTTTCTCTATAGGTGCTGCCTGGCCTGCTGAGTTCCTCCAGCATTTTGTGATTTCCAGCACTGGCAGATTTTCCTCATGTTGGGGATCTAATTTTTTTGATATTTATTGCTTCTTATATAATAATTCTATTTATATATATTTATTTATACTATTTTATTTTTTTCTCAGCTCAAGCTAGTAAAACCCTAAGGTACACTCATTTCTCGATTGATAGAAACATTCCATCTATTCTCCAGGTGTTTAGTATTGTGGCTTTCTGAAGAGTTACATAATTATTTCTGTGTAGGCCTAATTGTTTAATGGTAGTGTGTAGTGATTTGGGGGGAATACCAATTGTAGATATTACTATTGGGACAAAGTATACCCTGTTCATGTTCCACAGTATTCCAATTTGCCCTTTGAATTCAACGTATTTCTCGGCATAAACATCACTGAGGATATCACGTGGTCTGTACATACTGGCTATGTGTGAAAAAGGCACAACAGCGCCTCTTTCACCTCAGACAGTTGAAGAAATTTGGTATGGGTCCCCAAATCCTAAGAACATTCTATAGGGGAATAAACTTCTCTCAATCACAGGACTCTGCAGAGAGTGGTGCGGACAGCCTAGCACATCTGCAGTTGTGAACTTCCCACTATTGAGGACATTTACAAAGATAGGTGTATAAAATGGGTCCTAAGTATCATTGGGGACCCAAGTCACCCCAACAATAAACTGTCCCAGCTGCTACCATCTGGGAAACGGTACCGCAGCATAAAAGCCAGGACCAACAGGACAGCTTCTTCCACCAGGCCATCAGACTGATTAATTCATGCTGATACAACTGTATTCTATGTTATATTGTTGTACATATTAGTTATTATAAATTACTATAAATTGAACAGAGACAGACATACAATTTTTGCTCCTCATGTATGTGAAGGATGGAAGCAATAAAGTCAATGTAATTCAATTCAATTAAGCAATTAGTTGTGAGATGCATGATTTTATATATAGATAGTGGAATCATGTTTCCACAGATCATTTGTGATATTACAAGTCAAGTCTATCAGGTGGTCGAATCTGTCGCTGCGATCTACGTAGCACCGACTGTGATCGCATGGATGCCGGCATTGGTGATTGCACAGGGGACGGAGGTTGCGCTTGTTCCTGCCCACTAGGCGCCGGTGATCCCTCACGCATGTGTGAGGCGCCTGGTATAAATGCGTACGAAATGCCCGGTATATAAGTGTCGTGAGGAGTCTGTGTAGGGCCTGGTGAGCACGGTGTAACCTCTGGTGCAGGGTTCATAGTTACCGGAGAGCCTTCAGAGTAGTGGTCTGCTGCACCTGCGGGTGCCAGGTTGCGGATGGAGACCGTGTCCTCCCGCCCATCAGGTAAGACCACGTAAGCATACTGGGGGTTCGCATGTAGAAGGTGAACCCTCTCTACCAGCGGGGAGTATTTATTGCTCCTCACATGTTTCCGGAGCAGCACTGGCCCCGGGGATGTCAGCCAAACTGATAGGGTGGTCCCAGTGACAGACTTACTGGGAAAAGAGAATAGGCGTTCGTGAGGGGTGGCATTGGTGGACGTACATAACAGAGAGCGGATAGAGTGCAGTGCCTCAGGGAGGACCTCCTGCCATCGAGAGACCGGCAACCCTTTTGACTTAAGGGCTAAAAGTGTGGTCTTCCACACTGTGGCATTCTCCCGCTCCACCTGGCCATTACCCCAGGGATTATAACTCGTGGTCCGACTGGTAGCAATGCCCCTAGCTAGCAGGTACTGGCGCAGCTCGTCACTCATAAAGGAGGACCCTCTATCGCTGTGGATATAGCAGGGATACCCGAACAGAGTGAAGAGCTGGCGCAGGGCTTTTATGACGGACGTGGCAGTGGTGTCGGGGCAGGGGTTGGCAAAGGGGAACCGTGAGTACTCGTCAATAACACTGAGAAAATAGACATTGCGGTCAGTGGAGGGAAGGGGGCCCTTAAAGTCAACACTCAGTCGTTCAAAAGGGCGGGTGGCCTTGACAAGTTGTGCCGTGTCAGGACGGTAGAAGTGCAGTTTGCACTCAGCGCAAATTTGGCAGTCCCTGGTCATCGTCCTGATGTCCTCCAGGGAGTATGGCAGGTTCCGAGCTTTCACAAAATGGTAAAATCGGGTGACCCCCGGATGGCAAAGTTGTGCATGAAGGGTGTACAGCTGGTTGAGCTGTGTGCTAGCACATGTTCCCCGGGATAGGGCATCAGGGGGCTCATTGAGTCTGCCAGGCCGGTACAGGATATCATAGGTGTAGGTGGAGAGTTCTATTCTCCACCGCAAAATCTTATCATTTTTGATTTTGCCCCGCTGTTGGTTGCTGAACAGGAACGCAACTGAGCGCTGGTCGGTCAGCAAGGTGAACCTTTTGCCAGCAAGATAGTGCCTCCAGTGCCTAACAGCCTCCACTATGGCCTGGGCTTCTTTCTCCACCGCGGAGTGCCGAATTTCGGAGCCTTGGAGGGTGCGAGAAAAGAATGCTACTGGTCTGCCTTCCTGACTGAGGGTAGCAGCCAGAGCGAAATCGGAGGCGTCACACTCCACTTGGAAGGGAGCGGTCTCGTCCACTGCATGCATCGTAGCTTTAGCAATGTCCTCTTTAATGCAGCTGAAGGCCGCGCGGGCCTCAGCAGAGAGGGGAAACGAGGTAGACTTGACCAGGGGGCGTGCCTTGTCTGCGTAATGGGGGACCCATTGGGCGTAATAGGAAAAAAAACCCAGGCACCGTCTGAGGGCCTTGAGAGTGGTGGGAAGAGGGAGTTCTAACAGGGGGCGCATACGGTCGGGATCAGGGCCAATAACCCCGTTTTCCACGACATACCCAAGTATAGCAAGGCGGGTGGTTCCAAACACACACTTGTCCCTGTTATAAGTAAGGTTCAGAGCTGCGGCCACTTGGAGAAATCGTTGGAGGTTGGCGTCGTGATCTGGCCTGTCGTGACCACAGATGGTGATGTTATCCAGATAGGGAAATGTGGCCTGCAGTTGGAACTGGTCCACATTCCGGTCCATTTCCCTCTGGAAGACAGAGACACCATTTGTGACACCGAAAGGGACGCGCAAGAAGTGATAGAGCCTGCTGCCCGCCTCGAAGGCGGTGTAGGGGCGGTCCTCTGGGCAGATGGGGAGCTGGTGATAAAGCGGATTTCAGATCTATTGTCAAGTACACCTTGTACTGAGCTATCTGGTTGACCATATCCACGATGCGGGGTAGGGGGTACGCGTCAAGCTGCGTAAACCTATTGATGGTTTGACTATAGTCCACCACCAACCTATTATTCTACCCAGTCCGAACAACAACCACCTGGGCCCTCCAAGGGCTTGTGCTTGGCTCAATGATCCCCTCCCTGAGCAGCCACTGCACCTCCGACTGAATGAAGGCCCTGTCCCCCGCGCTGTACATCCTGCTTTTAGTTGCCACAGGCGTACAGTCAGGGTCAGGTTGGCGAACAGCGGTGGGGGAGGGACCTTGAGAGTGGAGAGGCTGCAAGTGGTGTCGGTAGCGCAGCTGTCGGCCTGGTTCTGGATGGGATGTGTGTGCCCGTGTGTGTGTGTGGTCAGTAGCGGGGTATGTGAAGAAGTCCCACAAAACTGAGGATTCCGGACAGTGAGTGGTGGGAGGGGCCCGTCGTATACCATAGTCACACTTTCGAGATGGCTCTGGAAGTCCAGCCCCAATAGCACAGGTGCGCACAGATTAGGCATGACCAGCAGCTCAAAGTCCCGATATTCTGTGCCTTGCACCACCAATGTCGCTACACAACCCGCCCGGATGTCTGTGGACTGCGACCCAGAAGCCAAATGGAACCTCCGACTGACCGGCCGCGTTGCGAGTCCGCAGCGTTGCACTGTGTCCGGGTGAATAAAACTCCCAGTGCTGCCCGTGTCAAACAGGCATCTAGTCCTGTGCCCCTCCACCCGGATGTCCATCATGGACCTTGCAAGCTGGTGTGGGGCGCTTTGGTCGAGAGTTACAGTGGCCAGAGTTGAATCGCCATCGGGGTACCCGGTAAGCATCGGAGGGCCGGGGGTGGGGCATGCTGACGTCGACAAAGATGGCCGCTCACATCCGGGGTACCCGGTCAGCATCCAAGGGTCGGGGGCGGGGCGTGCTGACGCCGACAAAGATGGCCGCCCACATCCGGGGTACCCGGTAAGCATCGGAGGGTCGGGGGCGGGGCGTGCTGACGCCGACAAAGATGCCCGCCCACATCCGGGGTACCCGGTAAGCATCGGAGGGTCGGGGGCAGGGCGTGCTGACGCCGACAAAGATGGCCGCCCACATCTGGGCATGCAAGATGGCGGCCCCCACGTTTCACCCGCAACGCTGCACTCCGCTCGAGGTTGAGACTTACAGACCTTGGCGAAATGGCCCCACTTTCCGCAGCTGGAGCAGGTCGCTTCTCGCACTGGACAGCGTTGTCGAGGGTGTTTTTTATGGCCACAGAAAGAACAAAGCACAGGCTTCTGACGGGCTGCCGCTGTGGTCGGGTTCGGTGAGCTCGTGGAATCGCGACTGGAAGCGGCATTGGCGAATTCGCTCCCGGGAGCCAGCGGTGGCGGGGTCTGAGGTGTCCATGGAACTGGCGGGGAATCGCGCGACTGGACAGCGTCGGCGTAGTGCAGCGCAGCTTCCAGAGCATTGGCCATCTTGATCGCCGAGCGTAAGGTAAGATCGGAGTGTTCCAGCAGTCGCTGGCGCATGTACACTGACCTCAGTCCCATCACAAAAGCGTCTCGCACCAGCAGCTCCGCATGCTGTTCTGCCGTGAGCGTCTTGCAATCGCAAGCTCGGACGAGTGTCTGTAGTGCTCGGAGAAACTCAGCGCACGATTCGCCAGGCTGCTGTTGCCGGGTAGCTAAACGATGTCTTGCGTCTACGGTGTTCACCGGCCGCAGGTACTGTCGTTTGAGGGCGTCCAGTGCCCCATCGTAGGTCAGCAGGTCCCGGATAATGGAGTAAACTTTGGGGGTGACCCTCGAGAGTAGAATTCTGTGCATAACGGCGGGTTCAGTTGCACGAACCTCCTCCAAGTACGATTGGAAGCATGCAAGCCAGTGTTCAAAAGCGAGAGCTGCGTCAGGGTCTTGAGGGTCCAAATCCAACCGGTCCGGACGCAAAACGGTTTCCATGTTTTAAAACTTCCAGTCAATAAAATTGATGCACCATCAATAACTCATACTGAGACGTAAGGCGAGATATCGGCTTTTATTGACTGGAAGAAGGAACCAGGAGTGAGTGTCCATCATACTAAGTCCTGGAGACTGAGGCCGAGCGTCAGGCCTCAGATCGCCTTTATACAGGGGCCTGTGGGAGGAGCCACAGGAGCAGTCAGCAAGGGGCGTGTCCAGACAGGCAGTTCACCACAGGTTCCAGTCCAGGCTTCATGTCCAATCAAGGTTCTGAGTCCGAGTCCCAGTCCAGGCCGAGGCTCCAAGTTCCAGTCCAGGCTTTGTATCCAGTCAAGGCTCTGAGTTCCAGTCCAGGCCGAGGCTCTGAGTTCCAGTCCAGGCCGAGGCTCCAAGTTCCAGTCCAGGCTTCGTGTCCAGTCAAGGTTCTGAGTCCGAGTCCCAGTCCAGGCCGAGGCTCCAAGTTCCAGTCCAGGCTTTGTATCCAGTCAAGGCTCTGAGTTCCAGTCCAGGCCGAGGCTCTGAGTTCCAGTCCAGGCCGAGGCTCCAAGTTCCAGTCCAGGCTTCGTGTCCAGTCAAGGTTCTGAGTCTGAGTCCAGTCCAGTTCATCATTGGCAGAAAACCTTCCCCAGCAATGAGTCATCAATAAGGAGCGCTGATACAAGTAAGTAGCATCAATCAACAAGAAATACACCCCCCCCCCCCCAACTATCCAGGCCATGCTCTCTTCTTTCTTCTTGCTACTGCCATTGCAGAGGAGGTACAGGATCCTCAGGTCCTATACCACCAGATTCAGGAACACTTCAATCAGCAGTCTACTGAACCAACATGGATAACTTGACTAACCTCAACACTGAACCGTTCCACAACCAATGGACTCACTTACAACTCAATATTATTTATTACTTATCAATTTATTTCTTTTTGTGTTTGAACAGTTTGTCATCTTATGCACACTGGTTACTTTTTACAGGTTTTCATTGCCTCTATTGAGTTTCTTTGAATTTGTTGTGAATTCCCTCAAGAAAGTAAATCTCAGGGTAGTGTATGGTGACATAGACAAACTTTGATAATTAATTTACTTTGAATTTTGAACTTTGAAAATATTCTTGAAAACACAGCAGATCTGCAGATGCTGGAAATCTGGAGAAACACACTTAAAATGCTGAAGGAACTCAGCAGGTCAGACGGCATCTATGGAGGGGAATAAACGGTCACCGTTTCAGTCCAGGACACTTCATCAGGATTGGAAAGGAATAGAGAAGAAACCAGAATTAGAAGATGGAGGGGGATGAAGGATTAGAACCTGGCAGATGATCGGTAAAACCAGGTGAGGGGGAAGGAATGTGGTGAGAAGCTTATGGTGCTAGATGGAAAAGGTAAAGGGCCAGAGAAGGAAAGGAGAGTGAATGAAAGGGAATGAGGAGGGGACAGGGGAGATGATGGGCTCATGAGGAGAAGAGAAGGGGTAAGGTGGAAGTTTAAATGGGGAATAGAAAGAGCGAAGGGGAGGGGAGAGAAATTACCTGAAGTTAGATAAATTGATGCTCATGCCATCAGGGTGGCGGCTACCCAAAAGGATTTGAAGTGTTCTGCTTCTCCAACCTAAGAGTGGCCTCATCACAATTAATCAACAAGTTTGAAGCCTGGGACTCTGTACCTCCCTCTGACAGACAGACAGACATACTTTATTGATCCCGAGGGAAATTGGCTTTCATTACAGCCACACCAACCAAGAATAGTGCAGAAATATAGCAATATAAAACCATAAATAATTAAATAATAATAAGTAAATCATGCCAAGTGGAAATAAGTCCAGGACCAGCCTATTGGCTCAGGGTGTCTGACGCTCTGAGGGAGGAGTTATAAAGTTTGATGGCCAAAGGCAGGAATGACTTCCTATGACGCTCAGTGTTACATCTCGGTGGAATGAGTCTCTGGCTGAATGTACTCCTGTGCCTAACCAGTACATTATGGAGTGGACGGGAGTCCTTGTCCAAGGTGGCATACAACTTGGACAGCATCCAAGTTGTATGCCATCTGCAACTGGTTCCTTGACTTTTTCTGTGTGAAACCAGTCAGTACAGATCTGAAATATCATCTCACTGATGTGTACTTAGCCCACTGCTCTACTCTCTCTACAGCCATGACTGTGTGGCTAGGCACAGCTCAAACACTTTCTATGAATATTCCAATGATACAACTGTTGTTGGCAGAATCTTAGATGTAGGTATATAGAAGTGACATAGATCAGTTGGTTGAGAGGTGTCACAACAACAACTTTGTTATTGACAGACTAAGGACTACAGGAAGGGGAAGTAAAGGGAAAACACACCAGTCCTCATCTAGATATCAGCTGTGGAAGGACTGAGCAGTTTCAAGTTCGTGCGTATCAACATCTCTGAAGATGTTGAAGATGACGTCATGACAGCGCAGTGGTTACCATAATGCTATTACTGCTCAGAGCGTTCCAGAGTTCAGAGTTCAATTCCGGTGCCACTCTGTAGGGCATCTGTACACCTAAGGAATACATGGGTTTTCCCCAGGGTTCTAGTTTCCTCCCACAGTCCAAAGACACTCCAGCTTGGTTAACTGGTCATTGTAAATTGTTCCATGATTAGGTTAGGGTTAATTGGGCTTACTGCGTCAGTGTGGCTCAGAGGGCTGGAAAGGCCTACTTCATGTGTATAAGGGGTTCTTATGTTACTGCGTATGTTAACCAAAAGGGCTTCTTTGTTAAGTAAAAGTAGCAATGCTTCTTTGTTATGGTAACTAGCGAGAGAGTGCGTTCTCTTGCAGCTTGTTTGGGTTATAATTACTGATAATGAGAATTGTATTCATTTATTAACCAATTGGGATAGATGTTATTCTTTCTTGTGCGTCTGTGAGCTGTGGTTGTGCGGACTTTGGGGAGTTGGAGAGGAGATCCCGAGGAAGGAGGATGGTGCTGGATGTGCTCTGGTTGACCACCAAGGTTGGTCCCAGGTGCACAGGTCATGGAGGTTGAAGAAGATCGAATAGTGGACTGAAGACTTCGATGGTTGAGCTCCAATGATAGTGCACTAATTGACTGAACCCTGACAAGTTCTGGCGCCTTTTCTTTCATATATATTATATCACTATTAATCACTTAGTTCTAGTAAGATTTATAAAGTGTATTCTGTAAACGTACATGTTGTGCGGTTTGACATTGTGTGTGTGAGTTTGTACTAGTGTGCATTTCACAGCATCCACATATACGGGAGGCGCGGTTTGGTGGGTGGACAAATTTTCCCCTAGACATACACTAGCCAATCGCATAAGCATTTCATGTGTATTGCTAAATAAATAACAACAATCTATCCTGGGCACAGCAATTACAAAACAGGCACATCAGCAACTTTACTTCATTAGGAGTTTGAAGTGATTTTGTATGTCGTCAAAGACTCCAGCAAATTTCTATCGATGTATCCTAGAGTCCATTCTGACTGGTTGCATCACTGCCTGGTATGGAGGGGTCACTGCACAGGATTGGAAAAAACTGCAGAAGGTTGCAAAATCAGCCAGCTCCATCATGGGCAAGAGCTTCCCCAGCAATGAGGTAAGTTACAAAAAGCCATGCTTCATAAAGGCAAACTCCATCAGCAAGGACTTCCACCTTCAGTGAGGAAGATTAGGAGCCTGAGACACACACTCAACATTTTAAGAAGAGAGAGAGAGAGAGAGAGAGAGAGACCAAAAGCCACAACATATATCTGTGTTATTAAACCTGATTATGTTTTAATGGTCATCAAGGGATTTGCTCAATTCCAACCCCCTAAATCCTATGTATGTTTTCTTTTTATCTTATTCAGAGCCTCGCCGAGCTCACCCCTCACAGGAATATATTGTTCTGGACATTTGCCTTCACTCTCTTCAAAGGCTCCCATCTTCCATTCATTTTTTTGCCTTTAAATAGGTTTACCCAATTAACCTCTGCTAGATCCTGTCTCAGTTCCCTCAAAATTAGCCTTGCTCCAGCCTGTAAACCTTTTCCATACTGTCTATCCTTTTCCATTACTGTCTTAAATCTACAGAATTACAGTCATTAGAACCAAACATGCCCCTGATTGCCACTTCAGTTACTTGGCGTCCTCATTTTCTAAGGGAAGGTCCAGCACTGTACCCTCTTGAGTTCAGCCCTCTATATATTGATTCAGGAAATTCTTCCGAACATATTTCGCAAATTGCCCCCCATTCAACTATGGCCGACACAGTCAACACCAAGGAAATTTAAAAATTCTACTATTAAACCCTATTATTCTTACAACTATGAGCAATTTATCAGTACACCTGCTCCTGAAGTTCTCACAGACTACTGGATGATGAGCCCCAGTGGAATTACCCTCCCTTTCCCATTTCCAACTTGTAGCTGTATGTACTCACAGACTGCTGGATGGTCTATGATGAGCCCCAGTGGAATTACCCTCCCTTTCCCATTTCCAACTTGTAGCTGTATGTACTCACAGACTGCTGGATGGTCTATGATGAGCCCCAGTGGAATTACCCTCCCTTTCCCATTTCCAACTTGTAGCTGTATGTACTCACAGACTGCTGGATGGTCTATG
Organism: Hypanus sabinus; assembly: GCF_030144855.1. Lineage (NCBI taxonomy): Eukaryota > Metazoa > Chordata > Chondrichthyes > Myliobatiformes > Dasyatidae > Hypanus > Hypanus sabinus. The sequence continues at coordinate 88,982,215 of NC_082708.1, read as the reverse complement.
ATGAGCCCCAGTGGAATTACCCTCCCTTTCCCATTTCCAACTTGTAGCTGTTTGGCTTCATTGGGTGATCCTCCAAGCACGTCATTTCTAAGAACATTCTTCCTTCTCAATTTCTACACCCCTCCTTGTTTATTTGTAACTCTTTCATACATTTAGCACTGTATCCTGGAATATTTAACTGCCAATCCTGCCCTCCTCTCAGTCATGGTTCTCTAATGGTTACAACGTCCTTTCCTCAGAGCCAATCCACACTCCTGAGTTCATCTGCCTTACCTGTTAAACCCCTCTGTCTTACATAAATGGCCCCTTTGTCACTGAACAGTGTGGAACAGGTCTCGGCCTTTGGTTCACGATGTCTATGCTGAGTATGATATCAACCTAAACTAATCCTTTCACCCACACACAACCCATTTCCCTTCATTCTCTTCACTTCTACTATCATATTAACTTCCACTACCAACCCTGGTAGCATGCTTCAAGCACCAAACACTCTACGGATAAAAACTTGCCCCATTCACCTCATCTGAAATTTATATCTTCTGATATTTGACATCTCTGTATTCGAAAAAAATATTCAGGCTGTCTATCCTATCTATCCAATATCTTTGTTGAAACGCCACCGATTTCATCTCTTGGTTCTCTCAATAAATTAGGTTATATGCCATCAGACCCCAGGTAATTGTCCAGTCTAGTGCTCTGCAAGACTTCCATCTTTATTTCAAAAATGCCTTAGCATATTTAAATTCCCCACACTGATCTCACTATTCTCCATGCCCTGCTCTTTAGTGGGGAACATAAAGCTGATTTAGTAGTTTGCTGACACTCTTTGACTCCAAGCAACTTAATCTTTGAGTGACCCTACCTTCTTATACACAAAAAAAATGCCTTGACATTCTTTTAAATCCTTTTTGCCAAAGACTTATTATATCTCTTGTTGGCTCCCTTATTCCTTGCTTGAGTTATTTCCAGGTTTCTTTATATTTCCTTAAAGGCTCTGTCTGAGATTAGATTCATTAACCTTACATATGTTTCCATTTAGTTTTGATTAAATTTACAACTCTCTAGTTTTAGGCTCTCCCACAGGAGGAAATATCTTCTCTACATCCACACCCACCCTGTCAAAGTCCCCTTTTCATCTTCCAAACTCTAAATTGAATCATAAATCCCAAAGTATAAGTATCGGAATAGATCATAAGACATAGGAGCAGAATTATGAAAATGCAGAGAAAATTAAAAACAAGAAAGATTATTCGAAACATAGACTGGGAAACAGATTTTCAGAAGGATTTGAAGGATTATAGAGATGAAAGAGAGAATGAAATTTAGACTGACTATCCCTACTTGAGAGGCTAAAATGAGAAATTTTTGAGCCAATAATGGAGAGGATTTTGGAAGTCGGTGCAGTCCTCTGAAAGAGACAATTTGAACAATGGTAGTTCAATAAAGGAACCAATCATGAGCAGACTGCGTAGTGTAAGAGAGGGAATTCATGATTTGGGCAAAGATTCTTAAATTGTTGTATTCACAAATAAGAAGGTAATAAACATATTGTAGAACAAAGCTGTTGTGGAATATAAGTTAACCACATTGCAAAACACAAGCTGTTATGTGATGGGATAGTTCCTTAAGCTTGTCATAACTGGGGGTTAGGGTGGAGTTGGTGGGTCCCACTACCTATTAAATGCTTCCAATGGATAGAGTCTCAAACAGCCTCTGACAACCGAGTTCAGCTCCTCACGTTCACACGTAAACCCAGAGGAACCGCTGCTACTGACAGGAGGAGGGGAAAAGGTGGGCAAATGGAACTTGTCAGCCACAATTAGCAGCTCATCTAGGAGGAGAAAAACTCAAATCTTAAACCTCTACTCCCTTGCGGCTATACCCACTTATGGGGAAGGCTTCAGGAGAGGACCCCTTAGAAATATCTGGAGTCCCTACATTGAGTTCAACGCTAACTGGCAAGCCCTGGTGCCAAGCTGTGTCAGTCTCTGCTGTTCATTTGGATGCTGCATGGAGAGGGGGAGCCTGCTGCATACTGCCCTGGCCTGCGTATCGACTTCACCTAGCCGTCTCAACATTGTTTTGGAGAGGACACTCCTGAGCAGCACACACAAAATGCTGGAGGAACTCAGCAGGCCAGGAAGCATCTATAGGTGAGATAAGCAGTCAGCGTTCCGGGCCAAGACCCTTCATCAGGACTGGAAAGAAAGAGTAGGAAGAGGAAGAAGGTAGGTGGAGGAGAGGTAGGTGATAGGTAAGACTGGGAGGGGGAGGGGTGAAGTAAAGAGCTGGGAAGTTGATTGGTGAAAGAGATACAGAGCTGGAGAAGGGGGAATCTGGCAGGAGAGGATAGAACACCATGGAAGAAAGGAAAGGGGGAGGAGCTTCAGAGGAAGGTGATGGGCAGGTAAGGAGATAAGGTGAATGAGGGAAATGGGAAAGGGGAATAATGGAAGGGGGGTAATTACTACAAGTTCGAGAAATCTTTGGTCATGCCATCAGGTTGGAGGCTACCCAGATGGAATATAACGTGTTGCTCCTGCAACCCGAGTGTGGCCTCATCGTGGCAATTGAGGAGGCGATGGACTATCATGAAGTACCATTCCCCATTCCAGTTTCCCCCCTCACATTATCTCCTTACCTGCCCATCACCTCCTCCCCTTTCTTCCATAGGCTTCTATCCCCTCCTATCAGGTTCCCCTTTCTCCAACTAGTTATCTCTTTTACCAATCAGCTTCCCGGCCTTTAACCTCACACCTTCCCCCTACCCCGGTCTCACCTATTACCTACCACCTTGTACTTCTTCCTTCCTTACCCACACATTCTTCCTTTGACTTCTCTTTCTTTCCATTCCTGATGAAGGGTCTCAGCCCAAAACATCGCCTGTTCACTCTTTGCCATAGACACTGCCTGCTTGCTGAGTTGCACCAGCATCATGCGTGTGTTGTTTTGGATTTCCAGTACCTGCAGGTTTTCTCTTGCTTGTAGGAGGACACTCCTGCTTTGCTTCATGGCATTGACACAAAGGCACTACACACAAATGACATAGAGAATGGCTCCAGGGCATTGCTTCTGATGGTGGCAGAGTTTCTTGGATCTGATTGGACAGCTACTCTTTACCTTAAGCTGGGCAGCCATCAGTCAAACAGGTGCTATCCCACCACGGTCTGCTTTCCTCATTGGGTGTGTGGGGATTAAGTAATAGAATCTTACAGTTATAGAAAAGTACAGAACAGAAAGGCCCTTTGGCCCATCTAGTCTGTGCTAAACCATTTAAACTGTGTAGTCCTATTGATGTGCACAGGGACCATTGCAATGCATATGTCTACTATCCATGTATCTATCTAAACTTCACTTAAATGTTGACATCAAAATGGTACCCTCCACTTGCACTGGCAGCTCATTCCACAGTCTCATAACCCTCTAAGTAAAGACGTTTCCCCTCATGTTCTCCTTAAATATTTAGTCTTTCACACTTAACCAAAGATCTCTAGTTGTAGTCCCACCCAACCTCAGTTGAAAAAGCCTGCTTGTGTTTACCCTATCTATACCCCTCATAATTTTGTATACCTCGATGAAATCTCCTCTCAATCTTCTACATTCCAAGGGATAAAGTCACAACCTAGTCAATCTTTCCTTATAACTCAGGTCCCCCAGATCCAACAGCATCCTTATAAACTTTCTATGTACTCTGTCAACTTTATTTATTTCTTTCTTGTACCAAAACTGCACACAATACTCCAAATTAGGCCTCACTAATGTCTTATACAACTTCAACAAAACATCCCATCTCCTGTACTCAGTACTTTGATTTATGAAGGCCAACGTGCCAAAAGCATTCTTTGTGAACCTATCTACCTGTGATGCCACTTTCAATGAATTATGTACCTGTATTTCCAGATCCCTTTGTTCTACCACACCCCTTAGTGCCCTTCCAATCACTGTGTAAACATACCCTGGTTGGTCCTACGGAGTGCAACACCTCACATTTGTTTGCATTAAATTCCACCTGCTATTTCACTGCAAGCTCTGATAGTCTTCCTCTCTGTCCATTACACCCACAATCCTGGTGTCATCCGCAAATTTGCTGAACCAAATCATTGATATAGATGACAAATCACAGCAGATCCAGCACCAATCCCTGTGGCACTCCATTAGTCACAGGCGTTCAGTCAGAAAGGCAACCATTTATTACCACTCTCTGGCTTCTCCCACAATGCCAATGTCTAATCCAATTTACTACCTCATCCTGAATTCCAAGCATCTATACCTTCCTGACCATTCTCCCATACAGACTTTGTCAAATGCCTTAATAAAGTCCATGTAGACAACATCCACTATCTTGCCTTCAACTTTCCTGGTAACTGCCTTGAAAAACTCTTTAAGATTAGTTAGGCACAATCTACCAAGCACAAAGCCATGCTGACTCTCCTTAATCAGTCCCTGTTCATCCAAACACTCATATTTATGGCACCTTAGAATACCTTCCAATAACTTCCCCACTACTGACGTCAGGCTTACTGACCTATAATATCCTGGTTTACCTTTACAGCCTTTCTTAAACAGCATAACAACATGAGCTATCCAATCCTCTGGCACATCACCTGCCGCTAATGATTAATTAAATATCTCCACCTGGGCCCCTGCAATTTCTGCACTTGCCTCCCACCCTAATTTGCCACAAGACAGCAAACACCACCTCCTTTGTACAGGGTCCATGACCTTGCTCCTGCTTTGCCTCACATCGATAGACTCTATCCGTCTCCTGAGTAAATAGAGATGCAAAAAACCCACTTACGATCTCCCGAATTTGTTTTGGCTCTACACTTGATTACCATTCTGATATTCCAGCAACAAATTTTGTCGCTTACAATCCTTTTTCTCTCAACGGATCTGAAGAACCCCTCTGGATTTTCCTTCACTTTATCTGCTAAAGCAACCTCATTCCTTCTTTTAGTCCTCCTCATTTCTTTCCCAAGTGTTCTCTTGCATTTCTTATACTCCACAAGCACCTCATTTGTTTCTACCTGCCTATACCTGTTATGCACCTCCTTTGTTCTCTTAACCAGAGCCTCAATATCTTTTGAAAACCAAGGCTCTCTAAAAATGTTACCATTATGTTTTATTCTGACAGGCACATATAAGCTTTGTACTTTCAACATTTCACTTTTGAAGGTCTCCCACTTACCAGTACACCTTTGTGAAAAAACAGCCTGGCCCAAGTTGGAAACTTGCGTGATCAATGTTGGCCTTTCTCGATTTAGAATCTCAACCTGAGGACCAGACCTATCCTTTTCCATATTTACTTTGAAACTAATGGTATTATGATCACTAGATGCAAAGTGTTCCCCTACGCAAATTTCTATCACCTGCCCTTTCTTATTCTCTAATATCAGATCAAGTATCACACACTTTTTTTATTGGAACTTCTGTGTACTGATGAAGGAAACTTTCCTGAACATATATGACAAACTCTAACCCATCTAGTCCTTTTACAGTATGGGAGTCCCCGTCAACTTGTGGAAGGTTAATATCATCTACTATAACAGTCTTGTTTCTTGCAACAGTCTGAAATCTCTCTACAGATATTTTGCACTAAATCCTGCAGACTGCTGGGTGGTCTATAATATGGCCCCATTAACATCGTTATACATTTCCTATTCCTCAGTTCCAGCCATAAAGCCTTACTAGACATATTCTCCAGCCTGTCCTGACTGAGCAATGCAGTGACTTTTTCCCTGACTAGTAATGATACTCCTCCTTCTTTAATCTCTCCCACTCTATCGCATCTAAAACAATGGAACCCTGGAATAATAAGCCAGCAGTTCTCCCCCTCCTGTAACTCACTTTGCAGAACCTCTTCAATTGTCCTACCTATGTTATTGAACCTATATAACCATATAACCATATAACAATCACAGCACGGAAACAGGCCATCTTGGCCCTCCTAGTCCGTGCCGAACCCTTAATCTCACCTAGTCCCACCTACCCACACAGCCCATAACCCTCCACTCCTTTCCTGTCCATATGCCTATCCAATTTTCTTGACCATATAACCATATAACCATATAACAATCACAGCACAGAAACAGGCCATCTTGGCCCTCCTAGTCCGTGCCGAACCCTTAATCTCACTGGCGGCTCACCATTCTACTTAAGAATGTTGAGGACTTGATCTGAAATGTCACAGGTCCTGGCATATGGGAGGCAACAGACCATCTGGGAATCTCTTTCTCATCTACAGAACCTCCTTTCTGTTTCATTAACTAACGAATACCCCATCACCACAACTTGCCTCTTCTTTACCCTTCCATTTTGAGTCAGAGAGTCAGACTCAATGCCAGACACCTGAACTCTGTGACTTTCCTCTGCTAGGTCATTTCTCCAATGGTGTCCAAAGTAGTATCATAAGCACAAGAAAATCTGCAGATGTTGGAAATCCAAAGCAACACACACAAAATGCTGGAGGAACTCAGCAGGTCAGGCAGCATCTGTGGAAAAGACTAAACAGTTGATATTTCTGTGTGAGATCCTTCATCAGGACTGGAAACGAAAGGAGAAGTCAGAGTAAGAAGGTGAGGAAGGGAAGGTAGAAGTGGAAGGTGGCAAGTGTTAGGTAAAATCAGGGGTGAGGGTGGTGGAGGGCTGAAGTAAAGAGCTGGAAAGTGATTGGTGAAATAGATAAAGGGCTGGAGAAGGGAGAATCTGATTGGAGAGAATAGCAGAGCATGGAAGAAATGAAAGAAGGAGAAGCACCAGATGGTGGGCAGGTAAAGAGATGAGATGAGGGAAGGAAACAGGAATGAGGAACAGAGAAGAGGGGTTTACACCCTCCCTTCCCCTGGTCTCTCCTATCACCTATCACCTTGTACATCTTCCTGCTCCCCCCACTTTCGTACTCTGACTTCTCCCCTTCCTTTCCAGTCTTGATGAAGTGTCTCAGCCCGAAATATCAACTATTTACTCATTTCCGTAGATGCTGCTGAATTCCCCCAGCATTCTGTGTGTGCCTCTAGAAATCAGTATTCCTTCTGATGAGGGGTAGCCAGAGGGGTACAATGCACTGGCTGTTTAACCCCTTTTCCCTTCTTGACTGTCACCCAGTCTCCTGTGTTCTGCACCTTGTGTGCATCTACCTCTCTAGATGTCCTATCTATCACCCCCTCAACATCCCAGGTGATCCAGTGTTCACCCAGTTTCAGCTCTAAATCCCTAACACTGAGTGTTAGAAGCTGCAGCTGGGGGCACTTCTTGTAGGTAATTTGATAATGGACACTGGAGGTCTCCTGCCTTCCCACATTCTGCAAGAGGAGCATTTGCCTACCCTGCCTGGTGTCCCTACTGCTTTAACTGTGCACATTTAAAGAAAGAAAACAATAAATTCTCCGGGGAAATATCTACCTACAGGTTTTCATCTTCTCTCACTCACTGAAGCTGAAGCCTTGAAGACCAAGAACCTCAAATAACCACTTGAACACTGCCCCTTCCAATACTGTCCACTCCAACAATGCCCGCTCCACTTGCCCCTGTCTTATTTTTATAAGTTCCTGCCAATCACTTCCTATCATTGATGGGCCTTTGCTCAAACACCACACTGCTGCAAATTGATATCTTACTTATTCAGTTGGTGAACCCGATTGAGCTAGGTCTTCTCATACTGATTGCTGATAGCTGTTATGGTATTATCCAATCTGCTGACTGAAAATACTGCAACAGGAAAGACAATACAAGAAAAGAGACCAGCTGGTCTCTTTTCTTGTGTTCAGACAGCAGATTAAGATGTCAGGATGTTCATACAATGGTGACTAGCCTCTCTGATAACCTCCATGACATCAATGATATTGTAACAAATGAGGAGCTCATATGGGTATAGCCATCCTCCAGGAGACGCACCTGACTGATCAGACCAGGCCCACTAAAGGAAAAAGACTACACCTCTTTCTGGCAAGAGTCGGGCCCTGGTGAGCTCAGAGAGCATGGAGTAGGTTTTGCAGCAAGAAACACATTGAAATTGGTGGAACCAGGCAAAAATGGATCTGACTGACATCTTATTCTTCGTCTCCAGACCACCGAAGGTCAGGTTACTCTTGTCATACTGTCCTCCATATCTGAAGCAAAGGACCTTGCAGTCACCATCAGGAATGCTCCCAGCAAGGAACATCTTGTTCTCCTCAGTGACTTCAATGCCAGAATGAGTTCCTTTGGCATTGACAAGAGTGGACAATGATTGCTGGAGTTCTGCACCTATCATGATCTAAGTATCACTAACTCATAATTTCAACACAAGGATTCCGAGAGACTCCCTTATTTCAGACTCTGGCACCAGCTAGACTTGATCCCGGACAGGTGATCCTTCCCCATCAGCACACATTCCTACCATAGCGCAGGCTGTGACACAAACTATTGCTGATGTGTTGCAAGATCAGACTGCAGTTAAAGAAACTCCATTGCACCAAACAAGAAGAGAAACTTTGCATTGATGTCAGCAAGATGTCTCACTCAGACCCGCTGCAGCAGTTTGCTAAGCCTTTCAAGAAAGAACTGAGTCCCTAGAAGCCTGGGAACTCTGTCACAAAGAAATGGGAACTTCTGCAGAATACCATCTATAGGACAGCCTTAGCTACCCTGTAAGCCTCCCCCCTCTCCTAACCTGACCATATCATGGTCCTCACCACTGGTGCTGCGGTCCTCAGTCTCCGTCTATATTGCAGATGATCAGATTTGTCAAGGTGCAGGTGTGGGATGACATGATGAGCGTTATTGCTGGAGGTGTAACAGTGATCAGACGTGTTCGTTCCTCTGGTTCCACTGATGACATATTGGTGGCAGTTTGTCAGAGTCTTTGTCAAGCTGGCCTGGTTGAAGTCCCTCATAGTGATTGGGAAGTCTCTCTCGTGACTGCTGATCATGTGCTCAGCTCATCTGGTGGTAACTTGGCGTTAGCCGGGGTGCAATGTATGTTGCAATCAGAAAGCTGCATCAGATAGAAGGATGACCCTTGACTGCCAAATGGTCCAGTTCAAGTGGGCAGGACTGAGGAAAACCGCCACATCTGCACACCACCGCTGAGTTAATTGTACAAAAAATGTTGTCACGTCTGCCTTCACCAGACATTGCTTTTGAGTCAGCAGCCAGTGTGCAGGAAACGTCAGAGGCATCGGAATTAGCAGAGGGCAAACAGAGTGAGTTCTTTCTCCTTGCATGGGGTTTTTTTAAAACCATAACAAAGAGATAGGGTCTAGTGCAATGGCCATCATCTGAGTGGGGGAGTTAGAGTCGAAGTGGAAACTTAGAGGCTTCAAAGAGACGAAGCTGAGGCCAAAGAAACGGGTAAGAAGGGTCGGCTTTTCCTTTTGTTATTGCTGATTTGATCTTTGTCGCCCACAGTACAGTGCAGACAGGCTGGCAGATATGACAGCGGAATGCCCCTGCCGCAAGATGTGGGAATTCATGGAATCTGATAGTCTCCCTGATGACTACACCGACGGGAAGTGCAGCCAACTCCAGCTCCTGAAAGACGGCATTAAGGAGCTGGAGTTGGGGTTGGATGTACTAAGGATCATCCGGAAGGCAGAGCAATTGATAGATATGACTTTTGAACAGGAGGTTACACCCAGAGTGCAGAATTCAGGGAGAGAGACAAAGGAAGGAAGGAGTCAGTCCTTCTGTGTCCATTCTCCTCGGTAACAGCTATACCCCTTTGAATAATTTTGAGGGGAATGACCTATCTGGGCAAGGCAGCAACAGGCAAATAAATAGCACTGTGGTTGGCCCTGAGCCTCAGAGGGTAGGGTGAAGTCAGGCTGTGCAATAGTCATGGAGGATTCGATAGTTAGGGGGACAGATAGGAGATTCTGGAACAGCAAAAGAGATGCCAGGATAGTCTGTTGCCTTCCAGGCGTTTGGGTCCAGAATGTCTCTGAGCAGTTACAGAATATTCTTGAAGGAAAGGGTGAGCAGCCAGAGGTTGTGGTACATGTTGGTACCATTGACATAGGCAGGGAGGGGTAGAAGTCCTGTGCAGTAAGTTTAGGGAGTTAGGAAGAAGATTGAAGAGCAGAACCTCCAAGCTGGTAATTGCCAGATTACTCCCGGTGAAACAAACTTGGAAAAGTCAGAACAGGAAGATAATGCAGATGAATGAGTGGCTGAGGAGATGGTGTAGAGGGCAGGCTTTCAAGTTCTTGGATCCTTGGAACCCTTTCTGGGGAATCAGTGACCTGAACAAGTAGGACAGATTGTTCATGAACTGGAGAGAAATCATTATCCTGGGAGAGTAGTTTGCTAATGCTATTGGGAGGGTTTAAACTAGATATGCAAGGGGTGGGAACCAAAGCGAAGAGCCAGAGGATGGGGTGGTTGGTGCACAAGCAGAGACAGCTTGTAGGGAGTTTGTGAAGAAGGATACACAGATGATAGGGGAAAGATGCACTAAGCTAGATGGTTTGAGATGAGGCTATTTTAATGCAAAGAGTATCATAAGCAAGACGGATGAACTTAGATTGTGGATAAATACATGGAACTGTGATGTTGTGGCCATGACACAGACTTGGATATCTCAGGAGCAGGAATGGCTGCTGAGTGTGCTGGGCTTTAGGTGTTTCAAAAGGGACTGGGAGGGAGGCGAAAGAGGTGAGGGCGTGGCATTTCTAATCAGGGATAGTATCACAGCTGCAGAAAAGGAGGAAGATATGGAGGGTTTGTCTATTGAGTCATCGTGAGTGGAAATCAGAAATAGGAAGGGGGCAATAATTCTACTGGGTGTTCTTTATAGACACCCCCCCCCCCCAATAGTAATAAATTTATTGAGGAACAGATAGGGAGGCAGATTCTGGAATGGTGCAATTATAATAATAGGGTTGTTGTGATGGATGATTTCAATTTTGCTAATATTGATAGGCACCTCCTTAGCGCAAGGGGTAGACTTTGTTTGGTGTCTTCATGGAGGTTTCTACAGATAAGCCATCTAGAGGAGAGACTGTACTTGATCTGGTATTGGGAAATGAACCTGGTCAGGTGTGAGATCTCTCGGTGGGGAGCATTTTGGAGGTATTGACCACAACTCTATCTCATTTACCATGCTGCTGGAAAGGGATAGGTGCAGAAAATCTGGGAAAACATTTAATTTGGGTAGGAGGAGATGTGGTGCTATTAGACAGGAACTTGGGAACATAAATTGGAAGCAGAAGTTCTCAGGGAAATGCAAAGCAGAAATGTGGCAAATATTCAGGGAATATTTGCATGGAGTTTTGCATAGGTATGTTCCACTGAAGCAGGGAAAGGATGGTAGGGTGAAAGGACATGGTGTACAAAGTATGTAGAAAATCTAGTTAAGAAGAGAAGAAAATCTTAACAAAGGTTCAAGAAACTAGGTACTTTTAGAGCTCTAGAAAATTACAGGGTTGCCAGGATGGAGTTTAAGGATGAAATTAGGAGAGCTAGAAGGGGCCATGAGAAGGCCTTGGTGGACAGGATTAAGGAAAAGCCCAAGGCATTCTACAAGTATGTGAAAAGCAAGAGAACGAGCCATGTGAGACTAGGTACTTAATGAATACTTCGCTTTAGTATTCACCAGGGAAAAAGACCTTGGTAATTGTTGACTTACAACAGAGTGAATGCTTGAACATATAGACATTAAGAAAGAAGATGTGCTGGAGCTTTTGGAAAGTATCAAGTTAGATAAGTCACTGGGACCAGATGAGATATGCCCCAGGTTACTCTGGGAAGTGAGGGAGGAGATTGCTGAGCCTCCTGAGATGATCTCTGAGTCATCAATAGGGACAGGAGAAGTACCAGAGGTTTGGAAGGTTGTAAATATTCAAGAAAGGAATAGAGATAACCCAGGAAATTATAGACCAGTGAGTCTTAGTTCAGTAGTGGGTAAGTTGTTGGAGAAGATCCTGAGAGGCAAGATTTATGAACATTTGGAGAGACATAATCTGATTAGGGATAGTCAGCATGGCTTTGTCAAGGACAGTCATGCTTTACGAGCCTGATTTAATTCTTTCAGGATGTAACAAAACACTTGGCCTTTTCTCTTTGAAGTGACAACGGATGAGAGGTGACCTGATAGAGGTGTAAAAGATGATGAGGGACATTGATTATGTGGATAGTCACAGGTTTTTCCCAGGCTAACATGAGGTGGCATAGTTTTAAGGTGCTTGTAAATAGATACTGTACAAGGTGGATATCAGAGGTAAGTTTTTCACACAGAGAGTAGTGGATGCATGGAATGCACTGCTAGAGATAGTGATAAAGGCAGATACAATAGGATCTTTTAAGAGACTCTTAGGTAAGTACATGGTACTTAGAGAAATAGAGGGAAATACAGTAGGGAAATTCTAGGCAGTTTCTAGAGTAGGTTACATGGTGCGTCAAAAAGCCGGAATGTGCTGTAGATTTCTATTTCTTATGTTCTATGAGTCCACATGTTGGAAGATGAAGCTCTCAGAATGGAAAGCTTTGTCCAAAGTGGTTGCCATGAGCCATGTACCTGTGAAGCAAAATGCATAGCAGCCCCTGATGTCCTTCAGGGCTTGTTCTGTGGCCTTCACTTTTATTTCCTGAAGGCTGTACACTAGTCAGCAGGATTGTAGGGAGTGGGGTTTCGGAGCCCTGTATTTCAGTTTTTCCTGAAACTCAGTGTGGCTGCCATGCTTTCTTAAACAAATAAGCTGCATTGAGTGGTTGCAGTCTACTGATTTTAAAGATCGATAAATTTTAAACATTGATAAATTCAACTGTTCTTTTCATCATTTCCACCCAGTCATCAATGTTGGATAATTAGTTTTCTGGACCACCCTGCTTCCCTCCTTAACTTTATTGCCCAGGATGTCCCAGCTAATGTGCTGGACTCTGACTTGTATTACAGACAGTTCTTTCTCATTGTGTCACATTCTGGCCCATAGGTAATTAGTTTGTTATTTACACCAAAATTGACTAATATTGAGAAGAAATATTTTAAGTTGATTGTTTTCCTTTCAAAGTCAAAGAGAAAACATTGAAAACAAAACGAAACAGTTGTAGAAGTTGAGAATCATCAGCAGCTAGATGGTTCCACCTGTGCATTACCAGATATCCCATTCTTTCCTGGTGCTGGGTCCGAATCAGGAATGGAACATGTAGACTCAGGAATTGAGCATGTAGATATTAAGAAAGAGGATGTGTGGGAGCTTTTAGAAAGCATCAAGTTGGATAAGTCACTGGGACTAATGGGATGTACCCCAGGCCACTGTGGGAGGCGAGGGAGGAGATTGCTGAGCCTCTGGCAATGATCTTTGCATCCTCAATGGGGACTGGAGAGGTTCCGGACGATTGAAGGGTTGCAAATATTGTTACCTTATTCATGCAAGAGAGTAGAGATGGCCTAGGAAATTATAGACCAGTGAGTCTTAACTCAGTGGTTGGTAAGTTGATGGAGAAGATCCTGAGAGGGAGGATTTATGAACATTTGGAGAGGTATAATATGATTAGGAATAGTCAGCATGGCTTTGTAAAAGGTATGTCGTGCCTTACGAGCCAGATTGATTTTTTTGAGGATGTGACTAAACACATTGATGAAGGTAGAGCAGTAGATGTAGTTTATATGGATTTCAGCAACGTATTTGACAAGGTACCCCATATAAGGCTTATTGAGAAAGTGATGAGGCATGGGATCCAAGGGGACATTGCTTTGTGGATGCAGAACTGGCTTGCCCACAGAAGGCAAAGAGTGGTTGTAGATGGGTCATATTCAGCATGGAGGTTGGTCACCAGTTTCTAACTGTTGGGAGTGGTTTAAACTAATACGGCAGGGGATGAGAGCCAATATGATAGAGCTGAGCAGGTTTACAAGTAGATGATGGATATAACATGAATGTAAGGAAGGACAAGCCAATGATTGGGTACAAATGCAGACAGAACAAAGAGTTAAATTGTACCACAGAGGCAAAATTCAAAAGGGCAAAGAATGCCAACCTCCACACTTGCTGCATTTACTATTTGAGACCATCTCTTTGTTGTGCTCGTGCTTTGTGAAAGATCTTGTGCTCTGTATCTCTGTTTTCATAACAAGCACTGTTGCTTCTGCTCTGTGCAGCTACTTAGTTTATGCTCGAATGTTCTCCAATGTCCTACACGTATGCAGCCTTCTCTCATATTAATTTTTTTTTCTCTGAGCAGGCTTTATCTAAATCTATTATGTGGAATTCTCCAGACTATTCTGTCTTTAACTAGTGAGTCTCTCAAATCTCCAGACTCATAGGACTTTCTCAGTGTGTGAAGCACAGCTAGGTATTGGTCAAAGCTAACACGTTGTTTCTGGCCACAGGATGCGAACTTGAATCTCTCAAACATAATGTTTTTATTTGGGACAAATACTCCTCAAATGTTTTCATCAGAGTGTCCAATCAATTTTAGAGCTGTTATAGATGCCCAAAGCACCTTCACCAATTATGTGTAGGAAGATAACACTTTCAATATTTCCCCTGACCCGCCAGCTCCGCTTACCGCTAAACATATTTTGACCCAAAAAGACCAAGGTAACGTGTCCTTGTCCTGTGGCACTCACTTCAATAATAAGCAAATGCTTTTAGAGACTGGTCAAGGACTACATCTGCAGCTTCCTACCACCCACACTGGACCCCCTACAATTTGCCTACTGCCACAACCGATCGACAGACAATGCGATAGCCGCTGCTCTACACACTGTCCTTACACACCTGGAGAAGAAGAATGCTTATGTGAGAATGCTGTTCTGGGACTACAGCTCAGCATTCAACACCATAGTTCCATCCAGGCTTGACAGGAAGCTCAGAGACCTCGGCCTTCACCCTGCCCTGTGTAGCTGGATCCTGGACTTCCTGTCAGATTGCCAGCAGGTGGTAAGAGTGGGCTTCCTCACATTTGCCCCTCTGACCCTCAACACAGGTGCCCCTCAGGGCTGTGTATACTAAGCCCCCTCCTTTACTCTCTGTATACCGATTATTGTGTTGCCACCCACAGCTCTAATCTGCTATTAAATTTGCTGATGATACTACATTGATTGGCCTTATCTCAAGTAATAACGAGGCAGCCTACAGAGAAGAATTCATCACCCAGACACAATGGTGTCAAGTAATCAACCTCTACCTCAATGTCAAAAAAACAAAGGAGTTGGTTGTGGATTACAGGAGGAATGGAAACAGTCTAACCCCTTTTGACATCAATGGAACTGGGGTCTGGAGGGTGAATAGCTTTAAGTTCCTGCATAAGCATCAATGAGGTGCACAGGAGTGAGATATGCCAACTAGTGGAATGGTGCTGCAGCTACATTCTGGCTCTCAATGTTAGTAGGACAAAAGAGCTCTGGACTTTAGGAAGGGTAAGATGAAGGAACACATACCAATCCTCATAGAGTGATCAGAAGTGGAGAGAGTGAGCAGCTTCAAGTTCCTCAGTGTCAAGATCTCTGAGGATCTAACCTGGTCCCAACGTATTGATATAGTCATAAAGAAGGCAAGACAGCGGCTATACATTATTAGGAGTTTGAAGCGATTTGGCATGTCAACAAATACACTCAAAAACTTCTATAGTTGTACCGTAGAGAGCATTCTGACAGGCTGCATTACTGTTTGCTATGGAGGGGCTACTGCACAGGACCGAAAGAAGCTGCAGAAGGTTGTAAATCTAGTCAGCTCCATCTTGGGCACTAGTCTACAATGTACCCAGGACATCTTTAGGGAGCAGTGTTCCAGAAAGGCAGCGTCCATTATTAAAGACCTCCAGAACCAGAGCATGCCCTTTTCTCACGGTTACCATCAGGTAGGAGGTACAGAAGCCTAAAGGCACACACTCAGCGATTCAGGAACAGCTTCTTCCCCTCTGCCTCCCAATTCTTAAATGGACATTGAAGCTTTGGACACTACCTCACTATTTAATATACAGTATTTTTGTTCTTACATATTTTGTAATAATTTATTTAGTATACAAAATTGATTTACTTGTTTATTTATTATGTTTTATTTTTTTTCTTTCTCTGCTAGATTATGTTTTGTATTGACCTGCTGCTAAGTTAACAAATTTCACGTCACATGCTGTTCTTGATAAAAAAAAGACAGACTTTGTGTGGGTTTAAACTAACACATACTTATTGACAGGGCTCTGTAGGTATACACTTCTAGCCCCACACTTTAGAGCGCGCTCCCAGTTTACCAACATCACCTCCACTTCCAGCTGGACCACCCGCATTGCACACTGAGAACTGTTGTTCTATATTGTGTACACACTTAATAGCACAAAGGCAAGGAGATGGACTTGGTTGTCAGAAACTATTTAAGATACACACCATTGCAAGCATTTAATCAGTAGTGTGACTTCCCCCACTAAATCCCATCTGTGGCAACTTTAAGGAACCTTGTATCCATTACAGTACAGGTATGTATCTGATCAATCACTGTTTAGCCTATTCTAATCAGCAAGCTGATCAGAAAAATCATCATTTTATTCAAAAACATTGTCTTATTCAAGGATTTCTGAAGTACTAAATAGTTTACATTGAATTTTCAATCCCAAATGTTTAACTTTGTGAATAATGCTGCACAGCAGGTCTAGTCCTTTGTTCACCTTGCAGTATTCAGAAGGATAGACTAAAGACAGATACATTCTTCATTTTTTTCTTCAAACACGATGGCCAAGTCAACAAGATCCAAAATCATGCTGCCTTGAACTCTGTTACATTACTACATACATTTTTAAAAAACTTCAGCAGTGTTTTGTGATGTAAATGTCCACTTGTACCATTTGTTGGAAGTGCTGATTTAAATTTCTCCATCGTTTCTAAAGCTAGAAATAAAATCCTTATTCATGTTGGCCAGGCTGGAGTATTCACTAATGATTAATAACACCAGCTAATGGATAATAATCAAATATCTTTGTATTTTACAGAAGCACTTTTTCCAAGAAAAAAATAGCTTTGAAGAGTCATGAGAAGAATGTTTAAGTTCACCTTCTGCTTTTAGTATTAACCAGAAGCACAAGGAAATAAGCAGCTGAAAGATATCACACATAAGTGATTAATAGTGAACATCGGGGCTAGGCTGTTCTATTAATGATAGTTTGAAAGTGTTCAGGAAAAGATGCATCTTGAAGTCTTATCTCTGACATATTCCTTTCATGTGGACAAAATGCTGTGATTGAAGGAGTGTGGTTTTCAATATTTCTATGGAAGATTAAAATGATAAAAAAAGAAATCAAAGCTACCTCCTGTGTGCTTAATTAGACTGATCAACCATGCCATTCATGAATAAAGGCTGATTCATGTGCTTCATTACCTAATGTCATCAGGAATCATTACTGCTGCCGATGATCATAAACCAGCTGGAGATTGAAGGAGCAGAATCCCTTTACATCCTGATGTAATGCAGAGAACAGGGCAGTTTATTGCAGTCAATGCAAACTTTGAAAGCCCATACTCCCATGAAGTCATGTACTTTGCTTAATTACTAGTCCGTAACAAGTGGAAATTAAATATCGAAAAATCTCCAGAATAAATGTACAAGTGATTTGTTTATACAAAGACAGAGGAAAGATTAAAAGATGTTGTAGACATCTCTCAATCCAGACATTGCCAATATGCTCTTTCCCAGTTCTAGTGTGAAATTATGGCTCCAAGTGGCAGAATTCACAAGGATCGACTTAACCCAGGCAACATGTTTATTTTCTATACCTTCACAGTATGGTTGGGGTCAATTTTGACCTGGACCTAGAATCCTCTCATAGCAAGTGTCTCTACCAAATTTTGAACCACAGATATATTTAGAATGTATAAATAGCCTATCTGACATTAATAAATGGGTGATTAATCCTTAATTAATGTTTCAGAGATCTGAAATGGTCAATAGATACGGGTCAAATTTGACCCCGAACAGCCTCAATGTACAAAAAAATTATTATGCAATGAATCATTTTGTGTTTAATAATTGTAATAAATTTAGACCATTTTTGTGGAAATTTGCTTTCACTTTAACAGGAAGAGTCTTCTCTGTTGATCAGAGTCAAACAAGCCAAATTAAATCCACTGTGATTTATTGTTGTAAAACAATAAAACATGAAAACTTTCAAGGGGGTTGAATAATTTTTATAGGCATTGTACGCTGTAGGACATCCTAGAATATCAAATTGTAGTTAACTTGGAAAATTAATGTGTAATACTAAAACATTTTTATATTTTAGAGATGATACTTTTCCAAGATAAACATGGTGATCTTGAAGTGTCATGAGAAGCAAAAGATCACATGCTGTGTTGAATAATAACAACAAACATGAGGATAAAGACAGCAGAAAGGCAGAGTTTTACATTTATCTAAAGATACTGCATGGGAGCAGGTTCTTTGCTTCAGAACATCCCTGTAGTCATGTTTCTACTAACTCTCTCCTAACCCATTTATTCTGCTGATATTCCTGTTAACACCCCCAAGATGATAACAATAATCTATACACCAGGGCAAAGAATCAAAGCTTTTGGGATGTGGGGAGAAACCAGAGCAGCTCAGATGGTCACAGTGAGAGAGAGAATATACAAATTCAATACAATTAGCACTGAACCTGGGTCACTGGAGTAGTGTGTCAATAGCTCTAAATAGCACTGACACAGTCACATCTTAGTGTAACTGCCCACGAGTGATCCCTTGTGATGCACTATCAATAACTCTCGGAGACGTCAGTTAAGGTAGGCTTTAATTGGCTGGAAGAAAGCACAAGCAGCAAGTGACCATCACACAACATCCAGGAGACTGAGGAAGGGGCTGTGCCTCCAATCGCCTTTATACTGGGGTCTGTGCGAGGAGCCACGGTCAGTGGGAGGAGCCACAGGAGCAGTCAGTGGGGGGGGGGGGCGTGTCCAGACAGGTATATGTAGTTCACCACACCTTACTGAGGCTCAAATAGGACCATTGTTTTCTGAACACCCTGGGCAGATATAGGCTATGAATACAAAGTCCTCTCACACCACTCTCCTTTGCTTCTCCAACAGTTTATCCTGCTCTTCATGTTCTCTGCTGATTCTCCCGTCAATGGCACATTCATTGAGAATCCAGTCTCAGAGCAAAGGGTTTGTGCACAAATTACAAGGTTGCAACAGTTTCTCTGTGTCTGCCTTATTCTTCCAGTAGATATTTTCAACTTGAAACAACTGTAGAAACACTTGTGGGATTGCAGTATCAGACATTTTTGTCTATTTATATATCCATTGAGAGCCTATCAAAATACTTAGCCAGGATCTGAGGGGTAAGTTTAATTTTCCATAGAGAGTGATTGACATCTGGATCATGCTACCAGAGGAAACAGCAGAGATCGAAAGTCACAAAATAAGGAGGCAGTATGACAGACACTTAAATAGATGAGGCTTTGAAGGATTAGATTAGATGGTCAGCATAGATGTGATGGGCTGAACTGCCTGTTTCTGTGACTCTAAAACAGGTGCCTACAATCCCAATTTTATCATTTTTTGGACAGAAGTATCAAAGTAAAAAGATTTTACATCTTCTGGTTTAGTCTGAGTGAGTAGTTTGGATGGTTAGTAATGGCAAAAATTAGAGTTAAAGAAATTCTGAAAATGCAGTTTGAGCAACAAAAAGCTGGTAAGGACTGAAGCCTCTCTTTCTTCTTAAATTTATTGATGAAGAAGGAAGTATAGCTATTGAGTTGGCAGCAGGACTTCAGAAATTGCATGGAGATGTCTCACTCTCTGTGCCTCCAAGCACACCAGACATCAAGTGCTTTATTTGACTTAACTTTGCATTTCTTTTTTAAATTTTTTTATTGAGTTTTCATATAATTACAGAAAGAAAAAAGAAAACAAATTGTCTACCCTTCCCCCCTCCTCTTAAACCCTCCCCCCTAACATCCCCATAGAAGAAAAGAAAAAGAAGAAAAAAGAAAGAAAGAAAGAAAGAAAGAAAGCAAGAAAGAAAGCAAGCAAGCAAGCCTGGATATCGGAAGATCCCCACATGCTCCACAGAGTTCAAAATAACTTTAGTATATATATTTATTTCTTTCCCCAAACGACCAATTATTTTATCTTTGGAGCACCTATATATTTAATCCTGTCTTTTAAGGGCGCCAAATTTCCAAAAATGTTTCATATTTATCATAAGCAATTTTTTCAAGTGGAATACAGCTGGAAATTTCATTCTTCCAGGGATCTATACTTAAGTGTGAATCCGATTTCCAAGTAACTGCAATAGCCTTTTTGGCTACTGCCAGTGCAATTTTTATGAATTCTTTCTGATATTTATTCAATTTGGGTTTCGGTTTTATCCCTTCAATATCACCGAATATAAATAATATTGGGTTATGCGGAAGTTGTGTTCCAACAATTTGTTCCAATAAAACTCTTAAATTTGACCAAAAAGGTTGAATTTTAGAACAAGACCAAGACTTTGCATTCCTGACCCTAAAATAATCCAGTCAAATACAAGCACATGTTCAACAACCTGTAGTAGAAGACTTGATGTTGTTAACTCAAAGAACAACATTTCTTTTGCAGCAACTCATTCTCACAGAAGTCAATTTACCCTAGTGACAATGCATGATCCAACACAATCGGCAGAAACATTAGATTAACAGAGAGGCAGATCACAGAATCTATTCTTTATAAGAAAATTCATGGCTATCATTAATGGGATTTTTCTGAAACTGAATTACATGAATTATATCTAAGTGCCTCCTGGATGTTTGTAAGAGTCATGATTAGAATTCTAGGATTTGATTTTGATTGTGTTAGTGAGCATGCATTGTAACTTGTGCTGCTAGTTATGTTACATTGCTGCTACATTGTTCCCAATTAATTACTTAAAATGACAGCAATTTTACTCTCTAGCACAAACAGATCCTTATTTCTATCAGTAATTGGTGAGTCACAGATTCAGAAGGCCCAACTTGACTGAAATATAAATGATTTAGTTCACATTTAAAGATGTGATTGGAAATTTGAAGTGACTTGGTATGTTTCTAAAAACGTGAATTGAACTTGGTGAACTATTTCATGAGAATAACACAAAATGCTGAAGGAATTCAACAGATAAGCCAGGATCTGAAGAGAGGGGTAAACTGAAAAAGCAAGACCTTTTATCAGGACTGAAGGCCTAAAGCATCACCTTTACATTCCTCTCCACAGATGTTGCCTGACATGCTGAGTTTTTCCAGAATTTTGTATGTGTTACTCTGGATTTCCATCATCTGCAAAATCTCTTGTATCTTATAAATTACTTTGTTAATATTCTTTCTGCAGATACTAAATCTGTTTTTCACCATTACATTTTGAAATCAATATTTAAAACACATTATTCATCTGTTCATGATTTTATATGCCTATCTCAAGTCATCCTTCAGCCTTCTTCATTCCAGACAAAAAAGCCTTCATCCAGCTAGTCTCTTCTTAACCTTCAAGCCCTCCCGTCCTGATAACATCCTTCTGAACTTTCTCTGCACTATTTCTAATTGAACATCTTTCCTAGAGCAGGGTAGCCACAACTGCACACAGGAGTCTAAGTATGGACTTAGCGCCTTCTTGAACATTTGTAACATAACATTCCGACTCCTAAATGCAGTGCCTTGAGTGATGAAGGCAAGTCTTGCAAATGCATTTCCCACTACCTTGTCTAGCTGTGTTGCCACATACCTGCTATACTCCAGTGTCTTTCTGTCCTGCAACACAATCCAGGGCCTTGTCATTTACTACATAAGTCCTGCATTTATTGCATATCTTCCCAAAATGCAATGGAATTAACTTCCAACTGCCATTCCTTGTTCCACTTTCTCAGTTGATTTGAATCCTGTTTTAACCTGGGATAATCTTCTGCACTTTCCTATATTCTACCAATTTTGGTATCATCCGCAAACTTTCAAACTATGACAACTACATTTTCATCCAAATCATTAACACTGCATACAGCAAAATGCTGAATAACACAATTTGCTCTGCAAATCATGGTGTTCGTCTGTGGAGCACTTCCACCATTTTGATTTGGAACAGAAAAGTAGTCACAGAGCCTGGTGCCCAGCTGACCCACAGCTCCAGTGACCGGGATTCCACATTGAACTCTAGTACCATATACGTAGAGTTTGCATGTCCTCCCTGTGACTATACAGATATCTTCCTGGTTCTCTGGTTACTCCTAGATCCCAGATCTGTGAGTTGGTAGGTTCACTTCCATTATTGTAAATGGTGGGGCCTTAGGAACATGGCCAGTACTGATTATAGGAAGTTGAAAGTAAATACATCTTTTGCCTTCAGTAGGAGATCCCTAACAGTTTACACTGCTCTTTCTACCTCTCCATTTGCCTGTGGGTCCTGTGGACTGTTTGTCTGGTGTTTGAACTCATGTCCCTAGCAAAGGCTTTGAATTCTGAGCAGCTGAACCATGGATAGTTGTCTGACACAAGGGTCTCAGGTATTCCATGGCAAGCGAATACAGCTTTCAGTTGCTGTATAACTGTTGCTGAGGATGTAGAGGACAGGTTGGACTCCTCATTATTCCATGAGTATTAATCCAGAGTGAGATAATGTCTATTTTCAGCTCAAAAATCTCTGTGCCTGCAATTTGCCATTGAAAGTCTAAGAATTTTTTACCACAGAGGCAAAATTCAAAAGGGCAAAGAATTCAGCACTGAAGATGCTGTATTTAAATGCACATAGCATTTGGAATAAGGTGGATGAACTCGTGGCACAATTTGAGATTTGTCGGTGTGACGTTGTGGGCATCACCAAGTCATGGCTGAAAGAAGGCCATAATTGGGAGCTTAACTTCAAAGGATATACTTTGTATCAAAAAGACAGGCAGGGAGGAATAGGCAGTGGTGTGGCTCTGTTGGTAAGAGATAGAATTACATCTTTAGAAAGAGGTGACATGAGGTCAGAGAATGTCAGATCTTTGTGGGTGGAGTTAAGAATTGCAAGGGTGAAAAAAAAACATTGTGGGAATAATATATAGACCTCCAAATAGTAGCCAAGATCTGGGGCTGAATTGAAAAGGGAGCCGGAAAGGGCATGTAATAAAGGTAATGTCACAATGGTAATGGGGGACTTCAATACGCAAGCTAATTAGGCAAATCAGGTTGGTGTCAGATCACAAGAGAGGGAGTTTGTTGAATGCCTGCAAGATGGCTTTTCAGACCATCTTGTGCTTGGGCTTGCTAGGGGAAAGGCCATCTTAGACAGAGTGTTCTGTAATAACCCAGATCTTTTTAAGGAGCTTAATGTAAAGGAACTCTTAGGAGACAGTGCTCATAATATGATTGCTCATACTGCAATTTGAAATGGAGAAGCATAAGTCCAATGTATCAGTATCACAATGGTCTAAAGGGAGTTGCAGAGGCTTGAGAGAGGAGCTTGCCCAGGTGAAATGGAGGTGGATACTGGCAGAGTAGAAATGGCTGAAGTTTTTGTGAATGGTTTACAAGGTACAGGATAGATACGTCCCACAGAAGAAGAACATTTTTCAAACAGCAGAGTAAGGCAAACATGGCTGACAAGAGAATTTAAGGTCTGCGTAAAAGCCAAGGAAAGGATATATAAGGTGGCAAAATTGGGCGGGAAGTTGGATGATTGGGAAAGTTTTAAAATCCAACAAAAGGCAAATAAAAAAAACCTATAAGAAGGAAAAAGATTAAATATGCAGGCAAACTAGCCAATAATATAAAGAAGGATACAAAAAATGTTTTCAGTTATATAAAGAGTAAAAGAGAGGTGACAGTTGACATTGCACTATTGGAAAATGATGCAGGTTTTCCGTTCTGCAATGTGGAAATAATTGATGCTTGTTTGTCGGATCAGAGTGCTGTTATGTTTGATGCATCTCTGCCATTTTCCCCTACTAAATTTCATCTTCCTGTATGTTGCCCTCGTTGCATTAACCCTTCAACTGCCAGTAAGTTCTCTGAGGGTTAGCTGCTCCTAATACTTGCACTATTAAGGCTTCTCCTCCCCATCTCAGCACCGAGGAACTTAACTTTCTTATTTAATACCACCTGCTCTTCTATTCTGAATACTGTTGCTCCTCTTAAATTCAAAAAGCCTGAGCCTAAAGGTCTGCTTTGGCTTCATAACACCACCAGAGCCCTGAGGTGGAAGTGCAGAATGTCCGAATGAAAGTGGAAATGTTATAAGCTTCAAATTTCCTTTGAAATTTTGAGAAACAATCTTCACAAATATCAGGATGCAGTTAAGGCTGAATACTTTTCACACCTAATTTCTAACCACTCTCATAATCCCAAGGTCTTATTCAGTACCATAAATTCTGTCATTTGTCCCACCCCCAGTAGTAGTGTAGATGTGTCCCCTGCTAAGTGTGAAGAATTTTTAAAATTCTTCATGAGCAAAGTTGAGGACATTAGAATGAACAATTCCCCCCCACCCGTAACCAAGCTGTCTCACTTGTCTGTTCATCTAAACTGGACTGCTTCCAACCCATCACGCTACCCTCTCTTACCATGAAACCTACAATCTGCCCCCTTGACATTGTCCCCACTGCCATCCTGAAGGATGTCTGGTCCCAGCATCCTTTCTGTTATCAACAGCTCCCTGGCCACTGGTACCGTTCCAACCTGCTTCAAGCATGCTGTGGTCCAGACCCTCCTGAAAAAACACAACTTAAATCCTACCTTACCTAGTAACTACAGACCCATTTCTAAACTTCCATTCTTGTCAAAGGTTCTCGAAAGATTATTCTTAGTCAATTGCTGCCCTACCTACACCAAAGCAACATCTTGGAAAGATTTCAGTCAGGTTTTAAGGCTTATCATAGCACAGAGTCTGCCCTGCTGAAAGTGTACAATGACCTGTCCTTCTCTACTGACTCAGGTGACTCTGCCATCCTAATACTTCTTGACCTCAGCGCAGCGTTCGATACTGTTGATCATGCCATTTTAATAAACCGTCTCCAGTACGGGGTTGCTGTTGATGGCACTGCCTTGAACTGGTTCACATCCTAACTCAATAATAGTAGCTTCTCCATCAACATAGGCAAATTTTCCTCTTCCCCAGCTAGTTTCTCCTGCAGCGTCCCACAAGGTTCCATCTTAGGTCCCATTCTTTTCTCTATACCTGGATACATGCTTCCCCTTGGCCAAATCATTCAAAAACATGACATTTCCTTCCATTGTTATGCTGACAACACACAGCTTTATCTCCCCTTGAAACCAAACGACCAGTCAAATCTAGTCAGGCTCATGAACTGCCTTGAGGACATAAAGTGCTGGATGGCACAAAACGTCCTACCGCTGAATGAAGGCAAGTCTGAAGTTGTCCTATTTGTCCATCAAAGTGATTACCAACAGTCTTGGTAACCTGTCTACTCTTGTCAAACCCCATGTCAAAAACCTTGGTGTGATATTTGATTCCGCCTTTAAGTTTGACAAACCAGTTAAAGCCAGTTTTTTTCCAGCTTTGTATTATTGCCAAAATCAAGCCATTTCTCTTTCAAAGTCACCCATGCCCTTATATCCTCCAGCTTGGACTATTCCAACTCCCTATGTAATAGGATTATTCGGTCATCCCTATCCCTCCTGTAACTGGTCCGGAACGCTGCAGCCAGGCTCCTGACAGGTGCCCAGAAGAGGGACCATATTACTTTTATCCCGACCTCTCTCCACTGGCTACCAGTACAGTTTAGAATTGATTTTAAGGTTTTCCTGTTTGTTTATAAAGCCCTAAACGGACAGCCCTCCCCTTATATTGCAGACCTTCTAACCCCTTATTCTACTTCCAGGTTCCTCAGGTTGGTTGACTCAGGGCTCCTGGCTGTCCTGCGATCTAAACTTAAGCTCAGGGGTGACCGTGCCTTGCTGTTGCAGCCCCTAGACTGTGAAACAGCATTCCCCTCCCTATCAAGTCAAGTCAAGTCAACTTTTATTGTCATTTCGACCATAACTGTTGGTACAGTGCATAGAAAAAATGAGACAACGTTTTTCAGGACCATGGTTTACATGACACAGTACAAAAACTAGACTGAACTACGTAATAAGAAAAACAGAGAAAGCTATACTGGGCGATAGACCTACACTGGACTGCATAAAGTGCACAAAAACAGTACCGGCATTACAATAAATAATAAACAGGACAGTAGGGCAACATGTCAGTCCAGGGTTCTGGTATTGAGGAGTCTGATAGCTTGGGGGAAGAAACTGTTATATAGTCTGGTCGTAAGAGCCCGAATGCTTCGGAGCCTTTTTCCAGATGGCAGGAGGGAGAAGAGATTGTATGACAGGTGCATGGGGTCCTTCATAATGCTGTTTTCTTTGCGGATGCAGCGAGTAGTGTAAATGTTTGTGATGGCAGGAAGAGAGACCCCGATGATCTTCTCAGCTTACCTCACTATCTGCTGCAGGGTCTTGCAATCCGAGATGGTACAATTTCCGAACCAGGCAGTGATGCAGTTGTTCAGGACGCTCTCAATACAACCCCTGTAGAATGTGATGAGGTTGGGGGGTGGGAGATGGACTTTCCTCAGCCTTCGCAAAAAGTAGAGACGTTGCTGGGCTTTCTTTGCTATGGAGCTGGTGTTGAGGGACCAGGTGAGATTCTCCGTCAGGTGAACACCAAGAAATCTGGTGCTCTTTACGATCTCTACCGAGGAGCCGTCAATGTTCAGCGGGGAGTGCCCTCCTGAAGTCAACATCCATCTCTTCTGTTTTGTTCACATTAAGAGACAGGTTGTTGGCTCTGCACCAGTTCATTAGCCACTGCACCTCCTCTCTGTAAGCTGCCTCGTTGTTCTTGCTGATGAGACCCACCACAGTCATGTCATCGGCGAACTTGATGATGTGGCTCGAGTTGTGTGTTGCAGCACAGTCGTGGGTCAGCAGAGTGAACAGTGGTGGACTGAGCATGCAACCCTGGGGAGTCCCCGTGCTCAGTGTGATGGTGTTGGAGATGCTGCTCCCGATCTGGACTGACTGAGATCTCCCAGTCAGGAAGTCTAGGATCCAGTTGCAGAGGGAGGTGTTCAGATCTGCCCCCTCCATTTGGTTTTTTAAGTACAGGCTCAAAACTTACCTTTATTCACTAGCATTTGAATCTTCCTGATGTGGATGATTTGTAGCTTGTGCCTAGGCTCATGCGTTGTTTATTTTGTGCCTATAAGCTGAGTGCCTTGTTGTATATACCTGTGTTTCTTGTATTTGTGATTTTAACTACCTGTTATGGTTTGTACAGCACTTTGGTCAACATGGGTTGTTTTTAAATGTGCTATATAAATAAACTTGACTTGACTTGACTAGTAAATGGATTCAAACAATTGGCAGATGAACTTAATGCGCACTTTGCATCAGTCTTCACTGTGCCAGAGGTCCATGAGTGTCAGGGAGCAGGAGTGAGTGCATTGCTATTACAAAAGAAAAAGTGCTAGGCAGACTAAAAGGTTTTAATGTGGATAAGTCACCTGGACCAGATGGACTACATCTCAGAGTCCTGAGAGAGGTTGCTGAAGAGATAATGAATGCATTGGTCATGATCTTTCAAGAACCACTTGATTCTAGCATGGAGGACTGGAAAATTGCAAATGTCACTCCACTCCTTAAGAAGGGAGGAAGGCAAAGAAAGGAAACTATAGGCCCGTAATCCTATTCTCAGTGGTTTGGAAATTGTTGGAGTCTATTATTAAGGATGAGTTTCCGGGTATTTGGAGACTAATGGTAAAATAATTCGAAGTCAGCATGGTTTATGTTAGGGAAATATTGCCTGATAGGTAATATAGGTAAATAGGTACTGAGGGGTTGTCAAGGGTAAGTTCTTCACGCAGAGAGTGGAGGTTGCATGCCGGCGGTGGTGGTGGAAGTGGATACAGGAGGGTCTTGTAATAGACTCTTAGATAGGTACATGGAGCTTAGAAAAATAGAGGGCTATGTTCTAGGGAAATTCTAGGCAGTCACTAGAGTAGGTTACATGGTCAGCACCACATTGTGGGCCAAAGGGCCTGTAATATGCTGGAAATTTCTATGTTCTATATTCTATGTTCTAAATTGATCTACCAGAACATTGAATTTGCATCTACTTTGGTGAAGGTCTTTGTTCCACCCAACATATCCGAGGTATACACCTCGCTGTGGTCAGAGAGTACAGTGTCACCCTTGGCCTCAGTTGGATAAGGTACTCTTCTTTCAGTACCTCCAGGACCGTGAACAACTCCGTGTACTTCTCCCGTCACTGAGCATTGTTTAGCTAATCCAGCCTTGCAATGAAGTTCACCCCAGTAGTGGTGAGAAGAGATTCTGAACAACATAGACATCCTCTTTTAACTGTTTCTCATTTTTATGGATGGAGGTGGTATCACGCTGAGCTTCTGTTTCCCTGGCCCCATGAGCACTTCCTTTGTTAGATTTAATATCATGCCTGTTTTCTGTTGCTGGTCAGAAAGAACTAGAGTCTACAAATCAATGGATTCAGATGAATCAGGGAAAGTGGAAGTAGACAAACCAATTGTCTTTGTTTTCCTTCATTTTGTGAGCTCTGAACTGATTCTTGCTCTGAGGTTGTGTTTTGTGTGTGTTGTTTGGATTCCCAGCATCTGCAGATTTTTTTTTTTGTTTGGGAAATCTCTAGATCCTTTTTAGCAAAGATATTTTAAATTGTTAAATCTTGGGACATATTTCATAGATATATGCAAACAAGAACAACCCTTATGTAAATTCTTTTTTGTTGGGGATCTCATTTGCTCTGTAACACCAATTCATCGATGATCAACCACATCTGACACCATGTTGTGTTTGTTATTGAAGGATAGTGCAGAGCACACCAGGACGCCAGCATGCAGGGTACGCAAATGAACGTCATTGATCCCTACTTGTAAAGTATGTGAACTCCTCCCATGTGGGAGTGGCCAACTGAGTGGCATAGGAATAACACTATTAACTACCACCACCAAACCTACCACACACTGAAAGGCCTGGACAGAATGGGTATGGAGAGAAATCTTCCATTAGTGGGAGAGCCTAGAATCTGAGACCACAGAAACTGAACATAGGAACAACTCTTTACAACTGAGATGACAGATTTCTTTGCCAGAGGGTGGTGAACATGTGGAATTCAGTTCTACAGAGAGCTATTGAGGCCAAGTTATTGTGTGTTCAAGGTAGATATTGATAGGTTTTTGATAGGTTTTAGGGTTATGGGGAGCAGGCAGAAGAGTGCGGTTAAAAAGAGAAGTCAGCCATTTCTATATAGCAGACTGACTGGGTCAAATGTTCTAATTCTGCTGCTATATTCTATGGTTTTAGCTTTGTCATTTCATAAACTGACATTGTTATTTTGTGGTCTTGTCTACCACTTGCAGCTTTCTTGCTGTTTGATATTTATTTTCCTTGCAACATGGAAGGAGGTGACTCAGACCATCAATTTAATAGCATTTCCCAATCCGCACATCACCTTATCTTCACTCACGAACATTAACTCCAATCTCTCACTCACGAACATTAACTCCGATCTCTCACTCACGAACATTAACTCCGATCTCTCACTCACGAACATTAATTCTGATCTCTCACTCATGAAGATTATCTCTGATCTCTGATTTTTCCAAGCTGGGACTAATTTATAGTGAACAATTAACCAATCAAACAGAATGACTTTGGATCTTTACCATATAGACTGTAACTTGCCCTGGGAGAAAACCACTTTGCAATTTTTTTTCTTTTTAGTCAAAAACAATTAAAGGTACAGTTCCTAATTCTGGAATCCATTTAGAATTTATAAAAAAGATTTGCAACTGAACGAGATAAAATATGTCATAGACTTGTAACATTCAAAGTTCAAAGAAAATTTATTATCCAAGCACATAAATGTCACCATATATAACCCTGAAGTTCCTTTTCTTGTGGGCATACTCAATAAATCCATAATAGAATAATAACCATAATAGAGTCAATGAAAGACCACACCTATTTGTGAGTTCGACCAGCGTGCAAAAACAACAAACTGTGCAAATAATAAAAGTAAGAAATAATAATCATGAATAAATAAGAAATAAATAGAGTCCCTAAAAATTAGTTCATAGTTTGTGGGAACATTTTATGATGGGACAAGTGAAATTGAGTAAAGTTATCCGCTTTGGTTCAAGATCCTGATGGTTGAGGGGTAATAACTGTTCCTGAACCTGGTAGTGTGAGTTCTGAGGCTCTTGTACCTTCATCCTGATGGCAGCAGTGAAAAAAGAGCATGTCCTAGGTGGTGGGGACGCCTGATAATGGCTGCTGGCAGGAACTCCCAATAATGATTAACGAACCCACCCCACCACCGTCTGTACATTTTCCCCTTGACCCCGTAGGTTTCTTCCACTTGCTCCTGTTTCTTCCCACAGTCCAAAGATGTACCGGTAGGTTGGTTAATTAGTTATTGTGAATTGTCCAGTGATTAGGCTAGGGTTAAATTGGGGGATTGCTGGGAGAATGCTACAGTTCAAAGGGCCTATTCCACACTTTATCACAATAATGTAATTAATTAATTACTTTATAAACAATGTGGCCAGTTTTGGTGTAGCATGCGTCTAGCACAATTTATTGTAAACCAGACAAGTGACTATGTGTAAACTGAATGTAAATATGATTAAAATTCATCAATTATTTGCATTAAAAACTTAACGAGCTAATAAATAGAAACTTCATTCCTCAGCATTCCAGCTCTTTAATTTTTATCACTGACATTCTAGACAGGGTGACTTTGTTTATAAGTACAATCATTTCTGCATATCTCCTGAGCACCCAGGAACCATAGTTAGTGAACTAATAAAGGTCATGTCATTGAAAAGTTTGTCCACAAGCAATTCAACAAATGTGTTTGAAAGAGCCAAGTTTTTCATGGACATATTTTTGGAAAGATTAGATCTTGAGTACTCAATAACTGACTGCTTCAGGCTAGGTAGGAACTGACACTTAAATGGTCAGGCGGGATTAGATACAGCATGTTTTTTCCATTTGAGAGAACGTAGTTCATGTCTGGGGGCTCTTAGAACCTGACTTTCTGACAGGATTTTAATAGGTAGCACATTTTAGTCATAAGATCACATTTTTGACTAAAGGTTGCTTAGTGGCTGCAGTTAATCATCTGAAATCAGTACAGGTACTTTGTACATAAGTTGCTAAATTGCAAATTGGATTACTTCTTATCGGCTGAAGGAAGATGTTATGATATAGGATCTGATTTCTGTGTTATCTTTGAGCCTACTGCTGTGTGCCTGATTTCACTTTAAGTTAATTTATCAATCTGTCTGTTAGAATTGTAATCATTAGTCTTCAGACAAGTTTCATGCTGTCTGCTGTCTTATTGGCCTGTACCGTGCACCTGTTAGTCTTTCTGAATTGGCCCGCCTTAGACTCACAAGTCATCTAGTTCAAAGAGGAATTATTTCTCTCATGTGATCGGTTCCATCTATTCTCCTGATGTAAATCTTTTACTATTCCTTATAATTATTTGCAACAAATGGCTTACCATCAACTTCACCTCCTAATTCTATGTTACTTATTTCATTAATCCCTAAATCACTTAAATCTATTATAACCATTGGAATCAAAAATTGTGCATTGATCCTACCCTTGCAAACCATTGATCAATCCCCAGAATTTCAGAAAACCATCATCCATGGTTTTAATACCTTCACACTTGACAAATCTTAATCTCTTAAATTTTTGTCTATGTCCACCCTACACTATATTGGGATCAAGTGGTAAATGGAATTACTGTTGATGATCAACACAGGTAGAATGTCTGTCAGGCCTATGTCTGTGCTGTATGGCTCTGAGTCCATAACTGTGGTTCTATTAACCTTCATAACTGATTACAAGCCAGATACCTTTGTGCATCAATATGTTGTTGTCACACCATTGGGTTTTGGTAAGGGTCACAAACCCTTATGAAGGTGTGGACTTTAAAAATCAGACGTCAAGCTGCAATAGTCATTCAGTGATAAACTGTGTACTGTGTGCCAGAGGTGGAAAACGGCAAAAATATTGACAGAACAAAGATGGCAAAGTAACAAAAGAGAAAATACAGATCATGTCACATCAGTCTGAAGTAAAGCACCTCACCATCAGCAACACCAAGATGAGCCTTTAAATAATGCTCTCCTTGCTCGAGGAGAAACGGCATGCTCCTTTCTTTGGAATTTGGTGGGACATGTTACTGCGAGTCTGAACGATTACACTAAAAACAAAACACAGGATTTCACATCCTTCTTCACAATCACAAATGTCCACAAGTACAATAAGATCACAATGTCATTGCACAGCAAAATCAATCAACTGCTGACCATTTTCCAAGAGCCATCCTCTAAAATGAACTCTTCCACTGAGCAAGCACAGAGCACATGCCACCACAAACAGGTATCTTCTTCAGGACTCACTGAAACTGGAAACAACACCAAACAGGATGCAAAGCAATACCACTGTCCTGAAGTGTGCAGGAACAAATAAAATGCCCATGCTGTGCATTAGCCTGACACATGCACCTGATAAACATACCGTCAGATGCCAGACAGGGATAATGAGATCACACGGCCACTGGGTGGGGGAAGAGAGAAATTACTTGAGACAGACCTGCTCTATTACAGTTGTACTCACACTCATTTAATAATAGCAATAGAGAAAATGGGAAGGTCTAAGCAAGTCAAACAGCATTTGTGGAGGCAGAGGGAAGTAATGGTCAATCTTTTACACCATGACACTGCATCCTGATGATGCTGACTATCATGAAACATCAACAATCCTTTACTTTCACAGAGCTACTTCCCGCTGTTTATTTTTGCTTTAGATTACAGGATCTGCAGTTTAAATAATAATTTACTTTTCATGTTTCCTTTCAAGGCAAACAACTTCACAATTCCCAATATGACTCACCCACATGACTTCCAAGCCCACTTTTCTTGTCTCTGAGATTCAGCATATTTTCCTTCAACACTATATGCTTAGGTGATTATAATTAAAATATATTTTGGTGAATGAAGCAGATCTCCCACAGTATTGTTCACAAGGAAAGGAAAAGAAGTGAGCACTTGTGAATGACTATTTTTTCATTATTGGCCTTCTATTTTAACAAGCGCAAAACCTGGCCTAGAACACCTGATTTAAAATGATAATTTATAAAAACAATTTTGCTGATTCCACAAAGTATATGCAAGTAATGCAGTTGAATGTCCAAGTCCTTCAATCATTCACCTGGTTAAAATAATTGGTAGAAATAGAGGCGAAACAGACCTGCCATTTCATAATGGCCCATTAGCATTTCCTCTACCGAATACAAATGATCAGTGGAGCAGTCCCATTATTTAAGATTAATTATTTCAAATCAAGAGATCCAATGCTTGATCCACATGCTGGTTAATGACATTTAATTTTAAAGAGGGCATAACTATTGAAATAAGATTAAGTTTGACATTATAGTTATTGTAGCTTTTAAAACTTTATTTTATTTGAATAAAGATGCACTATTATTACAGGTATGACCTATATATATATTAAAGTGATTGAACTTCAACCATAACTGTTTAATGTTGCACAATTGTCATGCCTGGAGCATTCTTAATGTGTTTGTCAAAGAACCTTCATCTCTTATTTCCTGCTGCTATTGTTACTTCCGTAATTTATACTCTGGGCCAATTTGTTCTTGTTGATTGTGTTGTTTATTTATGTGTGTGGGAGATCATTGCTTCCCTTGGGTAGAGTGCAAGACATAAAAATTAATATAAATTACAAATATAAACAAATAATACAAAATACAAATATGAGGTAGTGTTCACCATTCAGAAATCTGCTGGACGAAAGGAAAGAGCTACAGTAAATCAATGAGAGTGGGTCTTCAGGCTCCTGTATCTCCTCCCTGGAATATATTGATAAGTACATGTCCCAGATGGTGAGGGTCTTTAAAGATGGATGTTACCTGCTTGAATCACTATCTCTTGCAGACAACCTCAATGGTGGGATGTTTTGTGCCCTTGATAGAGCTGGCTAAGCCGACAGACTTCTGCAGACTCTTGCAATCTTGCATATTCGAGAATCTACACTGGGTTGTTATGCAACCATTCAGAATGCTCTCAACCATACATCTCTACAAACTTGCTGGAGTCTCTAGTGACATACCAAACCTCCAAAAACTCCTTATGAAGTAGTACTACTGGCTAAACATAAAAACATAGAACATAGAAAACCTACAGCACAATACAGGCCCTTCGGCCCACAAAGCTGTGCCGAACATGTCCTTAGTTTAGAAATTACCTAGGGTTACCCATAGTCCTCTATTTTTCTAAAATCCATGTACCTATCCAGGAATCTCTTACAAGACCCAATCGTATCCGCCTCTACCACTGTCGCTGGTAGCCCATTCCACACACTCGCCACTCTCTGCGTAGAAACCTTACTACTGACATCTCCTCTGTACTTACTTTCAAACACCTTAAAACTGTTTCCTCTCATGGTAGCCATTTCAGCCCTGGGAAAAAGCCTCTTACTATCCACATGGTCAATGCCTGTCATCATCTTATACACCTTTAGCAGGTCACCTCTTATCATTCATTGCTCCAAGGAGAAAAGGCCAAGTTCACTCAACCTGTTCTCATAGGCACGCTCCCCAATCCAGGCAACATCCTTGTAAATTTCCTCTGCACCCTTTCTATGGTTTCCACATCCTTCCTGTAGTGAGGCGAACAGAACTGAGCACAGTACTCCAAGTGGGGTCTGACCAGGGTTCTATATAACTGCAACATTACCTCTCGGCTTCTAAACTCAATCCCACTATTGATGAAGGCCAATGCACCATATGCCTTCTTAACCCCAGAGTCAACCTGCGTAGCAGCTTTGAGTATCCTATAGACTTGGACCCCAAGATCCCTCTGATCCTCCACACTGCCAAGGGTCTTACCATTAATACTATATTCTGCTATCATATCTGGCTACTAAGATGAACCACTTCACACTTATCTGGGTTGAACTCCATCTGCCACTTCTCAGCCTATTTTGCATCCCATCAATGTCCCGCTGTAACCTCTGACAGCCCTCCACACTATCCACAACATACTCAACCTTTGTGTCATCAGCAAATTTACTAACCCGTTCTCCACTTCCTCATCCAGGTCATTTATAAAAATCATGGAGTGGGGGTGTCAGAACAGATCTCTGAGGCATTCCACTGGTCACCGACCTCCATGCAGATTATGACCCGTCTACAACCTCTCTTTGGTTTCTGTGGGCAAGCCAGTTCTGAATCCACAAAGCAATGTCCCATTGGATTCCATGCCTCCTTACTTTCTCAGTAAGCCTTGCATGGGGTACCTTATCAAATGCCTTGCTGAAATCCATACACATTACATCTACTGCTCTTCCTTCATCAATGTGTTTAGTCACTTCCTCAAAATATTTAATCAAGCTCATAAGGGTCAACCTGCCTTTGACAAAGCCAAGCTGACTATTCCTAATGATATTATGCCTCTCCAAATGTTGACAAATCCTGCCTCTCAGGATCTTCTCCATCAACTTACCAACCATTGAAGTAAGACTCAATGGTCTATAATTACCTGGGCTACCTCTACTCCCTTTCTTGAATAAGGAACAACAGCTGTAACCCTCCAATCCTCTGGAACCTCGCCCTTTCTCATTGATGCTGCAAAGATCATCGTCAGAGGCTCAGCAATCTCCTCCCTCGACTCCCACAGTAGCCTGGGGTACATCTCGTCCATTCCCAGAGACTTATCCAACTTGATGCTTTCCAAAAACTCCAGCACATCCACCTTCTTAATATCTATATGCTCAAACTTTTTAGTCAGCTGTAAGTCAACCCCAGTATCGTCAAGATCCTTTTCCGTAGTGAATCTGAAGCAAAATATTCATTAAGTACCTCCACTATTTCCTCTGGTTCCATGCACACTTTTCCACTGTCACACTTGATTGGTCCCATTCTCTCACATCTTATCCTCTTGTTGTTCACATACTTGTAGAATGCCTTGGGGTTTTCCTTAATCCTGTCCTTCAAGGCCTTCTCATGGCCCCTTCTGTCTCTCCTAATTTCATTCTTAAGCTCCTTCCTGCTCACCTTATAATCTTCTAGATCTCTATCATTACCTAGTTTTTTGAACCCTTCATAAGCTCTTCTTTTCTTCTTGATAAGATTTATAACAGCCATTGTACACTACAATTCATGTACCATAACATCCTTTCCTTGTCTCATTGGAATATACCTATGCAGAACGCCAGACAAATATCCCCTGAACATTTGCCACATTTCTTCCGTACATTTCCCTGAGAACACCTCTTCCCAATTTATGCTTCCAAGTTCCTGCCTGATAGCTTTATAATTCCCCTTACTCCAATTAAGCGCTTTCCTAACTTGTCTGTTCCTATCCCTCTCCCATGATGTGGTAAAGAAGATAAAATTGTGATCACTATCTCCAAAATGCTCTCCCACTGAGAGATCTAACACTTGACCAGGTTCATTTCCCAATACCAGATTAAGTACAGCCTCTCCTCTTGTAGGCTTTTCTACACATTGTGTCATGAAACCTTCCTGAACACACCTAACAAACTCCATGCCATCTAAACCCCTTGCTCTAGGGAGATGTGAATCAATATTTGGGAAATTAAAATCTCCCGCCCCAACAACCCTGTTATTATTACATCTTTCCAGAATCTCTCTCTCTATCTGCTCCACGATGTCCTTGTTATTATTGGGTACTCAACAGTACCCAACAGTACACAAGTACTAATGATTAATATTTTCTGCCCAGGATAAATACTCTAAGATGTTGACACACAGGAACTTGAGTTGCTCATTCTTTACACCACTGATCCTCAATGAGAATCAATGTGCGTTCCTCCCACTTCCCCATCCTGAATTCAACAATCAATTCCTCAGTCTTGATGACATTGAGGGTAAGGTTGCCACTGTGGCATCAATCAACCTGCCATCTTCTTTTCTCTCCTTTGTCTCCTTCCCAGTTCTGGCAAATTGCTTTCAATCTGAACGGTTAATTCTGCTTCTCTTCCCACAGTACAAGTATTGCTGAGTATTTCCAGCATTTTCTTTTAGAACAAGGATAAGGGTTAACATTTGAGACAGAAGGGACTTTCTATTGAAACCAAGTTTTTCTCAAAAGCCAACCTCTGTACACCATTTCTCAGTACAGTTAGAATATTCTTTATCTGTCAAGAACTAACTGTAACTACTTACAATTTATAGCCTATTTAATGTTCCACAATGCTTCACAGGAACATACCCAAACAAACTTTGACACTAAAGTGAACCAGAATATCAGAATGTGATCAAATGATTCATCAAGGACAAACCTTTGAACAGGTATTTTCTACATATAAATCAATATAAGAAGCAGGCACGAGGAAATCTGCAGATGCTGGAAATTCAAGCAACACACACAAAATGCTGGTGGAACTCAGCAGGCCAGGCAGCATCTGTAAGGAGAAGCACTGTCGATGTTTTGGGCCGAGACCCTTTGTCAGGACTCGCATCTCGGCACGAAACGTCGACAGTGCTTCTCCTTATAGATGCTGCCTGGCCTGCTGTGTTCCACCAATATTTTGTGTATGTTATAAGAAGCAGGACATTGTTGAGCAAAATTCACAGAGGATGTTTCTATTTCCATATATAACCATATAACAATTACAGCACGGAAACAGACCATCTCGGCCCTTCTAGTCCAAGCCAAACGCTTACTCTCACCTCGTCCCACTGACCCGCACTCAGCCCATAACCCTCCATTCCTTTCCTGTCCATAAACCTATCCAATTTTGCTTTAAATGACAATACCGAACCTGCCTCTACCATTTCTACTGGAAGCTCATTCCACACAGTTACCATTCTCTGAGTAAAGAAATTCCCCCTCATGTTACCCTTAAACTTTTGCCCCCTAACTCTCAACTCATGTCCTCTTGTTTGAATCTCCCCTACTCTTAATGGAAAAAGCCTATCCACGTCAACTCTATCTATCCCCTCATAATTTTAAATACCTCTATCAAGTCCCCCCTCAACCTTCTACGCTCCAAAGAATAAAGACCTAACTTGTTCAAACTTTCCCTGTAACTTAGGTGCTGAAACCCTGGCAACTTTTTAGTAAATCTTCTCTGTACTCTCTCTATTTTGTTGACATCTTTCCTATAATTCAGTGACTAGAACTGTACACAATACTCCAATTTCCCCTGTAGAAGAATAATGAGAACAAATAGGTACCACAAGGTACTCTGAAATGCTTCCTGTTCTACTTCAGAAGTATCATTGAGCAATGCAATTGGGAATTTCCCTCTCCTAATCTTGGATGGGTACATTGTATCTGTTGGATCTCTACAGCCCCAACAGACTTCTCACATCAGTAAACACTACTGAGATGGTTAATTTGACAAGTGGAGCAAATACAGTGTTAAGCAGACAGTCTGCCAAATCATTTAGCTGCTGCACTACTGAATTAACTCCGGCTGAGTAAGTGACCTAATTACCACCTTGTCCCTTAAACTTCCTCAGCAGCAGAATGCCTGCTCCTTCTCTGAAAACTCATCTCAAGCTTTAACCCCCAACAACAAATGGCCCAAACAAATGTATCTAAGATCATTTCTTCACTGTTTTGGAGAGTAGCAGGCATGAGGAAATCACTAAAATAGATTTGTTAATCTTGTGACTTTTGACTTTTATAGTCCTTATCCAGTCATGTTGTTGCAGTTAAACATCAACAGTAGTTATTCAGGTCAAATATTTAGACCATAAGATATAGGAGCAGAATTAGGCCATTTGGCCCATCGAGTCTGCTCCACATTTCAACATGGCTGATCCTTTTCCTTCCCAAACCATTCTGCTGCCTTCTCCCCATAACCTTTCATGCCCTGACTAATCAAGAACCTATCTGCCTCCACATTAAATGCGCTCAGCAGCCTGGCCTCTACAGCCGCTAGTGGCTCTGAATTCCACAGATTCACTGCCCATTGGCTAAAGAAATTTCTCCTCATCTCCGTTCTAAATGGACGTCCCTCTATTTTGAGTCTGTGCCCTATGGTTCTTGGCTCCTCCAAAGGAGACATCCTCTTCACATCCACTCTATCTAGGCACTTCAACACCTCTAGTCATCAGCAACCAATTAGAAAAAGCTTGTTCATACTCCTTGGTTCCTGCCAATCAGTCAATGCTTTGTCCATGCTGTTATCTTTTCTGTAATGCCATAGGCTGTTAGAAGCCCCATGTGTGGCAACTTGTCAAAGACCTTCTGAAAAGCCAAGATTTTCCCTTTAGGAAAGCATGGACGATTTAGTTTATTTTATCATGTGCCTCCCAGTATCCCGAAACCATGAAAGAATCTATTGATGCCTGAAAGATTATTATTAGTACTGATGCACCATCAATAGAGACGTGAGATATCGGCTTTTATTGACTGGAAGAAAGAACAAGCAGCAATTGACCACCCTGCTACATCCTGGAGACTGAGGGCAGATTTCAGGCCTCAATCGCCTTTATACCGGGGTCTGTGGGAGGAGGCACAGGAGCAGTCAGGGGGTGGGGGGGGGGGGTCGTGTCCAGACAGGTATATGTAGTTCACCACAAGTACCTCCATAATCTGTTCAGCTGCCTCTTTTAGAAAGCTGGGCTGTAGTCCATGTTGTCCAGGTGATTTATCTACCTTCTGGACTTTCAGTTTCCCAATCACCTTCTCCCTAGTAATAGCAAGTGCACTCACCTCTGCCCCCAACACTCTCGAAATTCTGGCATAGTACTAGTGTCTTCCATAGTGAAGACTGATGCAAAATACTTATTCAGTTCATCTGCCATTTCCTTGTCCCCCATTACCAGCTCTCAAGCATCATTTTCCTGTGGTCCAGTATCTCCTCTTGCCTCCCTTTTACTTTTAATATTTCTGAAAACCTTTTGGTGTTATTTTTGATATTGACTAGCTTACCAATATATTTCACCTTTCTCCCCCCCTTCTGTTTTTTTTTAACTTGCTCTCTGGTGGTTTTCAAAAATTTCCCAATCCTCTAACTTCCCACTGATTTTTGCACTATTATATGCCTTCTCTTTTGCTTTTATGTTGGATTTGACTTTCCTTGTTAGCCATGGTTTTATTATCCTATCTTTAGAATACCTTCTTTTCTTTGGGGCGTATCTATCCTGCGCCTTCTGAATTGCTCCCAGAAACTCCAGCCATTGTTGCTTTACCACCATCCCTGCCAGTGTCCCCTGCCATCCCCCACCAAATTAGTTTAAACCATCCCCATCAACAAACCTGCCCACAAGGATATTACTCCCCCTTGGGTTCAGGTGTCGCCTGTCCCTTTTGTAAAGGTCATACCTTCCCCAGAAGGTATCCCAATGATCTATAAATCTGAAACCCTGTCCTTTACATCAGTTCCTCAGCTGTGCATTCATCTGACAAATCATCCTTTTCCTGCCCCCACTGGCGTGTGGCACAGGTAGCGATTCAGAGATTGTTACCCCAGAGGTCCTGTTTTTTGGCTTTTGTCCTAGCTCTTGAAATTCTCTCTTTAGAACCTACTCTCCTCTTTCTTCCTATGTCCTTGGTACCAACAAGTAACATTACTTCTGGCTGTTCAAAGCCCCTGACCCTGGCACCTGGGAGGCAACATACCATCTGGGTTTCTCTGTTGCATCCACAGACTCCTCTAAAAGTGGAATTCTCTATCATCATGACATTTCTCCTCTGCCTCTTTCCCTCCTGAGCCACAGTACCAGGCTCAGTGCCAGAGACTCAGTCTTAGTACATGGAACTCCATTCTGCTCGGTCACATACTGCTGCTAACTAACCTCTGAATACAAGCTCATCCAGATTCCAAGAGCAATACCAACAAACTTCCCTTTCATGTCTGAATGCTATGATTTGGATACCTGCTTTTGTATCAAAAATAAAATGATTTCATTACAAATCTTCTTTTTATCTATGCATGTTTATTGATTCGGACAGACATTTGCTTTTTTAAAGTTTACCTTCAATACAAGGATAATGTAATAGCGGTCTGGTCTGATGAGAACTCAATGCAAAGGCTGTATTCATGCCAAGCAAAGACATGGCATAATTATTTAGGAAGTTGCAATGTCATAGTGGGCAACTT
The DNA here is from genome assembly GCF_030144855.1 of Hypanus sabinus. Taxonomy (NCBI): domain Eukaryota; kingdom Metazoa; phylum Chordata; class Chondrichthyes; order Myliobatiformes; family Dasyatidae; genus Hypanus; species Hypanus sabinus. The sequence continues at coordinate 88,941,166 of NC_082708.1, read as the reverse complement.
TGTTCTTGAACAAAGGTGCCCTAATTGCTTATTCAGTTCGTAAAGTAATGATGTTGCTGGATTTACACTTTGAACTTGGTTTGACTTTGATACTGATGAGTTCATACCAGAGGAGGAATCACTGAGGATGACTGTCAAAAAATCAAATGAAGCTTCTTTTTTTAACTAACAATGATATTAATTTTGTCTGAAGTATTAAAGTTAATTTTGACAACCAAATTAACTCAATCTGAGTGAGATATTATAACTTCACAAATTCAATCTGAAGCAAAATGATATTAGTGCATTTACAAATGAGAAGAGATATATGGGTTTACTTAGTGATCCTATCCTTCAGGTCCCTGGAGATCTCAAAATGCAAGAGCTTTTTCAGTATGTTTGTTCAGTTATGTTTCAGTAAAAGTCAGGCTTTTGCTGACTATAAAGTTTGTACATTCTGAAGTCTGTAGGACAGTATTCAGTTGGTGGACCTTTGCAGAGATTGTAAATTAATCTTTTAGAGTTCTCACAACAGTGCAGAGCCTAAAACAAATAACAAAGGGTACATGAGTACATTCATTGCCATCAACTCATGTCATTTCCAGCAAAGGAAGCACATCTGTTGCCACAGAGAATTTTGGAAAAGGTTGTTGTTGTAATGTGAGTATTATAAAAAGTAAATTAATACTAATCGGGAAGCTGTTGGTAACAAGAGGTGGGATCCAGGGTTGGCGGGGTTTTACTCCCGGTATGCATCGTATATAGTTCCTCCACCCAGGCCGTACAGGGTACCTGGAAGCCTCTGTATTGTAAATATCATTTGCCATCCCAGATAAAGATGTTCTTTTGGGCATGAAATTGTCGAGTGGTCCTTTTTTAAAGTAGAAGTTACCACAGTTGCTTTATTTCCTTCAAATGTTTTTCATCTCCTTCCTGCCTGCAGCTTAGCTTAGGATATGACTACAGACATTCGGCTAACAATTCCATTTCATCTTCAGTCAGTAATTTATCTACAAATTGCTCAACATTTTTCAATTTAGAGAAACAATCTTCACTTCTCCTCCTTTGAATATTAAGCATAAAATATTTGCTAGATTTTAGCAGAGAATTAGAACAAAAAGCTTCTTTAAAAAGAAGACGCTCTTCCTATTTCAAAGTACATTTACTTGCGGAGACGAAGATGTACTTAATCCGGAAGAAGGAATCATTTTTAATCAGAGTGGTAAATGCATCAACTACAAGGAAACCAATTTAAGGTAACAATCTCTAGCTTTACACGGAAGCAAATACTAGTTACATTTGTGTACCATAGTCAGGAAATCAGAAACCATCTCTAAATAGATATTAATGTTGTTGGCATTTAAAATTATGATTCTTTGAGACTCCCTTAGAATACGTTTGCTAATATTGTGTCCCAAGAATAGAGGGCATGTAGTGAATGAGAGTCTATATGCAGGGATTGGTGTGTATGCTCTTTCATAAATTATGTCAATAAGAATATTTACTTCCAATTGAAATGAAATATTAAATTGGTAGGAAGTGTATTGTGCTGCAATGGCTCATTCGGGGAATTATTCATACAGAATATTTGATAGACTTCAAAATATTGCCTTGAGTTAACAGAACTCACTTGAAGCATGAAATATTGAACTTCTGTGCAGATTGTAGCTATTAAGTATGTATATTCAGCAAAATTAATGAAAGTGCTCAAAAGCAATAACTTAAATTTTCCAGTTTTAATATGACAACTTACTTACATCACAAGACCATAAGACATGGGAACAGAATGAGACCCTTCGGCTCAGCAAGTTTTCTCCACTATTCAATCATAGCTCATTTATTTTCCTTTGCTACTTCTTTCTCCTGCCTTCCCCCCATAACCCATGATGCCCTGATGAATCAAGAGCCTATCAAACTCCACTTTAAATATGCCCAATGACTTGATCCCCTCAGCCAACTGTGGTAATGGAATCCATAGATTCACCACTTCCTGGCTAAAGAAATTCTTTCTCATGTCTGTTCTAAAGTGGCATCCTTCTATACTGACGCTCTACCTGCTGGTCCTGGACTCCTCCACTATAGAAAACATTGTCTCCACATCCACCCTTTCTTCAGCAAGGGTTCCCAATCTGGGGTGCATGGACCCTTCATTTCATGGTACAAAAATGGTTGGAAACCCTTTCAATTTTGAAAGTCTCGAACTTTCAATATTTGCTAATTTTCAATAGAATTTCCCATAATTCTTAAATGCCAGTGAGTACAGGCCCATGACCATCAAATGCTTTGCATATGTTAACCCTTTCATTCCTGGGCTCATTCTTATAAACCTCTTCAGAATACTCTCCAATGTCACAACAATCTTCCTTAGATATGGTGCCCAGAACTGCTCACAATACTCCAAATGTGATCTGAACAGTGTCTCATAAAGCCTCAGCAGCACATCCTTGCTTTTACATTCTGGTACTCTGCAAATGAATGCTAATATTGCATTTGTCTTCCTTACTACTCTCTCAACCTGTAAGTTAACTTTTAGGGAATCCTGCATTAGGACTCTCCCAAGTCCTTTCACACATTCTCACTATTTTCTTTCTTCCTTTTTTTGCACAACTTATTTAATTAAAAAAATATACACACACATATACACGTGTGTGTATGTAAAGTAATTTATAATTTCTTATTATTATGTATTGCAATGTACTGCTTGTTGTTACGTGAATGAAGTCACCAGAGAGAAGTACTAGTAAATACAAAGCAGCTTCTTTATTTGACAACAAAAGGTACAACAGGCATCACATGGAGACACTTTTGGTAGAAAGGTTGGCTGGCCCTACTTGGGGCTCCATATTTTATGTGCCAAAGATCAAAGGACAACTCCATATTTACAATGTATGGACTATGGTTTCTTTGAAACTATGCACAAATTTCACACCTCCTGGTTCGCATGCACACCACAGACATCCATATGAATTTTAATCAGCGTTGTCTGGACCAGGATTCACAGTTTTTAGGAACCCATTGTTCAGTGCTGCTCTCCAAATTAAATCCACAATACCCATTCAGATGTTCAGATTGATAGCCAAAGTTAATTGTTAGATGTAATTGTGCTAAACCAGGGGTCGGCAACGTTTACCACTGAAAGAGCCAATATAGACCCATTTCCCACAGAAAAGAAAACACTGGGAGCCACAGAACCCGTTTGACATTTAAAATGAAATAACACTGCACACAACGGGTTTTTTTTTTGCCTTTATGCTATGTATAAACAAACTATAATGTGTTGCATTTATGAAATTGATGAACTCTTGCAGGGAAAACGAAATTACATTTCTGCATGAAACAAAAACATTTTGAACTCCGAAAAAAAGACGTTGGGTTGAAGATTACTCCATAGGTAGCCTACCTTGGATCGAGGAATTAAAAGAAAGCGCGCACTGGCGGGTGTCAGGCATTGGCAGTGGTGATGTATATTAATAGCGATAAAAAACACGTTGTAGTGGTGTAGCACTACATGCAGCGCTAAAATAAAGACACTGCAGTCAAAGGTAACTTTATTCGAACTAAACAGCCTTGATTTAAAGTCTCCCTTAACCCGTCCCCGTGGGCGCGGATGCTCCAAAAGACACGTACTCACAAACCCCCATAGGCTATCTCCCTTAGCCGGAACGGTGGCGAATTGTGAGCCGGTTCGGATGTGCCAGGAAGTGGGGTCTCCACAACGTTTTTAGATTGTACAAGATCACCATAATCTTCAAATTTCGAATTACATTTCAAAAACTAACAAACTACGGGGAGCCGCAGCACAGAGATCAAAGAGCCACATGCGGCTCCGGAGCCGCGGGTTGCCGACCCTTGTGCTAAACCCAAAAGTTGTGACACCGCTGCTGCAGAACAACAAATGTCACAATATATGCTGGTGGTTTAAACCTGATTCTGATTTCTAAATTCACTTGCTGTTTCAAAAGTACTCTGTGCTTTTATTCTTTCTACCAAAATACAAGTTCATACATTTTCCTATACTATATTCATGTATTGTTTATAAAAATGACATAATTACAGCAGGATTATGTTCTGCTTGCACCCTCACTCACATAAGCATTTTAGATTTTCTATGGAGCTTTTGTTTCTTGTGTTAACTGTTAGGTCGCCCATAAAAATTAGACTTCACAATGCATTTCACAGCTGAGATTATGCTGCTCTTTCTGTTCCTTTTGGCTTTGTGTAATTGTACGATAGCATAAAATAAGTGATCATGAAGCAACAGCTTGACTTCAGGCAAAAAAAAACAGGTAAACCCAACAACATGAAGATCAGATCATGCCAGTCTTATTAGCAAGGTCTCACCTATGCATACATGTGCTCATATTCAAAAGAGGAAGATTTGTTGATGACTTTGGCAATGATCATGCATTGATTGTAGTTCTAAATTTCTGGATATCTTCTATTGTCAGATATTTTATTATTACAAGATTTCAGGTGAGAAGGAATGTTAAATGGATGAGTTTTTAAAAGCAATAAAGTACAGGACGGTCATGATTTCAGTACACAAGCTAAAATCATATTTCAGGAAATTGTCATTCCCTAAATACAATATTGAATTGATTTGAATTGAACACATCCTATTGCCTACTTGAAGTAAACAAGGAGATAGAACAAAGCCTGGGACACATAGTGAACACTACTGGAGGATTGTTAACACTGCAATAACCAACTGTACAAATTTCCTCTCTTCTATTTTCATAATCACTGCATTGACTGAAGTGCACTTCCTGTGGCTCAGGTTTACACAACTGCTCTGCACAAATTGGTGTGTGGCTTGTGGCAATTAGCTGCTATATGTAACATTTATGTTAAGGTTGAATGCTCCTGTGTCACATGGTTAGTTACAACAGGCTGTATGTGCTTCAGTTGGAGAGTCAAATCCCTCAAATAATTTCTTGTTCTTAACCTAAAAATGTTATGTAATACTCATAATACAAGTTAAAATGCATTTATTTTAAGAAAACAGTTACCAGTTTTGGAACAAGATGGTACAACTTTGTGAACAGAACTTGTCTCTTTTTCAGTATGAATCCAATTTACAGAAGTGATTTGGAACTGATCACTTTCTACACAAACAATAGTCTATTTTGAGACAGTGTAAACATGAGCTTAATATATTGGTGTACCAGCAACATAATGGGACAACCTGGAGTTATTTGACACAAAAGACTACGTTAATTAGAATCTTATTGGCTTCTTGAGAGACACATTGATAACCCAGACCATGGCACTTTGAACAATATACTCCACAAAGATGTGAAATGGACCACATGGTTAATAACAGATATCAGTACAGTGGAACAACAGATGAATGCAGAGAATTGCAAACTTAGTCAACTCCATCATGGGCACAGGCCTCCGTACTATTTGGGACATCTTCAAGGAGTGATACCTCAAAAAGGTGGTGTCCATCATTAAGGACCCACAGCACCCAGGTCATGCCTTGTTCTCATTGCTACCATCAGGAAGGAGGTACAGAAGCCTGACGGCACACACTCACCAATTCAGGAACAACTTCTTCCCCTCTACCATTGGATTTCTGAATGGAAGCTGAACCCATGAACATGATCTCACTACTTTTTTTTATTTCTATTTTTGCACTACTTTTTTAATTTAACTAATATATATATATATTTACTGTAATTCACAGTATTATTCTCTATTATTATGTATAGCATTGTACTGCTGCTGCAGAAACAACACATTTTACAACATAGGCCAGTGGTCTTAAATCTGATTCTGATTCTAATGGGCCAGGCATTTGAACCACTATTCGACTAAAGGTATCTGGCACCATTGCAACACAGAAAGTCCCAGATATCTATACAGACCCACCATGGGCTGTCAATGTCCTGGTTTTTATTACCGAACTACCTAAAATACATTAAACTGAAGGTTTTGAATTTTGGGGAGATTCTAGTATACAATCTCCTCTGAGTGTTTTCTAAAAGATAAAGTTTCACAAAAGAAAAAGCAGTCTGATATTTATTTAAATCTTAGTACAATAACCAGCTGAAGCAGTGATGTACCTCAGAGTGCATTAAATCCAAACTCTCCAAGTGCAGAACTCAGATTTGGTGAAGGTCCAGACTTTATGGAACCCTTGTCATATATTGTATGGGAAATTAATATGATGCTCTCACTAAATCCCTGGCTAACCTTTGATGCACGTTGGTGTGATTCCAAATCTGATGATTAAAATCACTGTTGACTGCAGAGGCGAAATTCGGATGAGTACTGACAGTTTATTTATGTTGAAATCCTGGAACCTTCATTATTCCTAGTTGAACGCCTAGCGATTCAAGGTTAGCCACCAAGAGGGCACACACCCTCCAGGGTTATGTGACTCATTTGTCAAACACATCAACAATGCCTTGATTTACAGCCTCATGGATTTCTATGTGATCTCAGCCCAATTTCTTTCTACTTGAGTAATCTGCAAGGTGTTGGCAGATGCACAGTGACTGAGACATGGACCTCAAATGACTGGAGCAGGGGACAACAAGTCCTGGAAGGGTGGGTATGTATACTGTAAAGCTTCGTTGGTGCAAATTAAGAAAGAACAATTTGATTTCTTATAGTCCCTTTCATGACCTTGGTCTGTTCCCAAACGTTTTGTAGCCACCGAAGATATTTTGAAAAATAACCACTGTTTAATTACTTTCCTCTTTATTTGATTATCCTTCAGGACTGAAGATGACTCACTTAATTTTAGCTCTTTGGTTTCTGTGGAAACTGATGGCCATTTTACAGATTCTTTTATAAATAAGTCAGTGCATACATGGCGTAGGGCAAGTGGGTGCTTCTGCCTTTTGCACAGGAGTTCTGATGCATGGGCCCAAGCTTTACAACAGCATCCTGAATGTTCCTTTAATGCTTTGAACACCAGCAATTCCCAGGATTTCCAGATATTTTTCTTAGCGATATTGAGCGTCTTTGAATTTTTCCTCTGTCTGCCTACTAAAGAAATTGGGCATGCCCATGAAATTTTCAGCTAAGCACCACGGAAAGAACTGTCCAGATGCAGAGGCTTAGTAAGGCAACTGCTCTGCACGTGAATGAAATATAACATAGAGAGCTGCGGAAATAGCTTAGAAAATCACATCACAGGAACCAACCTCCCCTCTACGGATACTCTCTACACTTCTCACTGCTTCAGTGAAGCAGCCAGCATAATCAAAGACCCCACCTACCCTGGACATTCTCTCATTCTCACCCTCAAATTGGCCAGAAGATACAAAATCCTGAAACCACGTAACACCATGCATAAGAGCAGATTCTGTGTCATTGTTATCAGACTCCTGAACAGACAAAAGATAGATTCTTGGCCTTACAATCAACCTCCTTACGATGTCACGTTTTATCATTTACCTGCACTACACTTTTTTCAGCATTGTTAATGTTTTATCTGATTCTAAACAATGTTGTGCTTAATAACAATGCTTGGAATGGACGTCTGCTTCTTATGTCAATCAGCTGAAGCAAGGCTTGGCCCATAAGGCTACTTAGACGCTATTAGGGCTGCAATGTATTCAGATTTATGAGAATATATCAGATATTCATTCAAACATGAATAACTTCAGGTCTTAATGTAAATTGTAAATTACAAGCAGTAAATTGAAGTTAAAAACACACCTTTGCACAGGTTGGCCCTTAGACTAAAAGATATGGTTTGCTAGGTGGTGACCATAAGATGTTCTTGTATGTATATATAAAACAATGGGGTTATGTTAATTGACCTGCATCAAACCAGCAACATGGCTTAGGAGGTCAACTGGCACCTAACGGTGACTTGTTTGCTTGCATCTTTGGAAACAGCTGTAATATCTCCATTTTTCCTTTTCAGGGTTCTTCTGAACACCTGACCTGGAGTTACACACCGACTATGGTGCTTTGCGGGAATGGAACCCGCTCTTGGGGTTTCGTGACTGGCCGTTATTTGGCATGGCAAGGGCTCAGCCTAAAAGCTTCGCATACCTCAGACGACTGAGTTCTTGTGGCTCTGGACACAGGCGGATCGAAGGTCAGTGTCATGGCAGGAGATCGGTGTGTCATTGGGGGAGTCGGAAGATGTGTGCCCAGAGACCAGAGTTCGGAAAAAGCAACACAACAGACATTGTCAATCTGCAAGTTGTTTGTTATGCCTCCCCCTTGCTGTGAAACGGAGACATCTCTTTCTCCCTCATTAGGGAGCAAGAGAGCCTGTGGTATGTTGAATACCAAGTGAAATGCAAAGTCTTTGGGGTAACTGCAAGTCTGTGTCTTTGCTGTTGCTTTGCTCATGCTTGAGTGCTCATGGGGAGTGCTGATGCTTTTTTTCCCAGTGAGGGGAGGGGGAATCGTTGTTTGCTGCAGCTTATGCTTGGGAGGGGGGAGCTAGGGAGGACTTCTAACATTTAACTGTCATTCATTCTCTGGGGACACCCCTCTGTTTTCGTGGATGGGTGTGAAGAAAAAGCATTTCAGGATGTATATTGTATACATTTCTCTGACATTAAATGTACCTTCGAAACCTTTGAAAAGACCACTGATAATATCACTTATGCATATCAAATAGCTGATTGATCAATAACTGGAAAATTTGTGTGCTTAGTGGTGATTCCTACTGTAGATATGTAACTCAAAGGAAGTACTGTCAACCCACAGCATTGAAGTAGATAATGTCTTTGTAACTTTTGAAATCACCTAATATTACCTTTGTTCTTAAAGGCATAAAAATGTGATGTATTTTGAGTTTCAGAGACTCTACGGTAAGGGTCTCCAGAAGACTGCCTGTTCGTTGTGCCAAATATCATCAACTTCATTGTCTCTCCGATGACTTCAATCACAATCACGACACAGAGCTGTGTATATTGCCCAAGAGAAAGCTAACATTGATTTGCTTTATTACATGGATTTGGAGAATTTTGCATTCATGGTATCTCTGCAGTCCATGTCTCCAAAGCATACAGGACGGCAGGGTTGACAGCTATTTCAACCATGAGTTTCAAGCATCATTTTTCTCAATCGAACTAAGGCAGTGTTGGGGTATTGAAGGTGATGGTGAGTTTCTCCATCAACATCTGTCTTTGCTGGGAAGTGTTCCTCATTTTCCAGGGTTTTGAAACAAAGTGGATCTGTACATTAGGGCAAGTTGGTAGAAGACCCATATTTTGCAGGTGTTAACTGCAATGCTCACGCGTACGTATGCTTCAATGAATAATTCCGCAATGACCTACTGTCCATTTCTGTGTGTCAGTAACACGGCCATCAGCTGCCCACTACAGCTTAACACTGGGAACGTCCGGGCAAAGAGGATCTCACAAGGACCAAATCATCCTTGTGGTGTAGCATTGTTTGAGCTATTAATTGTGTTCTTGCCAGCATCAAGAACCTCCCTGGTACCCAAACTCATACTCATCACTGGAAGTTTCCTTTGGTTATATTAATAAATACACCTTAATGTTATGAAGGTAAATAATTTTTACAACATAATGCGGGCATGTCAATATATATATTTCTAACATCTTCAGTAAATAATGCTGAAGAAATGTTGTGTAAGTAACTGGGAGAATAATATATTAATTAAAGGAAAAAAATAACCATATAACAATTACAGCATGGAAACAGGCCATCTCGGCCCTTCTAGTCCGTGCCAAACGCTTACTCTCACCTAATCCCACCAACCTGCATTCAGTCCATAACCCTCCATTCCTTTCCTGTCCATATACCTATCCAATTTTACTTTAAATGACAATATCGAACCTGCTTCTACCACTTCTACTGGAAGTTTGTTCCACACTATCACTCACTGGGTAAAGAAGTTCCCCCTCATGTTACCCCTAAACTTTTGCCCCCTAACTCTCAACTTATGTGCTCTTGTTTGAATCTACCCTACTCTCAATGGAAAAAGCCTATCAACGTCAACACTATCTATCCCGCTCATAATTTTAAATATCTCTATCAAGTCCCCCCTCAACCTTCTAAGCTCCAAAGAATAAAGACCTAACTTATTCAACCTTTCCCTGTAACTTAGGTGCTGAAACCCAGGTAACATTCTAGTAAATCTTCTCCATACTCTGTCTATTTTGTTGTCATCTTTTGTATAATCTGGTGACCAGAATTGCACACAATACTCCAAATTTGGCCTTACCAATGCCTTGTACAATTTTAACATTACATCACAACTTCTATACTCAATGCTCTGATTTATAAAGCTAACTTATAATAGTTTAACTATCATTAAGGCACTGATTTTTCATTTGTAGTACAGTTTTTAATACAGCATGCAGTATCTTCAATCTATTGGCTATCATTACTTCCCTGTCAGCACTTTCCAAACGCCAAATCTAGAACAGATTAAAACATTTCTGGTGTTGTAAAGGTCCTGCAGAAACTACTATACAAAAACACAATCCAGGACCGCTCTAAGTTTTACGCCAATCTCAATTGCATCATTTGATTTGACCTGAATCATCAGTGAATTCTTTTCTCTCTCAGATGCTGCATGACCTGTTGAATTCCTCCAGCATTTATTATTGTTCCAGCACAGACGGTTGAGGAAGTTTGATATGGGCCTCCAAATCCTAAGGACTTTCTACAGGGCCACCATTGAGAGCATCCTGATTGGCTGCATCACTGCCTGGTATAGGAACTGTACCTCCTTTAATCGCAGGACTTTGCAGAGAGTGGTATGGACAGCCCAGAGTATCTGTAGATGTGAACTTCCCACTATTCAGGACATTTACAAAGACAGGTGTGTAAAAAAGGCCTAAAGGATCACTGGAGACCCAGATCATCCCAAACACAAACAGTTGCAGCTGCTACCATCAAGGAAGCAGTACTGCAGCATAAAAGCCGGGACCACCAGGCTCCGGGACAGCTTCTTCCACCAGGCCATCTGACTGATGAACTCACACTGATCTGAGTATACTCTGTATTACATTGACTGTTCTATTTATTATAAGTTGCTATGATTGCACATGGCACATTTAGATGGAGACATAAAGATTTTTACTCCTCATGTATGTGAAGGACGTAAGAATTAAAGTCAATTCAATTCAATTCAGATTCCAGCTCCTGAAGTTTTTTTCTATTTCCTTTCTTTGGTTCTATTGTACATAATCCACTATGAGGAAATTATTGTACTCTCAGTCTCTGCATGGATCATTATTACATATTAAACATCACCAAGATTCTGTCATTGGAGTATCTTTCTCCGGGGATTCAGTTGCTGAATACCAGAGAGCAATAATTTATAATGAGAGGGGGAAACTTCAAAGGAGGTGAGGAGCAAGTTGCTGACACACACAGTGGTGGGTGCCTGCTATGAGCAGCCAGTAGTGATGACACAGGCAAATACTATCGAAGGGTTTAAGAGGTTCTGGGATGGACACATGAAGATGGAGATAATGGGGAATATGGACATTGTTCAGGCAGAAAGGATTTGTGTAATTAGCCTCATTATCTCAGTTAGTTTGGTATAACATCATTAGGCTGAAGGGTCTGTTCCTGTGCTGATCTTGTACCTTTCCATGTTTTAAATTCATCAATAAAAGTCATTCCTTAGAGTACAATTATAAAGTTCTGAAAAAGTGCAAACACTGCAAACTTGTTTTAAAAAACAGGAACAGAATATATCCAAAACTTGCCAGCCTGTAAATGTAAAGAGCATGATATGGAAACTTCCAAGGGAGTAATCCAAATGAAATTTACATTTTGCTAATAATGGACAAATGAATGCATATCAAGGCAAATTGATTTAGCTCCTTAATGAAGTAACAATAAAAGTAGATGGTGACAGTACAATTGATTGTGCCGATATTTAACAAATACATTTGATTGTGCCGACATAATTTACCAAAAATATTTGAGTGTGCCGATATCATTTATCAAAAACATTTGATTGTGCCCGATATCACTTAACAAATACATTTGATTGTCCCGATATCATTTATCGAATACATTTGACAAAATTCTATGGAAAGTAAAAATATGATAATCTGCACAAAATGTTGGAGGATCCCTGCAGACTGAGCAGCTTCTATGTAAATGAATGCAGTCGGCATTTCGGGCTGAGACATTGACTATACTCTTTTCCATAAGTGCCTCTGGCCAGCTGGGTTCCTCCAGAATTTTGTTTGTGTTGCTTTGATTTCCAGCATCTGCAGATTTTTTTCTTATTTGTAATATGATAATCTGCTCTCTGTGGTTGGTATCTGACTAACTGGTTGCTGGTTCCCACTGCGGTCTCATTTCCTGCACCCCCTTTACATTAAACGGGGTATGGTTCCCATGGTCCCTTTAAACTCACTGGCACCTGCTTGCTGTGCTCCCATTAAACTCAATAGAGACCTATTTCCCTCACTCCCTTTAGGTTGACCTGGGTCTGTTTCCTAAAATACTTTGTAAAATGCCTGGTTCTGTTCCCCATATTTCCTTGAAACTTACCAGATTCACTAGAAAATTTGTCACACTACTGCAGTGCAGAACTCCTAATAGAAGTGATTTAAACCATGTTCATTCCAAATTGGAATATTGGTCAATAGTCTGGAAAGCTTTTCAGCTTGACACCACTAAATCGTGAGTATTCAGGATTGTCAGAGTATTAATATCATGGTTTAGTTAGCAAAATTTAAACAAATGATATTGTTCAATGCAATATTGGACAATATTAATGCAATATTCAATATTAATGGCATATCTTTGGGTATAATTTCAAAGATATGTGGTTATTAATGAACATTGTGAGGACCTAGAGAGACTGCTGAAATAAGTAAACAGGACGTAGATAGAGATTAATGCTGAGAAGTGGTTGCTGGGTATTCCAGGCCATACATATTTCAAAAAGGGACAGGGAGAGAGGTAAAAATGGTGGGAGCTGGACATTGCTAATCAGAGATAATATCACAGTTGCAGAAATGCAGGATATCACGGAGCAGTTGTCCACTGAGATAGTGTAGGTTGAAGCCAGAAACAGGAAGGGAGCAATCACTCTATTGGAAGTATCCTATAGAATCGCCAATAACAACAACGACACTGAGGAACAGATAGAGAGGTTTATTTTGAAAACGTGAAAAAAAACACGGTTAATGTCAAGAGGGACTTCAGCTTCCCTAATATTGATTGGTATCTGTTTAGAGCAAATGGCATGGATGGCACGGAATTTGTTAGGTGTGTCCAGGAAGGATTCCTGACTCAATATGTAGATAGGCCAATCAGAGGAGAGGTCATACTTGATTTGGTACAGGCAATGGACCAGGTCAGGTGTCGGCTCTATCAGTGGGGGTGCATTTCGGAGTCAGTGACCAAAGTACCCTGACCTGTCCTATAGTCTTAGAGATGGACAGGAAACGAAAGGTAAAGGAATGTAGTTAATTGGGAGAGGGGGAATTATGATGCTATGAGGCAGGAACTGAGAAAAATAAGTTGAAACAGATGTACTCAGGGAAATGCAAAACAGAAATGTGGCTGTTGTTCAGGGAGCATTTGCAGGAAGTTCTTAATTTCTTCCCACTGAGGCAGGGAAAGGATGGTAGGGTCAAGGAACTATGAAGGACAAAAGGTGTGAAATGTCTAGTCAAGAGGAAGAAAAAAGTTTACTTGATGTTTGGGAAGAAAGAACTCTGGAGTTACAAGGTAGCCAGGAAGGAGCTGAGGAATGGATATAGGAAATCTAGGAGGGGCATAAGAAGACCATGTTAAATAGAATAAAGGAAATTCTACATGTACATGAAGAACAGGATGATGGCCAGAGTGAGGTTAGGATTGATCAGGGACAGTAGAGGAAACCTATGTCTGGAGTCAGAAAAGGCAGGAGGCGGTTCTCAATTTATACTTTGCTTTGGTATTCCCAGTGAGATCTTGTGAGGACAGTGTAAAACAAGCTGATGTACTGGAGCATGCCAACGTTAACAAAGAGGATGTGTTGGAACAATGGAAAAACATTTGGATAGGTAAATCCCCAGGGTCAGCCCAGGGTCAGATGGGATATGATCCAGGTTATTATAAAAAGCAAGGGAAGAGATTGCTGTGCCTTTGCATCCTCACTGGCCAGAGGAATATTAGCAGATGATTGGAAGATGGCAAATATTACTCCATTGTGTGAGAAAGGACGTTGGGATAACCCTGGGAATTACAGACCTGTGAGACTTACTTCATTGGTGGGAAAATTATTGGAGAAGATTCTCAGAATTAGGATTTAAGAACATTTGGAATGGCATAGCTGATGAGGGATAGCTAGCATGGCTTTATGAAGTGCAGGTCATACCTCACAAACATAATTGAATTATTTGAGGATATTGCGAAGTACATTGATGAAGGTAGAGAAGTGGATGTGGTGTATATGGATTTTAGTAATATTGGATAAGTTTCCCCATGGAAGGCTTATTCAGGAAGTCAGGAAGCATGTGATCCAAGAGAACCTGGCTATGAGGATACTGAATTGGACTGCTCAGAGGGGGCAGAGGTTGTAGTATATGGAGTGTCTCCTGCCTGGAGCCCGGTGACCAGTGCTGTTCTACAGGGATCTTTATTGGGACCCCTGCACTTTTTGATTTTTATAAATGACTTGGATAAGGAAGTGGAAGGGTGGGTTAGTAAATCTATAGATGATTCAAAAGTTGGTGGAGTTGTGGATAGTGTGGTGGGTTGTTGTAGGTTGCAGTGGGACATTGACGGGATGTAGAGCTGGGCAGATGGAATTCAACCAGTAAAAATATGTAGTGCTTCATTTTGGAAGGTTGAATTTGTTGGTGGAATGTAGGGTTAATGAAAGGTTTCTTGGCAGAGTGATCTTGGTGTGTATGTCCATAGACTCTTCAAAGTTGCCTCACAGGTTGATGCTGTTGTTTTTTTTGTAATTTATTTTTTTATTGAAGTTCATCATCAAACAAACATTTCCATAAGATGTATTTCCGACATTGTACATATACATCATATAATCACATATATCACAAATCTCCACAAAGTATTTATCTGAGGTATACACTTATAGAAAAAAGTGGAAAGAAAAACAAGCAAAAGGAAAAAAAAACTATGTACAAGTAGGGAGTGATCTTTTTTTTAACAACATATTCACTGATTTGTGAGAATCTGTTGTTAAGAAGATGTACAGTGTGTTGGCCTTCATTAGACAATAAGACATAGGAGTAGGAGTAGGTTATTTGGCCCACCGAATCGGTTCTGCCATTTGATCATTACTGATCCATTTTCCCCTCCTTAGCTGCACTCCCCAGCCTTCTCCCATTAACTTTTGATGCTGCATCCAATCAAGACCAATCAATCTCTGCCTTAAATACACTCAGCGACCTTGCCCCAGTAACAAATTCCGCAAATTCACTAACCTCTGGCTCCACATCACTGTTTTAAATGGATGCCCCTCTGTCCTGAGGCTGTGCCCTCTTGACTTAAACTCCACCACCATGGACTTATGTACCCTTAGTTTTTTCAACCATTTGAGCACCTTCTTCCATGTAACAGTAACTGCACTCACTTCTCTTCCCTCACATCCTTCAACATCTGGCACAGTGAAGACTGATGCAAAATACTCATTTAGTTCATCTTCATCTCCTTGGCCCCCTTTATTACTTCTGTGGCCTCATTTTCTAGTGGTCCTACATCCACTCTCATCTCTCTTTTATTTTTTACATACTTGAAAAAGGTTTTACTATCCACTTTGATATTGTTTGCTAATCTGCTTTCATATTTCATCTTTTCCCTGCTAATGATTCTTTTAGTTGCTCTCTCTAGATTTTGTTGTATGTCTTCTTTTTTGCTTTAACATTAGCTTTGATTTCTCTTGTTAGCCATTGTGTACTATTTTGCTATGGGAGTATTTCTTCATTTCTGGAATACATCTATCCTGCACCTTCCTAATTTTTTTCCAGAAATTCACAACATTGCTGCTCTGATGTCATCCCTGCTAGCATCTCCTTCCAATTTACTTTGGCCAGCTCCTCTCTCATACCACTGCAATTTCCTTTACTCCACTGAAATAGTGTTTTTTTCAGATTTACTTTCTCCTTATCAAATTTCAAATTGAACTCAATCATATTGTGATCACTGTATCCTAAGTGTTCTGTTACCCTCTAATCACTTTAATTACATAACACCCAATCCAGTATAGCTGATCCTCTAATAGGCTCAATGACAAACTGCTCTGAAAAGCCATCTCATAGGCATTTAAGAAACTCACTCTCTTGAGGTCCTTTACCAACCTGATCTTCCCAGTCAACCTGAATGCTGAAATCTCCAATGACTATCATAACATTGCCCTTTTGACTCGCCTTTTCTATTTCCTGTTGTAACCGGTGGTCCACCTCCCAGTTACTGTTGGGAGGCCTGTATATAACAGCCATCAGGGTCCTTCTTTCTTTGCAGTTTCTTAACTCAGTCCATGAAGATTCAACATCTTCCAATGCAGTGTCACATATTTCTACTGATTTGATGCCATTCTGGCAGCACCACACCATCCCCTCTGCCTACCTTCTTATCCCTCCAATACAACGTGTAACTTGGAGATTCAACTCCCAACTACAACCATCCTTCAGCCATGATTCAGTGAAGCCCACAATGTCATTCCTGACAATCTGAAATAGTGCAACAAGATCATCCACCTTATTTCTTATACTTCATGCATTGTGATATAACATTTGTGATATGCATTGTGATAGGAAATGCCGGGGCCAGCCATCACTAATGGCTACAATGGCTGGCCACCAAGACAGCCTCCTGTACCTCTGGGACCGACACTCCGGGCAGTGCTTCCTGGTAGACACCGGGGAGGAAATCAGCGTACTCCACCCCTCGAACATGGACACTCGTAATGCGGTCCCAGGCCCTGAACTCACCGCTGCAAATGGCACCAGTATTCGGACGTACGGCCTGCGAACTTTCTCACTGCATTTTGGGTCCAGCCATTTCACTTGGACTTTCACATTGGCAGCAGTGTCACAGCCACTACTAGGGGCAGATTTCCTATGAGCCAACTGCTTCCTGGTTGACCTAAAAGGCCAGCTTTTGGTCCACGCCAAAACATTCCAGACTTTCCAGCTCGGAGAAGCCAAGCTACTGGCCCTCCACCTGGATTCCGTGATGCTCTTGGGTAACGGATTCGCCAGGGCGTTGGCGGAATTCCCCTCCATAGTCACCCCACAGTTCTCCGCGGCCGACCCCAAGCACGGCGTGCAGTGCACATCCCCACGCAAGGACTGCTGCTGCACGCCGGAGCTCGCAGGCTCCCTCCCAACAAGCTCCACCTCACCAAGGAGGAGTTCCGTAAGATCGAAGAGCTGGGGATCGTACGCCACTCAGACAGCCCGTGGGCATCCCCGCTGCACATGGTGCCCAAGACCACAGGAGGATGGAGGCTGTGCTGAGACTACAGAAGGCTCAACTACGCCACAACCACTGACAGATACCCGGTACCCCACATCCAGGACTTCACAGCGAACCTGCACGGAGTGACCATCTTCTTCAAAATCGACCTGGTCAGGAGATACCATCAGATCCCAGTGCACCCCGATGATGTGCCCTAAGACAGCCCTCGTCTCCCCATTCAGCTCGTTCGAATTCCTGAGGATGCCTTTCGGTCTCAACAATGCAGCCCAAACTTTCCAAAGGCTCATGGACTCGGTGGGACATGGCCTGGATTTCGTTTTCATTTACTTGGACGATATCCTGGTGGCCAGCAGTTCGCACCAAGAGCACGTGGCACATTTGCGCCAGCTCTGCCAATGCCTGAGCGACCACAGACTGGCAATCAATCCAGCCAGCAAAGTGCCAGTTCGGGCTGATGGAGATCGACTTCTTGGACCACAGAGTCAACCGACATGGCGCAGTTCCCCTACCGGACAAGGTCCAGGCCATCTGCCAGTTCCCAAAGCCCAGCACGGTCGAGGGCCTGCAGGAGTTCGTAGGGATGGTCAACTTTTATCATTGGTTCGTGCCGGTGGCGGCCTGCATCATGAGAACCTTGTTCAGCCTGATGGCTGGCAAAGCCAAAGGAGTGGCATGGGACTCAGTCCACGGAGGCGTTCGAGCAGGCCAGGGAGGCGCTGGCAAAGGCGGCCCTCCTAGTGCACCCGAGAGTCGATGTACTCACGGCACTCACAGTCGACACTTTCAACATGGCAGTCGGGGGAGTCCTGGAGCAGCTCGACGAGGACCAGTGGCGACCACTCGCTTTCTTCAGCCGGCACCTACGGCCACCAGAAGTGAAGTACAGCGCCTTCAACAGAGAGTTGTTAGCGCTCTACCTGGCTGTCCGGCATTTCCGGTACTTCCTCAAGGAAAGGGTGTTCACCTTGTATACGGACCACAAGCCCCTCACCTTCGCACTGGCCAAGGTATCGGACCCATGGTCGGCACCTGTCCTTTATTTCAGAATTCACCATGGACGTCCACCACATCACAGGGAAGAACAACGATGTTGCTGACACACTGTCTCGGCCCTGTCCCCACTCAGTAGGCTTATCGTCCTCAGTAATAGACTACATAGCACTGGCAGAAGCACAACGGCCGGACACCAAGATCCCGGCTTACCACACTGCCATTTTGGGGCTCCAGTTGGAGGACGTCTCCATCGGCCCGGCAGCGGATCGACTCCTGTGTGACGTGTCTACCAGCAAACCCCGACCCGTGGTACCAGTGGCATGGAGGCGCCAGGTGTTTGACACGCTACACGACCTGGCCCACCGTCCATCCAGGCATCCATCAATCTGGTAGCGGACAGATTCGTCTGGCACGGTTTGCTCAAACAGGTCAGACACTGGGCCAGGATCTGCGTACACTGCCAGACCACCAAAGTCCAGCCGCACGTGAAGGCTCCCCTCCAGCAGTTCCAGCCAACGCACAGGAGGTTCCAACACATCCACGTGGACATCGTCGGTCCCTGCCAGTCTCCCGGGGCGCCAGGAACATCTTTACCATGGTAGACAGGTTCACCAGATGGCCGGAAGCCATACCGCTCGCAGACACGTCCACTGAGTCCTGCGCCAGGACGCTCATTGCCAACTGGATCGCCAGGTTCGGCCTCCCAACTGACATCACCTCCGACAGAGGGGCACAGTTCATGTCTGGGTTGTGGACAGCACTGGCGCAGCTCCTGGGCACCCAGCCGCATCACACCACAGCGCACCATCCCCAGTCCAACGGTTTGGTAGAGCGATTCCACCGGCATCTCAAGTCAGCCCCAACTGGACGGATGAGCTTCCCTGGGTCCTACTGGACATCCGCACAGCCCCCAAGGAGGACCTGGACACCTCCTCGGCGGAATTAGTCTACAGCGTCCCCCTGACAGTCACGGGTGTGTTCATACCAGAGGCCCGAGGTTCGGAAGAAACTCCAGCAGCAGTGCTAACGAGGCTGCGGGACAAGGTAGGGATCCTGGCACCGGTCACGACCTCCAGGCATGGCCCCACGCCATCCTTCACCCCTAAAGACCTCTGAGACTGTGAGTATGTTTTTATTCGCAGGGGCATGCACAGGTCACCTCTACAGCGGCCATACAAGGGACCCTTCAAGTTGATCCGGCACAATGGAACCACGTGTGTCGTGGAGGCCAGGAAGAGACTTTTACAGTAGACCGCCTCAAACCGGCGCACTTGGACATTGAGCAACCAGTGAAGGTACCCGCACCATGGCGGCAAGGCCGGCCACACAGGCTACCACACAGACTGGGGGCTCCACTCCCCCGATGGACGTTTCTGGGAGGGGGTGGCGGCCCGCACATGCGGGACTTGAACCACTATCGGGAGCCACGGGCAGACACACGGTAGCATGTTTGGAACTTCCTGCTCGGGGCGGACCTTTCGGGGATAGTCTGATGTCACATCCGCCCCGCGGGTCGCAGGGGCCCATGGGACGGGATATTTAAGTGCACAATTTTGAATGAGTAAAGGCATTCTGAGTTCAGCTCTCTCTGCTTCCGTGTGTTTCTTTAGTAGTGCGTTGCACATTTGCAGAAGGTGCAAACATTCTTTTGCAGGTCAGCTACCTGCTTGTTTGTTGGCTTCTTTCCTTTCTATCTCGTTCAGTTTCAAGTACAGAACACTTCTCACAAATGGGCAACTAGACTGTGGTACCAATTGGTTAACTACCTTCCAAACTTGTGTCTGCACCAGCTCCATTAAGGTAAATCTCAGTCTGTTTCTTCTAAAGACCACTCTCTCTGAACATGGGTGAGCCGAGTGTGCAGGGCTTGATTAATCCACAATGCTCATTGCAGTGAGCTGGAGTCACTTTTGTTTCTGATGATATTGGCTTCAGTGAGGGTGCTGACAATGTTCCCAATGCAAGGGATGTCCTATAGCATGGCTAATGAAGTGCTGTTAGGTTTGTTTGTACTCATAATTGTAGAGGGGTAGAGCACTAAGCTACTGCCCTTCTACTCAAACATATTAATCACAATTACTAACAAGAGTTTTTATATTATCTAATTTTAACATTTTTTCCATGCAATAGTGTATTGTCAATTACACCTGAACATGATGTCCTCAGGACTTTCTAAATTACTTTACAGTTGGTGATTTCAGTATGTTTATGCAGGATGTTACAGATGGCAGGGTATGAAATTGAAGATTGCTCTGACATCAAATTAATAGTTAAACAGATAGGTGCCGATAAATTTAATTCCATAACACTCTTTTGGTGCTAAGTGTAAGAAAATTGATTTAATTCAAAGTAAATTGCTAAATTTACAAAGGAAATTTCTAACTATTACATACTATTACATATCAAATTACATAAATCATAAAATTTTGAATCACCTTTGCAACAGCAGTGTTGCCTCCCTGGTCCTGTCACGATCCGTGGTGCTCCAGTCTTCCAACACAACTTCAGGCATTCCTGGTTTTTATAATGATACTCCCAATAACTCTAACACTCTGATACTATCTCTAGCTCTTCTGTACTGTTTTTAATATACGTGGCCGTGGAATGTTGTTTCTGAAATTGCTGGCCCTTTTCTGTGATCTATCAATGGTGATGCTAGACTTCCTGAACCTGACATCCTCCTGAGCCTGTTGGATCTTGGTCATTAGTTAATTTTGATGAGATATAAAAAAATCCAGATTCATACGATGCTCTGGAATTTAATGAGAATAGTAATGGCCCACCAGAGGATTTTGAGAATTCTTTGCTTTGAATTGATATATGGGAACTGTTGAGTGCAGCTGAATAGACAGCCAGAGATACTCCTCACCTGAAGGCTACTTTGAGATGGAGAGTGGGAGCATCAGCATGGAATAGACTTGATTTGATTTGATAGAATTGGATCAAGCCAGGTGAGGGTTAAGAAGTGAACCAAGCTTATTTTTTGATGAGCTATATTTTTCACTGCTTATGGAATTATGGAAACATTTCAAAGATTTCATAAAAATTTAATTAAAAGTAGAAACTCCTTTTTCCTTACAATATTGCTCCTGAATTTGTATTTCTTAAAAAAATGTGATTTGGAAGAAGTGAATAAATATGTATAATAAATAGATCTAGATTAGAGTTTAAAATAATTGATCTCATTTGTCCACTCAGTACACTGTTCCTGCTGCTTGCTTTGTGATCTCAGTAACACAAAAGTGATACTGTTTTATTTATGTCAGCCAATCTGACACAGATGGATAATCACAGTAATTGGCTTTTGTTGTATGTTGTTACAATGTACAATGTCATAATTAAGCAAGTGGACCTTCCCTTGTGGCATCACCGAACGAGCAATAGGAGCTGTTTGGAAAGGTGACACGGTCTTTTGATCTCTGCCTGCTGTTTTCAAACAAAGAATACAAAAAGACTGAAGTGGAAACTCTCTACAGCTCCCAAGAATCAGGACAGGGTGTTTAGATCCATTTCCACTTCTTACTGAGCAATAGAATCATCAAACTCATTTTGCACATCAGTATAATGTGATTTGTCAGGCAGCCATCAGGTCTCTTTCACAACCCTTATCTCAATAAAAGTTGGTTTATTTTAACTGTACCACCCCAGCCACTATTTCCACATGACTGGCAATGGAAAATTAAGCATATCTCGGGGGTCAGGGTACAGAAAGAAATGAATCCATCACAAGCTGACCAGACAGAGAAAGAGTGACAGACTGGTCTGTACCCTACAGTTATTTTGATTGCCTATTCACGACTTTAATCCGTGCACTCTGTCTGAACTGTGCTGTTTCTTTATTTAGAACTCAGAGTTGTGTGACACAACATGTTTGTACCAGATGGGAAAAGCTGTCTTTCTGGGGCATTGTCTCTCACAGCGGGTGCGCTGTAACCCTGCCATGCACTTTCCCAAATTTCACCTCACACTCAACATCATATTATCACGGTGGAATAGATCCAGGGCAGAGCAGTGATTGGTCAAGTCGACACAAATCATGCCCATGAGGTAAATGCTTAGTGCTTTTGTTAGTCCACTTCATCTCCCTTTCCAGAGCAATCAGGATTTTAAATCAGATGAGATGGCATCTGGGTTGAACATGAGCTAATGAAAATGTAAAACTAATGTTCATTGGAGGAGAAAAAAATACATCTAGAGCAGAGGTAGAGTGCAAGTAATGTATTCTGATGTGACTGATGCTTCAGTGTTTTCGTTCAGTGAAAAATTGTTCTACTTACTGTGATTTAGTCTAAGTGCATTTCTCGGAAATGATAGAAGTTGACACTAATAAAAGCACATTCTAAATATCACTTGGAGATTATAAAGCAAAATAATTGAAACATTTCATATGTGCAATTTGCTTCTAAGCAAAACAAGGCTGTTAGATTTAAATATTTCCATTTTCACATGCATTTTAAATGTGAATATTCATGCAATTTGAAAATTATTGTGCAATTTTGCCATTTAACTTTGAAATAAAATACAAATTTTCCCTGACAAGAATTTCTGTATCTTTTGTTACCACTGATACAATCAATGTTTTACTTAAGAGGAAGAAATCTCCAGGCAGTTCTTGATCACATAGGTTTTAATATGTTCATTACGTACATTTAATGCCAGAAAAATGTATACAATATACATCCTGAAATTCTTTTTCTTCACAAACATCCACAAAAACAGAGGAATACCCCAAAAACGAATGACAGTTCCCCCAGCTCCCACCTTCCATGCACAAGCAACAGCAAAGCAACATGCCCCACCCCATCAGCAAAAAAGCATCAGCACCCTCCATCAAGCACTCAAGCACGTCAATAAAGACACATACAGAATTATTCTAAATTGTACAGTGTCCAGTATATTTTGTACATTCTGTCCCTAATGAAGTGAGCATTGAGTGTATGTTTATGGTCTTGTAGCACATCCACTTCTAGGTCTGATGTGCTGTGCATTCAGAGATGTTCTTCTGCATACCACTACTGGAACATGTTGAGTTACTGTTGCCTTCCAGTCAATTTGAACCAGTCTTGCCATTCTTCTCAGATGTCTCCCATAAACACATTGGTTTTATCCACAGAACTACTGCTCACTGGAGTTTTTTGTTTTTCTTTGGCACCATTCTCTGTAAACTCTAGAGATATGCAAAACACCCCGTCTGGCACCAGCAATCATTCCACGGTCCAAGTCTTTAAATCATATTTCTTCCACACTCAGGTGGTTGGTCTGAAGAACCACGGAACCTCTTGGCCATTGAGTTGCTGCCACATGTTTGGCTGATTAGATATTTGCATTAACAAGCAAGTGCACAGGTGTACCTAATAAAGTGGCCACTGAGTATGTACTGTGGCAGCAGTTAATCATCATCATTTCAAGACTGTTGGAAGAAATATCCATGATGGCTTATCTGTATTTAGAATCTCAAGAAGTGCCAAAGATTAAGCTTAACTGCTTGAAGACTCCAAATTCCTTTGTCATGTTAGTTGAGAGAAAGAAACACAGGATCAGGATATGATAAGACAAAAGCTTTTGAAGCTCTAGTGTGTATAAAATAAATCACTGGTGACCAAACACTGAGGAAGTCCTTGCTGTATTAAATCAATGCTTTTACAGTGAACACATATAAAATGCTGGAGAACTCATCAGACAGGGCAGCATCTATGGAAAAGAGTACTGTTGACATTTCAGGCTGAGACCCTTCGGCAGGACCCGACCCAAAAGGCATCTGTATTCTTTTATATAGATGCTGCTTGGCCTGTTGAGTTCCTCCAGCAATTTGTGTTTGTTGCTCGGATTTCCAGCATCTGCAGATTTTCTCTTGTTTGTGATTGATTGGACTTCTTCTTTCAATAACACTCCACACACATATTGACAAGAACACTTAATGCAAGTTTGCTTTATTCATTTACTTTCCTAATACACATAAAGTACTTTTATCCATGCTGAAGAGATCTTAAGTATCCTCCTACAGCTTTTGTGTAGTATCAAAACTCACTTTCATGTGCTGAAATAATACTGTGCTATAGATATCCTTTGTTGCTGACCATTGTTTATCATGATAAAAGCCTTGCTTTTGTATTTGTTTGATAATTCAATTTCAGCACAGTAAAATGAGCCACTTGCTATTGTTTTGAGTGATGCACTCACTTAAGTAGTCTGCTGATATGTGCATGTTATTTTTTAAATTGGCATTCTAGGGAAAGTCAGTCCAGCAGAAACAGGCTCCTATAATGCGTTGGCATGGAATAAACAAAACTTCAATCTAACAGCCTTGTAAAGCAAGAGTCCCTGTATATAAAACTGTACAAACAAAACCAGAAGATGGTTCAGAGCAATTCATTGTGACAAAGCTTATTTCATGAGTATAAAAGATCACTTACTCAAATCCTGATAAATTTAACTGTACTGTTAATCGTTAACAATGCAGGAAAAAGCAGATTGAGCTGTAAATACAAATATATAAATACTAAGTAGAATTTCAGTAAAATAGGTGGAGAAGAGGGACCAGTGGGTGCATTCTATTCTGTTCTAAATTCACACCAGTCCCCTGCACCCTACCTTTCCTCTCCATTTTTTCAGATATTGACTAAAACTCTTTATTTGCGTTTGGTGTTTGTAGTTACCATGGTCTTACGGCGGCTTTGTACTTGATATGATTAATTGGAAAGCGGTGATTCCTGACTCTAATGCCCCTCGCAGTTCAGAGGCATGGACATACTTTTGGGTGCACAAGAAGTGGAAAGCTGCCAGAACCTGTCTGTGATGAGCTTTCTGCTTCTCCCTTTGACCATGTGGAGTTCCCCAGTTACTGCAGTTTCCTTCTACATCTCAGGGATGTGTGGATTCGTAGATTATCTGGCCACTGTAAATTACCGTGAATGTGTAGGTGAGGAGAATTCTCTGGGGACAGCTAATGAAAGTGTGAGGAGAATGTAAGATTATAATGTAAATAGATGTTTAATTCTTGCTGTGAAATTGGTAGGCCGATGGGCCTATTGCCATATGGTATCTCTATATGGGCTCCTGGACTAGGCAAACCCTTTCTACAATCCCTCCACTGACATACAGACCAATGTAGGAACTGGTTATGAAGATAACTTGTGTACCTTTCACAGATCTCCACTGTAGATTGAATGTCGTCCTGATTCAAAATGATGAACCTAAGCATAGTGACAGGACTTTGTAATCCCATGTTCAACAAAGTCTAAATTAGTTACTTTATTGCTGTTGATGATGGTGCTGGTTGAAAGATACTGTCTGTACTGATAAAAAATGGTTAACAATTCCCCTCCCCTCTTTGATCCAACTTTAAGCACAGACCGGGGAATTGTTGAAAGTGGTTTATGCTGTCTAAGAGGAGGGAAATCGGTTCAGGGTATTTTTGAAACAGTTAACTCTGAAGATAACATGTTCAATAACCGACGTTATTAAATCTGATTGCCTGATAATTGCCATGCTTCTGTTTACGGGAGGTTATTGTCAGCTGTTGCATTTCCTAAATTACGTTTGACAACACTGCAAAGTGCCAATAAGTGTAGAAAACACTTATAGATTTCCTTAAGATACAATGTAAGTGCACAAAAATAATTTTAAAATCTCCACATTTGGGTTTTGCTTATTTAAGGACCCTTTGATAAAATAACCACTAAATATGATCAAATATTTGGGGATGGAATTCAGCTCAGGATTCTTTGTTGGGCCCCAGTGGTTACCAACAAATGGAGAATTTAACTTGTTTACAAATAATGAAGCGGAGATAAGGGAAAGAGGAA
This sequence comes from Hypanus sabinus, assembly GCF_030144855.1. Lineage (NCBI taxonomy): Eukaryota > Metazoa > Chordata > Chondrichthyes > Myliobatiformes > Dasyatidae > Hypanus > Hypanus sabinus. The sequence continues at coordinate 88,915,031 of NC_082708.1, read as the reverse complement.
TGGCTTACTAAACCAACAGATGTGACTGTTAAATGTTTGAGATTGATCTCATCGTTCAGACAAGCTCCCTGTGGAGGTGCGACCAGAGCCAATATCTAATGCCAATTATGCAGATGGATCTCAATAAATATTTCCCACTCAACCAGAGCTGCTCAGTTTGGGCTTATGCAAAGTGCCAAGTCTGGGGCTGACAAAATGTCAAAATCAAAACTGACCATGGGAGCCTTTAAAAGCTTTGCTTTTGGTATTGATTTGCTTTTCTGCCACCACAATACATTTTATAGCAATTAGTATAAACTATTTATTTAATTTCAGATTGCTTAAATTAAAAAATACTACTAAAATAATTCAATGGAAGACTCTTCAAGGAGTTATTCTGTCTCTGACCATGTGAGGGAGCTGAATGAAAATAAAATCCATTCTAACCTGACCTAAACTATTCAATGATCACACAGCAAATGTGCAGAAAGAAGCTCTGTTGTAGCCCGGCATCAACCAAACGAAATCACCTCCTTAATCCTTTATCACCATTACCCCAGTGGTAAAAAGTATATGAAGAAGGATACCAATATTTTTTCAGATATAGAAAGAGTAAGAGAGGGGAGAGTAGATATCAGACCACTGGAAAATGATTGTGGACAGTTAGCAACAGGGGACAAAGACAAACTGAATAGTATTTTACTTCAGTCTTCACTGTGGAATACATGAGAGGTATGTCAGAAATTCAGAAGTGTCAAGGAGCAGAAGTGACAGTAGCTGCTATTACTAAGGAGAAAATGCTTGGGAAGCTGACATGTCTAAAGATACGTAAGTCACCTGGCCCAGATGGATTACACCCCAAGGTTCTGAAAGTGGTAGCTGAAGTGATTGTGGAGGCATTATAATGATCTTTTGTGGCGACCCATTTCCTGGCACATCCGAACCGGCTCACAATTAGATAGCCTACGGGGGTTTGCGAGCACAGAGCTTTGGAGCCTCTGCGCCACGGGGGGCAGGTTGAGGGAGGCTTAAAAGTGAGGCTGAGGATTTCGAATAAAGTTTTCCTTCGACTGCAGTTACCGACTCTGTGTCGTAATTTTAGCGCTGCGTGTAGCACACTGCTACACTTTCATGCATCACTAGATTCTGGAAAGGTTCCAGAAGACTGGAACATTGAAAAAATCATTCCACTCTTTAAGAAGGGAGTGAGGCAGAAGGAAGGAAATTATAGGCCTGACTTCAGTGATAGAATCATAGAATGATAGAAATCTACAGCACATTACAGGCCCTTCAGCCCACAATGTTGTGCCGACCATCTAAACTACTTTAGAAACTGCCTAGAATTACCCTACTGCATAGCCCTCTATTTTTCTACATTCCATGTACTTATCTAAGAGTTCCTTAAAAGACCCTCTTGTATCCACCTCTATCACTGTCACTGGCAGAACACTTTGTGTGAAAAACTTACCTCTGACATTCCCCTTGTACTTACTTCGAAACACCTTAAAACTGTGTCTTCTTGTGTTTGCCATTTCAGCCCTAGGAAAAAGCCTCTGGATATCCACACGATCAATGCCTCTCATCATCTTATTGACCTCTATCAGGTCACCTCTCATCCTCCGTCACTCCAAGGGAAAAAGGCCAAGTTCACTCAACCTATTCTCATAAGGCACAGTCTCCAATCCAGGCAACATCCTTGTAAATGTCCTCTGTACTCTCTTCCTGTAATGAGGTGAACAAAACTGAACACAGTACTCCAACTGCTGTCTAACTATGGTCTTACATTGGGACGATGTTGGAGTCCATTATTAACTATGCGGTTTGGGGTACTTGGATGTGCATGATAAAGTGGAACAAAGTCAGCATGGTTTCCGTAAGGGGAAATTTTGCCTGACAACTCTGTTGGAATTCTTTAAAAAAATAATCAGTATCGAGAAAGGAGAATTAGTGGATGCTTGGATTTTCAAGAGGCTGTTGAAACGGTACTGTTCATGAGGCTACTTATCAAATATAAGAGCCTATGGTATTTCAGGACAGATAGCAGCATAGATAGAAGATTGGCTGACTGACAGGAGGCAAAAAGTGAGAACAAAAGGGGCCTCATCTGGTTGACTGCCGGGGACAAGTGGTGTTCTGCAGAGTTCGACATTGGGACAGATGCTTTTCAGGTTAAATGTCAATGACTTGGATGATGGGATTGATGACCTTCTGGCCAAGTTTGCAGAGACTAGAAAGGTAGGTGGAGGACAAATAGTGTTGAGGAAGCACGGAGTCTGAAGAAGGACTTTCACAGATTGGAAGAATGGACATAGACGTGGCAGATAGAACACAGTGTAGAGAAATCCATGATCACACACTTTGATAGAAATAAAGACTATTTTCTAAATGGGGAGAAAAAATTAAAAAAAACAATTAGAACTGCAAAAGCACTTGGGGGCCTTGTGCTGGGTTCCTTAAAGGTTATCTTGCAGTGGTAAGGAAAGCAAATGCAATGTTAGCATTCATTTCATTAGGAAACTGTGATACTGAGGTTTTATGAGACATTGGTCAGACTGAGACATAGTGAGCAGGTTTTGGCCCCTTATGTAAGATAAACTGTACTATCATTGGAGAGGATCCACAGGAGATTCATGAAAATGATTTTGGGAACAAAAAGGGTTAACATGTGAGGAGCATTTGATGTCTCTGGGTCTGTACTCACTGGATTTTAGAAGAATGAGATTGGATTTCATTAAAATCTATTAAATATTGAAAGGCCTAGACAGTGTTGGTGTGAAGAGGATATTTCCTATAGTGGATGAGTGTATGACCAGCCTCAGAATAAAGAAATGTCTATTCTGAATAGATGGGGGGAATTTCTTTAGGCAGATGGTGATGAATTCATTGTCACAGATGAATGTGGAGGCCAAGTCATTGGGTATATTTAAACAAAGGTTGAAAGGTTCTTGTTTAGTCAGGGCATCAAATGTTACAGGGAGGAGGTTGGAGAATGGTGTTGAGAGGATTAATAAATTAGCCATGATGGAAAACAGAGCAGACTTGTTGGGCTGAATGGCCTAATTCTGCTCCTATGCCTTATGTTCTTATTGGAGCCATTATGTAACAATTATAAATAAGCCAGGATAAAATATTTTAGTGAGATATTGGCATGTTAAGGTTATAATTATTAAAATAGGTTTCAGTGAAAAAAAATTATTTAAATTCATCCACTCTAGAATTCACTCAGTGGCCTCTTTATTAGGTACACCTGCTCATTAATACAAATATCTACTCAGCTTATCACATGGCAGCAGCTCCATGCATAAAAGCAGGCAGATGTGGCCAAGCAGTTGTTATTGTTCAGATTAAACATCAAAATGGGAAAGAAATGTGATCTAAGTGACTTTAACCGTGGAATGAATGTCGGTGCCAGATGGGGTAGTTTGAATATCTCAGAAACTGCTGATCTCCTGGGATTTTCATGTACAACCATCTCTAGAGTTTACAGGGAATGGTGTGAAAAGAAAAAAAAATCCAGTGAGTGGCAGTTCTGTGGACAAAACCACCTTGTTAATGAGAGAGGTCAGAAGAGAATGGCGAGGCTGGTTCAAACTGATTGGAAAGCAACAGTAACCCAAATAACCACGTGTAACACGGTGGTATGCAGAAGAGTATGTCTGAATGCACAAACATCCATCTTTGAAATGGAGGGGCTACAGCAGCAGAAAACTGCAAGCATGCACTCAGTGGCCACTTTATTAGGGACCTATTAAATTGGCCACTGTGTGTATATCACCATTTACTTCTGATATTGATAGTCATGGTAGGTAATTTCTGGACTCTGCCAAATAGATGAAATCAGGCCATGAATAGCATGCAGCTGGGGTCTTTATGCTACTCATTATTGTAACTCTGGTTACTGTGCACGTTGTCAGGGATTGTACTTTCAATAAATACAACTGTTTTACTATATTGAATTTAGCAAATGAGGAGGATGCCACTTGGATCTGTAGATTCCATTCATTCATTAAATAAATTGCTTCAATAGCAAGGCTGAAGAGCATATAAAGCCATTGATCCCTCTGGCAGTTCATCTATACATAACTTTTCAGATTAGTTCACTACTGATGGAAAAGGCATCACTTACTGTTCTAAAACCTGAGGTAAGAGATGTGTTCTTTAAAAGGAGATATCAAAGTTCAAAAGATTGAAGTTCAAAGTAATTATGAAGTTTTGAGACTAAGTACACTGAAATGTACTCTCTCAACCTACTTTCAAACACTCTACAGCTCATGTTCTCAGTATGATTTGTGTTTTATTATTTGCTTTTGAACAGTTTATTTTCTTCAGCACATTTGTTAGTCTTTGTGCATCTGTTTTTTTTACTGATTCAACTCTAATTCTTTATTCTACTATCAATGTCTGCATGAAAATTAATCTCAGGGTGATACATAATGACAGATATACACTTTGATAATAAATTTACTTGGAACTTTGAACTTAGTTCATATCTCTTTTAAACTAACTGCTAGCAGTTTAGCCACAAGTGAGTAATTTTCTTCCAAGATATGGTTCAATAATTCAGAGTTGGTCAGCAAGAAATACTAATCTGTGTTTATGTCTCCAGATTAACTATTTAGTCTGACTGTACGTAAGGAATTTAATGAGGAACTAGTCATGCATTTAATGAACATTCATTACCAAAGCACAGAAAGCTGCAACAATTGTAGCTTAAGATCAGTTCTTAAATCACAGCTGCTTAATTCAAATAACCTGGTAATTTTATTGTTCTACCTTTTTTCATAAAATATTATCAGCAATATAATTTGCAATGTTTAATTAAAATTGCTGAGTGAGACATAGCTGCAGTTATGCAGGTTCATCCCTGAGCTGCTGTCTGTAAGGAGTTTGCACATCATCCCTGTGACAGTGTGGGCTTCCTCCAGTTGCTCTGGTTTCCTCCCACATCCCACAAGCATGCAGGTTGGCAGGTCAAATGGCTCATTGTTTGCAGGTCACGTTGGGGAGTCCCGATGGGAATGTGGAGAGAATAAACTGAACCTAGAACATAGAACACACAGCAGTCCTCATCGAGGGATCAGAAATGGAAAGGGTGAGCAGTTTCAAATTCCTGGGAGTCAACATCTCTGAGGATCTATTCTGGCCCCAACTTACTGACAGAGCTACAAAGAAGGTATGGCTGTGGCTCTATTTCAGTAGGAGTCTGAGGAGACTTGATATGTCACCAAAGACTCGCAAATTTCTACAGATGTACCGTTGAAAGCATTCTGACTGGTTGCATCACCATCTGGTATGGTGGGGGAAGGGGTCACTGCACAGGATTGAAATAATCTGCAGAAAGTTGAAATTCAGTTATATCCAGCCCAGCATCCAGGACATCTTGAGGAGTGATGCCTCAAAAAGGTGAGTCTGAAGGCACACGCTCAGCAATTAAGGAACAGCTTCTCCCCCTCCGCCATTGGATTTCTGAATGGACACTATCTCACTAATTTCTTATTTCTACTTTTGCACACACATATGTGAACTGGTGCAGTGACAACAACTTGATGCTTAATGTCACCAAAACCAAGGAGATGATCGTTGATTTCAGACGGTCTCAGCCTGAGCACACACCCCCCAGCATCAGTGGCTCCACAGTAGAGAGAGTGGAAAACATCAAGTTCCTTGGGGTGCAGATCTCGAACAATCTCACCTGGTCCAGGAATACCACTGGGATTGTGAAACAAACCCAGCAGAGATTGCACTTTCTGAGGAAGCTTAAATAAGCATCACTCCCCATTAACATCTTAACTACATTCTACAGACGCGTGGTTGAGAGTGTGCTGACCTTTTGCATCATAACCTGGTACACCAACTGCAGTGCTACCGACAAAATAGCCTTGCAGAAGGTGGTTAGGGGAGCAGAGAAGGTTATTGAGGTCTCCCTACCTTCTGTCCAAGACCTCTTTCAGAGTCGATGCCTCCAGAAGACACAGTACATCATTATTGACCCCTCACACCCTCTCCATGAACTGTTTGTTCTTCTGCCATCAGGCAAACATTACAGGAGCATCAAAACTAAAACCACAAGGCTACTAAACAGCTTCCTCCTACAGGCAGTCAGACTGCTAAATAGCTGCTCTACCTGACTCTGCTTTGGACACTTAACTTGCACTGGACACTTATAACTTGTTTTTAACTGACATGTGGCTGTTGTGTTTTACTATTTACTGTTATGTTTATTATTTAGTGTTGCATTTGTTATGTTATGATTGTTCTGCTCCTGGGAAACGCTGTCTCATTCTGCCCTGCAGAGCTGATGTATGGTTAGAATGACAATAAAGTTTTTGAATCTTGAATCTTGAATATATATATATGATGTACCATCAATAACTCACTCTGAGACGTAAAGGCGAGATATCGGCTTTTATTGACTGGAAGAAGGAACAAACAGTGAGTGAACACCATACTACATCCTGGAGACTGAGAGGCCGGGCTCAGTCCTTGATCGCCTTTATACAGGGGTCTGTGGGAGGAGCCACAGGAGCGGTCAGCAGGGGGCGTGTCCAGATGCAGTTCACCACATTCACCCCCCCCCCCCCCCTTTAAAAGAGTCCCCGTGTGGCGAAGTTTCTTACAGGTTAAGTCTATCAGGTGGTCGAATCTGTCGCTGCGATCTACATAGTACCGGCTGTGATTGCACAGGTGCCAGTGCCGGTGGTGGTGATTGCACAGGAGATGGAGGCTGTGCTGGTTCCAGCCCACTAGGCGTCAGTGATCCCTCACGCATGTGCCTGGTATATATGCGTACGAAAAGCCCAGTATATGAGTGTCGTGAGGAGTCTGGTGCCTGGTGTGCACGGTGTCACCTCGGGTACAGGGTTCATAGTTACCGGAGAGTGTTCAGGGTAGTGGTCTGCTGCACCTGCGGGTGCCAGGTCACGGATGGAGACCGTGTCCTCCTGCCCATCAGGTAAGACCACGTAGGCATACTGGGGGTTCGCATGTAGAAGGTGAACCCTCTCGACCAGCGGGGAGTATTTAGTACTCCTCACATGTTTCTGGAGCAGCACTGGCCCCGGGGACGTCAACCAAACTGGTAGGGTGGTCCCAGTGACAGACTTCCTGGGAAAAGAGGATAAGCATTCGTGAGGGGTGGCATTGGTGGACGTACATAACAGAGAGCGGATAGAGTGGAGTGCCTCAGGGAGGACCTCCTGCCATCGAGAGACCGGCAACCCTTTTGACCTAAGGGCTAAAAGTGTGGCCTTCCACTCTGTGGCATTCTCCCTCCCCACCTGTCCATTTCCCCGGGGATTATAAATCGTGGTCCGACTAGTAGCAATGCCCCTAGCTAGCAGGTACTGGCGCAGCTCGTCACTCATAAAGGAGGACCCTCTATCACTGTGGATATAGCAGGGATATCCGAACAGAGTGAAGAGCTGGCGCAGGGCTTTTATGACGAACGTGGTAGTGGTGTCGGGGCAGGGAATGGCAAAGGGGAACCGCGAGTACTCGTCGATAATATTGAGAAAATAGACATTGCAGTCGGTGGAGGGAAGGGGGCCCTTAAAGTCAACACTCAGTCGCTCAAAAGGGTGGGTGGCCTTGACAAGTTGTGCCATGTCAAGATGGTAGAAGTGCGGTTTGCACTCAGCGCAAATTTGGCAGTCCCTGGTCATCGTCCTGATGTCCTCCAGGGAGTATGGCAGGTTCCGAGCTTTCACAAAATGGTAAAATCGGGTGACCCCCGGATGGCAAAGTTGTGCATGAAGGGTGTACAGCTGGTCGAGCTGAGTGCTAGCACATGTTCCCCGGGATAGGGCATCAGGGGGCTCATTGAGTCTGCCAGGCCGGTACAGAATATCATAGTTGTAGGTGGAGAGTTCTATTCTCCACCGCAAAATCTTATCATTTTTGATTTTGCCCCGCTGTTGGTTGCTGAACATGAACGCAACCAAGCGCTGGTTGGTCAGCAAGGTGAACCTTTTGCCAGCGAGATAGTGCCTCCAGTGCCTAATAGCTTCCACTATGACCTGGGCTTCTTTCTCCACCGCGGAGTGACGAATTTCAGAGCCTTGAAGGGTACGAGAAAAGAATGCTACTGGCCTGCCTGCCTGATTGAGGGTAGCAGCTAGAGCGAAATCGGAGGCGTCACACTCTACTTGGAAGGGAATGGTCTCGTCCACCACATGCATCGTAGCTTTGGCAATATCCCCTTTAATGCAGCTGAAGGCCGCACAGGCCTCAGCAGAGAGGGGAAAAGTGGTAGACTTGACCAGGGGGCGTGCCTTGTCTGCGTAATGGGGGACCCATTGGGCATAATAGGAAAAAAAACCCAGGCACCGTCTGAGGGCTTTGAGAGTGGTGGGAAGAGGGAGTTCTAACAGGGGGCACATACGGTCGGGATCAGGGCCAATGACCCCGTTTTCCACGACATACCCAAAGATAGCAAGGCGGGTGGTTCCTAACACACACTTGTCCCTGTTATAAGTAAGGTTCAGAGCTTCGGCCACTTGGAGAAATCGTTGGAGGTTGGTGTTGTGATCCGGCCAGTCGCGACCACAGATGGTGATGTTATCCAGATAGGGAAATGTGGCCTTCAGTTGGTACTGGTCCACTATCCGGTCCATTTCCCTCTGGAAGACAGAGACACCATTCGTGACACCGAAGGGGACGCGCAGGCAGTGATAGAGCCTGCCGCCCGCCTCGAAGGCGGTGTAGGGGCGGTCCTCTGGGCGGATGGGGAGCTGGTGATAAGTGGATTTCAGATCTATGGTCGAGTACACCTTGTACTGAGCTATCTGGTTGACCATATCCGTGATGAAGGGGAGGGGGTACACGTCAAGCTATGTGAACCTATTGATGGTTTGACTATAGTCCACGACCATCCTATCTTTCTGCCCAGTCTGAACAACAACCACCTGGGCCCTCCAAGGACTCGTGCTTGGCTCAATGATCCCCTCCCTGAGCAGCCGCTGCACCTCTGACTGAATGAAGGCCCTGTCCCCCGTGCTGTACCTCCTGCTTTTAGTTGCCACAGGTTTACAGTCGGGGGTCAGGTTGGCGAACAGCGGTGGGGGAGGGACCTTGAGGGTGGAGAGACTGCAAGTGGTGTCGGTAGCGCAGCTGTCGGCATGGTGCTGGGTGGGATGTGTGGGCCAGTGTGTGTGTGGTCAGTAGTGATGAAGTCCCACCAAACTGAGGATTCCTGACAGTGAGTGGTGGGAGGGGCCCGTCATATACCATAGTCACACTTTCTAGGTGGCTCTGGAAGTCCAGCCCCAATAGCACAGGTGCGCACAGTTTAGGCATGACCAGTAACGCAAAGTTCCGATATTCTGTGCCTTGCACCACCAATGTCACTACACAACCCACCCGGATGCCTGTGGAATGCAACCCAGAAGCCAAATTGATCCTCTGACTTACCGGCTGTGTCATGAGTCCACAGCGTTGCACTGTGTCTGGGTCAATAAAACTCAGTGCTGCCCGTATCAAACAGGAATCTAGTCCTGTGCCCCTCCACCAGGATGTCCATCATTGACCTTGCAAGCTGGTGTGGGGCACTTTGGTCAAGGGTTATGGTGGCCAGAGTTGAACTGCCGTCTTGGTACCCGGTAAACACCGGCGGGTCGGGGGCGGGGCATGTTGACGCCGACAAAGATGGCCACGCACATCCGGGCATGCAAGATGGCGGCCCCCATGTCTCACCTGTACCGCTGTACTCCGCTCATAGTTTAGACTTACAGACCTTGCCGAAGTGGCCCCGCTTTCTGCAGCTGGAGCAGGTCGCTTCTTGCACCGGGCAGCGTTTTCGAGGATGTTTTCCGACTCCACAGAAATAACACAGCATAGGCTTTTGACAGGCCGCAGCCGTGGTCGGGTTCTGGGAGCTCGTGGAATCGCGACTGGCAGCGGCGTTGGCGAATTCGCTCACGGAACCAGTGGTGGCGGGGTCTGAGGCGTCCATGAAACTGTCGGGGAATCGTGTGGCTGGACAGCATCAGCGCTGTGCAGAGCAGCTTCCAGCATGTCGGCCGTCTCGATCGCCGAGCGTAAGGTAAGATTGGCTTTTTCCAGCAGCCGCTGACGCACGTACACTGACCTCAGTCCTGTCACAAAGGCGTCTCGTACTAGCAGCTCCGCATGCTGTTCTGCCGTGAGTGTCTTGCAGTCACAAGTTCGGACGAGTGTCTGTAGTGCTCGGAGAAACTCGGCGCTCGATTCTCCAGGCCGCTGTCGCCAGGTAGCTAAACGATGTCTTGCGTAGACGGTGTTCATCGGCCGCAGGTTCTGTCTTTTGAGGGTGTCCAGTGCCACTTCATAGGTCGGCAGGTCTCTGATGAATGAATAAACTTTTGGGGTGACCCTCAAGAGGAGAATTCTGTGCATAACAGCCGGTTCAGTTGCACGAACCTCCTCCAAGTATGATTGGAAGCATGCAAGCCAGAGTTCAAAAGCAAGAGCTGCTTCAGGGTCTTGGGGGTCCAAATCCAATCTTTCCGGATGTAAAACGGTTTCCATGTTTTAAAACTTCCAGTCAATAAAATTGATGCACCATCAATAACTCACTCTGAGACATAAGGCGAGATATCGGCTTTTATTGACTGAAGAAGGAACAAACAGTGAGTGACCACCATACTACATCCTGGAGACTGAGAGGCCGGGCTCAAGTCTTGATCGCCTTTATACAGGGGTCTGTGGGAGGAGCCACAGGAGCAATCAGCAGGGGGCATGTCCAGGCAGGTATATGCAGTTCACCACAATATATAAAGCAACAAATGTCATGACATATTGCAGTGATTTTAGACCTGATTCTGATTCTGATCGGAACACAGGAACACACCCTTCAGCCCATAGGATCTGTCATCATTGATGATGATGCCAATCTAAATTAATCCCAATTGCCGGCACATGAACCATATTCCTTCAGTCCCTGTGTGTGTCTAAATGTCTCTAAAATATTGAATTGTGTCTGTCTCCATCCCTTCCTCTGACTGTTGTTCCAGGCATGTACCAATCTCTGTGTACAATATCCAGTCTCATACGTCTCCTTCCCAACTTCCCCCTCTCACTTTAAAGGAATACCCTCTAGTTAGACAATAAGGCAGGAGCAGAGATAGGCCATTCAGCCCATGGAGTCTGCTGAGCCATTCCATCATGACTGATCCCTCTCGATGCCATCCTCTTGCCTTCTCCCTGTAATGTATTTGACATTTCCACCCTTGGACAAAGGCCCTGACTTTCAGTTCTATCTTTGCCTCACATAATTTTATATGAGTACCAGGCTGCCCCACAATCAAACAAAAACCATTTAAGTTTGTCCAACCTCTGCCTGTATCTAATACACTCAATTTTGCCAGCATCCTGATGAGCCTCTTCTGCTCCCTTTCCAAAACCTTCTCAGCTTTCCTGTGACGTGGCCCCAGAACTGGTCCCATTATTCCAAGTGTGATCTAATCGAAGTTTTAGATAGCCGCAACATGACTTGCTGAATGTTATACTCAACACAATGACATTTGAAGCAAGTGTCATACACCTTCATTGATACTTGCTCAGCAAAAAAAGTGGCAATAATTCTTTTTTGTATACTTTCCTCCTACATGTGACCGTGCAATGTGCAATTCTTCAAACGTCCAGATTAAACTCCATCTTGAATTGTCAGACATTTCCAACTGATCTATACCTTTCAAGAAATTAGTGTGGATTTGTGTGAAAGAATTAATGTGCATTCTGTGGTTGAACTATCTGTCTGTGTACCCTGTAACTCCATGACAACACTTTCCTTAGCACAATTAAACAACTAAATACTTTAAAGAGAGTTTACATATAATGACTTTTGATGTTAAATACCCCAAATTTTCCAAGCTTTCTTTATAGAATCATTTGTGATCGTGCTTTAAACTGGGACCTGACCAATGCATTGTAGTTGTGCAGAATCATATCCATTGATATATGTTTTTGTATTGCAAAGCCATGCCTCTGTTTGTTTTCTTGATACCTATGGGATCTAATAATTTTGGAAAACTTGTGGTGTCTTAGTCCTTCCTTTCTGAATTCATGTATATTGGATTTTGGTCTCCCATGAATCCCTGATTTTAATTACTGGCCATGGCTTAAGTCCTCTTGGGCTCAAACAATGGAACTTCTATCCTAAACTATTTACTTCTCGACTTTTTTTTCTTAGAAGCTTCTTGCAACCTGATTCTTTAATCGAAATTTGTTTTCTGTCCTTAGGTCTCAGTATCAAATGATCTTTGTTAAAGTTTTTGTGAACCCCTTTGGGATGTTCAACCACATTAAAAGAAACATCATTAATGCTGAATTTATTTTTAGTTTCTTAAGGTTGTTATAGCTGCAAGTGGAAATGGGGACAAGCTCCCACTATCCATTAAATGCTCCCAGTAGCGTGCACCTCAAATAGTCTCTGACAACCAAGTCCAGCTCCTGGCCTTCAGGTGTGGCTTAGCTACTAAATCCAGCAGAACCATTTCTACTGACAGGAGAAGGGGCAAAGGCAAGTTACTGATGCCTTAAAACCAGTCGCTTCAGGCAAATGGGGCTTGTTAGCCATTGTTAGCAGCTCATCTGGGAGAAGGAAAACTCTGATGTTAAACCTCCGCTGCCCTGCAGCTTTACCCACTCATATGGAAGGCTTCGGGAGTAAACCCTGAGGGAAAAATGTGGAGCTGGAGTCTCTAAGGCAGTCCTACATTGAGTTCAATACTGACTGGCAACTCCTGTGTCGCTGCTGGTACCGAACTGTATCGGTCTCTTCTGTTCCCTTGGATTCATCAGCTGCATGGAGAGGGGGAGCTTGCTACATGGGCAACAGCTTGCTCTACATTTTGCACTGCTTAGGCTTGCATATCTAGACAGTAAGGCCATAATATCCATGGTCAACTCTTGACCAACAGAAACCCTCCCCTCACCTTTAGCTTCTAACCCTTATCCATAGCCTTGCTTAATCATAAAAAAATCTATGATATTGCTTTTGTGATTCATTCTGTCCTGTTGGCTTTTCATTCTTGATGGTCTTGTCTAATGATAGATTACTTTAAACATATGGTGTTTATCTAAAATTTAAGAAACATAGCAACATTAAGAATAAGATAAAATGAAAATCAAAAGCCTCAGGAGGAGACAGACTGCCTTACATTTCTTTCTCAGAAAGAAATCCTGATCAATTTGTTCAGTACTATAGATGGAAAATGTGCAAGTTCAGCTTTGACAAGAACAGTGGGAGCTGGTGCAATATGAAATTAATTGTTATAATTACAAATGTATCGGGAAGAATAAAGTTGTTGCTGCATTTAAAACTTGATCTTAATTGCATTGCAGCCAGTTGTGATTTTGCCATTTAACTTTTTGGTAGCTGGCCTCACATAAATCTTTCCCCACATTTAGCCAAAAGATGTCAGCAAAATTAATAGAAGTGTTTTAATTTTAATGGTACAGTTTTAAGAACAAAACTGTTCCAGATGAATAATAGACTTCAAATCAACACGGTGAAATTGAATAAAACATGTCAGAGCAATTTTAAATTATTCTGCAAAAATGTGCATAAATATATTGGATGACAATTTACATATTGAGAAGTAATGTCCTATTTCTAAAATGACTGTCTGTAAACAGATGGTTCCAGTTACTAGTGTCCTATTTTGCCTGGGCAATAAACAACTGAACCTCAATTTTCTACTGTACTTTTGATTGTCAGCTGGTGTAAGGTCATAGAACATAGGACAGTACAGCAGAGTACAGGCCCTTCGGCTCACAATGTTGTGCCGACCCTTAAACCCTGCCTCCCATATAACCCTCCACTTTAAATTCCTCCATATATCTGTCTAGAAGTCTCTTAAATTTCCCCAGTGTATCTGCCTCCAACACTGACTCAGGCAGTGCATTCCATGCACCAACTACTCTGTGAGTAAAAAGCCTTCCTCTAATATCCCCTTTGAACTTTCCACCCCTTACTTTAAAGCCATGTCCTCTTGTATTGAGCAGTGGTGCCCTGGAGAATAGGCACTGGCTGTCCACTCTATCTATTCCTCTTAATATCTTGTATACCTCTATCATGTCTCCTCTCATCCTCCTTCTCTCCAGAGAGTAAAGTCCTAGCTCCCTTAATCTCAGATCATAATACACACTCTCTAAACCAGCACTATTTCTTCAAACTTCAAAGAAAATTTATTATCAAGGTACATATATGTCACCATATACAACCCTGAGATTAATTTTACTGTTGGCATTCTCAATAATTCCACAATAGAATAATACCTGTAATAGAAGCAATGAAAGATCACACCAACTTTGACGTTCAACCAGTGTGCATAAGACAACAAAATGTGTAAATACAAAATGAAAGAAATAATAATAAATAAATAGGCAATAATTATTGTAAGCATGAGATGAAGAGTCATTGAAAATGCATCAATAGGTTTTGGAAACATTTCATTGAAAGGGAGTAGAGATAGCCCAGGAAATTATAGACCAGTGAGTCTTACTTCAATGGTTGGTAAGTTGATGGAGAAGATCCTGAGAGGCAGGATTTGTCAACATTTAGAGAAGGATAATATGATTAGGAATAGTCAGCATGGCTTTGTCAAAGGCAGGTTGACCTTTATGAGCCTGATTGAATTTTTTGAGGATGTGACTAAACACATTGATAAAGGAAGAGCAGTAGATGTAGTGTATATGGATTTCAGCAAGGCATTTGATAAGGTACCCCATGGTTGGTTGATCTAAAGAACTGCCGGCTTGTGGATGTCAGGGACTTCAAGCCATTACCCTGCTCCCCCAGTAAGTTCCCCATTATAACTCTGTGACTTTACTTGACTGCTGGGTGAATTCCCAAACTTCACTAAGCCCATATTCTCCATGAGAGTCACAGAACATGGGGTCAAGTGCCGATTTCCACAACTAGCCTGCTGGCCACCGCAAAGTCTGAGTTACCAACATGAAAACCTTGGCATTGTATGCACATTGATTAGACAACACATACAAAATGCTGGTGGAATGCAGCAGACCAAGCAGCATATATAGGAAGAAGCACTGTTGATGTTTGGGGCCAAGATTCTTTGTCAGGACTTCGCCTGAAACATCGACAGTGCTTTTTCCTATAGATGCTGTCTGGTCTACTGCGTTCCACCAGCACTTTGTGTGTGTTGCTTGAATTTCCAGCATCTGCAGATTTCCTTATGTTTACATTGATTAGACCCTGGGTTTTGCCCCTCCATATGGCCCCTAAGCCCAATGGTGGCTGCCACTCGTGTGGTGATTACCAACATCTTAGCAAGGTCACTACACCCCAATTGTTACCCATCCCACACATCTAAGACTTTTTGGCATGTTTAGACAGGGAGTTAATTTTTTTGACTTAGTTAGGGACTACCATCAGGTACCTATATGCATAGAGGACATTCCCTAAACGACTGTAATACTCCGTTAAGCCTCTGAGTTTCTATGCATGCCATTTGGGCTGAAAAATGCAGCATAGACTTTCCTATGGCTGATGGACTCTGCATTAAAAGGCTTTGATTTTGTTTTTATTTAGCTGGGTGACATATTTGTCGCCAGTGTATCCAAATCCGAACACATATCACATCTCCACACAATTTTTGAGCACTTATGCCGACATGGTTGAGTATTAATCCTGTCAAATGCCAGTTTAGGTTGTCAACAATTTTGTCTTTCTCAGCCATGACATCTCCATAAAAGGTGCAAGACCTCAAAAGTAGCCATTATTATTGATTTCCCACTGGCCTGCAAAACAAAATATCTATAGCAGTTTTTAGGTATGATGAACTTCTATCACTGCTTTATTGTGTGAGGTGCTGAACTTGTGCTCCCCTTGTCTAGTGCACTTAAAGCCAATGACCCTAATTGCTTGCATGATAGATGGGTGGACATGACCAGACATTTGATGGCACCAAATGAGCTCTGTCCGATGTGATCTTAATGGAGGATGTACTCTCCAACACACCCATAGCCATTACTACTCATGCAGTGGGTACTGTACATCAGCAGTTGGTCAAAGGTTTGGGGCAGCCAGCAGCTCCATTGCCCCGAAAGGAAGTACAGTATATTTGACTGTGAGCTTCTCAGTCTCTATATGGCTATCCACCATCTTTATCCACCATCTTTATTTTCTTCTAGAGGTTTGCCATTTCAGAGCATCTGTTGACCCCCCATGCACAAGATGGCCAAAATATCAGACCCTTAGTCTGCACAGCAGCAATGCCAGCTGGCCTACATATTATCATATTAGAATTCATAACAGATACGTAACATATCAAGGGGAAAATAATGCATCTCATGACCAGCATTGAGACCATACACATAGGGTTGACTATGCCAGGTTGGCAGCCTACCAAGCTACTGACCCAGAGATCCATGCTTTCTGAACAGCAGTCACAGGCCTGAATATGGCTGACATAAAGTTTGGGGAAGCTGGGGTTTCTCCTCTGTGCGATGTCTCAACAGGTCCACCTCACCCCACAGTGTCCACAAACTGTTTTTAACTCCATCACAGCTTCTCGTATCCAAGCGGAAAGGCTCACAGAAACTGGTTGCTCTGAAGTTTATATGGCACAGCCTTAGAAAGGACGAGTGTGTTTAGATTGCAGCCTGTATTGAGTGTCAGCATGCAAAAATTAGCTGTCATGTTTGCACACCATTGACACCTTTTGAGATCCCTGTATGACAGTCTGACCATATCAATGTGGACCTGGTTGATCCTCTTTCCTCCCACGGTTTCACGCTCCTCCTTACCATGGTAGATCATGCTACCAGGTGGACCGAGCCATCTCTCTATCATTGATGAATACCACATGCGAGGCTTGGGCATTCATCACCTGCGTTGCCAATCCTACCCAATCCTAAACCCCCCCTCATCATGGTGTAGAGCACTCTTGGGTTCCTGTTGACCAATGTTCCACCTTGTTTGTTTTCATCAGCCATGACACATACCAACATCTCCTTAGGCCCCCTTACGATGGCCCGATCAGCCTTTTGGAAGGGGGAGAAAAGACCTTTAGCATAGATAAGAGAGGTAAACCTGGGCATATTTCAGTAGATCGTCTTAAACCAGCCCACCAAAAGTTGGAAGATTCTGTTACCATGCCTCTGGCATCACTATATGACCATAAAGGCTGATTTATACTTCTGCATCAAATGAACATCATAAGTACGGTGTAGCAGCGTATCCTACACTGTACTCTATGCCTTACCCTACGCCATAACCTGACATGTACCTCTCCAAAAATGTAACTGCACGTCGCGGCAACACAGTCTGCAACAACTGTGATTGGTCCACTTCTTAGCATCACATTTCCTCCTGTCTGTAGGCATACTGTGTGTACACTGATGCAAAATAAATGGTTGGAGACGATGAACCAAATCGTCAAATCTACCTGCCGACATGCGAAAATATTTGAAATGCATTTCCTCGTCCATGTCTCTCAGTGGCCGGACAAGCACAGAAAATTCACCCTCCTTCTGCCTCAATCCATTCAATGGTCGTACACACCATCTCCTCCGACGTCTTCTCTCTTTTCTGCGTTGCAGTAATTTCAGTAAAAGTAACCCTTATTCAACATTTGTTAGCTCCAACTCCAACATGAAGCTCTCAGTCACCATTAGAAACCCCACCGCCAACCAGCGTTTTGGCAGTGAATTGCAGAGTAATGCAGACACACCAATGCACAGGTATAAATGCTCGCAACGGCGCAGGCCACTTACGAAGGCTGCGGCATAGGCTACTACGCAAAAATATAAATCAGCCTTAACCATGTCAACACACCTCTGGATAAGCAGAGACACCTGGAGTTACTTCACCCATGGAACACAGGATCCAAGCTCCAGACAGGCTCACTATGCTGGTTTCAGTGAACTGTCGAGGGGCCTGTGAAGGGCAATGTAAGGGGTGAAAATGTTCAACAACCCATGTTGAGTGTGCGTTCACTTTAAGAGGCTGGTCTGACATAATAAAGTCATGACCTGAGGTTATTTACTGAGCTTTTTGTTCTGTGTTTGGTTCATAGTTAACAAGTTGTTACATTTTTTTCTTAAATGTAAAATGCCTCTTCATTTTATTTATGAACACATACAGTCTTAAGGGTAATTGACTGACAGGGGTTCCCAAACTGGGGTCCATGGACCCCTTGGTTAATGGTAAGGGTCCATTGCATTAAAAAAATGTGCATCCTTGAACTACAAGATGGAATCAACAGTCATAACTAAATAATTTTATTTCTATATCAGTTGACATTAGTATGCATTTCAGAGAGTCATCTGATGTTCTTCACAAAGCCATCCTACCCTTATTCTATGCCTTGCTAATGCTTAAAATCAACTATCAAGCTATTGACTAAGTGACTGTGTTCCTCTCTCCCCATTTGTCATTCTTGCCAAAGTACTGCAGAGGAATCCGTGAAAGCAACTTTCAAATAATTTTATCTTCCAAATATGATTGTAAGATACTTGAACCCAAACTCGCACAACATTTAATAGTGATCATGGTGACTATTCCCTCTGTGCTTCCATTTTCTGCCTGATTGCCTATCCTTCCCTTGACTGTGGCTGTGTTAATTGAAAAAATGTTCCCTTTTAGAGCCTGAGCCAACAAATGAGCAGCCAATTGACTACAATGAGCTCTGGACCTGGATGGCCCAGTTTAGGATTGCACAATTATAATCAGCTTGATCTCGTTGGCCGAAAGCAACAGGGTGATTCCTGCCACAGTAACTGTGGTGAAGCACATATGTTGGTGCTTTGAGGGGGGAGATAAGCTTCTTGCTGCACACAATCACTGGCATTACCTTGGGCATCAATGGTTTTATTTCCTGATGGAGAGCAATTCACTCTGTTGATGGCTCTGTCCGTATTGAGAGGGAGCAACAAATATTTTCTGAAAAACAAGGATGCCCAGGCTTCAGCCTCATTGAAAAATATTGGATAACGATTATGTTACATTTCCTGATCTGCTTTACAGGCTGTCAAGCCAGATACACAACCAGGCAACTCAATATCCATCTGCTTCTACTCCTTCCTGCGGGCTGCCCTAATGCAGTCCTCATCTGGGTTTTCTCGAGCAAAACTGATACGTGCTTTCACTTTGCTGGAGGCAAATCTGATGTAAACTCTTCAACCAGAAATATTAATTGGTTTCTCTGCACTAATACTACTTGACTGGCAGAGTTCTTCCATCCTTACTGTCCTTGTTTTAGCATGGATGTTTAGATGTCACAAAAGTAACTCCCACTCTTGGCTTGGCTGCAGTCTTACTGCGGTACAATGGATTGAAATGGCATATCATGTTTCACAGCAGTGCAATGAGTCTAACAGTCTCAGACCCTCTTCAACGTGTGGTTGTCATCACACTTGGAGGTATACATACAGCTTTAATCGATATGAGGCTTTTAAATCTGAGCATGTCTTTGCGAGCATCAAAGCCACTGATTAGAGTGAAGGTATTGGACAGGTGCGACCTTGTAATGGTGAAGGCAAAACAGCACCAGTGAAAGGTTAATGGAAGGTTACAAGGTAAGTTAGTGGGCAGAGGGACAAAGTGTGATGGGAATTGGGGGAAAAAATAGATTACAGCAATGTCAGCCATTCCATGTGCTCTGGCTCTGTGGTAGTAGAGCCAACTGTCACAACAGATCAGACATCATCAGAAACTGGCAGTGTCCTAGACGATTGCCTTCAGCATCAAGGAAGAAGACACACTGGCACTATCATCAGCTGCAGTGATGCCACTGGGGCTAGGTCTATTGTACCTCATTGCTGGCATAACACCCTGCTGTGATTTCCTGCAAGAGCATCCTGGGGCACCTGGGATAAAGACCTTGTGGCCCCCTGCTCCTTTGCCCATTGCCAGAAAATGTGAGGGTCTGCTTTTTGCCCACTGGCAAATCCCTTGCAACAATTATTCAAGAAATATTCCATTGTAGCCCTCCTCGAGAATTTCAGAATAGTAGTGTGACTTGGTGGGCTGTTCCCCTATAACAATAGGAGACCTGATAATTATCAATATTTCTATTTCTGAAGGCATGCATTGTACTATCTGAGAAATCAGAGCAGTAGGCATTTTCAATGTGATGATTCTGCTGAAAAATACAGCATTCCAGTAATACCAGGACAATCGAGTTTGGGCTCCTAATGCAGCATATTTTATCCATCACTTCCCTTGTTATTAGAGACAGAATATATAGACATTCCAGAGAAACTAAACACTATATTTGTGAATGTAGTATGAGGATCAAGAGGAAACAGCAATAATGAAAACTCAGCAGGCCAAAGCAATCTTTGTTCGAAAAGAAAAATAGTTAATCCAGAATATTTATGAAATGGCTTAGTGGGACAGATGTGGAGAAACTTCCCTCAAATATAGATGAATCCAGGACAAAGGAGGACATTTTACATGAGCAACAACAGATCAAATAAAATAAATAGTGATGTTTCCTGTAAGGACAGAGGCAAAAAGCCTGGAGTAGTAGAAACTGATAACACTTCTGCATTTAGTTGGACCCTTGATTCAGAATGTAACCAATTCCATTAGAGAGCCATAAAAAAATCAGTGTGCCTTTCACACAGAACTCTAATTCACTTCATCCACTTCCATTTCCTTTTGTTCATAATTCAAATGATTAGAGATCCGTATGGGCAGGGGGCCCAAGGGCTACAGCTTCTACCCCACAGGAGGTGAGTCACAGCAGCGGAGGACCATATGAATCTGGAAGTCGAGGTCCAGACTTCAAAATTCCACAATCAGTTAGTCCTGGGGAAGAAGATTGAGGTCAACTAGTCTAGAAGTCAAAGCCCACTGGTCAAAGCTCTAGGTGGGTGTGTCCAGAAGTCAGAGGCCTGATGTCTGTGAGTCCGGGCCCAACATCCACCCATCTGAGAGTCTGGGGCCAAGGACTTCAAAGGGTGTGTGTGTGTGAGAGAGAGACAGAGAGAGAGAGTGTGTATGGTGATACCTGTGGGCTGCCCCCAGGTGTGTTGGTTGTTAATATGAATGACACAATTTCACTTTATATTTTGATGTACATGAATCTGAATCTGAAATGTGGGAAATGATTGAGCCAGCGAAGCTCCGGAAAATATTCGGAGAAATATTGTCAGAACTGGAGTTGAAGTTGTCCGGGGAAATTGCATAGTCTGAGACAGTGCTACCCAGAGTGAAGGAAGCTGAGGGGTGCCTTCTTAAGGTTCATAAGATTATGAGGGACATCAGTAGGGTGGATAGTCACATCTCCTGTCCAGGGTCGGAATATCTATAGTTAGAGGGCAAAGATTTATACTCAGTGGTTTAAAAGAGATCCAGGTGTCCAGTTTTTCACACAGATGGTAATGAGCTGCCAACAGAGGCACAATTACAATGTTAAAAAAGCATGTGGACAGGTACACAGATTGTAAAGTTTTAAAGCAGTAAGGGCTAAATGCAAGCAAATGGGATTAGCCTAGTTTGGCATCTTGGTTGGCGTAGACAAGCTGGGCTAAAGGACCTGTTTCCAAGTTACATTCAAAATTAATGAATCAATGAGAGAACCATCATCTGTTTCCTTTCTATAAAGCTCTGGTAGGCCACACACACCAAATGCTGGAAGAACTCAGCAGGCCAAGCAGCATCTATGTTAAAGAATAAACAGTTGACGTTTTGGGTAAGCCGCTTCTTCAGGACTGGAGTAAAAAATGAGATGTCAGAGCAAGAAGGTGGGGGATGGGAGGAGGTAGTACAAGGTGGTAGGTGATAGGTGAAATCAGGAGAGGGGGGAGGGATAATGTGTGGCCTCCGGTATATCGAAGAGACCCAACGTAGATTGGGAGACTGCTTCGCTGAGCACCATTGCTCCATCTGCCAGAAAAAGCGGAATCTCCCAGTGGCCAGCAATTTCCTATTTCCCAGAAATAGGAAATTCTATTTCCCTTCCCATTCTAACTTATCAGTCAATGGCCTCTTCTATTGCCGTCAGGAGGCCACACTTAGGCTAGAGGTTGCAACACCTTATATTCCACCAGACTAGCCTCCAACCTGATGGCATAAACATCAATTTCTTTGACTTCCATTAATTGACACCCTTCCCACTTCACTGTTGCCATT
Source organism: Hypanus sabinus (assembly GCF_030144855.1). Lineage (NCBI taxonomy): Eukaryota > Metazoa > Chordata > Chondrichthyes > Myliobatiformes > Dasyatidae > Hypanus > Hypanus sabinus. The sequence goes on along the minus strand of NC_082708.1, from coordinate 88,892,968 downwards.
TTCCTCTCTCACCTTATCTCCTTACCTGTTCATCAGCCACCCCCAGGTGCTCCTCCCTCTCCCCTTTCTTCCATGGTCTTCTACGTTCTCCTCTCAGATTCCCCCTTCTCCAGTCCTTTACCTCTTTCACCAATCAACTTCCCAGCTCCTTACTTCAGCCCTCCCCCTCCCAGTTTCACCCATCACCTACCTCTTCCTCCCCTTCCCCTTCCTTCTTTCTCTGACTTCTTAACTTTTTTTCCAGTCCTGAAGAAGGGTTTTGGCCTGAAATGTCAACTGTACTTTGTTTTCCATAGATGCTGCCTGGCCTGTTGAGTTCCTCCAGCATTTTGTGTGTGTTGCTTTGGATTTCCAGCATTTGCAAATTTTCTCGTACTTGTGATGGGCCTCTGTTGAGTATAGTAAAGACATTCACAAAATGCAGTGGTGGAATTGTAGAATCAACCTGGAGATGATGGAGAAATGTCAGTGTAAATCCTATCAGAATCATGTGCAATTATTAATCAAACTTGTGTCCAAAAGTGAGAAAGGTACAGGGCTGAGAATGTGGAGGCAATGAATAGAGAATTCATGGAGTAAAAGTGAGAGTACAATTTCCCAAAAAAATAGATTGAAATTTCTGTAAGTATTTCATAGATTGTGTGGATACAAGGAGGATAATTATTCTGCTGAGTCTGTGCAAGATATCAGTGCAATTTCATCAGTTATTTTCTCCTGTTAATTGTTCCTGTAGACTATCAGCTTGCATGTCTGTTAATAAAACCTTGTTCCGTTCAGATTCTTACACCTTACTTCTTACTGTAAATTAGGGATCAATTAAATTAACAACCAGCCTGTCTTTTGCACGTGGGGGAGAAGCAGAGCATCTGGGGTTAAACAATTACAAGGAGAACATGCAGAAAGCATCAGTGGTCACTGGAGTTTTGAGACAGCTCGTGATCCCCAACACTCCTCTGTGTTTATGGATATAAATGGCTAACCACATTTTCGCTGAAACCATGCCAACAATCAAACAGGTTATTTTGTTTTCACAAGACTTGCACCTTCCTGCAAATTCAAATACAACTTTAGACATAGAATCACATTGTCTGACAGTATAGAATCAGGGCCTTTAGCTCACCATGACTGTGGACTATCAATTACCCATCTATACTACCCATTTTAACAGATTATCAACTGCCCTGTAATTATCCTGACATCTACCTTCATCAGGGCAGCTTACAGTAGCCAATAAATCTAACCATCACATCTGGGAGGACAGCTCGTGGAAACCCATAAGCTCTCAGTGAGAATCAGCAAACACCATGGACAACCAAATAAACTGGTGGAAAAATTGTCCTACTCACAATTCTTGGGGAAATAGACTTGGGTCAGATGGTCCAAGAATTGGTGAATTAGAATACAAGGAGCCAGATATCAGGCTTTTGAAAAGCCCTGGAAGCAACTCATGATCAACCTCCTTAAAAGGCAAGTCCCAAATAGTTAAGTTACTTTCTTTAGAAAAAAACAAGGCTTTAGCAGGCTTAAACCCATGTAAATCTGGAACATTTTGTTTCAATTCAAGGAGGTACATGAGCTGGTCTGTGGATTAACTTTAAACGGGTCTTTATACATTCTCAGTTTTGTTTGAAGGTACCAGGTTGGTGAGAATAAAAATAATTTTACAAAATTACATTCCTGGAAATGGTCTTTAACAACAAGAAGAAATATACTGGGCTGCCTGATCATGCTAAATGAGTCCTCTGCAAAGAATCACTATTTGCATGTAGTCCCCAGACCCCTGACCAGCACCGCTTCCTCCCCCCTCACTGTCTGATGCACCATCAATAACTCTCGGAGACTGGAAGTGAACGATAGGCTTTTATTAAGAGCAAAAAGGGAGCACAACATCTCGAAGACTGAGGGAGGAGCAGTGCCCCAATCGCCTTTATACAGGTGTCTGTGGGAGGAGCCACAGGAGCAGTCAGCAGAGGGGCGTGTCCAGACAGGTATACCTAGTTTACCACATTCACCCCTCCTTTGTTTTAAAAGGGAGTCCCCATGGGGCGAAGTTTCTTACAAGTATATTTACAGGTCAAGTCTATCAGGTGGTCAAGTCCGTCGCTGTGATCTATGTAGCACCGGTGGTTACTGCACCATTGCCAGTGGTAATTGCACTGGTGACAGTGGTTGTGCTGGCTCCGGCCTGACTTGAGATGCCAGCCTGTTAGGCATCAGCAACCCCTCATGCATGTGCGTGGCGCCTGGTATGGGAGTGTCGTGAGATGTCTGTGTAGGGCTTGGAGTGCGCAGTGTCTTGTGGGTATATACATTGGTGGGTACGGGGTTCATAGTCACCGGGGAGTGTTCGGGGTAGGGGTCTGGTGCTCCTGTGGGCGCTAGGTCGTGGATGGAGACCGTGTCCTCCTGCCCATCAGGTAAGACCACGTAGGCATACTGGGGATTCGCATGAAGTAGGTGAACCCTCTCGACCATCGGGGAGTATTTATTGCTCCTCACATGTTTCCGGAGCGGTACTGGCCCTGGGGATGTCAGCCAAGCTGGTAGGGTAGTCCCAGTGGCAGACTTCCTGGGAAAAGAAAAGAATTGCTCATGAGGGGTGGCATTGGTGGACGTGCATAACAGGGAGCGGATGGTGTGGAGTGCCTCAGGGAGGACCTCCTGCCAGCGAGAGACCGGCAGTCCCTTTGACCTAACGGTTAAGAGTGTGGCCTTCCACACTCTGGCATTCTCCCTCTCCACCTGTCCATTTCCCCGGGGATTATAACTCGTGGTCCGACTAGTAGCAATGCCCCTAGCCAGCAGGTACTGGCGCAGCTCGTCACTCATAAAGGAGGAACCTCTATCACTGTGGATATAGCAGGGATATCCGAACAGAGTGAAGAGCTGGCGCAGGGCTTTTATGACGGATGTGGCAGTGGTATCGGGGCAGGGGATGGCAAAGGGGAACCGTGAGTACTCGTTGATTATGCTAAGAAAGTAGACATTGCGGTCGGGGAGGGAAGGGGGCCCTTAAAGTTGACACTCAGTCGCTCAAAGGGGCAGGTGGCCTTTTCAGGACGGTAGAAGTGCGGTTTGCACTCAGCGCAGACTTGGCAGTCCCTGGTCATCGTCCTGATTTCCTCAAGGGAGTAAGGCATTTTCCCGGCTTTCACAAAATGGAAAAGCTGGGTGACCCCGGGTGGCAAAGATCTGCATGGAGGGCGTATAGCCAGTCGAGCTGCGTGCTGGACACGCTCCCTGGGATAGGGCATCAGGGGGCTCATTGAGCCTTCCTGGCCAGTACAGGACTTCATAGTTGTAGGTGTAGAGTTTGATTCTCCATCTCAAAATTTTATCACTTTTGATTTTGTCCCGCTGTTGGTTGCTTAACATGAACGCAACTGAGTGCTGGTCGGTCAGGAAGGTGAACATTTTGCCAGCGAGATAATGCCTCCAGTGCCTAATAGCTTCCACTATGGCCTGGGCTTCTTTCTCCACCACGGAGTGCCGAATTTCAGGGCCTTGAAGGGTACAAGAGAAGAATGCTACCGGCCTTCGTGCCTGATTGAGGGTAGCAGCCAGCGCAAAGTCGGAGGCGTCACTCTCTACTTGGAAGGGAATGGTCTCGTCCACCGCATGCAGTGCTGCTTTGGCAATGTCCCCTTTAATGCAGCTGAAGGCCACGCAGGCCTCGGCTGAGAGGGGAAATGTGGTGGACTTGACCGGGGGTGGGCCTTGTCTGCATGGTGAGGGACCCATTGGGCGTAATAGGAAAAGAAGCCCAGGCACCGTTTGAGTGCTCTGAGGGTGTTGGGAAGAGGGAGTTCTAACAGGGGGCGCATACTTCGGGGTCAGGACCAATGACTCCGTTCTCCACAACATACCCAAGGATAGCGCGTCGGATGGTTCCAAACACACACTTGTCCCTGTTATAGGTAAGGTTAAGAGCTTTGGCCGCTTGGAGAAATTCTTGGAGATTGGTGTTGTGACCCTGCCAGTCGTGACCGCAGATGGTGATGTTATCCAGATATGGGAACGTGGCCTTCAGTTGGCGCTGGTCCACCATCCAGTCCATTTCCCTCTGGAAGACAGAGACACTATTCGTGACACCCAAGGGGACGCACAGGAAGTGATAGAGCCTGCCGCCCGCCTCGAAGGCGGTGTAGGGGCGGTCCTCTGGGCGGATGGGGAGCTGATGGTGAGCGGATTTTAGGTCTATGGTCGAGTACACCTTGTACTGAGCTATCTGATTGACCATATCTGCGATGCAGGGTAGGGGGTATGCGTCAAGCTGAGTGAACCTATTGATGGTCTGGCTATAGTCCACGACCATCCTATTTTCTGCCCGTTCCGAACAACGACCACCTGGGCCCTCCAAGGACTTGTGCTTGGCTCAATGATCCCCTCCCCGAGCAGCCGCTGCACCTCTGACTGAATGAAGGCCCTGTCCCCCGCGCTGTACCCCCTGCTTTTAGTTGCCACAGGTTTACAGTCGGGGGTCAGGTTGGTGAACAGCGGTGGGGGAGGGATCTTGAGGGTGGAGATGCCGCAAGTGGTGTCCGCAGTGCATCTGTTGGCATGGTGCTGGGTGGAATGTGCCCTTCTTTCCGCAGCCGGAGCAGATAGCTTCTAGGGCCGGGCAGCGTTTTTGGGGATGCTTCTTGAGTCTGTAGAAGTAACACTTCACAGACTTGCAACTGGCAGCAGCCGAGGTCGATTCACCGGCGGGTTGTGGGGTCTGCAGCGTCCATGAGGCCGGTGGGAGATCGCACACCTGGAGGGCGTCAGTGTCGTGCAGAGCAGCCTCCAGCATGTCAGCCAGCTTGATCACCGAATGTAATGCAAGATCGGCGTGTTCCAGCAGCCACTGGTGTACGTACGCTGACCTGATCCCCGTGACAACACGTCTCTTACTAGGAGCTCTGCATGCTGTTCTGCCATCAGCCCCTGGCAATTGCAGGCCCACACGAGTGTCTGTAGGGCCCGGACAAACTCAGCGCTCGACTCTCCTGCCCACTGCTGCCGTGTCGCTAAGTTATGTCTTGCATAGGCGGTGTTCACCGTCTGCAGGTATCATCTTTTGAGGGTATCCAGCATGCCCTGGTAGCTCGGTTGTTCCCTGATCATGGAGTAGACCCATGGACTGACCCCAGAGAGGAGAACTCTGCACATCGTGGCAGGCTCGACCAATTGAATCTCCTCCAGGTACGATTCGAAGCAGGCTAGCCAGAGTTTGAAAGCATTGCCAGCTTCCAAGGATTGAGGGTCGAGATCCAATCTGTCGGGTCGTAAAATGCTCTCCATGTTTTAAAATTGCTGTTAATAAAATTGATGCACCATCAGTATCTCTTGGTGACTGGAAGTGAACGATAGGCTTTTATTAACAGCAAAAGGGAGCACGAAATCTCGAAGACTGAGGGAGGAGCAGTGCCCCAATCGCCTTTATACAGGGGTCTGTGGGAGGAGCCACAGGAGCAGTCAGCAGACGGGCATGTCCAGACAGGTATACATAGCTTACCACACTGTCCCACCCATTCGTAACTTCCGTTTCTGGCCCAAAGCACCTCAGCTTCCAATAGCTGGCATGGAGGGTGTCTGAGCGTTAACAGAACTGCCAATGAGGTGCTTACCCAAAATTTCTCAGAAAACTATTCCAGCTCTGTTGGCTATAAATGCTGAGAGGATTTTTTTTTAATTATCTTAAATGTCTCTCTCATTAATGCATTTTAAAAAATTGAAACTGAAGTAATATTTAAAGGGAAAGTAACAAAAGGAAAAGAGAAAAACATTGAATCACAGTTTAATATTGTAAAGCAATTAACTTTGTCATCTAATCCAGAGTCTTACAGTGGGTCTGATCATATATATGAGTGTAATATCGCTGTTTAAACATACTGTCTATGCAGGTTAATCAGTCAGAAATTTAAATCTACTTTCCCCTAATTAGTCATCCAACACATACATAATTATGGAGACTACACTGCTGGTTTACGTGTGTCTTGATGCTGTTTCATCGCCTGAAATCATGGCCTGCTCCCTACTGTTGCTGTACTTCACTGCATGGTTTAAGACAGTTTAATGAGATTTGCTACCAACTATGAAGGGGCAGAATCAAAAGGCAATGAGATGTAGGAGTAGAATGAGGTCAAACAGCCCAATGAGTCTGTTTCACCATTCAATCATGGCTATCCTTTTCAACCTCATTTACCTGCTTTCTCCCCATTAACTTCCTTACCAATCAAAGCTGTTACTGACACCAGTTGCTGTCAGCTGTCAGAATTGAAGATGATATAAAATATATACTGGACACGGTAGGACAGGTAATCCAGAATCTCAGGAGTGTTAGGTTTGCTAAAGATTTAAGAATACTTTCTGAATTCATTAATCAGTAATAGTAATTTTTAGACTGAGGTTCAAACAAGAGAAAATCTGCAGATGCTGGAAATCCAAGCAACACACACAAAATGCTGGAGGAACTCGGCAGGTCAGCTAACATTGATGGAAAAAAATACAGTCAACGTTTCGGGCCAAAACCCTTGATCACCAACTGTACTCTTCTCCATCGACGCTGTCTGGCTTGCTGAGTTCCTTTAGCATTTTGTGTGTGTTGCTGATCGAAAGCTGGTCAGTTCTAATGTTGCAGAATTTCATGTTTGTGTTGTAAAATAACACATACAAACTGGTTAAAAATCTGAAATTAACTATCTCATGCTACATATCCATAAATTCATACATCACACAGAAACAATTTTAATCTACATCACAAATTTGTGCAAATTATCACATTGAAAATCATATGAAGTAAGACGTTGATTCTCTTTTGAAAACAAATTTTTAAAAATATAAGCCCCTTGATTAAACTAATTTTAGAGTGTTACTACTTTCAACGGGTTTTAATTGGAGGAAAAGTGCAATTTTCAAAGTGTTTACTAAATATACAGTATGTGTGGATGTCAGATAACTGAGAAAACAGGTTTGAGAAATGAAATTCAAGACATGATGAATTAAAATTTATATACTCAGTCTACTTATAATTGATAATCTATCACTTGTAAGTTTGACATACATACCTCTCGATGAAGGATTGTGTCCAGAAGTCATATTTTTAAAATTAGCAGGATAAAGTGAATGAGTGGAGTGTCAGGGGGATGTGAAAATGATTTATAGACCTGTGTTGTCTCTGCATTCCCTCCCTCAGAAAGGAATATTTGAAAAACAATGCCAAAAATTTAGAAAACAAGGCGATATTTTTACAAGATTATTTGTAGCATTGACAGGCCCAATGTAACATTGTTTTTCAAGTTCAGTAGAGAGCTCAAGCAATGTGCAAGGAGCCTGTACATCTTCCTGTGCACATGCTGCTTTGCCTCTCGCTGCTTCAGCTTCCTGCTCCAGTCCTGGGTTAGTGAACTGTGCACATGCTGTCTTGCCTCTGGGTGTTTCAGCTTCCTGCTCCAGTCCTGGGTTAGTGAACTGTGCACATGCTGTCTTGCCTCTGGGTGTTTAAGCTTCCTGCTCCAGTCCTGGGTTAGTGAACTGTGCACATGCTGTCTTGCCTCTCGCTGCTTCAGCTTCCTGCTCCAGTCCTGGGTTAGTGAACTGTGCACATGCTGTCTTGCCTCTGGGTGTTTCAGCTTCCTGCTCCAGTCCTGGGTTAGTGAACTGTGCACATGCTGTCTTGCCTCTGGGTGTTTCAGCTTCCTGCTCCAGTCCTGGGTTAGTGAACTGTGCACATGCTGTCTGGCCTCTGGGTGTTTCAGCTTCCTGCTCCAGTCCTGGGTTACTGAACTGTGCACATGCTGTCTGGCCTCTGGGTGCTTCAGCTTCCTGCTCCAGTCCTGGGTTACTGAACTGTGCACATGCTGTCTTGCCTCTGGGTCCTTCAGCTTCCTGCTCCAGTCCTGGGTTAGTGAACTGTGCACATGCTGTCTTGCCTCTGGGTCCTTCAGCTTCCTGCTCCAGTCCTGGATTAGTGAACTGTGCACGTGCTGTCTTGCCTCTGGGTGCTTCAGCTTCCTGCTCCAGTCCTGGGTTACTGAACTGTGCACATGCTGTCTGGCCTCTGGGTGCTTCAGCTTCCTGCTCCAGTCCTGGGTTAGTGAACTGTGCACATGCTGTCTGGCCTCTGGGTGCTTCAGCTTCCTACTCCAGTCCTGGGTTAGTGAACTGTGCACATGCTGTCTGGCCTCTGGGTGCTTCAGCTTCCTGCTCCAGTCCTGGGTTAGTGAACTGTGCACATGCTGCTTTGCCTCTCGCTGCTTCAGCTTCCTGCTCCAGTCCTGGGTTAGAGAACTGTGCACATGCTGTCTGGCCTCTGGGTGTTTCAGCTTCCTGCTTGATGCACCATCAATAACTCACACTGAGACGTAAGGCGAGATATCGGCTTTTATTGACTGGAAGAAGGAACCAGGAGTGAGTGTCTATCATACTATGTCCTGGAGACTGAGGCTGAGCGGCAGGCCTCAGATCGCCTTTATACAGGGGCCTGTGGGAGGAGCCACAGGTGCAGTCAGCAGGGGGCGTGTCCAGACAGGCACATAGTTCACCACACTGCTCCAGTCCTGGGTTAGTGAACTGTGCACATGCTGTCTTGCCTCTGGGTGCTTCAGCTTCCTGCTCCAGTCCTGGGTTAGTGAACTGTGCACATGCTGTCTTGCCTCTGGGTGTTTCAGCTTCCTGCTCCAGTCCTGGGTTAGTGAACTGTGCACATGTTGTCTTGCCTCTGCGTGCTTCAGCTTCCTGCTCCAGTCCTGGGTTAGTGAACTGTGCACATGCTGTCTGGCCTCTGGGTGTTTCAGCTTCCTGCTCCAGTCCTGAGTTACTGAACTGTGCAGATGCTGTCTTGCCTCTGGGTGCTTCAGCTTCCTGCTCCAGTCCTGGGTTAGTGAACTATGCACATGCTGTCTTGCCTCTGGGTGCTTCAGCTTCCTGTTCCAGTCCTGGGTTAGTGAACTATGCACATGCTGTCTTGCCTCTGGATGCTTCAGCTTCCTGCTCCAGTCCTGGGTTACTGAACTGTGCACATGCTGTCTTGCCTCTGGGTGTTTCAGCTTCCTGCTCCAGTCCTGGGTTAGTGGACTGTGCACATGCTGTCTTGCCTCTGGATGCTTCAGCTTCCTGCTCCAGTCCTTTCTTTTACAATCTTTTTATTAAATTTCATATAAAAAACATAACATAATATTGTATTAAATAGGTTATGAATACACTAGACTTGAAGTTAAATTAGTAATAAGATACCAATATCTTATTAAAATATCAGCAAAAAAGTTGTACAATAATCAATCAAACCTATATTGATTATACATGAAAAAGGATAAGAATAATCATCAAAAGAAAGAAAAAATGCAAGAAAAAATGTATATTAAAAAAAAACCTAAACTAACATGGGCAATAATAATAGTTTATTTGTATATGATAGTGTCAAAAACTCCGGAACTCCATACCAGAACAAGAATAAAAAGAGAGAAGGTCTGGAAGAGGCCAAATTAATTCATATGAAAGTGTCGAATGAACGGTCCCCAAGTTTCTTCAAATTTAATTGATGAATCGAAAATAGTACTTCTAATTTTTTCTAAGCTCAGACAAGAGATAGTTTGAGAGAACCACTGAAATGTGGTAGGAGGATTTACTTCTTTCCAATTTTGTAATATAGACCTTCTGGCCATTAATGTTGCAAAGGTGATTATTCATCTAATTGAAGGGGAAAGTCGACTACCGTCTTCATTTGGTATACCAAAAATTGCAGTGATAAAACGAGGTTGTAAATCAATATTCCAAATTGAGGAAATGGTAGCAAATATGTCCTTCCAATAGTTATGTAAGGTAGGACATGACCAAAACATGTGGGTCAATGAGGCCACATCTGAATGACATCTGTCACATTGAGGGTTCACATGAGAATAAAACCGAGCAAGCTTATCTTTAGACATATGAGCTCTATGTACGACCTTGAATTGTATTAAAGCATGTTTAGCACATATAGAAGAAGAATTAACCATTTGTAATTTTTTTCCCATTTTTCTGTTAATATATTATATTGAAGTTCTTTTTCCCACTCTTGTTTAATTCTACCTGATACCTCTGGTTGTATCTTCATAATCATATTATAAATAAGAGCCACTAATCCCTTCTGACAGGGATTCAAAGTAAAAATCATATCTGAAAAATCTATTAAAGTTGAATTAGGAAAGGATGGTAAAACTTTATATAAAAAATTTCTAATTTGTAAATATCTAAAAAAATTAGATTTAGGTAACTTAAATTTGTTGGAAAGTTGGCCAAAAGACATCAAACTACCTTCAGTAAAAAGATCACGAAAACTCCTGCTCCAGTCCTGGGTTAGTGAACTGTGCACATGCTGTCTGGCCTCTTGGTGTTTCAGCTTCCTGCTCCAGTCCTGGGTTAGTGAACTATGCACATGCTGTCTGGCCTCTGGGTGCTTCAGCTTCCTGCTTCCATCCTGGGTTAGTGAACTATGCACATGCTGTCTTGCCTCTGGGTGTTTCAGCTTCCTGCCCCAGTCCTGAGTTAGTGAACTGTGCACATGCTGCTCTGCCTCTGGAAATATGACGACACTTGCGGGCTGCCCCAGCATACCCTGGAACTGTGTCCTAGAAGCAAACATCACTGTATGTTTCAGTGTGCCCAATAAAGTTAACCTTGTATCCTATAACTGTTTATTGATCTTACCCTGAATGGTTGTCTGCCATATCCAACAATGACGGATTTCTACAGGGATTCATACATGTAGTCAGCTCCATCATGGCCTCCATAATATCCAAGACATCTTCAATGAGCGATGCCCCAACAATGCAGCTTCCATCATTAAGGACCCTCATCACCCAGGACTTGTCCTCTTCTTGTTGTTACCGTGTGGAAGATGGTACAGATGTCTGGAGTCACTCAGACATTCAGCTATTCAGGACCAGCTTCTTCCCCTCTGCCATACAATTCCTGTATGAACATTGAACCCAGCAACACTACCTCACTACTTCTTTTATTTCTAGGTTTTGCACTTCTTATTTAATTTAACTAATATATACATGTATTTAATGTTATTCACAGGTTTTTTCTATATTATTATGTACTGCATTGAACTGCTGTTGCAAGGCTAACAAACTCCACGACATATGCCAGTGAAATTAAACCTGATTCTGATTTGGATTGTTCTGAAATGTGAAGAAACCTGTGTGGGAGAGTTTTATTTAAGTTGACACGCTGTTGCACTGGAGCATTTCCCCTCTATCAGCCTCGTATCAGTCCAGTGGTGTGGGCAATTGTCACAACTGGTTGCAGTGGATTACCAAGACTTCTCCTCTGGCTTTTCATCCCCTTCACTCACCATGAAGCATTGCAGTCCCACCTTCCTGGCTATTTGATCTCTAACAAGAGAAAATCTGCAGCTGCTGAAAATCAAAGCAACACACATAAAATGCTGGAGGAACTATGGAAAAGAGTAAACAAGTTCTGACGAAGGGTCTCTGCCCGAAACATTGTCTGTACTCTTTTCCATGAAAGCTGCCTGGCCTGCTAAGTATTTTGTGTGTGTTGCTTGATCTCATCGTTGGTCAATTTGATCCAATCCACCCTACCTGACTTTAGATTGTAGGACATGCATGTTGGTGACCCACCGCGATGAGAGGCCTGCCACTACCCTCACCTGGTTTAGTCCACATGTCAAGGCAATGAAGTGGGGTGTGGCCACTGTTGCTGCTTTAAACCATAGGGAGAGCTGTGTGTTTAGTGGGGATCAGATGTGAATGAATTGCCCTGGAATGGACATGGTCCCTTCACCAGAGTTATTACCCCTCCCTGGTCACCCCATACATCCCTATGTGATTGAAAATGTGTGTTTCTCAAGTGAAACATGATACTAATAATTTCTCAAACTTTTTATCTTTCTAAACACCAATGGCGTAAGCTGTGCTAATGTACCTATAAAGATACTAGCAAGAATAGAGCATTGGCTGATCAGCAGGAGGCAAACAGAGGAACAAAGTGAGTCTTTTCTGGTTGGCTGGCAGTGACTAATGGTGTTTTGCAGGCATCAGTGTTGGTACGGCTTCTTTCTAAGTTACATGTCAATGATCTGGATGACAGAAATAATGGCTTTGTGGCCAAGTTTGTGGATGATACAAAGATAAATGGAAGGGCAGGTAGTACTGAATAAGCAGGAAGGCTGAAGAAGGACTTGGACTGATTAGGACAATGGGTAAAGAAATGGCAAATGGAATACAGTGTAGGGAAGTGTCTGGTTATGCACTTCGGTAGAAGGAATAAAAGCATTGACTAATTTCTAAACAGGGAGAAAATTTGAAAATCAGAGGTGCAAAGGGGCCTGGGAGTCCTTCTGCAGGATTCCCTAAGGGTTAACTTGCAGGTTGAGTCATTTATGAGGAAGGCAAATGCGATGTTAGTATTCATTTCAAGAGGACTAGAATATAAAAGCAAGGATGTAATGCTCAGGCTTTATAAAGAACTGGCGAGGCCTCACGTGTAGTATTGTGAGCAATTTTGGGCCCCTTATTTAAGAAAGGATGTATTGACTTTATCCAGGGTTCAGAAGAGGCTCATGAGAACGATTCCAGGAATGCAAGGCTTATCGTATGAGGAATAATTAGTGTTTCTGGTCCTTTACACACTGGAATTTAGAAGAATCAGGGGGATTTTCATTGAAATCTATCAAATGTGGAAAGGCCTAGATACAGTGGATATGGAGAGGATGTTTCCTATGGTGGGAGAGTCTAGGACCAGAGAACACAGCCTTAGAATTGAGAGATGCCCATTAAAAACAGAGATGGGGAGGAATTTCTTTAGCCAGAGGGTGGTGAATCCATGGAATTTGTTGCCACAGGCAGCTGTGAAGGCCAAGACACTGGGTGTATTTAAGATGGAGTAGATAGGTTCTTGATTAGTCAAGGCATGAAAGTTTACAGGGGGGAGGCAGGAGAGTGCATTTGAGAGGGAAATGGATCTGCTGTGTTGAAATACTGGAGCAGACTCAATGGACTGCATTACGAACCCACAGGTTTCGTTTGCTGTGGACTGTCACTTTAAAAGAGCGCTTCAGTGAGGCAGGACTATGATGTTGTTCACTGACTGACTCGCAGCTTGTTTACCTTTAAAACAAGGACACAGACAGTCACAGTCAGAGTCAGAAGTCAGAAGAAGAGAGAGAGAGAGAGAGAGAAGCGCACCTGGAAAAGGTAGCAGCTCCAGCTTGTCGAAGCTGGGGATGTGTAACTCTGCTATACCCACAAGGGTGGGTTGATTATCGATCCAGTGCACATCGAATGTGTGACTGACTGTCACTTCGTATAATCCATAGGAATGTCTTGTGGGACCGCTCGAAGTTAACCCTTGCCTGGGCATGTTATGTGGTGACCCCTTGAAGATGACACTCCTGTGACAGATCACGTTGGTGGTAATTCACATGTGGATTTGGAACGGCTCGATGGAGGATCTTCGACCACTGAAATTTATTAATTTCCATCATGGAACCTGTGGAATTTGATGTAATTGCCTTCTCCCTACGTTTTACCTTGGATTACAAACATCTCTCTCCCATCACTTATTCCATGGATGAACTGAAATTCCATGCTTTATCATCTCATGACTCTGATCCTTGTTCCCCTGAGCTCGATAGTTTACACACACACACACACATAACACTGTTAACTTCTGTTTATGTTGGTTAAGTTGCTATATTATAAGTAGATAATAATAAAGATAGTGGTTTTAACATCAGAACCAGACTTCAAGAGTGAACTCTATTGCTGCTGGTTTATAGAACATAGAATAGTACAGCACATTACAGGCCCTTCAGCCCACAATGTTGTGCCGACCCTCAAACCCTGCCTCCCATATAACCGCCCATCTTAAATTCCTCCATATACCTGTCTAGTAGTCTCTTAAACTTCACTAGTGTATCTGCCTCCACCACTGACTCAGGCAGTGCATTCCATGCACCAACCACTCTCTGAGTGAAAAACCTTCCTCTGATATCCCCCTTGAACTTCCCCCCCCTTACCTTAAAGCCATGTCCTCTTGTACTGAGCAGTGGTGCCCTGGGGAAGAGGCGCTGGCTGTCCACTCTGTCTATTCCTCTTAATATCTTGTACACCTCTATCATGTCTCCTCTCATCCTCCTTCTCTCTAAAGAGTAAAGCCCTAGCTCCCTTAATCTCTGATCATAATCCATACTCTCTAAACCAGGCAGCATCTTGGTAAATCTCCTCTGTACCCTTTCCAATGCTTCCACATCATTCCTATAGTGAGGTGACCAGAATTGGACACAGTACTCCAAGTGTGGCCTAACTAGTTTTATAGAGCTGCATTATTACATCACATCTCTTAAACTCTATCCCTTGACTAATGAAAGCTAACACCCCATAAGCTTTCTTAACTACCCTATCTACCTATGAGACAACTTTCAGGGATCTGTGGACATGTACCCCCAGATCTCTCTGCTCCTCCACACTACCAAGTATCCAGCCATTTACTTTGTACTCTGCCTTGGAGCTTGTCCTTCCAAAGTGTACCGCCTCACATTTCTCTGGGTTGAACTCAATCTGCCACTTCTCAGCCCACTTCTGCATCCTATCAATATAACATATAACCATATAACAATCACAGCACGGAAACAGGCCATCTCGGCCCTCCTAGTCCGTGCCGAACTCTTAATCTCACCTAGTCCCACCTACCCGCAATCAGCCCATAACCCTCCACTCCTTTCCTGTCCATATACCTATCCAATTTTACCTTAAATGACACAACTGAACTGACCTCTACTACTTCTACAGGAAGCTCATACCACACAGCTATCACTCTCTGAGTAAAGAAATATCCCCTCGTGTTTCCCTTAAACTTCTGCCCCCTAACTCTCAAATCATGTCCTCTCGTTTGAATCTCCCCTACTCTCAATGGAAACAGCCTATTCACGTCAACTCTATCTATCCCTCTCAAAATTTTAAATTCCTCAATCAAATCCCCCCTCAACCTTCTACGCTCCAATGAATAGAGACCTAACTTGTTCAACCTTTCTCTGTAACTTAAGTGCGGAAACCCAGGTAACATCCTAGTAAATCGTCTCTGCACTCTCTCTAATTTATTGATAACTTTCCTATAATTCGGTGACCAGAACTGCACACAATATTCTAAATTTGGCTTTACCAATGCCTTGTACAATTTTAACATTACATCCCAACTTCTGTACTCAATGCTTTGATTTATAAAGGCCAGCGTTCCAAAAGCCTTCTTCACCACCCTATCTACATGAAACTCCACCTTCAGGGAAATATGCACTGTTATTCCTAGATCTCTCTGTTCCTCTGCATTCCTCAATGCCCTACCATTTACCCTGTATGTTCTATTTGGATTATTCCTGCCAAAATGTAGAACCTCATGCTTCTCAGCATTAAACTCCATCTGCCAACGTTCAGCCCATTCTTCTAACCGGCATAAATCTCCCTGCAAGCTTTGAAAACCCACGTCATTATCCACAACACCTCCTACCTTAGTATCATCAGCATACTTACTAATCCAATTTACCACCCCATCATCCAGATCATTTATGTCTCTCTGAAATCTTCGACAATCCTCTACATTATCTACAACACCACCAACCTTTGTGTCGTCTGAAAACTTGCCAACCCAACCTTCTACCCCCACATCCAGGTCATAAATAAAAATCACTAAAAGTAGAGGTCCCAGAACAGATCCTTGTGGGACACCACTAGACACAACCCTCCAATCTGAATGTACTCCCTCCACCATGACCCTCTGCCTTCTGCAGGCAAACCAATTCTGAATCCACCTGGCCAAACTTCTCTGGATCCCAGGCATTCTGACTTTCTGAATAAGCCTACAGTGTGGAACCTTGTTAACTGCCTTACTAAAATCCATGTAGATCACATCTACTGCACCACCCTCATCTATATACCTGGTCAAATCCTCAAAGAACTCTATCAGGCTTGTTAGGCACGATCTGCCCTTCAGAAAGCCATGCTGACTGTCCCTGATCAGACCATGATTCTCTAAATGCCCATAGATCCTATCTCTTTTCCAACAGGTTTCCCACTATAGACGTTAGGCTCACTGGTCTATAATTACCTGGACTATCCCTACTACTTTTTTGAACAAGGGGACAAAATTCGCCTCCCTTCAATCCTCCAGTACAATTAGTATAGCTCGACACCCGTACAACTGAACAGGAAGTGAGGATGGATCACTATGGGTACAGCTCGACACCCGTACAACTGGACAGGAAGTGAGGATGGATCACTATGGGTACAGCTCGACACCCGTACAACTGGACAGGAAGTGAGGATGGAACACTCTGGGTACAGCTCGACACCCGTACAACTGGACAGGAAGTGAGGATGGAACACTCTGGGTACAGCTCGACACCCGTACAACTGGACAGGAAGTGAGGATGCATCACTGTGGGTATAGCTCGACACCCATACAACTGGAGAGGAATTGAGGATGGAACACTCTGGGTACAGCTCGACACCCGTACAACTGGACAGGAAGTGAGGATGGAACACTATGGATATAGCTCGACACCCGTACAACTGGACAGGAAGTGAGGATGTATCACTCTGGGTACAGCAAGAAACCCGTAGAACTGGACGGGAAGTGAGGATGGATCAAGCTGGGTACAACTCGACATCCCTACAACTGGAAAGGAAATCAGGATGGATATCACTGGGTCCAGCTCGACATCACTACCACTGGACAGGAAGTCAGGGTGGATCACTCTGGGTACAGCTCGACACCCAAACAACTGGACAGGAAGTCAGGATGGATCACTGTGGGTATAGCTCAACACCCGTACAACTGGACAGGAAGTGAGGATGGATCACTGTGGGTATAGCTCAACACCCGTACAACTGCACAGGAAGTGAGGAATAATCACGCTGGGTACAGCTCGACACCCATAGAACTGGATGGGAACAGAGGATGGATCACTCTGGGTACAGCTCGGCACCTGTACATCTGCACAGGAAGTGAGGATGGATCACTCTGGGTACAGCTCGACACCCGTACAACTGTACAGGAAGTGAGGATAGATCTGTCTGGGTACAGCTCGGCACCCAGTACAACTGGACAGGAAGTGAGGATGGATCTGTCTGGGTACAGCTCGACACACATAGAACTGGACAGGAACAGAGGATGGATCACTCTGGGTACAGCTCGACAGCCGTACAACTGGACAGGAAGTGAGGATGAATCACGCTGGGTACAGCTCGACCACCGTACAACTGGACAGGAAGAGAGGATGTATCACGCTGGGTACAGCTCGACATCCCTACAACTGGACAGGAACAGAGGATGGATCACTCTGTGTACAGCTCGACACCCATACAACTGGACAGGAAGTGAGGATGGATCACTCTGGGTACAGCTCGACACCCGTACAACTGGACAGGAAGTGAGGATGGATCACTCTGGGTACAGCTCGACACCCGTACAACTGGACAGGAAGTGAGGATGGATCACGCTGGGTACAGCTCGACACTCGTACAACTGGACTGGAAGTGAGGATGGATCACTCTGGGTACAGCTCGAAACCCATACAACTGTTCAGGAAGTGAGGATGGATCACGCTGGGTACAGCTCGGCACCCGTACAACTGGACAGGAAGTGAGGATGGATCTCTCTGGGTTTAGCTCGACACCCGTACAACAGGACCGGAAGTGGGGAGATAACACTCAGGGTACAGCTCGACACCCGTACAACTGGACAGGAAGTGAGGATGGATCATGCTGGGGACAGCTCGATCCCCGTTCAACTGGAAATGAAGTGAAGATGTATCACGCAGGGTATAGCTCGACACCCATAGAACTGGACAGGAAGTGAGGATGGATCACTCTGGGTACAGCTCGACACCCGCAGAACTGGACAGGAAGTGAGGATGGATCACTCTGGGTATAGATCTACACACGTACAACTGGACAGGATGTGAGGATGGATCAAGCTGGGTATAGATCGACACTCGTACAACTGGACTGGAAGTGAGGATGGATCACTCTGGGTACAGCTCGACACCCGTACAACTGGACAGGAAGTGAGGATGGATCACGCTGGGTACAGCTCGACACTCGTACAACTGGACAGGAAGTGAGGATGTATCACGCTGGGTATAGATCGACACCCATAGAACTGGACAGGATGTGAGGATGGATCACTCTGGGTATAGCTCTACACAGGTACAACTGGACAGGAAGTGAAGATGGATCACTCTGGGTACAGCTCGGCACTCATACAACTGGACAGGAAGTGAGGATGGATCACGCTGGGTACAGCTCGACACTCGTACAACTGGACTGGAAGTGAGGATGGATCACTCTGGGTACAGCTCGAAACCCATACAACTGTTCAGGAAGTGAGGATGGATCACGCTGGGTACAGCTCGGCACCCGTACAACTGGACAGGAAGTGAGGATGGATCTCTCTGGGTTTAGCTCGACACCCGTACAACAGGACCGGAAGTGGGGAGATAACACTCAGGGTACAGCTCGACACCCGTACAACTGGACAGGAAGTGAGGATGGATCATGCTGGGGACAGCTCGATCCCCGTTCAACTGGAAATGAAGTGAAGATGTATCACGCAGGGTATAGCTCGACACCCATAGAACTGGACAGGAAGTGAGGATGGATCACGCTGGGTATAGATCTACACACGTACAACTGGACAGGATGTGAGGATGGATCAAGCTGGGTACAGCTCAACATCCCTACAACTGGACAGGAAATCAGGATGGAGCACTCTGGGTACAGCTCGAAACCCATACAACTGTTCAGGAAGTGAAGATGTATCACGCAGGGTATAGCTCGACACCCATAGAACTGGACAGGAAGTGAGGATGGATTACTCTGGGTACAGCTCGGCACTCGTACAACTGGACAGGAAGTGAGGATGGATCACTCTGGGTACAGCTCGACACCCGTAGAACTGGACAGGAAGTGAGGATGGATCACTCTGGGTACAGCTCGACACCCGTAGAACTGGACAGGAAGTGAGGATGGATCACTATGGGTATAGATCGACACCCATAGAACTGGACAGGATGTGAGGATGGATTACTCTGGGTACAGCTCGGCACTCGTACAACTGGACAGGAAGTGAGGATGGATCACTCTGGGTACAGCTCGACACCCGTAGAACTGGACAGGAAGTGAGGATGGATCACTCTGGGTATAGATCTACACACGTACAACTGGACAGGATGTGAGGATGGATCAAGCTGGGTACAGCTCAACATCCCTACAACTGGACAGGAAATCAGGATGGAGCACTCTGGGTACAGCTCGACACGGGTACAACTGGACAGAAAGTGAGGATGGATCACTCTGGGTACAGCTCGACACACGTACAACTGGACAGGAAGTGAGGATGGATCACTCTGGGTACAGCTCGACACCCGTACAACTGGACAGGAAGTGGGGATGGATCACACTCGGTACAGCTCGACATCCATACAACTGGACAGGAAGTGGGGATGGATCACACTCGGTACAGCTCGACATCCATACAACTGGACAGGAAGTGGGGATGGATCTGTCTGGGCGCAGCTCGACACCCGTACAACTGGACAGGAAGTGAGGATGTATCACTCTGGGTACAGCAAGAAACCCGTAGAACTGGACAGGAAGTGAGTATGGATCACGGTGGGTACAGCTCGACACCCGTACAACTGGACAGGAAGTGAGGATGGATCACTCTCGGTACAGCTCGACACCCGTACAACTGGACATGAATTGAGGATGGATCACTCTGGGTACAGCTCCACACCCGTACAACTGGACAGGAAGTGAGGATGGATCACTGGGTACAGCTCGAAACGCGTAGAACTGGACAGGAAGTGAGGTTGGATTACGCTGGGTACAGCTCGACATCCATACAACTGGATAGGAAGTGAGGATTTATCACTCTGGGTACAGCTCGAAACCCGTACACCTGTTCAGGAAGTGAGGATGGATCACTCTGGGTACAGCTCGGCACCCGTACAACTGGACAGGAAGTGAAGATGGATCACTCTGGGTACACCTCGACACATGTACAACTGGACAGGAAGTGGGGATGGATCACTCTGGGCACAGCTCGACACCCGTACAACAGGACAGGAGGAGAGGATGGATCTCTCTGGGTACAGCTCGACACCCGTACAACTGGACAGGAAGTGAGGATGGATCACACTGGGTACAGCTCGATCCCCGTACAACTGGACAGGAAGTGAAGATGTATCACGCAGGGTATAGCTCGACACCCATAGAACTGGACAGGAAGTGAGGATGGATCACTCTGGGTACAGCTCGACACCCGTACAACAGGACAGGAGGAGAGGATGGATCTCTCTGGGTACAGATTGACACCCGTACAACTGGACAGGAAGTGAGAATGGATCACGCTGGGTACAGCTCGATCCCCGTACAACTGGACAGGAAGTGAAGATGTATCACGCAGGGTATAGCTCGACACCCATAGAACTGGACAGGAAGTGAGGATGGATCACTCTGGGTATAGATCTACACACGTACAACTGGACAGGAAGTGAGGATGGATCAAGCTGGGTATAGATCGACACCCGTACAACTGGACAGGAAATGAGGATGGATCTGTCTGGGTGCAGCTCAACACCCAGTACAACTGGACAGGAAATCAGGATGGAGCACTCTGGGTACAGCTCGACATCCGTTCAACTGGACAGAAAGTGAGGATGGATCACTCTGGGTACAGCTCGACACCCGTACAACTGGACAGGAAATGAGGATGGATCTGTCTGGGTGCAGCTCAACACCCAGTACAACTGGACAGGAAGTCAGGATGGATCACTGTGGGTATAGCTCGACACCCGTACAACTGGACAGGAAGTGAGGATGTATCACTCTGGGTACAGCAAGAAACCCGTAGAACTGGACAGGAAGTGAGGATGGATCAAGCTGGGAACAGCTCGACATCCCTACAACTGGACAGGAAATCAGGATGGATCACTCTCGGTACAGCTCGACATCCATACAACTGGACAGGAAGTGGGGATGGATCACTCTGGGTGCAGCTCGACACCCGTACAACAGGACAGGAGCAGAGGATGGATCTCTCTGGGTATAGCTCGACACCTGTACAACTGGACAGGAAGTGAGAATGGATCACTCTGGGTACAGCTCGATCCCCGTTCAACTGGACAGGAAGTGAAGATGTATCACGCAGGTTATAGCTCGACACCCATAGAACTGGACAGGAAGTGAGGATGGATCACTCAAGGTACAGCTCGACACCCGTACAACTGGACAGGAAGTGAGAATGGATCACTGTGGGTACAGCTCGACACGCATACAACTGGACAGGAAGTGAGGATGGATCACTCAGGGTACAGCTCGACACCCGTACAACTGGACAGGAAGTGAGGATGGATCACTGTGGGTATAGCTCGACACCCGTACAACTGGACAGGAAGTGAGGATGGATCACTGTGGGTACAACTCGACACCCGTACAACTGGACAGGAAGTGAGGATGGATCACTCTGGGTACAGCTCGACACCCGTAGAACTGGACAGGAAGTGAGGATGGATCTGTCTGGGTGCAGCTCGACACCCAGTACAACTGGACAGGAAGTCAGGATGGATCACTGTGGGTATAGCTCGACACCCGTACAACTGGACAGGAAGTGAGGATGTATCACTCTGGGTGCAGCTCGACACCCGTACAACAGGACAGGAGCAGAGGATGGATCACTCTGGGTACAGCAAGAAACCCGTAGAACTGAACAGGAAGTGAGGATGGATCAAGCTGGGAACAGCTCGACATCCATACAACTGGACAGGAAGTGGGGATGGATCACTCTGGGTGCAGCTCGACACCCGTACAACAGGACAGGAGCAGAGGATGGATCACTCTGGGTACAGCTCGATCCCCGTTCAACTGGACAGGAAGTGAAGATGTATCACGCAGGTTATAGCTCGACACCCATAGAACTGGACAGGAAGTGAGGATGGATCACTCTGGGTACAGCTCGACACCGGTACATCTGGACAGGAAGTGAGGATGGATCACTGTGGGTACAGCTCGACACCCATACAACTGGACAGGAAGTGAGGATGGATCACTCAGGGTACAGCTCGACACCCGTACATCTGGACAGGAAGTGAGGATGGATCACTATGGGTACAGCTCGACACCCGTACATCTGGACAGGAAGTGAGGATGGATCACTGTGGGTATAGCTCGACACCCGTACAACTGGACAGGAAGTGAGGATGGATCACTCTGGGTACAGCTCGACATCCATACAACTGGACAGGAAGTGAGAATGGATCACTATGGGTACAGCTCGACACCCATACAACTGGACAGGAAGTGAGGATGGATCACTCAGGGTACAGCTCGACACCCGTACATCTGGACAGGAAGTGAGGATGGATCACTCTGGGTATAGCTCTACAGCCGTACAACTGGGCAGGAAGTGAGGATGGATCGCTCTGTGTATAGCTCGACACCCGTACAACTGGACAGGGAGGGAGTATGGATGACGTTGGGCGCTGAGTGATTTGAAGTTTTCGAGAGTGTCTGTGGCCTGGATAGTGAAATCTGGGCCCAGAGCAAGTCACTGGGTTGCGTATTCTAGTCTCCAAGTCCTTTGCGGTATCTCGGTCCTAGTGTTAGGTAGAATCCACTGTTTAGTCTATATAAATTCTGGCTCATATTGGAGTTGAGAGCCAATTTCGCTCGCTCACCATATTTGCTTCTCTTTCCAGGGCACTGGAGTCGTTTACTGTTCTGGAGTTTCGTCAGTTTAAACGCTGGCCCAGACAGACAGGGTGTCAGGATCCAAGGTGAATGCCAATTTTGCTCGCTCTCAATGATGGTCACTCCTCTCTCCATGGTACTGAGGCAATGAAGACTGCCCCAGCTGCTGTGTTCCATGCCCACTAATATAATGAATTTATATGCAAAACTTTGGGCCTACTTCAGGTTTTGGTTCTGAGGAAATAGATTGGTTTGCAATGTTGCTTTCACTTCAATTGATTGCATTTTTTTTTGTTTTTTTTTTCCTTTCGCTTGTGCATCAGGTGTTGGTCTTTTATTTTGATTCTGCTTCTTTTATTAGTTTCTTTCGGGTTTCTTGCTTTGTGGCTACCGGTGAGCAAGCAAATTTCATGGTTGTATAATTTATACGTTCTTTGATAATTAATGTACTTTGAATCTTTGAATTCAGAATGGCAGGCAGTGACTAGTGTGGTACCGCAATGCTCGGTGCTGGGACCCCATCTATTTACAATATACATTAATGATTTAGATGAAGGGATTAAAAGTAACAGCAGCAGATGATACAAAGCTGGGTGGCAGTGTGAAATGTGAGGAGGATGTTATGGCCATGCAGGGTGACTTGGACAGCTTGGATGAGTGGGCAGATACATGGCAGATGCAGTTTAATGTGGATAAATGTGTGGTTATCCACTTTGGTGGCAAGAACAGGAAGGGAGATTACTATCTGAATGGTGTCAAGTTAGGAAAAGGGGAAGTACAATGAGATCCAGGTGTCCATGTTCATCAGTCACTGAAAGTAAGCATGGAGAATCAGCAGGCAGTGAAGAAAGCTAATAGCATGTTGGCCTTCATAACAAGGAGAGTTGAGTATAAGAGCAAAGAAGTACTTCTGCAGTTGTACAGGGGTCTGGTGAGACCACACCTGTAGTATTGTGTGCAGTTCTGGTCTTCAAATTTGAGGAAACACATTCTTGCTATTGAGGGAGTGCAGCGTAGGTTCACGAGGTTAATTCCCGGGATGGCAGGACTGTCATATGTTGAAAAATTGGAGTGACTGGGCTTGTATACACTGGAATTTAGAAGGATGAGAGGGGATCTGATTGAAAGATATGATTATTAAGGGATTGGACACACTGGAGGCAGGAAACATGTTCCCGATCATATTGGGGGAGTCCAGAACCAGAGGCCACTGTTTATGAATAAGGAATAGGCCATTTAGAATGGAGTTGAGGAAAAAACTTTTTCACCCAGAGAGTTGTGGATCTGTGGAATGTTCTGCCTCGGAAGGCAGTGGAGGTCAATTCTCGGGATGCTTTCAAGAAAGAGTTAGATAGAGCTCTTAAATATAGTGGAGTCAAGGGATATGGGGAGAGGCAGGCACGGGGTATTGATTGTGGATGATCAGCCATGATCACAGCGAATGGTGGTGCTAGCACGAAGGGCTGAATGGCCTACTCCTGCACCTATTGTCTATTGATTGTAGGAAAAATACACCTATACCTGGAAGGTCCAGCAGCTGGTGAATCTGTTTCCTGGCAAAAACACTCCATGAAGACAAAGAAACACTCCAACCAACTCCACAAAAATGTTATTGAAAAACACAAGTTAAGAGATGGATACAAGAAAATTTCCAGGTCTCTGAATATCCCTTGGAGTACAGTTAAGTCAATCATGAAGAAATGGAAAGAATATTGCACAGCTGTAAATCTGCCTTGAGCAGGCCATCCTCAAAAACTGAGCAACCCTGAAAGAAAGGAACTAGTGAGGGAGCCCATTAAGAGACCGATGACAACTCTGGAGGAGCTACAAGCTTCATTGGCTGAGATGGGAGAGATTGTGCATATGACAACTGTTGCCTGGGTGCTTCAACAGTTGCAGCTTTATGAGAGAGTGGCAAAGAGAAAGACTCTGTTGAAAACACTCGCATGAAATCTCAACAAGAGTTTACCAGAAGGCATGTGTGAGACTTTGCAGTCAGCTGGAAGAAGATTCTATTGTCCAATGAAAACAAAATTGAGCTTTTTGGCCATCAGACTAAACACTATGCTTGGTGTAAGCCAAATGCAGCACATCATCAGAAGCACACTAAAACCTACCATATCACAAAGCAGCACACTCCACAACCAAAAACTTACTAGCTATGCTGTTCCTGGGTTGTTCCTCACACTCTTGCTTAGACCTCCTCACAACCAGTCTCAGAAAGAGTACAAACACAAAAAAATCTGCCAATGCTTGAGATCCAAAGCAACACACACAAAATGCTGGAAGAACTCAGCAAGTCAGGCAGTATCTGTGGAAAGGAGTAAACTGTTGAGTTTTGGGCTGAGACCCTTATTCAGGACTCTGAAGGAGGATGCAGGACAAACAGCTGAGACAAACTAAAGGCTCATCAAACAATAAGGTTTGATGTTTCACTCCTGAACAAGCAGTCTTGGCCAGGTACAACAGGGGTGATTAAAAATGGGTACTCGGAAAGATTAAGGACAGGGCAGGACCACTCTACTACACGGGGAGATTGCTACCACTATCAGAATCATTTCCTGCAGTCTTGGAGACAGCTTCTACAACCACCACGGAGATTGTTTTACAGCCACCTGCCAAGCAAAGTAAGCCCCCAGCACCATGTCAAGAAAGACATTATTCCTTAGAAGTAAAACAAAGCCTCCATAGCAATTAAGCCTTTGACCTGAGTGGGAAAATTTAAAATTTACAAAAAATTTACAAAGTATTCACCACTCTTGTAAGTTTTCATGTTTTATTGTTTTACAACATTGAATCACAGTGGACTTAATTTGGCTATTTGTTGACACTGCTCAACAGAAAAAGATTCTTTCATGTCAAAGTGAAAACAGATCGCTACAAAGTGATCTGAATTAATTACAAATATAAAACACAAAATAATTGATTGTATAAGTATTCATACCCCCCCCCTCGCTTTAATATGACATACCAAATTATCACTAAGGTAGCCAATTGGTTTTAGAAGTCACATAATTAGTTAAATGGAAACCTGTTATTGGAGACTTATGGGAAGTCAAGGTGCTTCAATTGACTGTAGGAAAAATACACTTGTATCTGGAAGGTCCAACTGCTGGTGAGTCAGTATCCTGGCAAAAACTATGCCATGAAAACAAAGGAACACACCAAGCTCCTCTGTTGTAAATCTGCCTGGAGCCGTCCTCAAAAACTGAGTGACCGTGCAAGTGAGGGAGGCCACCAAGAGACCTATTGATGTACCATCAATAACTCTCGGAGACGAGAGGCGAGATATAGGTTTTTATTGGCTGGAAGAAAGAACAAGCAGCAAGTGACCACCATACTACATCCTGGAGACTGAGGCCGCGACTCAGGCTCCAATTGCCTTTATACCGGGGTCCATGGGAGGAGCCACAGGAGCAGTAAGCGGGGGGGGGCATGTCCAGACAGGTATATGTAGTTCCCAACATTCACCCCCCCTTTGTTTTAAAAGAGAGTCCCCATGGGGCAAAGTTTCTTACAAGTATATTTACAGGTTAAGTCTATCAGGTGGTCGAATCTGTCGCTGCGATCTACGTAGCACAGGTGTGATTGCACAGGTGCCGGTGGTTGTGCTGGTTCCGGCCTAACTGGAGCTGTCAGCCCTCTGGGCGTCAGTGATCCCTCATGCATGTGCGAGGCACCTGGTATATGTGCGTGCGAGACGCCCGGTATAGGAGTGTCGTGAGGAGTCTGTGTAGGGCTCGGTGTGCGCGGTGTCACCTCGGGTACAGGGTTCATAGTTACAGTGGAGTGTTTGGGGTAGTGGTCTGCTGCTCCTGCAGGCGCCAGATGACAGACGGAGACCGTGTCCTCCCGCCCATCAGGTAAGACCATTTAGGCATACTGGGGGTTCGCATGTAGAAGGTGAACCCTATCAACCAGCAGGGAGTATTTATTGCTCCTCACCTGTTTCCGGAGCAGCACTGGCCCTGGGGATGTCAGCCAAGCCGGTAGGGTGGTCCCAGTGGCAGACTTCCTGGGAAAAGAAAAGAGGCGCTCGTGAGGGGTGGCATTGGTGGACGTACATAACAGGGAGCGGATAGAGTGGAGTGCCTCGGGGAGGACCTCCTGCCATCGAGAGACCGGCAACCCTTTCAACTTAAGGGTTAGAAGTATGGCCTTCCATACTGCAGCATTCTCCCTCTCCACCTGTCCATTTCCCCGGGGATTATAGCTCGTGGTCCGACTAGTAGCAATACCCCTAGCCAGCAGGTACTGGCGCAGCTCGTCACTCATAAAGGAGGACCCTCTATCATTGTGGATATAGCAAGGATATCTGAACAGAGTGAAGAGCTGGCACAGGGCTTTTATGATGGACGTGGCAGTGGCGTCGGGGCAGGGGATGGCAAAAGGGAACCACGAGTACTTTCGATAATGTTGAGGAAGTAGACATTGTGGTCGGTGGAGGGAAGTGGGGCCCTTAAAGTAAACAGTCAGTCGCTCAAAGGGGCGGGTGGCCTTGATAAGTTGCACCTTTTCAGGATGGTAGAAGTGCGGTTTGCACTCAGCCCAGACTTGGCAGTCCCTGGTCATCATCCTGATGTCCTCAAGGGAGTAAGGCATGGTCCGGGCTTTCACGAAATGGTAAAATCGGGTGACCCCCGGGTGGCAAAGATCTGCATGGAGGGCGTATAGCTGGTCGAGCTGCACGCTGGCACATGTTCCCCGGAATAGGGCATCAGGGGGCTCATTGAGCCTTCCAGGCCGGTACAGGATATCATAGTTGTAGGTGGAGTTCTATTCTCCACCGCAAAATTTTATCATTTTTGATTTTGCCCCGCTGTTGGATGCTAAACATGAACGCAACTGAGCGCTGGTCGGTCAGCAAGGTGAACCTTTTGCCGGCGAGATAGTGCCTCCAGTGCCTAATAGCTTCCACTATGGCCTGGGCTTCTTTCTCCACCGCGGAGTGCCGAATTTCAGGGCCTTGAAGGGTACGAGAGAAGAATGCTACTGGCCTGCCTGCCTGATTGAGGGTAGTAGCCAGCGTGAAGTTGGAGGAGTCACTCTCTATTTGGAAGGGAATGGTCTCATCCACCGCATGCATCGTTGCTTTGGCAATGTCCCCTTTAATGCGACTGAAGGCCGCGCGGGCCTCGGCAGAGAGGGGAAATGTGGTAGACTTGACCAGGGGGCGGGCCTTGTCTGCGTAGTGAGGGACCCATTGGGCGTAATAGGAAAAGAAGCCCAGGCACCATCTGAGGGCTCTGAGGGTGGTAGGAAGAGGGAGTTCTAAAAGGGGGCGCATACGGTCGGGGTCAGGGCCAATGACTCCATTCTCCATGACATACCCAAAGATAGCGAGTCGGGTGGTTCCGAACACACACTTGTCCCTGTTATAAGTAATGTTCAGGGCTTTGCCCACTTGGAAAAATCATTGGAGGTTGGCGTTGTGATCCGGCCAGTCGTGACCACAGATGGTGATATTATCCAGATAGGGAAATGTGGCCTTCAGTTGGCACTGGTCCACCATCCGGTCCATTTCCCTCTGGAAAACAGAGACACTGTTTGTGACACCAAAGGGGACGCGCAGGAAGTGATAGAGCCTGCCGCCCGCCTCAAAGGTGGTGTAGAGACGGTCCTCTGGGTGGATGGGGAGCTGGTGATAAGCAGATTTCAGATCTATTGTCGAGTACACCTTGTACTGAGCTATCTCGTTGACCATATCCGCGATGCCGGGTAGGGGGTATGCGTCAAGCTGCGTGAACCTATTGATGGTCTGGCTATAGTCCACGACCATCCTATTTTTCTGCCCGGACCGAACCACCTGGGCCCTCCAAGGACTTGTGCTTGGCTCAATGATCCCCTCCCTGAGCAGCCGCTGCACCTCTGACTGAATGAAGGCCCTGTCCCCTGCACTGTACCTTCTGCTTTTAGTTGTCACAGGTTTACAGTCGGGGGTCAGGTTGGCAAATAGCGGTGGGGAAGTGATCTTGAGGGTGGAGAGGCTGCAAGTGGTGTCAGTAGCGCAGCTGTTGGCATGGTGCTGGGTGGGATGTGTGGGTTGGTGTGTGTGTGTGGTCAGTAGTGGAATATATGACGAAGTCCCACAAAACTGAGGATTCCTGACAGTGAGTGGTGGGAGGAGCCGGTCATATGCCATAGTCACACTTTCGAGGTGGCTCTGGAAGTCCAGCCCCAATAGCACAGGCACGCACAATTGAGGCATGACCAGTAATGCAAAGTTCCGATATTCTGTGCCCTGCACCACCAATGTCGCTACACAACCCACCCGGATATCTGTGGAATGCGTCCCAGAAGCCCTGGTGACCTGTTGGCTTACCAGCCGTGTCACGAGTCTGCAGCGTTGCACCATGTCCAGGTTAATAAAACTCTCAGTGCTGTCCATGTCAAACAGGCAGCTAGTCCTATGCCACTCCACCAGGATGTCCATCATTGACCTTGCAAGCTGGTGTGGAGGTGCTTTGGTCGAGGGTTACAGAGGCCAGAGTTGAACCGCCGTCTTGATGCCCAGTAAGCACTGGTGGGTCGGGGGCAGGGCGAGGTGATGTCGAGAAAGATGGCCGCCCCCATGTCTTGCACGAGGCGGACAGGCAAGATGGCGGCCCCCATGCCTCACATGCAGTGCTGCCTGACCCCGCTCGTGGTTCTGACTTACAGACCTTGGCGAAATGGCCCTTCTTTCCGCAGCTGGAGCAGGTAGCTTCTCGGGCCAGGCAGCGTTTTTGGGGTTCTTTTCGAGTCTGCAGAAGTAACACTGTGTGTACTTGTGACTAGCAGCAGCTGTGGTCGGTTTCAGGGAGTTCGTGGACTTGCGACTGGCAGCGGCGTTGGTGGATCCAGTTGGCGGGGTCTGCAGCGACCACAGAACCGGCGGGTGATCTAGCGGCTGGACAGTGTCAGCATTGTGCAGAGCAGTCTTCAGCATGTTGGCCCTCTTGATCGCCGAGCATAAGGTAAGATCGGCATTTTCCAGCAGCCGCTGGTGCCTGTACACTGACCTGATCCCCGTAACAAAGGCGTCTCGTACTAGCAGCTCCGCATGTTGTTCCACCATCAGTCCTTTGCAGTCGCCAGCTCGCACAAGTGTCTGTCGGGCTCGGAGAAACTGCCCGCTTGACTCGTCGGGTCGCTGTCGCCACGTCGCTAAGCGATGTCTTGTGTAGACGGTGTTCACCGGCCGCAGGTACTGTCTTTTGAGGGCGTCCAGTGCCCCTTGGTAGGTTGGCAGGTCCCTGTTAAGGGAGAATACTTTCAGACTTACTCTGGATAGCAGTATTTTGTACATTGTGGCAGGCTCAGTCACTGGAATCGCTTCCAAGTATGATTGGAAGCATGCAAGCCAGAGTTCAAAGGCAAGAGCTGCTTCTAGAGCTTGGGGTTCCATGTCTAATTTTTCCGGACATAAAATACTTTCCATGTTTTAAAACTTCCAGCCAATAAAATTGATGCACCATCAATAACTCTTGGTGACGAGAGGCGAGATATAGGCTTTTATTGTCTGGAAGAAAGAACAAGCAGCAATTGACCACCACACTGCATCCTGGAGACTGAGGCCGGGGCAGTGTCTCCAATCACCTTTATACCGGGGTCCGTGGGAGGAGCCACAGTCAGTGGGTGGAGCCACAGGAGCAGTCAGCGGGGGGGTCGTGTCCAGACTGGTATATGTAGTTCACCATACTTATGACACCTCTGGAGAAGCTACAAGTTTCAGTGGCTGAGATGAGTTTGATTGCACATATGACAACTGTTGCCCAGGTTGCAGCTTTATGGGAGAGTTGCAAAGAGAAAGCCACTGTTGAAAAAAACTCACATGAAATCTTGACTAGAGTTTACCAGAAGGCCTGTGGGAAACTCTGAAATCAGCTGGAAGAAGATTTTATGGTCCAATGAAACCAAAACTGAGCTTTTTGGCCTTTTGACTAAACTCTTACGTTTGGTGTAAGCCGAACAATGCAGATCACAAAAAAACACACCATCCCTACCGTGAAGCATGGTGGTGGCTGCTTCATGCTGTGGGGATGCTTCACTGCAGCAGATCCTGGAAGGTTGTGAAGATAGAGGGTAAAATGAATGCAGCAAAATGTTGTAAAACATTAAGACATGAAAACTTCCAAGGAGGGGGTTAATACTTTTTATTGGAACTTTACTATGTGCTGGATGTCTCTATAGTCATTCTATAATGTAGTATACTGTGTATATAGGCAGGGAGGAGTGTTGTGTATTTAATATTTCAGTAATATTGCAAATATATTGTTTGATTAAGCATTCTTTGGAGTTTACATGATACATTGTGGACTATATATAAACGTACGTAAATGGCATGTGTCAGTATGCTGCCGTGTCATACGTATACACCTCGCCTCAGGTAAAAGCGAAGTAGTACTCACATTTCCAACCCCCTTGCCTTCATTTCAACTTGCTTTTATGTTTTGGAGTTACGAAACATAACACTTCCCCATACAGCCATAGCAGATTCAACATCAAAATTTTGGCACTTCCATTTTCAGTCTGCAGGGGTGAGGCTGAGCTTGCAGTTATCTGCATGTAGAACTGCCCATTCCAATTCCCATTTCATCTTTCCATCTGAAACCTGCTGTCTGATGATGGGGATCTGTACCTCATCTGTCTGGCTATATTCCGTCCTCCAGGCTGGATGGCATTTTCCAGCTTCATGGGATCTGAACTAGCCATCCCTACCTCTGTGTTCCACTCCCTGTGCCTGAGCTGCTAGCCACTTTTTACAATTCATAGTTTTCATTTCCCCCTCTGACCAGGCGACTTTACGTATTTTTTATTTTTCGTGTATTTTAGCGATATAGAGCTGAGTAGGCATTTCTGGCCCTTTGCAGCCAAGTAACCCCCAACAAGGCTGATTAAAAGTAACCTAAAGACAGGACAACTTTAAATGGCCAATTAACCAATAACTGGTATGACTTTGGGATGTGGAAGGAAAAAGGGAGAACGTACAAACTCCTTACAGAACAGTGCCAGAATTGAATTCCAACTCTGCAATGCTCCGAGCAGGAATAGCATTGTGCGAATTATGGTGGTTAACAGCTCATCCACAGCAACCTTTACCTCATCCAGGAATATTTCATTGATGCTGTCCATCCCTCAATTCTGCCAACTTCACAGCCAAGCCTCAGGCTGATAATGATACTCACAGATAATTCTGTTTCTTTCTCGACATACCCTGCCTGACCTGCAAAGCATTTCAGCATTTTCTATCCAATGTTTTCTTCTATGGATCTTGGCCTTTGCTAGCCATTGGACATTTTCAGAAATTATGGGATACGAACAGCTGCTACTTAATACAGATGTGAACGAGTCTTCAATCCAAGCCAAGCATTGGCACATGAATGTGCACACTGTTTTTAACATCTGCATTCACAACACTGTTTACGTACAAGTCCTCTTGTTAGTCTAGATGTGCTCTCACTTTGTATACAGCATGCATTTCTACAACACCATACTTCATATCTACACCTACAATATTGACATAAACTGTAATTCTGATGACTCAAGCTGCATTTAATCACATGTTGTTATTTTGTGCTTAAAAAGTATCAAACTACAGTGCATTTTTGAGCTCAGCGAGGTTTCCAGATGTTTTCGAAGAGCTTGGTCCTTACAGAATCCCTGTAATGCTGAATAAAGGCCAATTCCATCCGTTTCTGTGCCACTCATTCCTCCTCACAACAATGGGCTCCACAGGAAATTAAATGCACCCAAAGAATGTTCAAAGACAGGTGAAAAATATTACAGTTTGGATGTCATTTTTTTAAAACAGAAAATAGATGTCCTATTTTTAATCCTCCTCAACTAAAATCTTCCAACTGAGAGGCCAGTTAGTTTTGCTGCCTTTCAGCTCCTGGTTTGGTTCTTATTCTCAGTGTAAGTTGCGTTGCAAGAAGCTGCAGAGATGTTGTTGTTACTTATAGCTATTTTGCTGTACTGCTTGTGTGTTGCTACATCAATTTATTCCAGCAGTGAGCACAAAAGAGCAAGGATTTTCCTCCATAGTTTCTCCCGCATTAAACATTTAAAACTGGTGAAGCACTAAAGAAGCTGTTAAGTATCTTTATAACTCTTCAAAGTTTGCAGATTGTTTGAATCAGATCATGATTTCTTATAATATATAAATATTTGGAAAAAAGTGATTTTTGGTCACTATTGGTGCAGTACAAGTTCAATATAAAAGCTGACATTGCTGGCTTTAAACATGATAGCAATAATAATTATGTATATAGCACCTTGCATATATTAAGATGCAGGGTGAAAGATTGTAAAGATAAATCAATATAATCATAAAATATGAGACCAAATTAAAGATCATACATAAAAACAAACATTTATATAGAATAAAATATAATTGAATATAACAAATTATACAAGTATAATCAATATCAACAGGCATTAAGTAATCCTATAAGTAGACCAACATTTAAAAAGTAGCTGTTTGGAAGTGTTTGACATGTTGCACGGTACTAGCTTGGCTCGTGTCTCACTTGGTAAGTGTTCCAGACTCATAAGAGCAAAAGGCCGCATCACCATTTCTTATGCTTGACTCTGGTACACTAAACAAACCAGTACCCATAGATTTAAGGTTCATACAATTAGAGATGTAAGGGGATAGGCGCTACCAAGTGCATGGAGGAACTAGATTTCCGAACTGACCTGTAAGGATACAGGCATCCGCATGACCTCACACCCCCCCACACAGAACAAGTTTGGAAACTTTACACATCACTCCTTTCTCCAGGCCAACAATATAACCTGTAAGTAATTGAACTCTATGAATTGATCCTTGAGGAATTCCACTCATACATCTTTCCAGCTATTTATTTCAGCTGTCTATCTTCTATGTGATAATCAGTTATCAGTCATGCTAGTCACTTCCCTAACATGATGAACCTTGTGCATCAGCCTTTTACCAAATGCTTTCAGGAAATCCTTCTTTCAATTCTGCTTGTTGCACCTTCAGAAAACTACAAGAGATATGATTTAACTCTCATAAACCTACATTCATTTATGGTAGTTCATTGCATTGAGCTTCTTACAGCTACAAGCTATTTCTTTCTTGATTTCAGACTCCATCATCTTGCTTGCAGCATGTTAATCCATCTGGCCTATACTTTTCTGCTTTCTGCCCCTTTCCTTCATGAACAACGGAGTCCTATAGGTGAGGTTCTATTCTGCTTGTACCCTCCCAGAACTCAGTGAGCTTTGAAAATCTTCAGT
This sequence comes from Hypanus sabinus, assembly GCF_030144855.1. Classification (NCBI taxonomy): domain Eukaryota; kingdom Metazoa; phylum Chordata; class Chondrichthyes; order Myliobatiformes; family Dasyatidae; genus Hypanus; species Hypanus sabinus. The sequence continues at coordinate 88,858,988 of NC_082708.1, read as the reverse complement.
CAACCCATTGTATAATTCTGAAGCCATTTCCACTAAAAACCCAACAGATTTGAGTGACCTGTCTGCCTTTATCCCTATTTGGTTCAATAGAGTATTAACCTTGTTGACTGGAATTGTTAGAAGTTCTTCCATGTTATTTGACAGCAACACATCTTCTGTCTCTGAGATATTTGCGCTGTCATCTATGGTGAAGAAATACAAAGTCTCTAAATTTCTTATTATTATTTCCCCAGTCATATTTGGCAGGGATCCTACACTTACACTAGGTGCCACCTGCCTTTATTTTCATTCATAGGACTTCTTAATGTTTGGTTTAATCTTACTTGCCGGTTTTCTCTCATATTTGCATTCACCTTGAGCGCAGGAGTAGGACTGAAGGATTTACTACTTCAGTTTTAAGATGGTGTTACCAAACGCATGTGACAGCGCTCTGGTAGTTCAAAATGCAAGACCTTTTCTGAAGTAAATTGTGGTAGATTATCACACAAATGATGAAGGGGTGAGTGAATTTGAGGGATGAACCGTGCTGGTACATTGAAAAATTGATGCAGATGGAGTGAGTCATTAGGAGAAGAGAAGTCGAGGCAGAAGAGCTTTAAGACTGGCACACAGTCCTGGGTGCAAGATTGGATCGCTCTGTGCATTGAGCTGATTTGGAGAATCCGAAAACAGCATCAGGCTGGGCTGCAAAATCTGGGCCAGAAGCAAGTCACTGAGCAGTGTGGTTTAGATCTAGAGCCTTTCGTCACAGTGGTTTCCAGGTCATAGTGTGAGGTTCAATATGCTGTTTAGACAATTTAAACAGCGGCCCAGATAGACTGGAAAAACAAAGTGTTGGGCTTGGAGGCGAGAGCTGATTTCACTTGCTCTCCTGCAATGATCATTTATCTCTCCATGGTGCTGAGGCTATGAAGACTGAGCTGGCTGCTGTGCTCTGTACCCACTAACGTAATGAACTGATACTGAGGCTTTGATACAGCAGCCAGCTTAACAAGCCAGCTCAGAGCCAGCTGTGCTCTGTACCTGCTAATACCCTCAGATCCAAACCCTGTACCTTCCCTTCCCTTCATCCACTTTCCTGGTAAGTTCCTCAAAAAACTCTAATAGATTGGTTAAACATGACCTACCATGCACAAAGCCATGCAGACTTTTTCTAATAATTCCCTGTCTATCTGAACACTTGTAGATCCTATCTCTTAGTATTCCTTCCAATACTAACTTTCTGGGATCTAACTTTCTGACTGGGATATATTTCTGCTGAATATTATGAAACGGTTCACTGTTCACACGGAGCAGGTATTGTCTTTGGTTAATAATGCTGCTCTCACTGCTTTCCCCCTTTGTCTCTCCCTTGATGTCACACTTCAGTACAGACAAGCAATAACCAAACTGTAAACACAAGAGATCCTGCAGATGCTGAAAATCCAGAGCAACATATACAAAATGCTGGAGGAACTCAGCAAGTCAGGCAGCATCAATGGAAATGAAGGAAGAGTCAATGTTTCAGGCTGAGACCCTTCATCAGGACTGGAAGAGAAGAATAAGGTGGGGAGAGGGGAAGAGGACAAGCTGGGGGTGATTGGTGAAGCCAGGTGGATGGGGGAGGGGGTGAAGTAAGAAACTGGGAGGTGATAAGTGGAAAAGGCTAAGGACTGGAGAAAAAGGAGTTTGAAAGGAAAGGAGAGTGTACCATGGGAGAAAGGGAAGGAAACGGAGCACCAGGGGCAGATGATAGGCTGGAGAGAAGAAGAGGTAAGAGGCCAGAAATGGGCAATGAAGAAGAGAAAAGGGGAGGGGAAAATTACCAGAAGTTGGATAACACAATGTTCTTGCCATTAGGTTGGTGACCACTTAGAAGTATAAGAGGTGTAGCTCCTCCAACCTAAAAGAGGCATCATTGTGGCACTCTAACGGGGCTTCTGGCTCCTTAAGTCTTCTTAAACTCACCTCTGACTCAGATTACTATTCATCCACCCTATTGACACTAATATCACACAATCCAACCAAAGGTTACCTTCCAAGGCTCATCTGACAAGTTATGTCAGGAAGGAGCATCAAGCAATATACTGGAGGAACTCTGTGTGTCATGTAACAATTGTAGAAGGAAAGAAATTGTCGATGTTTCAGGTCCAAGTCCTGAAGCAGGAATGAGAGTGGAGAGGTGAGATTGCTGGCAATTGTTTCCTTCCCACAGATGCCACATGGTCCATTGAGTTCCTCCAGCACACTGTTTATTGCTCCAGATTCCGGCATCTGCAGTATTTTATCTTGAAGGATCTACATTTTACTAGGCCTCACCAACTGGAAAATGTTCAAGGCTATTTTGTTGAAGTTAGGATGCTGCTTTAGAAAGGGTTCAGAAGAAGTTTACCAGAATGCTGTCTGGATTAGAAGGTAGGGGTTGTTTTCCCTGGAACATTGGATTGTGAGGAGAAGCCTGACATAAGTTATAAAATGATAGGAATAATGGATGGGGTGAATAGAATCTTTGCCAGCATAGAAATGCCAGATACTGGATGGCATGCATTGAAGAGGAGAGGGTGAAAGTTTAAAGGAACTATATAGGGGGACTTTTTTTGTACATAGACTGGTAAGTGCCTGTCGGGCTGCTGGGGAAATAAGTTGAAGCAGATTTGGAAGGCACGTGAATATTTGGAAAATGGAAGAGATCTAATTTAATTTGGCATCATGATTGGTGCAAACATTGTGGACCAAAGAATGTACTTCTGTGCTGCCCTGTGTTCTATGTGAGAACCTGGGAACTTGGGGAGCTGAAAGCATATACAACACACTGTTGATAAGAAGGTTTGGATTAATTGCTCTGCTTCTCCCATTAACACCAACTCCACATAACCTTTGGTTTCTTTACTTGATCCATGTGGTTTACTGTACCAATAGTTCCAGCTTCCTGCTGGCACTGTACAAGTCAGTAACAGGCAGTATGTTGTACAGATTCTAATTCAGATTTATTTAACACATGTGCATTGAAACATACAGCAAAATGTGTCATTTGCGTTACTGATGGCATATGTCAATTCTGAGTGCCCACGAGGGACTCCACTATCAGACAGAACAGATGATACAGCATGTGATCACACACTAGGTGCAATTCCAATATCCAGGAAGAAATTAGAATCATTTTATTTAATGCCAGCCCATGGTTACCCTTAATATTTAATCAGAATGAGAAACAGTGTCGACTGGGAGACAAGGGGAATTCACCAGTATGGTTACCAACATGCTGTTCTAACAATAAAGAGTAGACTTAGAGTAAGGCTTCAGTTGTTGGGTTCTTGTAGTGCACAGGGCTAATACAAACACCAAACACAATGTACAATTTCCAGTAGCTCAGGATATTTTATAAAATTGTGTTAAACACGTGAATGAGAGAAATGAAAATCTAGAGTATGATCAGCCAGTAACCTGGTTCCAAAATCTGAACAATTCGCTCTAAATGCAGACATTCAGAAAAAAAATATTATTTTGGTCCTGTATAAAGTTAAATAATTTTTGGAGGGATGTTTTTAGAATGTTATCAAAAGCCATAGGTTTAGACCTACAACCTAATCCATTTATGGCAATCTTGGGATTATTCCAAAGGAAGCAGGAAATGTTCCCGCTTCCGTTCAATGCATGATAGCTTTTTCAACTTTATTGGCTAGGAGAGCTATTCTATTGTATTGGAAGGATCCCAATCCACGTACTGCTTTTTTTCTGGTTCTCCTCCATTATGTCATGTTTAAGTTCGGAGAAAATTAGAAGTCAGACGTTTGACACATCTTTTAAATTTGAGCAAACTTGGTGACCTTTTATTCAATATTTTCATATGATCTAATTTTTTTTTACTTTTTCAGTTAATCTTTTTTCTTCTCCATGAAGTTTTAGATTTGACCAGAAGGATTTTTCCTTTTTTTCTTAAATTGTATCCTCAAAATGGACTGCCCAGTCCCTTTTTTTTTGTTTTAGGTTAGATTAGTGGTTTTTCTTTCTCTCAATAATAGAAGTTTTTGAGTCTTTTTTTTAATGAATTGTTAAGAGGAGTTGTGTTTCTTTTTTATATTAGCTTAATACTATACTATATATGACTTTGACAGTGTATATTCCTTCCTTTGTTTGTACTATTATTGAAATATGTATTTGAGATAATTTCTCTGACTTGTATTTATCCTTATTCTTTTAAATCAATAAAAAAAGATTGAAAATGAGAAAAAAATAATTAAAGGCTTAGGGTTTTTGGGAAAAGTGAGCTGTTGTCACTAATCTTTGAGGGAAAATATTTTCCTTACCCTAAGATTGTCTATTTCCTCCTATTCACTCTTAGAAGTAACCATTCTTCAGTTTCAAGGTCAGCAGAAGATGTGAACTCTGAAGGACCCTGTTTCAGGGACAGTGATTTAGGAAGCCACAGTTAACTTACTTGTCATGGATCTTTAAAACATCTCCTTAAAATTGTTATTCGTATTTTTGAAGTGGAGCTGACACTGTTTGATTCAGGTTGATACAGCCCAAGAGTCAGGCTAATTATCAGTGAGGAAACTGGCCTGATGTTGTTGGGAAACTGTGCCCAAAACTACCTTGATGTAAAGACAATTTATATCAAACCAAGGCAAAACTGAACAGAATGTGTAAAACTATGTTAGTGTCAGCTGGACCGACTGGATCTGCACACTTGCACTGATTATGAATGACCCTTCCAGGTTGATTTTCTCAGATGTCTGATAATACAAATCAGGCAATTCTGATGACAGTACATTGTTGTGGGGAAGTGAGAGGCACCACCCTGAACCACAAGCACCCAGCATATTAGGAGATGAGGGAGAAATGTGATGTGACAAAGAGAATTTGGATTAAACATAAGCATATCAAGTGAATCACTAAGTCTGATAGCCATGTCCTGTCATGGTCCACATGGTGTCCTGTGTTTTAGAGATGTAACGGTAGAACGAGATTATAACCATGTGTCCATTGTCACTTAATGGTGGCAAGCCATCATAGTGTGTGTGTGTGTGTGTGTGTGTGAGAGAGAGAGAGAGAGAGAGAGAGAGAGAAATTTATGGGTGCTTTGCTAAGTGTTTAAGTAATATGTGTAATATTTGTGTAAAGTCTATAGTTGTTGTCAGCTGACAGATGTAGCTATGAGGTTCTGAGCAGTGGTGGGTGGTAGAACATTGCCAGCTACTGGGGATTTACCATTAGTGATTCTCTGGTGACTGATTTGGGTATCAGTTACTTGAGCAGAGCTGTTGTGGAATGTGTCATTTAAAGATTCATTCACTTATCAATGCAGGGGAGTTGTTTGGGTTTCTTCTGAAACTGCAATTAGCTTCGTAATGTTGAACCTCTGCCATTTACTTCCACAGCTGGCTCATCTCAGTGCCACATGTTTATGTACCTGGAGGACTTTCTCGCTTCCTACAAGTGGAAGATATCTTTCTTCCCCCTCAGCTCTTCAACCAAGACCTTTAGCAGCTTGAAGTGCAGGTGTTCTGCCTTCTGTTCCTTCCTGCTGTCTAGCACTCATGCTGTCTAACTTCCAATGCCACTTCAGACATGGTGCAAGTTGGCTTTGTTGGGTAATTGGAAACAGTGCCAATTACATATAAAATTAGGTCTTGTGTCACACTAAGGCAATAAATATTATGGCACAGGCTAGTCGTCAAGATTTAACAGAATTTATCCTAGGATGCTAATGGAGGCAAAGGAGGAGTGTGCAGGAGCTTTGACTGAGATTCTTGTATCCTCTTTAGCCAAGGGTGAGGTCCCCAAAGACAGGAGGATCGCCAATGTTGCTCCTTTGTTCAACAGGGACAATCAAGGAAATTACAGGCCCTGAGCTTTTAACAGTGGTAAGGAAACTGCTGAGGAAGATTTATAGGGATAGAATTTATTGACACTTAGAAAAGCATGAACTTATTAGCGATAGTCAGCTTGGCTTTGTGTGTGTGAGGTCCTGCTGCATACATTTTATTGAGTTTTTTTTTGAGAAGGTGATGAAGATAATTTAACAAGGGTAGGAGAGTAAGTGTTGTTTACATGGATGTTGGTGAAATATTTGGCAAGCTCTCTCAAAGTAAGTTGGTCCAGAAGACCAAGTCACATAGGATCCATAGTGAGTTAGTAAATTTGATACAAAATTGGCTTTGTCATAGAAGATAAAAGAAGATACAAGAAAAATGTTGCCTCTCTGAGTGAAGATTTGTGACCAGTGGTGTTGTATGAAGATTACTGCTAGGAGCTCTAGTGTTTGTGAAATATGATTTTGATGATTAGTGCATTTCCAGACGACATAAGATTTGGTGGAGCTGTGGATAATGAAAAAGATTGTCAAAGGGTACAGCAAAAAGTGGAAGAATGACAGTTGGAGTTTAGAGTGAGGTGTTGCAGTTTTAGAAATGTAGAGTGGGATGGAGGGATAAATCTATAGGTCCCTAAAAGTAGCCACAGAAGTGGATGGAGTGGTAAAGGAGGTAAACAGCTGCTTGATTTCATCAGTCAGGGCATTGACTACAGAAGATGGGATGTCATGTTGTAGCTGTGTAGAACACTGGCGAGACTGCACTTGTGTGCAGATCTGTCATCTCCATTATTGGAATCATTGGGAAGTGGAAGAGCAATTTCGGCAAGATGCCTGGATTGCTGTGCATTAGTTTCATAAGGAAGCTCCACAAATATGGGTTGTTTGTTGTTGAAGTATCAGAGGCTGAGAGCCACCTGACAGAAGAATATAAAATTGTGACAGCATAAACTGGGTAGATTGTTGTAGAGTCATAGAGAACTACAGCACAGAAAAAAGCCCTTTGCCCATCAAATTCATGCTGAACTATTAGTCCCATTGACCCATCCATGTACTTATCCAAACTTCACTGAAATGCTGTAATCAAAGTACATCCACCACATCTGCTGGCAGTTTGTTCCACTCTCACCCCACCCCCTGAATAAAGAAGCTCACCCTCAGATATCCTTTAAATATTTCACCTTTCACCCTTAACCTATGACCTCTTTATCTTGCCTCTGTGACCCTCAGGCTCGGCCAGCATATGTTCGTCTAGGGGAAATCAACTTCTGGTCCCGCCAAACTGAAAAATCTCGTTTGTGTGGATGCTTCATGTTGTGTTGCCCGGTTACAAATCCGCACCGCAAAATATCAGACAGTACAACATATGCAATTAAATGATTAAACTTTATATATCCTAATCTGAATATAGGGTTAGTAAAGAAAATAAAAAGAAAAAGGGCCCATTTTAGGAGAAAAGTCAAAAGTGCATGTTGGAGCTCACAAATACGGCCATTCGTCAACCATTGATCTCCGAGCATTAACGGCCTTCGGACCCTGGCTCCCAATTCACTCCGTCCGGTGGTCTTCCAGCTCTCTCCACACGTGCCTTCCTTCTTCTCCTCTCACCGACCAAAGACCGTGAAAAACTCTCTTCCAGACCCACAAGATAGAACAACAGCATTCCAAACTCCATTATCTCTAGTCATAACCCAAACATTGCTGCTACAGAGAAACCATTACATTACCAGTGAAACCTTACAGCTTGTTACACCTCACGCAACAGCAGTGGAAAAGGCTATTTGCATTGACCCTATCTACTGAATACCACTCAATTTTGTATACTGCTATCAAATCTCCCCTATTCCCCAAAACTCCAGGGAATAAAATTCGATTTCATTCAGCCTTTCCCAATTAACTCTGGTCCCAGCAACATCCTTTTAAATTTTCTCTGTACTTTTTCAATCTTGATATTTCTCCTATATGTAGTGACCAGAACTGCCTCACCAACACCATAAATTAACATCCCAGCTCCTGTACTCAATAGTTGATTTTTTGAAGGTCAATGCACCAAAAATCCTCTTGGAGGCCCTATCTACCGGTGACTCCACTTTGAGGGAATTAAGGATCTGTATTCCCAGATTCTTCTGATCTACCATAACCTTCAATTCCCTACAGTTCACTGTATGAGCCCTAAACTGGTTTCTCCTCCCAAACTTGTCTGCATTAATGGTCTTCTGGTAAGATGATGGTGCATTTGATTGCAGTGGCATTTACGAGGTAAACCAATGGTGTTATTGTCCTTTTAAAACATCTTTAAATAATTGCAGGACACTGAAGAACATAAAGTACTTAATTTTACAGAGAATGGTACAAGAACCAAAAAAGAAATACATCCAATGAGTGGTAGATATGTGGGTGAAAATGCATTGTTAATGGCAGAGGTTGGAGGAGAATAGCCAACCTGGATAAGCTGACAACAGTAATTCAAATAACCACACATTGCAACAGTGGTATGTAAAAGAAAATTTTGAATGCACAATATGCAGAACCTTGAAGTCGATTTGCTACAGCAGCAGCAGATCACAAACAAACACTCAGTGGCCACTTTATTATGTCAAGGAGGGAGCAATTAAAATAGATACTGTGGGTATATTGATTATAGATACTTTCCAGATAACATTTAACAAACTCATGTCATCATGTCCTTTTATGTTACAGGAGACCCAGTCAATATCTGGAAAGTTAAGATCATCTACTACCACAACATTATTTTTCTTGCACTGTCTGCTCTCTCTCTACAAAGAATGACAACAGCAATCATTACGTTCGGCTGCCTTTTCCTGATTGCAATTTAGTGGTGAACACCATCATCCACTCAGTACAAAACAACAGGTTTCAAAACCTGGGCCTCTGTACCTCCCTCTGCAAATGGATCCTTGACTTCCTCACGAGGAGACCATATTTAGTGTGGATCGGAAATAACATCACCTACTCACTGACAATCAAGACTGAGACACCTCAAGGGTGCGTGCTTAGCCCGCTGCTCTACTCTTCCTGCACCCACGACTGTGTGGCTAGGCACAGCTCAAATGGCATCTATAAATTTGCCAATGACACAACTATTGGTGGAATCTCAGAAGGCGATGAGGAGGCATACAGGAGTGTGATAGATCGGTTGGTTGAGAGGTGTTGCAATAAATATATTGCATTCACTATCAGTTAGACCAAGGAATTGATTATGTACTTCAGGAAGGGACTAAAGGGAATACACACCAGTCCTCATTATAGTGTTAGCAGTGGAAAGGTTCAAGTTTCTGGGAGTCAATATCTCAGAAGATCTAACCTGGGCCCAACATATTGATGCAATTACAAGGATGACGTAAGTTGTTTGAAAATGTGTTTGTATGTTTTAACAGGATGAATCTTCCTAATCTAACTGATGTGGATGAGGATATCAAGTGTAATGTATCCAAATTCATTGATTGCACAATGTAACGTGACGATATGAGCTCAAGAAGCCCCTGACTTCTGTCTCATGAGAATTATTTTATCAATATTACATGTACCATTTTATAGCTGGATCTATTTTTATTGGATGTATTTCACAGACCATAATTATTCAAATAAGAGGAATTATATACGGAATAAGTTACTTTGAGTTAGTATGATTATTTATTCTCTGTGTCAATTTGTTGATTGGATTTGATCATTTATTTATTTCCTGTAATATTTTTAGTTGTGTCATTGTCGTATTTCTCCTTCTTCTAAATTCCACCCATGTATTAGACATCTCTGTGGCCTTGTTTGTTGCGGTTAGAGTGTGAACATATTTATATGTATGTACATGCAAGTACGTGTTCATGCACATGTGCACAAAAATGTTGGCTTTCCAACATGTGTGTTTACATATGTGCATGCCCGTAATTGTGTATGTGTATATGTCTGTGTGTTTTCACACATTCATGTATGTCTGTGTGTTTTCACACGTTCTTGCATGTGTTTGCTACTGTGTGTGCACATATATGTTTATTTGGGGTCTTGCAGGCAGCTCAATGATCTAGAAACATAGAAAACCTACAGCACAATACAGGCCCTCTGGCCCACAAAGTTGTGCCAAACTAGTCTCTACCTTAAAAATTATAAGGCTTACCTATAGCCCTCTATTTTTCTAAGCTCCATTTACCTATCCAAAAGTCTCTTAGAAGACCATATCATATCAGCCTCCACCACCGTTGCCGGCAGCCCATTCCATGCACTCACCACGCTCTGAGTAAAAAAATTACCCCAAAACCTCTTCTGTACCTTCTCCCCAGCGCCTTAAACCTGTGTCCTATTGTGGCAACCATTTCGGCACTGGGAAAAAGCCTCTGACTATCCACATGATCAATTCCTCTCATCATCTTGTACACCTCTATCAGGTCACCTCTCATCCTCCATCGCTCCAAGGAGAAAAGGCCGAGTTCACTCAACCTATTCTCATAAGGCATGCTCCCCAATCCAGGCAACATCCTTGTAAATCTCCTCTGTACCCTTTCTATGGCTTCCACCTTGTTCCTGTAGTGAGGCGACTAGAACTGAGCACAGTACTCCTCGGCTCCTAAATTTAATTCCATGATTGATGAAGGCCAATACACCATACGCCTTCTTAACCACAGAGTCAACCAGCGCAGCTGCTTTGAGCATCCTATGGACTCAGACTCCAAGATCCCTCTAATCCTCCACACTGCCAAGAGTCTTCCCATTAATACTATATTCTGCCATCATATTTGACCTACCAAAATGAACTACTTCACACTTATCTGGGTTGAACTCCATCTGCCACTTCTCAGCCCAGTTTTGTATCCTATCAATGCCCCACTGTATCCTCTGACAGCCTCCACACTATCCACAACACCTCCAACCTTTGTGTCATCAGCAAATTTACTAACCCAACCTGCCACTTCCTCATCCAGGTCATTTAAAAAAATCATGAAGGGCCCCAGAACAGATCCCTGAGGCACTCCACTGGTGGACCTCCATGCAGAATATGACCCGTCTACAACCACTCTTTGCCTTCTGTGGGCAAGGCAGTTCTGGATCCACAAAGCAAGGTCCCCTTGGATCCCATGCCTCCTTACTTTAGCAATAATCCTTGCATGGGGTACCTTATCAAATGCCTTGCTGAAATCCATATACACTATATCTACTGCTCTACCTTCATCAATGTGTTTAATCACATCCTCAGTAAATTCAATCATGCTCGTAAGGCATGAACTGCCTTTGACAAAGCTGTGCTGACTATTCCTGATCATGTTATGCTTCTCCAAATGTTCATAAATCCTGCCTCTCAGGATCTTTCCATCAACTTACCAATCACTGAAGTAAGACTTACTGGTCTATAATTTCCTGAACAATGAAACAACATTGGAACCCATTAATCCTCCAGAACCTCCCCCGTCCCCATTGATGATGCAAAGATCATCGCCAGAGGCTCAGCAATCTCCTCCCTCACCAATCACTGTAGCTTGGGGTACATCTCATCTGGTCCCAGATACTTATTTAACATGATGCTTTCCAAAAGCTCAGCACATCCTCTTACTTAATATCTACATGCTCAAGCTTTTCAGTCCGCTGTAAGTCATCCCTTCAATCGCCAAGATCCTTTTCTGTAGTGAATACTGAAGCAAAGTCCTCATCAAGTATCTCAGCTATCTCCTCCGATTCCAAACACACTTTTTCACATAAATAGTCACAGATTTTGTCCAGGATAGAATCTATACCCTAGATAGTTTAAAAGTGAGAGGAGAAATATTCGAAAGGGTTCTTAGGGACAGTTGTTTTTCCAGACTGAGGGTGGTGAATATCTGGAAATAGATACAGATGAAGTGGTAAAGGCAGGTAAAATAAAACACTGAGAAAGAGAATTTGATGTACATAGATAGGAAAGCCTTTTGAGGGATGTAGATCAAACTTGGGTAAATTGGCCAAGCTTATGTAGGGATCTTGTTCAGCATACGTGAGCAGGGTTGCAGGTGCTGTTCTGTGCTTGATAACTTGACAATTCTAATTGAAATATATGCCGAAAAGAAATGTAATAAATATTGAAACCAAAACTCCAGAGGTTCACTGACAGGATGATGAACATAAAACAGTACAGCACAGGGACCACTCCTTCAGCATACAAAGTTGTGCTAAACTGATTAAATATAAATTAAATGCCTACCTAAACTAATCTCCTCTGTAATTTAAGTTTAAGTGGAATGTATGGATCTATTTCTTTAGTGCAATGATTCCCCTTAGCACTACTTAGTGACTGATAGCTTACCCGTGCACATTGATCTGCTGTTCTCTCACTGTAAAGTTAATACACCAGTTAACCTCACCTCCACATGTGTGTTTTTATTTAATTGGCATGTAATTGTACAGACACAACAAATTGGTGACAAGTATGAACATGAATATCAGCAAATATCACCAACTGTACCAACAGATTGAGGATTGAGGGGGGATCTTATGGAAACATATATAATTCTAAAGGGATTGGACAAGCTAGATGCAGGAAGATTGTTTCCAATGTTGGGGAAGTCCAGAATGAAGGGTCACAGTTTAAGGATAAAGGGGAAGACTCTTAGGACTGAGATGAGGAAAAATTTCTTCACGCAGAGAGTGGTGAATCTGTGGAATTCTCTGCCATAGGAAACAGTTGAGGCCGGTTCATTGGCTATATTTAAGAGGAAGTTAGATATGGCCCTTGTGGCTAAAGGGATCAGGGGGTATGGAGAGAAAGCAGGTACAGGGTTCTGAGTTGGATGATCAGCCATGATCATACTGAATGGCGATGCAGGCTTGAAGGGCCGAATGGCCTACTCCTGCACCTATTTTCTATGTTTCTATGTTTAACAGTCACAAAGTGACAGAATTTGGAGGAAAGAAGAGGACCAGTGAGGGAAGGACTGAATCAGTATGCAGAAGGCCATCAATGGTGTATGAGTAACAGTACACAGTGAGAGACACACAACTGGCAAAGTTCAAATGAATCTGATGTTCTGATGGCCTTGGTTGGAAAATTTGATGAATTTGAAGACTGAGAATTGTAAATTGAGAGGGTTGAACTGTATTGTAATGCAAATGATATGGATGAGGAAAAGAAACCCTCCACACTTCTTAGCTTAATGAGTGCTAAAACATATAGGCTTTTCTACAACTTAGTGACTCCTAAAAAAACAGCAAGCTAGACATTCGGCAATCTTACAAAACCACTTGTCCTAAACCACTAGTAATAGTGAGAGATTAGGATTTCACAAAAGGCAACAGTCAAAGAATGAAAGCATTTCTGAATACTGTGCAAATTTTCCCAATACTGTGTCTTTCACGATGGACTTTCTGATGCATTAAGGGGCAGGCTTATATGTGGCATGTATAGCCAAAGCACTCAAAAGAGGCTACTGCCAGAAAGAGACTTAACCTTAGAATGGGCATTAGCCATTGTATTATCATTGGAGACAGAAGAAAAGAATGTGTCTGAACTGCAGAAAAAGAGTTTAGCTTGTGAAATGCACAAAATATGCACAAATAGTACAATTAGCCAAAAATATTATTGATGTGGCAAATATGCAAATGACTATTGGTTCAAAGAAAATGTTAGCAGGAAGTGTCACAGACAAGGCCACATAAAGAGGATGTTCAAGTCTGACAAAAAACAGAACCAAAGAAAACTAGTTTCAAACACAAAACTAAACAAAAGCACAAAATGACTGAATGTGAAACTGAATCAGACAACACAGAGTATGACAAAATTGTGCTGCCATGCCTGAAACTGTATAGCATTACTGAATCAGATCATGGCATCATATGGATCACAAAAGATGTGCCTGGTGTAAAACTGAAAATGGAGCTGGATACAGGTTCATCTTTGTCTGTAATTTCCAATGCTGACTACAACAGATTATTTACTAAGCTACCATTAATGTAGACCTTAGTGATGCTAAAAACATATATAGGCAAAAAAATGTCTTTCAAGGGCAAATTGAAAGTGAATGTGATGTATGGAGGTAAAACACAGCAATTGGAGCTTTATTAGTTGGAAAGTGGAGGGCCAACACTTTTTGAACATGAATGATTAAGAGAAGTCCATTTAGACTGGCACACAATCAAAGCTCTCAATGTGTCATCAATAGACAACTGTAGCTCAAATGGTAGCTCTACCCAGAGACAGTCACAGCTGCTTAATGCTAATGAGAATGTGTTTGAAAAAGTTATTAGTAAACTTAAAGGCATGAAGGCCAGATTTGAACTGGATGAAACTGAAATTCCATAAAGCATCCTAAAGTGGATGCTGAACTTCAGAGCTCAGAAGCATCTGGCATTCTTTCCAAGACTGAGTGCAATGATTAGGCCATGCAGAGTGATCAAGAAAGGGAAGGCCAGAGTGGTTCTCATATGTGGGAACTTCAAAGTGAGTATCAACCCTGTGCTCCATACTGTGCAGTATCCTCTGCCACAAATAAAATATACCTTTCCAACTTTGGCAGGCAGGGAGAAGTTTTCAATGATTGACTTGTCACAAGCTTACCTGCAAAAGGAGAGTGAGAAATCAAGCAGAAGGGTTTTCAGAATCAACACTCACAAGGGACTGCTCCAGCATAATCATAGAAACATCGAAAACCTGCAGCACAATTCAGGCCTTTCAGCCCACAAAGTTGTGCTGAACATGTCCCTACCTTAGAAATTACTAGGCTTACCTATAGCCCTCTATTTTTCTAAGCTCCATGTACCTATCCAAAAGTCTCTTAAAAGACCCTAATCATCTTGTCTTTGGCATCACATTAGTTCCAGCAATTTAGCAAACAGCGATGGACCATGTTCTTCAAGATGTCCCAGGAACACAATGTTACCTTGATGGCAAGCATGATGAAGAGCACCTCCAGAACCTTGGTAAGGTGCTTACTAGGCTGAATAAGTATGGACAGTGTGCAAAGAGAGAGAAATGTGAGCTTTTCAAGAATGAAATCTCATATTGTGGACATGTCATTGACAAGCATGGCTTACATAAGTCACAAGAGAAAACTGAAGCAGTGCTGCAGGCACCTGAACCAGAAAATGTGTCAAAGCTCGGGTCATATTTGAGCCTTATAAACTACTACCACCAGTTTCTCTCGAATATTGCTAAAGTGCTTCACCCATTGAATGCATTGTTACAGACAGGAACAAAGTGGGAATGGTCAGAAAGATGTGAAAGAGCATTCAAGGAAACAGAGAAAGCGCAGAGCACAACTACACACAGATCAACCAAGAAGACTTTAGTTTAGTATGGGAAATAAAGTTCCACCACTACCTCTACTGATAAAAGTTTACACTAGTGACAGACCACCAGCCCCTTGTGTCCATCTTCCATCCCAGGAAGGGAAGCCCAGGTATGTCCACTACCCGGTTGCAATGTTGAGCACCTTCCCTCAGAGCCATCTCTTTTAAAATAGAGTTCAAGCATACCAAACAACACATCAATGCTGACAGCTTGTCATATCTTCTACTGTTGACAACTGAAGAAGAAAAGTCTTCATTCTGTGACCCAATATTGGTTGACAAGTAGCTGCCAACAAATTCTGAAATAGAAAGAGAAACAAGGAGTGACCTGACATTGTCAAAACTCCATGACATCACCATGCAAGGATGGCCAGCTGATGGGAACACTATGTTTCCAGAGTTCTCAGCGAGATGAGAGCAACTGTCGGTATGTCAAAGAACACTGATGTTTGGATCTTATGTTGTGGTTCCCTCTAAACTGCACACTAGAGCGTTAGAGAATCTGCATGAAGGACACATGGATACAGTCAAGATGAAGTCTCTCCTGGAGCTACCTGGGCCAGGAATACATAGACAAATTGAAGACTTGAACAAAAGCTGTTTGGGATGCCACAAGGTTCAAAATGCACACTCACAGACATCATTACACCTGTAGGAATGATCTTCACATGGCAAAGAGTGCATATTGACTTCGCTGGGCCAGTCATGCACTCCATGTTTCTGATTGCTGTGGATGCTCATTTCAAGTGGCTCATCCTGAAAGAAACAGTATGCCTCCCAAAAGACTGAATCACGAGTATGGTGAAGTTAGTTATGGACTGTTTTTGTGAAAGCATGTTTATTTGAATATTGTTTGTTAAAGGGAAATTGAATGTTCTCTTACAAATACAGTTTTAAAGGAGGAGGAAGTGTAATGCATGGATCTATTTCTTTTAGTGCAATGACTCCCCTGAGTACTACTTACTAATTGATAACTTATCCATGATCTCACTGTAAAGTGAAAACACTGGTTAACCTCACCTCTGCATGTGTGTTTGTACTTAATTGATATGTAGTTGATCAGACACAACATAAATAAAATCCATATCCCTCCACACTCTGCAAATTCCTGGGAGTGCATTCCTGGAAGCCCCGACTAGGAGTTGAGGATGCCATCATCTACCTGCTGAACCGTGTCTACGCCCACCTGGACAAGCCGGCAAACACTGTGAGGGTCATGTTTTTTTTACTTCTCCACTGCGTTCAACACCATCCGCCCTGCTCTGCTGGGTGAGAAGCTGACAGTGATGCAGGTGGATGCTTCCCTGGTGTCATGGATTACTGATTACCTGACTAGCAGACCACAGTCCCTGCGCTTGCAACACTGTGTGTCAGACAGATTGGTAAGCAGCACTGGGGCTCCACAGGGGACTGTCTGGTCTCCCTTTCTCATCACCATCTACACCTTGGACTTCAACTGCAACACAGAGTCTTGCCATCTTCAGAAGTTTTCTGATGACTCTGCCATAGTTGGATGCATCAGCGAGGAAGATGGGGCTGAGTACAGGGCTACGGTGGGAAACTTTGTCACATGGTGCAAGCAGAATCATCTGCAGCTTATTGTGAAAAAGGCTAAGGAGCTGGTGGTGGACCTGAGGAGGGCTAAGGCACCGGTGACCCCTGTTTCCATTCAAGGGATCAGTGTGGACATGGTGGTGGATTACAAATACCTGGGGATACGAATTGCCAATAAACTGGACTGGTCAAAGAACACTGAGGCTGTCTACAAGAAGGATCAGAGCCGTCTCTATTTCCTGAGGAGACTGATGTCCTTTAACATCTGCCGGATGATGCGGAGGATGTTCTACGAGTCTGTGGTGGTCAGTGCTATCATGTTTGCTGTTGTGTGCTGGGGCAGCAGACTGAGGGTAGCAGACACCAACAGAATCAGCAAACTCATTCGTAAGGCCAGTGATGTTGTGGGGGTGGAACTGGACTCTCTGACTGTGGTGTCTGAAAAGGGGATGCTGTCCAAGTTGCATGCCATCTTGGACAATGTCTCCCATCCACTCCATAATGTACTGGTTAGACACAGGAGCACATTCAGGCAGAGACTCATTCCACTGAGATGCAACACTGAGCGTCATAGGAAGTCAGTCCTGCCTGTGGCCATCAAACTTTACAACTCCTCCCTCGGAGTGTTAGACTCCCTGAGCCAATAGGCTGGTCATGGATTAAATTCCACTTGCCATAATTTACTTATCATTATTTAATTATTTATGGTTTTACATTGCTATATTTCTACACTATTCTTGGTTGGTGCGACTGTAATGAAACCTAATTTCCCTCCGGATCAATAAAGTATGTCTATCTGACAAGCACTCACCACAACTCCCAGTGTAAAAAATGTTTGCCCCACATGTTTCCTTTGAACTAACCCCTTCCCAATTAACTGTATGTGTTCTAGTATTAGACATTTTGACTCTGTCTTCTGTGGCTTCCATAATCTTATAAATTTCTGTCAGGTCTCGCCTCAGTCCTGTGCTCCAGAGAAAACAACTCAAGTTTATTGAACTTCTCATAGCATATGCCTTTCACTCCAGGTAGCATCCTGGTAAACATCTTCTGCTTCCTCTTCAAAGACTCTGACTCCTTCCTATAATAGGGTGATTAGAGTTTTCCCTAGACTGTTTGCTCCAGACATGGCCTAAATAGAGTTTTGTAAACCACAATATAACTTCCTGACTCTGGATTTCTCTGCCTCAGCTAATAAAGCACGCATACAATGTCTTCATTATCACCTTATCAACCCCTACAGTCATTTTCTAAGAGCTATGCACTTAGATATCAAGATTTTTTTGGTACATCAACAATGTTAAGGGTCTTGCTATTAACTGGATACTGTCCCTTTTCATTTGATTTTCCATGATCCCCCTCCCCCGATGCAACACCCTATACCTGGCTGGATTGAACTCTATCTGTCATTTGTGTGCCCAGATCTCCAACTGATCTACATTCTGCTGCATCCTTCTGAACTATCCATAATGACATTATCTTCCACATTTTATGCAATTGTGATTTTAAACCCACTTTTGGAATGGTAAATCATACTTCTGTCAAGTTACCAATTGAATTGTAACCTTAGTCTGTAAACTGTTTTTAATCCTTAAAGATTGTGCTTATCATAATTTTAATAGGTAAGAGAGAAGTCATTAACATCTAAGTATGTTTAGATGTTGAATGCTGAAGAATGAAAACAGACATGGGAGAGCGTACAATAACACATTTAATACTATTATTTACAGATTTTTCTTTCCATTTCATGAGTCATATATATTGAGATACAGAAATAATTCCATACTGACTTATTTCTGGGAAATTCTGACCCAGTGTATTAAACTGAGATATCTAATTATACAATAACTACAGCAACAGTAATTAATGTGTCATTTTAGACTTTTGTGTGCCATTTCAGCCTTAGTAAAGAAATCATAACGTTCAGAGGTCTGAAAAGAAACATCTGTGGAAAATGCATTTGTTGAAGTTGTCAGTTACAAATTAAACTGCATTATAAATATTCTCAATTATTATTTTGCTTCCAGTATTTTCCTGTCTTGCTTGTTAGGTAGATGTGTAGAGAGTTGTGGAAAAATAAGAGAGCTGAGACAACTGAAGTGGGTAGCCCTGCATCATCTTAAACCTGCATTCTGCAGCCAGTAAATGCAACTTACATTGCTTCTAGCTAAGATGCAGAAGTTCAATGGATGTTCTGGAACAATTTTGCCATTCCACAAGTCTATGAATTTGGGAACCAATTAATGCTTGTCTGGTATTAGCCCTGGCTAGCCAGTGAAGATTAAACCAAAGTTGCATTCTCACAGACTGGGGAGCATGCAAACATGCTAATATAGTGTTTTTTGGGAGGGCATGTACTTGAGTGCTCAATGCATGTGTAAGCACAAGACCATAAGATATAGGAACAGAATTAGGTCAGTTGGCCTATCAATTCTGTTCCGCTATTTCATTATGGTTGATCCAATTTTCCTCTCAGCCCCAATCTTTCTCCCTGTATTCCTTCATGCCCTGACCAATCAAGAATCTATCAGCCTTTGCCTTAAATATACATAAAGTCTTGGCCTCCACTGCTACATGTGGCAAAGAATTCCACAGATTCACCAGTCTATGGCAAAAGAAATTCCTCCTCACCTCCATTCTAAAAGGATGCCCCTCTATTCTAAGGCTATGACCTCTGGTCTTAGACCCTCCCACTATAGGAAACATCCTCTGCACATCCACTCTATCAAAGCCTTTTACCATTTGATAGGTTTCAATGAGGTCACCCCTCCTTCTTCTGAATTCTAATGAATACAGGCCCAGAGCCATCAAATACTCTGCATATGACAAGCTGTTCAATCCTGGAATCATTTTTATCAACCTCCTTTGAAACCCCTCCAGTTTCAGGAAATTCTTTCTAAGATAAAAGTCCAAAAACTGCTCATAATACTCCAGAAAAGGTCTCGCCAATAACTTATGAAGTTTCAATATTACATCTTTGATTTTATATTCTCATTCTCTTGAAATGAATGCTAACATTGCATTTGCCTTCCTCACCACAGACTCAACCTGCAAATTAACCTTTAAGGAATCCTGCACAGGCACTCCCAAGTCCATCTGCACCTCAGTTTTTTGTATTTTCTCTCCATTTACAAAATAGACAACCCCTTCACTTCTTCTACCAAAGTGCATAATCATACACTTCCCAACACAGTATTCCACCTGTCATTCTTTGCCCATTTGCCTAATCTGTTTAAGTCCCCCGTAGCCTCTCTACTTCCTCAAAACTACATTACCTGCCCCTCCATCTACCTTCATATCGTCTGCAGACTTTGCAACAAAGCAATCAATTCAATCATCCAAATCACTGACACATAATGTAAAGTGTATTTGTCTCAACACAGACCCCAGTGAAACAACACTAGTCTGGCAACCAACCAGAAAAGTCTTCTTTCATTCCCATTCTTTGCCTACTGCCATTCAGCCACTACTAGAGACTTTCCTGTAATACCATGGTCTTGTATTTTGTTAAACAGCCTCATGTTTGGCACCTTGTCAAACGCCTTCGAGAAATCCAAGTACGCAACCTCAACTGATTCTCTTTTGCCTATCCTGCTTGTTGTTTCTTCAAAGAATTCCAACAGATATGTCAGGCAAGATTTTCCCTTGAAGAAACCATGCTGACTACAGCCTATTTTATCATCTGCATCCAAGGAGCCAGAGACTTCATCTTTAATATTCAACTCCAACATCTTCCCTACTACTGAGGTCAGACTAACTGGTCTATAGTTTCCTTTCTTCTGCCCCTCTCCCTTCTTGAAGAGTAGAATGATATTTGCTATTTTCCATTCCTCCAGAACTATTCCAGAATCCAGTGATTCTTGAAAGACCATTACTAATGCGTCCATGATCTATTCAGCATCTTTTTCTGAACTCTGGAGTGTACACCATCTGCTCCAGGTGAATTATCTACCTTCAGACCTTTCAGTTTCCCAAGAACCTTCTCTCTAGATATGGTAACTTCATATTCTTCATGACCCCTGACACCTGGAACTTCTACCATATTGCTGGTGTCATCCACAGTGAAGACTGACACAAATACTTATTCAGCTTGTCTGCCATTTCATTTTCCCCCATTGCTACCTCTGCAGCATCATTTTCCAGCAGTCTGATATCCCCTCTCCCCTCTTTTACACTTTATATATCTGAATAAACTTTTGGTATTCTCTTTAATATTATTGTCTAGCTTATCTTCATATTCCATCTTTACCTCCTTAATGACTTTTTTAGTTGCCTTCTGTTGGTTCTTAAAAGCTTCCCAATCCTCAAACTTCCCATTAATTTTTGTTCTAATATATGCCCCCTCTGACTTTTATGGTGGCTTCAAATTCTGTTTTAGCAATAGTTGTGTCAACTTTCCTTTGGAATACTTCTTCCTCTCTGGGATGTATATATCCTCTCTCTTTTGGATTGGTTCCAGAACTTCAGATGTTGCAATCAATTCTGGACAGCTCCTCTTTTATGCCCTTTCCTCCACTGTAATACAGATACATCAGACTCCTTCTCCTTCTCAAATTTTAGGGTGAATTCGATCATATTATGATCATTTTCCCCTAAGGGTTCTTTTATCTTAAGCTCTCTAATCAATTCTAGTTCATTGCACAACACTCAATCCGGAATAGCTGGTCCCCTAGTGGGTCCAACCATGAGCTGCTCTAAAAAGCCATCCCATAGTCAATCTAGAGCATAATATTAAAGACTTCTTATCAAGAAGATCCTAAAATTAAATATACTTTCATGAAGAGTTCTCCCTGGTGATCAACCGAAATTCACCTTACAAAAAGAATAAACGGAACAGAACAACTGGTTTCATCATACTGTTACTTGTGTGATCTTATAATCCACAAAATCACTCAGACTTTTCAGAAAATGTGTACTAGGCTGAAGTACTCTAAGAGAGTGAAACGTTTTGCAATAATGCAATTCCTTTTGCCATGAAACTTTATTCAGACTTCTGTCAATGTGCTTTTGATCTATTCCTGCTGCACCGCTAACTGTGTTAGTTATGATTCTGTGAACTTAGTAAAAAGCAATAGTTAATGGAAACAATCTTAATCATTGAAATAAATTTTAACAAGTATGCTAGGAAATATAAATATTATTACATAAATATTTCTAAATTTAATTTTTAAATAGCCTCCAAAATTTCTTATGTACAATATTTACACTTGAAAGGCAAGTAAGAAATAGTTGATAGGTCTGATTCCAGTAGGCTAAAATATTAAAATAACTCATAAAATACATGGCAGATCAAGCAATGGCATTTAATTATATATGAGAGTGATGATGGAGTTAAATGGCCAGTAATTTGAGTCCAATTGCTCAACTATTCTTCCATTAAATGAATTCAACTCTAAAATGAAAAATGTAATGCATTTATCATTGCTCTGCACTTTAGAACTTTGTGTTCTTTAATTGGTTATGGTAAAATATCTTGAAACAAATTCATAACTTGTTAAATTGACAAAAAATTCACAAATTATACAATGAAGGGCAACACTGAATTAATAGAATACATTAAAGATGAGCTAAGGATGCTAAAGATGAGCATTAGAAATACTTCAAAGAAAGCAGTGTTGTAGGAAATGTGATAATAAGCTTAGAGCATGGGTCATCACATGGAATAATGACATTGTAACCATTAGTGAGACTTGATTGTAAGAGAGGCAGCTCAATGTTCCAGGGGGTCCATTGTTTTAGATGTGAAGATCATTCTAACTGGCTGAAAAACTGACTAGTACAGGGTGGCTCCCACACAAGATCCAAATCAGCTGCAGAAATTTGTAAACTCAGTCATCTCCATCATGGGCACTGGCCTCCCCAGCTTCCTGGACATTTTCAAAGAGAGATGCCTCATAAAGGTGGCATCCATCATTCAGGATCCCCATCACCCAGGACATATCCCCTCCTCATTGCTACCTTCAGAAAGGAGGTACAGAAGCCTGAAGGGGCACACTCAGTGATTCAGGAACAGCTTCTTCCCCTCTGCCAACAGATTTCTAAATTGACATTGAACCCATGAACATTACCTCACTACTTTTTATATCAATAAAGTTTTCTTAATCAGTATGAAGTAGTCCCAACTAGAGAGTGTGATAGTGGATGTCCTATTAGTGATTTGATGTTTTGCCCATGTAATTTTCAGTGTGTTCTTTTCCTTTCCCACCTTCTATCACACTATTCTGTACCTAAATATTAAAAAGCTTAAACCTTCAGGAAGCATCTCAATGCATGAGATTAATGCTGCCAGTAGTTTGTCTGTAAGATCCTCTAAATATACTAGAAGAATAGTCAAATCAACATTCGCAATTCCAGTCAAATATCTCTAGCATTGAGGTCAAGTTACTCTCAGTCAGAGTTTAAACAAGCTGAGTTGTTTACACGCCTGACACTAGACTCCTGAGACAATCTATCTTGTGTTCTTTTGGGAAGGTAAGTCTCAGATGGATTCCTGGGTGTACTCAATACTTTTTTGAAAAAAGGGCAACATTCTCACTAATTGCTTAAAATCTTTGGCCACTCAATTGGAGAAGGGGCATCTATGATGGTATTTGGAACCACCTTGCATCTGGAGCATATCAAATTCCTGTGTAAGTGCCAGAAAGTTATGCCTCCTCAGCCACCTGTCCCATTAGCATTTTCCTGTCTATCTCTGGAAAGTCTATAGTTTTCACAGTGAATTAGCTGCCTGTGAACTTGTACAGCCAGACTGAGAGAGTGGAAGCCCTGAGCTACTGTTTAGAAAGAAGAATTCCTGAACAGAGTTAATGGAGCCATACATTTAAAGTTCAAATTAAAATTCGGTATTAATCTGCCAACTTTGGCAAATTATAGACTTGTTGGAATCATTAATAGTCTTATTGGTACAATGAGTCCTTTGTGATTAGTTAACTTAATCCTATTTTGCATATATTAAATAAATTGACATTTTTTCAGTTTTATTTGAAAGTTACAAGTAAATTGCCCTTAATAGGAAACCATTACATTCATTTTCTAATTTCAACAAATTGAATGAACATTTGAAAGTCATGGGAACTTTAAATCTTTGTAGGAATTTGGACTGGCTTAGATGTACAAAAAATTACAGGCCAGAAAACAAAAGTCAGTTATTATTTTGTAAATGATCTGCACAAAAAAGATCACGGCAGCATAGGAAGATTGCATTGCTGAGGGTCAGAGGAAAGCTGTTCCATGTAAAAGCACACTGGTGGGAAGTGAACTCAGGTGCTAGATATGGTGTGAGTTTTATGTCAAGTTGGAGAGTTTCAAACATTATTTCATATACAGCCTCTTGCTGTACTGGTGACTGAAGGTAACGGTAAATCTCATAACCAATATCTTCCTACATTGGGCAATGGCTTTCAAGAGGTGAGAAGCCCACTTTTTCTCTGTTCTCAGCAAGGTCCTTGACTGCTGGGGACAGTATTATTCTGCAGGGACAGGTTGGTAGAAGGCCTTTCATTTGTAAATGTAAATTAGTAAGTCTAACCAAGAGCCAAGGATGAAGGATCAAGAACCCTAACCCTAACGCACTGATATTAATATATTTCAAAAGCTTCTTGATGTGAGTGCACCGGACTGCAACTCTCAGTGAAATATCTGATCCGACCTTGTTACCAGCCAGTCCAAGAAGGTTTCATGCCAAATTAAAATTTAAATTCCACTTCCCATTCCCATTCCAATATGTCCATCCATGGCCTCCTCCATTGTCCTGATGAGGCCACACTTAGGTTGGAGGACTAACACCTTAAATTCTTTTTGGGTAGCCTCCTACCTGATGGTGTGAACATCGATTTCTCAAACTGCTGGTAATGCTCCACAACAACCCCTCCCACTTTTCTCCATTTCCTAGCCCCTTTTCCCTCTCTCACCTCAGCTCACCAATCAACTTCCCAGCTCTTTACTTCCCTCCCCCTCCAGGTTTCACCTATCACCCGGTGTTTCTCCCTTCCCTCCTCCCACCTTTTAAATCTATTCCTCAGCTTTTTTTCTCCAGTCCTGCTGAAGGGTTTCAGCCTAAAACATCGACAGTACTTTTGTCCATAGATACTGTCTGGCCTGTTGAGCTCCTCCAGCATTTTCTGTGTGTTGCTCGGATTTCCAGCACCTGCAGATTTTCTCTTGTTTGAGATTCTGCATGATTGTTCTGAGTCAGCAGACTGGTCCGTATTCAAGACTCAGAATTCATGAGTATGTCACTACCTATATGGACTTTATCAGCAAGTCTGTTGAGGTCTATGACCCAAGGAGGGAAATTGGGTGTCCCCAAACTGAAAATCGTGGATGAACCAGGAGATACACTCCTTACTGAAGGAGCATTCAAAGCAGGTGACCCTGACCTTTTTGAAATACAACCTCTGTAAAGCTATCAGAGATGAAATGTCACAGTACCAGTTCAAAATCATGTCCTAGCCCAGCGTCAATTGTGGCAAGACTTACATTCTATAACTAGCTACAAAGTGACATCAGGGTACTGCTGACAGCAACACTTACCTTCCTAATGATCTCAAGACATTTGATGTACATTTTAAAAGATAGGAATGCGTATGTCGCCACACACCATGACTGCCTTCTGTACCTGAACCCAGTTACAATTGCTGATGTCATATCAGTCTTCCGAAGAGTGTAGCCGCATGAAGCATCTAAGGCAGGTTGTGTCCCTGGCCGTGTCCTTCAATTCTGCGCAGATCCTCTGTAGGGTGGGGGTATTTGCAGCCATTTTTAACCTCTCCCAGCTTCAATCTGTGGTTTAAGAAGACCACTATCACCCCCGCACCTATGAATAAACAAGGTAACGTGCATTAATGACACTGCCCAATGGCTCGGAAATCATACCTCTGATATGAAGTGCTTCGAGAGGCTGGTCATGGCACACATTAACTCCAGCCATCCAGACAGACTCAACCTACTGCAATTCACCTACTACTGAAATAGGTCTTCAAAGCAGGTCTTTAACAACCGCTTTAAAGCAAGAATATATCATAGCTTTTTGTGGTGATGGGAAATGACCTTCCACAACTACCTGATATCCCAAGCACACTTTATTTTTTTTTATAAATGATGAATAGCAATAATTTGGCAAATTATCTAACAAGTTAGACTGCTATCATCTAGCTGAGTGAATAGATGTGATTCATCACATATTGAGCTTTAACAACTACTGTAATTTCCCGATCATTTAGAGTGAATGTATCTCTCTGGTCCTACACTCATCACTTGAGCATCCGGCCAGTGAAGACACCCACGCCAGACTATTGATTGTTGACTATAGCTCTGCTGTTAATGCTATAATTTGAATCAAACTTATCACCAAAACCCAGACACTGGGAGTGAATGCCTCCCTCTATAACTGGAATCTTGAGTTCCTGACCAATAGACCACAATCAGTAAGGATAAACAGCACTACTTCTGCCAAGATTATTCTAAACTCTGGTGCTCTGCATGGTTGCATTCTTAGACCCCCTTCTCTACTCCCTGTCCACTATGACTGTGTGGTCAGGTTCTGCTCCATCTCCATCTACAAGTTTACAGATGATACCAGGTTAGTGGGTTGAATATCAAATAATGATGAGTTGGAGTACAGGAAGGAGATGGAGAGATGTTGCCATGGCAGCAACCTTTCTCTCAATCCCAGCTAAAAGAACGTTCTTTTCATGAAGGGGGAGGGGGATCAGTCCACATGCTCCTGTTTACATGAACAGTGTTGAAGTTGAGAGCTTCAAGTTCCTAGGTGTGAACATCACACCTGCCCCAGTCCAACCAAGTTAATGTCATGGCCAAGAAATCCCACCAACACCACTGTTTTGTCTGAAGATGTCCCCTTTGACCCTTAACAATTTTTATCTGGGTGCATAATGACTTACTGTGGGAAGATGAGAGATGGAAAAGCACCTCTTCACTAGTGGTCAGATGGTTGCAGTTTGGCAGTGTCCAAGGGATTCAACTGATCTGCCACCTTCTGAACTGAATGTACTGTAAGAATGTAATAACATATATGTATATGGATTGTATGATTGTCCTATAATTATCAGTTTCCTCATCTGAACAAAGCTACTTGAATTTATATCTGACTGAACATAGAGTGAGGTACTCTGCTTCAGCAAAACCTTTCATGATGTTTATAATTCCAACCAATGTTGAGTAGTAAGCAAGGAAGGCAAATAATTTTGAGAAGACTAGAATATAAAAGCAAGGATATAACGCAGAGACTTTATAAAGTTCTGGAAAAACTGGACTTGGAGGATTGTGAGCACTTTTCAGCCCTTTATTTAAAAAGGATGTGCTGATATTGGACAGTGTCCAGAAAAGGTTCATGAGAATGATCCCAGGATCATTCCTGGAATAACATATTTTAAGTGTTAACATATGAGGAGCATTTCTTGTCCTTTGGCCTGTACCCACTTGAAATTCCTAGATAGAGTGGACTTGGAGATGATGTTTCCTATAGTGGCAGAGTCTAGGACTAGACAGCACAGCCTCAGAATACAAGAATGTTCCTTTAGAACAGAGATGAGGAGGAACTTCTTTACCTTGAAGGTGTTGAACCTATGGAATCTATTGCCATAGGTGGCTATGGAGGTGAAGTCATTGGATACACTTAAAGTGCAGCTTGATAAGTAAGGGCATCAAAAATTATGGACAGAAGGTGGAAGAAGGTCGGAGAATAGGGTTGAGAGGATAATAAGTCAGCCATGATGCAATGGTGGAGCGAACTCGATGAGCTGAGTGGTTAAATTCTGGTCGTATGGTCACCTAAATAAAAGATCGTTCAGCGCAGATAGAGGTCCTTTAGGCTCATGTCATCCAAGCTGACAATCCCATTTTCTATCCCTTTACTTATCTGTCCAGATGCCTTTTAAACATTGCAAACCATCTCCACCACTTCCTCAGGCAGATTGTTCCAAATATTTGTCACCCACTGTGTGAAAAATTTATCCCTCAGATCTTCTTTAAAACTCTCCTGTCTCAAAATAAACCTGTGCAATGTCATGATAGACTCTCCTGTTCTGGGAAAAAGATGTTGCCCATCTACATCTGCCATACCTTCATAATTTTACAAACTTCTATAACATCACCCCTCAACTTCCCTGTTCCAGTGAGAATAAAACCAGCATATTCGATCTTTCCTAATATCTATAGTCTTTATCCTGGAACACAGCAAGTATTTAAAGCATCATTAATACAAGATGCTGGATTGATTACAAAGGAACTATTTATCAAGTATAGTATAAGATAAGCATTAGCGTCTCAACCAGGTTTCATGACAATTAAATAGCTTTCAAATGGGATGCAAACAGCTTCACAGCTAGATTGAAATAAATATTCTGAAAGACTGTGGAGCCCAGCTGATGGATATTCAACATCTCTCTGGAACAATCCATTGTCAAAGCGTCAACCATCATTCCAATGCCAAAGATGACAGTAACCTACCTAAATGACAATTAATGGTGACACTCACATCAACCATTATGAAATGCTTTGAGTGGCTGGTCATGGAGCACATTGAAGCCTTTCTCTTGGCTAATTGGACTCTTTCTGGTTCGCTTATTGCTCAAATCGACTAAAGATCCACTAACAATGCAATTGCGTCTACCCTCCAGTCTGTCCTATCCTACCTGGAAAATGGGGTCTCATATGCCAAGCTGCTGTTGACACACTGGTGGGGAAATTCTCCTTGCTGGGTCTCAACACGTCCCTCTGTAATGGAATACTAAACTTCTTAACAGTAAAGCCACAGTCAGTCTATGTGGGCAACAATGTCTCTCATCCCATTATGCTGAGCACTAGTTCTCCCCAAGGCTGTGTGCTCAGCCTACTGCTGTTCATACTGCTGACAAATGACTATGTCACAGGATCCAGCTGAAACTGTGTCATGAAGTTTGTGGATGACACAACAGTAGTGGCCTTTTCAAGAATGATGATGAAACGGAGTATGGAGAGGAAGTGGAGTGGTTGCTGGGTTGGTCTGAGAAAAATAACCCAAGTCTGAACGTGGAGAAGTCCAAGGAAATCTCTGTGGACATCAGGAAGCTGCAGATGAACAATCCCTCTCTGTGAATACATGGCTCTTCCGTAGAGAGAGTTAAGTGCACCAAGTTCCTGGGAGTTCAAGGATGACCTCAACTGGCCCTTTAATATCATCTCCCTCTACCTCCACTTCCTGAAAAGATTGAGGCAAGCAAGAATCCCACACCCCATCTTAACTGCATTTTACAGGAGCATCACTGAAAGCGTCCTGACAAGTTGTATCTCCATCTGGTATGGGAACAGTTGAGCATTGGACCTGAAGCTCCTACAAAGGACTGTGAGAATAGCTGAGGACTATAAGGATCTTCCTACCATCCATCAGGATATTTATCAGGACCACTGAATACGCAGGGCTCTTAGTATTATTAAGGATCCCACCCATCAATCCAGCATCCTCTTTGATTTTCTACCATCAGGCCTTGATACAGTAAAAACAAGAGCAGTCAGGATGTGAAACTATCTCTTCCCCTGGGCCATTAGGCTTCTGAACTCCTTGCTGCATCATATTCGAAATGTTGCTGGGTAATCTGCTCCATACATAAGAACATAAGAAATAGGAGCAGCAGTAGGCTATCTGGCCTGTCAAGCCCGCGCTGCCATTCAATAAGATCACGGCTGATCTGACCATGGACTCATCTCCACCTACCTGCCCTTTCCCTCAACCTTTAATTCCCCTACTACGCAAAATTCTATTCAACCTTGTCTTAAATATATTTACTGAGGTGGCCCCCACTGCTTCATTGGGCAGAGAATTCCACAGATTCACCACTCTCTGGGAAAAGCCTCATCTCCATCCTAAATTTACTCCCCCAAATCTAGAGGCTACTTCCCCTAGTTCTAGTCTCACCTACCAGTAGAAACAACTTTCCTGCCTCTATCTTATCTATCCCTTTCATAATTTTATATGTTTATGTAAGATCTCCTCTCATTCTTCTGAATTCCAGTGAGTACAACCACAGGTGACTCAGTCTCTCCTCATAGTCTAACCCCCTCATCTCTGGAATCAATCTGGTGAACCCCCTTCACACTGCCACCAAAGCCAGTATATTCTTCCTCAAGTAAGGAGACCAGAACTGTACACAATACTCCAGATGCGGTCTCACCAGTACCCTGTACAGTTGCACCACAACATCCCTGCTCTTAAATTCAATCCCTCTAGCAATGAAGGTCAACATTCCATTTGCCTTCTTGATACAGTAGTCTGCTGCACTTGCAAACTTACCTTTTGTGATGTATGAACAAGTACTCCCAAGTCCTTCTGTACAGCAGCATGCTGCAATCTTTTACTATTTAAATAATAACCTGCTCTTTCCTTTTCCCTTCCAAAGTAGATGACCTCACATTTACCAACATTGTACTCCACCTGTCAGACCCTTGCCCACTCACTTAACCTATCTATATTTCTCTGCAGATACTCCGCATCCTCTGCACAGTTTGCTTTTCCACTCAATTTAGTGTCATCAGCAAACCTAGAAATGTCACATTCAGTCCTCTCTTCCAGGTTGTTAATGTATATTGTGAACAGTTGCAGGCCCAGCACCAACCCCTGCAGCACACTGCTCACCACTGATTGCCATCCAGAGTAACAAACATGTATCCCAACTCTCTGCTTTCTATTCGTTAACCAATCCTCTACCCATGCTAATACATCACCCCCAACTCTATGCATCCTCATCTTATGGATAAGTCTTTCACGTGGCACCTTACCAAATGCCTTCTGGAAATCCAAGTAAATAATGTCCATCTGATTCCCTATATCTTTTTGGAAGTCTTCCACTGTTCCTCAACTGAACCACCATGTAGCCAATCTACACTATCCAACTCCTCTCTCATCCTATTGTATTCTTCCTTGTTTAGGCATAATACACTGGTTTTAGATTTTATATCCACTGCGTTCATTATATCCTACAAGAACACCAGTAAGTTTGTCAAACAGGACCCGCTTTTGTTGAATCCATGTAGCATTTGCCTGATGGATCCATTTCTTTCTAGATGCCTCACTATTTCTTCATTAGCTTCAATCATTTTCCCAACTACAGATGTTAAGCTAACTGGCCTATAGTTTCCTGCCTTTTACCTACATCCTTTTATGAACAATGGCTTGAAATTTGCCTTCTTCCAATCCATTAGGACCTGCTCAGAGTCTAGAGAACTTTGGTAAATTATCACCAAAGCCTCAATACTCTGGGATGCATTCCATCAGGACCAGAGGACTTGTCTACCTTTTAGCACACAAGTTTGCTCAACACTATCTCTTTAGTGGCAGCTAATGTATCGAGGTCCTCACCTCCCATCGCATTCATATCGACTCTCTTTGGCAAGTTAGATGTGTCCTCCACCGTGAAAACTGACACAAAAGAGTTATTCAAAGACTCAGCCACTTCCTCATTACCAATATCAATTCCCCTTCTCGTCTTCCAAGGGACCTATGTTCACTTTGGCCACCCTTTTCTGCTTTATATAATTACAAAAACTTTTACTATCTGTTTTTATATTTTGTGCTAGATTATTTTCACAATTTATCTCCCCTTTCTTTATTACTTGCTTAATGGTTCTTTGTTGCTTTTTTCCCAATCTTCCAGTTTCCCACTGCTGTTGGTGACTTCCTATGCACAAGCTTTTAGTTTGCTGTCTTCCTTTATTTCCTTAGTTATCCATGGCTGGCTTTCCCCACCCTTACTGTCCTTGGTTTTTTTAACATTTTTTTTGTTAGTTTTTCAAAACATTTTACAAATTAAAAACCCCAAATCCCAATGAGGAACATTAAAACAGTGCAAAATTAAGCATACAATAACAATATGTTACAAAGGAAGAGAATTTAGCAAAAAAAAAGCACCTAAATTAAAGACAAGTAAGCTTAGTGTCCTCCCCACACCCCACAACACAAGAAAAAACAACAGCAACTCCAGACCAACCACAACACAATATAGAGAGTATAAGTCAGGACCGCCAAGCTCCCAGACTGTGAATACACTCAGCAACAGAGGATAATAATGCCTTCTACCAGAAAAAAAAGGAGTTGAAAGCAAGGGACCGAAAAGAAAAAAAAACCCTAGTCAAGAGGAAGGTTATGAAAGTACTCGATAAAAGGTCCCCAGACCTTATGGAACTTTAGATCCGAATTGAGAACTGAATAATGAATTTTTTCGAGGTCCAAACAGGCCATGATGTCGTTAAGCCATTGAGCATGAGTGGGCAGGGCAGCATCTCTCCATCTGAGGAGGATCAAGCCTCTAGCCAGAAGAGAGGCAAAGGATAATATTCGGCATTTGGTCGGACCCAGACATAAATCTGTCTCGCCCCAAAAACCGAACAGAGCAATTAAGGGGTTTGGTTCTAGGTGCTGATTCAGAATACACGATAACGTAGTGAAGACATCTTTCCAGAATTTCTCCAAGCTAGGACAGAACCAGTACATATGGATGAGAGAGGCCACGCCCCTCCTGCATTTATCACAGAGCGGACTAATGCTAGGGTAGAATTGAGATAGTTTAAATTTAGACATATGGGCTCTATGAACAATCTTAAACTGTAAAAGGCAGTGGCGAGCACAAGGAGAGGTTGAGTTAACCGATTTGAGAACTGAGTCCCAGCTCTCCTTAGATAAGGAGATACTTAAATCCTGCTCCCAGGCCATTTTGATTTTATCCATGGGGGCCCGTCGTAAGGCCGCTAGTTTATCTCGGATGATTGATATTAAGCCTTTACCTAGTGGATTCATGGAAAGAAATAGGTCCATAGCATTTTTCACAGGCATTTCAGGGAAGTTAGGAATTAAAGGAGCAATAAAGTGTCGGATTTGGAGATATCTGAAAAAATGAGCATTGGGCAGATTGAACTTAACAGAGAGCTGCTGAAAAGAAGCAAAGCGATTATCAATGAAAAGATCTTCAAAATGTCTAATGCCCTTCCTATACCAAACCTGGAATGCTGAATCATATGTAGTAGGTAAAAAAAGGTGATTATGATCAATAGGGCTGGAAACGGAAAACCCCTGGAAACCATAGCATTTCCTGATCTGTGCCCATATATGCAAAGTGTGTCTAAAAAGAGGATTTGCTATTGATCTGGGCAGACTACCAGGGAGTGCAGAGCCAAGAAGTGCAGAGATAGATAATTCTTTGGTGGAGCTCAGCTCCATCGCCACCCAGTTAGGGCACTCGGGTTGGCCATGGAAGAAAGACCAGAAGGTAGCACAACGTATATTAGCTGCCCAATAATATAAACGAAAGTTAGGTAAAGCCATGCCACCCTCTTTTTTAGATTTTTGGAGATGGATTTTATTAATTCTAGGGCGCTTATACTGCCACAGATATGACAAAATAATAGAGTCTAAGGAATCAAAAAAAGATTTAGGAATAAAAATTGGGATAGATTGAAATAGGTATAAAAATTTGGGGAGAACATACATTTTAACAACATTAATACGACCTACCAAATACATAGATAGAGGTGATCATTGTACCAGACTCTGTTTTATAGCATATGAAAGGTTGGCAAAGTTTTCACGAAAGAGATCTTTAAACTTCCTTGTGACTGTAATTCCAAGATAAGTAAATTGATTATGGACTACTTTAAAAGGGAGATCATGAAATGTTAGTTCTTGTGCTTCTTTATTAATTGGGAGAAGTTCACTCTTATGTAAATTAAGTTTATAGCCAGAGATCTGGCTAAACTGGTCAAGAAGTGAAAACATTAGAGGTAAGGATGTAGACGGATTTGAGAGAGAGAGTAATAAGTCATCAGCATAGAGAGAAACTTTATGCTCAACACCCCCTCTCCAAATCCCAGTCAATTCAGGGCAGTTTCGAAATGTTATCGCCAGAGGTTCCATAGCCAAATCAAAGAGAAAGGGACTTAAGGGGCATCCCTGGTGGGTGCCACATTTGAGATTAAATACTTGGGATTCTGAAAATTGATTAAAACAGAGGCAGTGGACACAGGTACAGCAATTGGATCCAAGAGATGAAACTTTGGCCAAGGTCAAATTTTTCTAAAACTGCAAAAAGGTAGTTCCACTCTATACAATCAAATGCTTTCTCCGCATCGAGGGAAATAACACATTCAGGAATCCCAGTTGGAGGTGAGTATAAGATATTAAATAAACGCCGAATGTTCAAAAAAGGGAAACGGTTTTTAATAAAGCCTGTTTGGTCATCAGAGATAATGGAGGGAATGACGGTTTCTAATCTATGAGCCAAAACTTTAGTTAAGATCTTTACATCAACATTGAGCAGAGAGATCAGCCTATACGAGGAACACTCTGTTGGGTCTTTGCCCTTTTTTAAAAGAAGAATAATAGATGCCTCACTGAAAGAGGTTGGCAGTTTGCCGTAATTAAACGAGTCAGATAATACTGAAAGTAACTGAGGAGAAAGAAGAGAAGAGAATGATTTGTTGTCCTTGCTTTTAACTGGAATATATTTTTGTTGAGCATCATGCAAAATCTTTTTGGAAGTCTTCCACTGTTCCTTAACTGAAACACCATATAGCCAGTCTACACTATCCAACTCCTCTCTCATCCTATTGTAGTCTTCCTTGTTTCAGCATAATACACTGGCTTTAGATTGAACTATTGCACCCTCCATTTGTATGAGATACTCATCAGACTGTGATCAGTCTTTCTAAGAGGATCCCTAACTACAAGGATGCTAATTTTACCTGTCTCATTGCGCAAGACCAGATCCAAGATAACATGTTCTTTTGTAGATTCAGTAACATGCTGTTCAAGAAAGCTATCATGTATGCATTTTATGAAGTCCTCCTCAAGAATGCCTGGACCAACTTGATTCACACAAACTGTGTGCAAGTTAAAGTCCCCCATGATACTGTCACAACCACAGATTTGGCAGTGCAATAGATATGGCAACTGTGCTCATGAATATGCATGAGCCTGCTAATTATTATTTCATTGTGGTGGTATTTAACTCCATTCTTTTTGTCGTAGCACGTGTTGAGACTTGAACTAAGCAAAACAATGTTTCGTTGCCTGCTTGCATTTGGCCTTGGCTGAGAAATTGGACTGTCGAGTCAACTGACCGAAGACTAGTGGTATTCATTTTATATTTAATTATTCCTTTCAGCTGCAGTGTTGGCTTCATTTTCCATTTGAAAGTTTTAGTTAACAGCCCTGTTTGGCTTAGCCTTTATTGTTTTTTTTTCATCTAACCCTGTTTGCATTAAGCTCTGTGAACTATTGACCTGCTTCCAAACGTAGTGACAGCAAGTCTCGAGCACTCAAAGATAGACCCAGCACAGAGAGAGCAGCTGACCATCACCCTGAGGTTCATTGGTCAGGTAGGAGACAAACTACAGGCAATGGAACCCGTCCGAGTGAAGTTAAGGAAGCAATGAGCCAGATAATCTCATACTGACAAGCCCAGTCTCATCTGGAGGAACAGGTATCATCCCGCAACTATTGAACAGAGTGAGATGTCTGTGATTTCTGCTCTTACGGTCGCTGTCCATTTAGTGTGAACAGCCAGCATCAGCTGATACTCGTTAATGTTCTCGTCAACACAATTCTACAGCCTCAGTTCCCACTCCCAGCATCTCGCAGGTCCTCCTTTTCTGCTGCACTGCAAACCATTTCTACTAATGCTCCCGCTCCTGGACCAGAACTGACTCTCGCCTTCTGATCCCCACAGACTCCTGTGTCCGTACAGGAACTGAGTATCCCACCACCAGGCAGATATTCTGGTGATCCCGATGGCTGCAAGAATTTGATTACCCAATGCGAGCTGACATTCCAAGCACAGCCTTGCCATTTTTGTGATGATGTGCAAAAACTGGCGTACATGGTCAATCTTCTAGATGGACCTCCATTCAGCCTGTTCAATGCTTTACGGGAGTGAGGATATCCTGCAGCCCAGTCGTTCCAACATTTCATGGCGGAGTTAAGAATGCTTTTGATCTTCCAGTAGTGGATCAGGAGGCTGCCCACTGACTCTTGGAGCTGCATCAAGGCAGAGGAACGGTGAGAGCCTATGCAGTTAAATTCCACACACTTGCAGTAGAGACAGGTTAGAAT
Organism: Hypanus sabinus; assembly: GCF_030144855.1. Classification (NCBI taxonomy): domain Eukaryota; kingdom Metazoa; phylum Chordata; class Chondrichthyes; order Myliobatiformes; family Dasyatidae; genus Hypanus; species Hypanus sabinus. The sequence continues at coordinate 88,823,280 of NC_082708.1, read as the reverse complement.
GAGAGATCTCTCATCATTGCCTTCTAGCATGGACTGAATGCAGGGGTCCAGCAGGAGATCGCTGTCTGGGATGAGCAGTATTGTCTGGATGACCTGAGTAATCTGGCTAATCTGAGTAATCTGAACTGAGGAGCACAGAGGTAGAATGTTTCAAACTTTCTATGTGCCGTCTGATCACTGTCTTTCCTTACCCTCTCCCCCTCCCTCACCACCCAGCACCCAGCTCACAGAGGAGCCTATGCAAGTAGGCACATGCTCCTTAAGAGGAATGAGAGTGGCGCTGGAGAATAGGTTCCTGCCTCTATTGTGCTGACCCAGGACACACTGGGCAGCACGTTCCAAGCGTCCAGTAAAAGAGAATACCCGTCAGCAGGGAGGGGAATCCTGACGGGTCGGTTCTCTCTTCAGTCAGCTTCCCCTAATTGTGTAATGCTTGCAGCTTCTTTGCCGTGGAGATCTCAGACACATGAACTTCAGGCATTTATTGACTCTGGTGCAGCTGGGAATCTTATGGACATCTCTCTAGCTCAAAGATGGGGAGTTCCAACTGAGGAATTAAGATAAAATATCAAGTAAAGGCACTGGACAATCGACCTCTGGGCACCAGCCAGATCTACCTTTCCAACCAACCCCTCCAACTCCTGCTCAAAGGCAACCACCATGAAGAACTCTCTTTCTATCTGACTGAGTCACCTGAACTACCACTGGTACGTAGTCTCCCCGAGTTATCCAGGCATAACCCACAGACTGATTGGTCTCTGAAGGTACTCCAAGAGTGAGGACTGGCATGCCTGTCTGCTTGTCTGGGTCCAGCTCAATCTCTATTCCATGAATCCCCTCCGGTGTCAGCTAAGGATGTGGACCTGTCTGGAATTCCGGATGAATACGCGGATCTCCTTGAGGTCTTCAGTAAAAGAAAGGCCACCACCCTGCCTCCACACCAGCTATACGACTGTGTCATCAACCTCCTACCGGGCACTCATCCTCCCCAGGCCAGCTCTTTTCCTTCTCTCATCCTGAAATGGTGGCCATGGAGGAATACATTAAGGAGGCATTGTCTATGGGGTTTATCTGTCCGTCACCCTCACTGGCAGGAGCATACTTCTTTTTTGTGAGCAAGAAAGGTGGCAAGCTCCATCCCTGCATCGATTATCGGCCCCTGAACAATATCACTGTGAAGAACCATTACCCTCTTCCCTTGCTGGTGTCTGTGACTGAACATCTCCAGGGAGCAACCATATTTTCCAAAACTGATCTGATAATGCTTACAATCTGGTTTGCATCAGAGAATGGATGAGTGAAAAACGGCTTTCAACACCTCTAATGGCCGCTGTGAGTACCTTGTGATGTCTTTTGGTCTGGCTAATGCCTCCGCTGTAATCTAGGCCTTGGTTAATGATGTGCTCAGGGACATGTTGAACCAGTTTGTGTTTATGTATTTAGGTGACATCCTTGTCTATTCCCGCTCATCAGGAGCACATCCAGCATGTCCAGAGAGTAGATGCCTTCTTGAAAATAACCTGTACGCCAAGCCTGAGAAATGTGATTTCCATAAAGACCAGGTGTCTTTTTTGGGCTATATACTCACCCCATCCAGTGTTCAAATGGACCCTAGTAAAGCGCAGGCAGTTGCAGAGTGGCCCAAACCATCTACAGTCAAACAGGTACAGAGCTTCATGGGGTTTGCGAACTTTTATCACTGCTTCATCCAGAATTTCAGCTCTATCGCGGCTCCAAACAATGCAATCACCAGGAGACCTCGGCAGGATTCTAATGGACGGACGATGTCGACCAAGCATTTTCTGAGCTAAAGCGACGTTTCACCACTGCCCCGTTGCTGCAACACCCAGACCCATCTCAGCCATTCATTGTCGGGGTGGATGCATCCGATGTGGGCATTGGATCTGTCCTCTCTCAGTGCTCGTCTGCGGATAGCCGGCTGCAACCTTGTGCCTTTCTTTCTCGGTGCTTGACTCCGGCCGAGAGGAATTACGACGTTGGGAACCGGGAGCTTCTGGCTGTCAAGGAGCCCCTGGAAGAATGGCGACACTGGCTGGAGGGGGCAGAGCATCCATTCCTGGTCTGGACAGATCACAAGAACCTCTCCTATATTCAGGATGCTAAGAGACTCAACTCTCGTCAAGCCCGGTGGGCTCTTCTTCACACGGTTCAATTTCATCCTCACCTATCGTCCCAGAAGCAAGAATACAAAGTCTGAGGCTCTCTCCCGGCAGCTCGACGGATCTGAGGACAATGCCGATCCAGAGCCCATTCTTCCTCGCTCATGTGTCACTGTTCCGGTGATCTGGGGAATAGAGGCAGAGGTGAGGGCTGCCCAACAGTTGGACCCAGGCCCAGGTGGGGGACATTCCAACCGGCTATTTGTCCCTGCTGGGGTGCGTTCCAAAGTGCAGGAATGGGGTCTGTCCTCCCATCTGGCTGGATATCGGGGAATTCAATGGACTTAGGAGTTTATAAAGAGACAGTTTTGGTGGCCACCTGTGTCCCAGGATGTCCATGACTTTGTATCTGTTTGTCCCACTTGCGCTCAGAACGAGACATCACGCCAGCATCCTACGGATCTGTTATGTCCACTGCCTGTGCCCCACTGCCCTGGTCCCACCTCTCAGTTGATTCCATCACTGGTCTGCCCCTGTCTAATGGAAACACCACTATTTAGGTTGTTGTGGATTGATTTTCCAAGGCCACCCACTTCATTGCCCTCCCTAAGCTCCCATCAGCTTGTGAGACTGCCACCCTCATGGTTCAACATGTGTTCAGGCTCCATGGCTTTCCTCAAGACAGTATCTGATCATGGACCACAATTCACTTCTCGCTTTTGGAAGACTTTCAGCTCTCTTGTAGGAGCCACAGCCAGACTCTCATCTGGTTTCCTCCCCCCAATCCAATGGCCAGACTGAGAGAGTGAACCAAGAGTTGGAGATAACCCTGCGCTGTCTTGTCCCTTTCAACCCCACGTCCTGGACCTCCCAACTGGATTGGGCAGAGATCGCCCACTGTAACCTTCAGTCATCCTCCACTGATAAGTCTCCCTTTCAATGCCAGAAGTGATTCCAGCCCCTGCTCTTCCCTGATCAGGAGATTGACGTAGGGGTTCCTGCTGCTGAACAGCTGATCCAGCGCTACAAGTGCACCTGGAAATGAGCCAGGGCTTCTCTGCTGTACGCCCAGAAAAAGCATTCAGCAGGTTGATCAGCTCTGTCATCAGGTAAGGCCATTCAAGCCAGGAGAGGACATCTCGCTGGTATCAAGGGATCTTCTCCAATTGCTGCAAAATGGCTCCGTACTACATAGGACAGTTTGTAGTGGAAAAGGCTGTTAACAAGGTGTCATATAGATTGCATCTTCAGAAAAGCACAGCAACATTTTGCTGCCTGTTTGCATTTGGTCTTGCCTGAGAAACTGGACCGTCGAGTTAACTGACTCTGAAGACTAGCAGTATTCATTTTATATCTAATTATTCCTTTCAGCCGCAGTGTTGGCTTCATTTTCCATATGAGAGTTTTAGTTAACAGCCCTGCTTGGCCTAGAGTTTATTGTTTTATTTTCCCTCTAACTCTGGTCGCATTAAAGTCTGTGAACTATCGACCCGCTTCCATGTCTCTTGCTCCGCACTTGGGCCATGTCCGAACGCAGTGACAGATACCTAAAGATATTTAATATTCATGCACTTTTGTTTGTTATTTATGTGTGATTCATCTGTAGATTTTATCCTTACTTTCACACATTATTGTGTGTAATGTGTTTTACACCCTGGTTCAGAGAAACATCTTGCTTCTATATACACTATATGGTTACGGTATATGCAACCTATACATGCATGTATGCATGTAGTTAAATGACAGTAAACTTCTCTTCATACTGAAGACTTGAAGGATTTGTTTGGAAAAGCTTCCTAACATCTTGTAGCAGGTACAGAATCAAAGGAGACTGAATACTTGACTTCACCTGAACACTGTTGCATGGAAGTCCACATTGGTACAGTGGTAAGTGCTGCAGATACACTGCTCCAGTGAATGTAAATGTCGACTGTACTCCTTCCTATAGAATGTGCCTGGCCTGCTGCATTCCAACAGCATTTTGGGTGTGTTGCTTGAGTTTCCAGCATCTGCAGATTTCCTCGTTTTTGCGTTTTTATTACCTTGGGTGCTGTTTGTGTGAAATTTGCACAACATCCCTATGGACTGTTACAGTTCCATCAAGTGCTGCATTTTCCAAAGATGTATTGATACTTTAATTAGCTGCTTTCAAATATCCATCCTATATTGTTAGTGGGAGAAACGATGAGAGGGATAATTATGGGAATGGAACCAAAGGGATTGCTCTAAAGGTGTTGGTTGTGGTTTAGTGGGCTGAAAAGATAATCTCAATGCTGTAATACTATGATAGAATTGTGATGAACTGCATGTGAACCTCTAACTTCCTGGTCCACTGTTGCACTCATTATTGAGACCAAGGATGGAACACAAATATCCTTAAGCCTTGGGAATGAAGGCACTTTGCCTCCAGTCCCTTAACTTTGATTTGAAAGGTGATGAGTATGATATTCATTTTTAAGTTTATTTAGTCTCAATATTAATCTTAGTATATGTTTTTATATTCTACTACTTAAAAGACGTTTATATTAATATATTAATGAATAAACTTTTCTCAAGCTTCCAGCCAGCTACAGGTATCAATTTTAATTGTTTCAATGACAGACACTGCCACCTGCATCAGGAATGAGGCCTGGGCATCTCTAGTCTGGTGGTATTTATAACCCATCATCCATCCCTTCTGATTGGTTAATCCTCATCCAATCAAATTTCTGCTGTCCCAGCACCTTGTTTACAATCAAATTTCAGTTCTTAATTAGAGCACGATCTTTGTCTTCATTAAAATACTTTTCCTCTAGTTTTATTTCAATGGCTTCCTTCCCCAAGTGGTCCCAAATGTCATTGGCGTGGCACATTAGTTTTGCGCTGTTGAAGTCAATCCTATAACCATTGCAAATGCAATGTCCTGCTACCACCAATTTCTCTGGGTAACCCAATCAGATACGCCTCCTGTGCTACTCGATGCAGGTTTCCATCGTGTGCCCTGTCTGGCTGATATACGCTGCTCCACATTCACAGGGAATCCTGTAAATGCCAGCTGTTCTGAGTCCCAGGTAATCTTTGACCCACATAAGCTGTGATCTGAGCTTCCTTACAGGCTTGTGGAGGGTATTAATCTGGTATTGCTTCAGGATCCTGGTGATCCTTCCAGAAACCATGAAAATATAGGAAAGACAGGCATCAAGGAGTGCAGGAGATTTATTCATTTGGGTTACCTGGAGAAATTGACTTTAGCAGATCATTGCATTTGCCAGAATAGACATGCCCAGGCATCATTCCTGATGAAGATGGCAGTTTGTCATCGAAATGTTGATTATAATCGATACCTGTACCTGGCTATAAGCCTGAGAGGAGTTTATTCATCATGTATGCTGGGAAAGCATGAGATTCTTCATATTAATCTTTATTTGTAAGTGATTAAAGCAATGAACCATTTTTAAATATCTCTGATTATCTAGGTCTGAAGTAATTAGTGCTGGCAAGTCTCTGTGCTATGTGGGCCAACTACCAAAACAAGGACTCCGTGGTGATTGGAACCAAATGGTTGAAAAGGTAGATGTGGCCTCGAGAAAAGTGGGAGAGTGAGCACAGACAGTGGGGCAAATTGAGCACAATCCAGAACAGTGACTGGCTGGATAACTTGTGTCACTAATATGCTTGATTCAATGTATTGGAAAAGTTAGAATTTCACAGTGGGGATTTTATTATATTATGGAAGCTTTCAGATTGAAACTCGAAGTCAAATGTAAGGAGCTAAGCAGTAAGACTTTGGAGTTCCTTTACAGCAGTGGGGAATTGTCCCAATGTAACATTTAACTGTAACTGTTCTCAAGACAGCGGTGCGACACTGCGCAGCGGCCACTCCAGGAATGAATATCCGTTCTCTGTAATTAGGGGTGGTGTACAATCCTGATTTGATGGAGACGGACGTGTGAAGCACGGAGGAACATCTGGTGAAACTTTTGAAATTTAGCTCTTTCCCTGCCGCTGCTACTGTGTGATCGGAAAAATCTCCGGGAGGAAGGCCCCGAATCCTCAGCTTTGCCTGTTGCTTGGCAGCTGGTGCCGAGGTCGAAACGCTCGGCAGAGATGGCGCTTGGTGCTCGGTGTCGGAGGCTCGAAGTTTTCGGACGGACTCGGAGTTGGCTGTGGTCGGAGCTCCCAGAGTGCTGTATCGGCAAGCTGCGGCACTGGAGGTTCATGGCAGGAAGAGTTTTTCTTCCTTCTACCATCTGCGTGAGATGATGGGCTGTTGGGACTTTGAGACTTTCTTTTAAACTGTGCCATGGACTGCTCTTTATCAGATTACGGTATTGCTTTGCACTGTTGAAACAATGTGGTCTTTTTCAGTTAGTCTTTTATCAATTATGGTATTGTCTGCCCGGTTGAAACTATATGTTAACTATAACTATATGTAACTATGTGGTTTTGTGTAGGTTTTGTAGCTTTAGTTTTGTCTGATGGGTTTGTAGTTCCTTTCCGGGGAACGTGCTAAGACGGTAGCACAATATTGATACGCAGCAGCCTCTCCGGACTCTGGATTGGGGATTACCAAACATTATGTGGTTTTTCTTGTGTGGTCTGTTTTGTGCTTTTTTGTGAAATCATTCCAGAGAACGTTCTCTCATTTTTTGACTGCATTGTATTTGTGGTTTATAAATGACAATAAGCCGAATCTTAATCTGAATCTGAATCTGAACTTTTAACTGATTACTTGTGCATTTCTGTAGAACTGGTTTCAGAAGGAAATAAGTTTTGAGGTGAAAGCAAGTTTATTCATTGAAAGCAAATTCATTATCTTTAAAAAATAACATTATGATTCATATCATGTGAGGAGTCTGAAAAATGATGTGGAGAAAGGTGACTTTGGTTCCTCACAATTTCCACCTTGAGTTTTCTTTCTGTCATCCCTGGATCTGAGTAGAGTAATTGACAATGATTGATTGTTGTGCTTGATAGATAATTACATTACTGTGCAACAAACAACCAGAGTGAAAGGTCACTTCACAGAACATAGGTGTTTTGCATCCAGCAATTCACATCCTTCTGGAAGTGTAGCATCCCTGTTGCTTTTATTAATTGCTTGTTCTGTGGTTTATGAATCAAGAATTTAGTCCCTGTCTTACATTGACCACTGTTAACTCATTCACTACTTAAAGAACTATCACAACATGTGAACACAATTGTTTTGTAATATATTCTTGCTTTAACTGGTATTTTCTCCACTTTCCTTTTCAAATCTTTTTGTCTCTCTTACATTTCAGTCTTGTCCTTGATTTTTTTTGTTTTATGCATAACTTGGCATTCAGAAACATTTTAAATACTCTTAACATTTGCAAAGACCAAAAGTATGAAAGTAAAGAACCAACTAAAATTTCTAAAATGAATGAATTAATAAGTTAATTAATACAGCAAGCATAATTGAAGGAATTTTGGCAGATCTGAGTCTTCTGGATTCATGCACATGTGCTGGGAAATTTTAAAATTCACAACACTTTATCTGGTTAGGTGCTGTGCTTTTATGTGGAACTAGCAGCAATTACTGGCAAAATCTGGACAGCAACTTAGAGTGGTGCATCGCTTTAAAATTGAATCGATTTAAAATTGAATATAATCAATCTTCTTGTATTGATCTTGAGTAAGTGTACATAAGCTAGCATATAACTGAATCATTCTTTATAAGAACACCACATACTTAAAAATATTTTTTTTGCATATCTATTACTTGTTATTGGCTGTTTATATTAAAATCAGGATCAGAATCAGGTTTATTATCATCGGCATGTGACGTGAAATTTGTTAACTCAGCAGCAGCAGTTCAATGCAATACATAATATAGAAAAAGAAAAAAAACTAAATAAAATAATAATAATAATAAATAACTAAATCAATTACTATACATGTATTGAATAGATTAAAAATTGTGCAAAAAACAGAAACACTATATATTTAAAAAGTGAGGTAGTGTCCAAGGGTTCAGTGTCCATTTACGAATCAGATGGCAGAGCAGAAGAAGCTATTCCTGAATCGCTGAGTGTGTGTCTTCAGGCTTCTGTACCTCCTACCCAATGGTAACTGTGAGAAAAGGGCATGCCCTGGGTGCTACTATCTTCCAGTATTAAGTTGTGTATTTGACCAAGAATCTGGGTAATGACTTCAGTCATACCTTGCTCCTCAGGTGTCAAATTCTGTACACTAGGGCAAGATGCCTTACTCTTTTGAGGGACGCTGGAGGCCTGGAGCCAACAAAATTAGTCACAATTTAGAATTGAGTGTTAAACAGATGTATGAATTGGTCTTCTAATCTTTGTATTGAAAATTATGTAATCTTATCATAGAATTATTTATGACTGCCAAATGTTTAATCTCTAATCTACATATATATGTACTTTTTATTTAACTAATAAGAAGATTGATAAAGAAAGAAAGAATCTCTAATCTAATTGAGGCTCTCCTTCATTTTAACTCCATATAAATGTAATTAATTTTTCAGAGATTCAGAATTGTCTGTCACCAATAGTCTGAAAAGTCTACTATTCTGTAGCTGATATGCTTACAGTCATGAATTCAACTATTGTAGGACTTGCTTCTGACACTGAATTTTCTTCTAGACTTGGATTTTGTAACATTGAACATAGAACAATACACACAACAGCAGTCTGTTCTCCTCACCATGTGCAAAACTAATTAAACTAAGGCCACCTTATAAATCTAATGCCTTCTGCCTACTTATAAGAAGGAGGAGTAGAATTAGGCCATTCAGCCATCAAGTCTGCTCTACCATTTGACCATGGCTGAACTATTTTACTTTCAACACCATCCTCATGCCTTCTCCCTATAACCTTTCACACCCTGACATATCAATAATTTATCAATCTCCACCTTAAATACACCAAGTGACCTGGCCTCCAAACCTGCCTGTGGCAACATAATCCACAGATTCAGCACCTTCTAGTTAAGGAAATCCATCCTCATCTCCATTCTAAATTAATATCCGTCTGTTCTGAAATTGTTTCCTATGGTCTTAAACTTTCCCAGAAGGAGAAACATCTTCTCTAACATCAACTATATCTAGGCTTTTCAACATTTCATAGGTTTCAATGAGATCCCCACTCATTCTTCTGGATTCCAGTGAGTACAGGCCAAGGGCCATCAAATGCTACTTGCATGATAACCCTTTCATTCCGAGAATAATTTTTGTGAATCTCCTTTGAATGCACTCCAATGTCAGCACATCTTTTCTTAGATAAGGGGCATAAAACAGAACAATACTCCAAGTAGGGCCTCACCAGTGCCTTATAGAGCCTCAGCATCACATAGTTGATTTATATTCTAGCCCTCTGAAAAGGAATGCTGACATTACATTTGCTTTCCTCATCACAGGATCAACCTGCAAGTTAAGCTTTCAGGAATCCTGCATGAGGACTTCCAAGTCCAACTGCACTTGGGACTTTTGAATTTTCTCCCCATTTAGCAGATAGGCTATGCTTTTATTCCTTCTATCAAAATGTATGACTATACAGTTCACGACACTCTACCCTATTTGCTACTTTGCCCATTCTCCTAATCTGCCCATGTCCATCTGCATCTCCCTTCTTCATCAACACCACCGACCCTTCCACCCATCTTCTGTATCATTTGCAGATTTGGCCACAAGTCACCAATTCCATCATGCAAATCATTGATGTATAACATTAAAGGAAGCCGTCACAACACCAGTCTCTATGGAACACCACTAGTCGTTGGCAGCCTATCAGAAAAGTCTCACTTTATTCCCACTCTTTGCCTCATGCCTATCAGCCTATACTTTCTCCATGCTAGTATCATTCTGTAAATGCCATGGGCTCTTGTCTTGCTATGTAGCCTCATGTGTGGGACTTTGTCAAGGATCTTCTGACAATCCAAGTACACAATATCCACTGATATTCCTTTGTCTACCCAGCTTGTTAATTCCTCAAAGAATTCCAACAGATATGTCAGGCAAGATTTTCCCTGAAGGAAACCATGATGACTTTGGCATATTTTACCATGTGCCTATAAGTACAACAAAGCTTCATCCTTAACAATTGACTCCAACATCTTTCCAACCACTCAGACTAGACTAACTGACACATAATTTGCTTTCTTCTGCCTCCCTCTTGAAGGGTGGAGTGTGCATTGGTAATCATTTTCCAATGTTCCTTAGATTCAGGATCAGTTCCTGAAGATTGGAGAGTGGCTAATGTTATCCCACTTTTCAAGAAGGGAGGGAAGGAGAAAACAGAGAACTATCACCCTGTTAGCCTAACGTTGGTTGTGGGGAAGATGCTTGAGTCCATTATTAAGGACGAAATAGTGGCATATCTTGATGGCAGTAATAGCATTAGGCTGAGCCAGCATGGATTTGCCAAGGGCAAATCATGCTTGACTAATCTGTTGGAGTTTTTTGAGGGTGTAACAAGGATGTTAGACAAGGGTAAGCCAGTGGATGTAGTGTACCTAGATTTTCAGAAGGCATTCGATAAGGTGCCACATAGGAGATTGGTGAGTAAAATCAGAGCTCATGGCATTGGGGGCAGGGTTTCAACATGGATAGAAAACTGGTTGGCAGATAGAAAGCAAAGGGTAGCAGTGAATGGGTGTTTCTCGGACTGGCTGGAGGTGACTAGTGGGGTACCACAGGGCTCTGTATTGGGACCACAGCTCTTTATGATTTATGTCAACGATTTAGATCAGGGCATTGAAAACTATATCAGCAAGTTTGCTGACGATACTAAACTGGGTGGCAGTGTGACATGCGAAGAGGATGTTAGGAGAATACAGGGAGACTTGGATAGGCTGGATGAGTGTGCAGATACTTGGCAGATGTCATTCAATGTGAATAAATGTGAAGTTATCCACTTTGGAAGCAGGAACAAGAGGGCAGAGTATTGTCTGAATGGTGTAGAGTTAGGTAAGGGAGAAATGCAAAGAGACCTAGGAGTCCTAGTTCATCAGTCGATGAAGGTGAATGAGCAAGTGCAGAGGGCAAATGGAATGTTGGCCTTTGTTACAAGGGGAATTGAGTACAAGAGCAAGGATGTCCTTTTGCATTTGTACAGGGCCCTGGTGAGACCACACCTGGAATATTGTGTACAGTTTTGGTCTCCAGGTTTAAGGAAGGACATTCTGGCAATTGAGGAAGTGCAGCGTAGATTCACTAGGTTGATTCCTGGGATGGCAGGGCTGTCTTACGCAGAGAGATTGGAGAGATCGGGCTTGTACACATTGGAATTGAGGAGATTGAGAGGGGATCTGATTGAAACGTTTAAGATAATTAACAAATTTGATAGGATTGAGGCAGGAAATATGTTCCAGATGTTGGGAGAGTCCAGTACCAGAGGGCATGGATTGAGAATAAGAGGTCAGTTATTTAAAACAGAGGTGAGGAAGAGCTTCTTCTCCCAGACAGTTGTGGAGGTGTGGAATGCACTGCCTCGGAAGACGGTGGAGGCCAATTCTCTGGATACTTTCAAGAAGGAGCTAGATAGATATCTGATGGATAGGGGAATCAAGGGATATGGGGACAAGGCAGGGACTGGGTATTGATAGTGAATGATCAGCCATGATCTCAGAATGGCAGTGCAGACTCGCTGGGCCGAATGGTATACTTCTGCACCTATTGTCTATTGTCTATTGTCCATTGACATTTGCAATTTTCCAGTCTTCCAGAACCATGCCAGAATCTAGTGAGTCTTGTAAGATCATTACTAAATCTACCTCTTTCAGAACCCTGGGGTGGAGTCCATCTTGTCCAGGTGACTTGTATACCTTCAAACCTTTCAGTTTCCCAAGCATCTTCTCCCTAGTAATGGCACCGGGACTCACTTCTGCAACCCGACAACTCTCGAACCTCTGCCATACCGTTAGTGTCTTCCACAGTGAAGATTGATGCAAAATACCTATTCAATTCATCTGCCATTTCCTTGTTCCCAATTACTACCTCTCCAGCAACATTTTCCAGTGGTCCAATATCTACTGTTTGCTCTCTGTTACTCTTTATATATCTGAAAAATACTTTTGGTATCCTCTTTGACATTATTGGCAAGTTTACCTTCAGATTTAATCTTTTCACTCCATATAGCTTTTTTCAGTTGTATTCTATTAGTTTTTAAGATCTTCTCAATGCTCTAACTTCCCACTAATTTTTTGATGTATTATATGCTGACTCTTTCGCTTTTATGTTGGCTTTGATTTTGCTTGTCAGCCAAGGTTGCATCATCCTGCCTTTAGAATACTACCTCTTTGGGATATACCTATCCTGCACCTTCTGAGTTGCTCGCAGAAATGCCTGCTAATCCTGCTCCCTTACCTTAAGCTCCCAAATTAAATCTGTTCCATTGTACAGCACACAATTCAGAATAGTTATCCCCTAGTTGGGTCACCTGCAAGCTGCTCTAAAATGCCAGCTCATCGGCATTCTACAAATTTTCTCTCTTGAGATCGAAAATCAATACCAACCTGATTTTTCCAATTGAACTGCATATTGAAATCCCCCAATGCTATTGTAGCATTTCCCTTTTGACATGCATCTTCTGTCTCTTGATATAATTTGTAGCCCACATCCTGGCTACTGTTTAGAGGTCTGCATATAACTCCCATCACTTCCATTAATGTAACATGAACATTAACTTCCCTAACTTCTGTTAATGCCCCTGCTCCCCTTCTTATCCCATCCCTGATTTATTTATTTTCCCCCTCTCCCCTTTTTGTTCTCTCTCTGCCCATCTCTGCCTGTTCTCCGTCTCCCTCTGGTGCTCCCCTCCACCTTTCTTTCTCCCTAGGCCTTCTGTCCCATGATCCTTTCCCTTCCTCAGCTCTGTATCACTTTTGCCAACCAGCTTTCTAGCTCTCAGCTTCACCCCACCCCATCCAGTCTTCTCCTATCATTTCACATTTCCCGCTCCCCCTCCTACTTTCAAATCTCTTACTATCTTTCCTTTCAGTTAGTCCAGACGAAGGGTCTCAGCCTGAAACATCAACAGTGCTTCTCCTTATAGATGCTGCCTGGCCTGCTGAGTTCCACCAGCATTTTGTGTGTGTTGTTTGAATTTCCAGCATCTGCAGATTTCCTTGTGTTAGGTTTTTTTTTAACTTTGTTCTACCCAGAAGGGTTCTACATTTTCTTATCCTATGTCATCTCTTTCGTAGGATCTGATTTCATATTTTGCCAATGAAGCCACACACCTTTCCTTCTTCTACTTACCTGCCTGCCTGTCCTATCAATGATCCATACCTCTCTATTTTCTGCACTTTTATGTGTATCTAAGAGCTTCTTAAATACCTCCATTGTATTTGCCTCCACACCTTCTCCTGGCAGCTGATTCTAGGTGTCCTTCACTTTCTTTGTCAAAAAATAACATGCCCAGCCTCTTGTTTATCCAACATCTTTTAACACATGTCCTCTAAGCAGCATCATGGTAAATCTCTTCCGCACCCTCTTTAAAGCCTGCACTTTGTTCCTATAATGGTGCAGCTGAAAATTAATGCAATACTCGAAGAAGCCTAACTGGAGTTTATGAAACTGCAACATAGCTTCCTAACTCTTGAACTCAGTGTCTCAAGTAAGAAAGGCAGGCATACCACACACATTTACTGCCCTGTCAACTGCACAATCACTTTCATGGAGCTATGGACTTTCTGTACATCAAATCCCACTGTATAGCACATGTTTTAGGTAGTCCAGCTGAATTATTATACATAATTTAACCTGCATTATTTCAAGGTCTGATTTTTCTAATCTTGTACAGATGTTGTAATAGCTGAATGCAATGTGTACTCTGAGTTGGGCTTGCGCTTAACATTTGCAGCTAGCAACCATACTTCCAGTCACCCCTGTCACTTTTGATTTTGGACAACAAAATATTGAAACTCAAGCTGAAGATAAAAAAGGAGAGTATGCTGCATGTGAACTGAGATGAACATATCAGACTTCATGTCTTCCAGGACTAGGGATCAGGAGATCACAGTTCTATTTTAATCTATGCAGATTAAAGACAGATTGATCACAATTACATGAATTAAATCAATAGTCTTAAAATAACAATCCACTGTATTTACTAATTTTTATCAGGCAATTGCTGTGTCCATAAGATCACATTAATTAAAATGTATGAGAATTCAAGTACGTTCCATATTTTGATTTATGATGGTAGTGACTAGAACATAATCTTACATGTAGGGATATTTCATCCACGGAGTTTAAAATCCTTCTCTTCGTCCTTTTAACAACAGTAAAAAACAAAGGCAGCAGACCCGAAATTTTGCAACCCATAGGTGTCCAAGTCCCTTTGGTATAGGGGTGCAAGGATGCCACATTCCTCCATCATTAATACCTACACATTGTGCTTGGTAGAATCAGCATAAATTGGGCTCTGTATTTGCTAATGTGTCTCATTTAGTACCACTGCATTCTCTGGCTTGTGCTCACTATAAGTTGAATGTCAATGCAGAACAACTATCAAGAAGTAGTTTGTCATTCCAGAACATTATTCCTTTCACGCGGGGTTTGCAAGTATTCAGTGGATCCAGATGCCAAGGACAATTAAAAATAAAAGCCACTTTTTTAGAATAAAAGTCAAAAATTATTGAGATGTAATTATTACCACTGGACTATATTGTATTATACCATGGAATGGAGGACTTCAGAAATAGAAACATGGAAACATAGAAAACCTACAGCACAATACAGACCCTTCAGCCCACAAAGCTGTGCTGAACATACCCTTACCTTAGAACTTACCTATGCTTACCCATAGCACTCTATTTTTCTAAGCTCCATATATCCATCCAGGAGTCTCTTAAAAGACCTTATTGTTTTCGCCTCCACCACCATTGCAGTCAGCCCATTCCACACACTCACCACTCTCTGCGTAAAAAACTTACCCCTGACGCCTCCTCAGTATCTTCTTCCAAGCACCTTAAAAATATGCCCTCTCATGCTAGCTGTTTCAGCCCTGGGGAAAAGCCTCTGACTATCCACACGATCAATGCCTCTCATTATCTTGTACACCTCTATTAGGTCACCTCTCATCCTCCGTCGCTCTTAGGAGAAAAGGCCGAGTTCACTCAACCTATTCTCATAATCCAGGCAACATCCTTGTAAATCTCCTCTGCACCTTTTCTGTAGTTTCCACATCCTTCCTGTAGTGAGGCGACCAAAACTGAGTACAGTACCCCAAGTGGGGTCTGACCAGGGTCCTATATAGCTGCAACATTACCTCTTAGCTCTTAAACTCATTCCCACGATTGATGAAGGCCAGTGTACCATATCCCTTCTTAACCACAGAGTCAACCTGTGTAGCAGCTTTAAGTGTCCTATGGACTCGGATCCCAAGATCCCACTGATCTTCCACACTGCCAAGAGTTTTACCATTAATTCTATATTCTGCCATCAAATTTGACCTACCCAAATGAACCAGCTCACACTTATCTGGGTTGAACTCCATCTGCCACTTCTCAGCCCAGTTTTGCATCCCATCAATGTCCCGCTGTAATGTCTGACAGCCCTTCACACTATCCACAGCACCTCTAACTTTTGTGTCATCAGCAAGTTTACTAACCCATCCCTCCACTTTCTCATCCAGGTCATTTATAAAAATCACGAAGAGTAAGGGTCCCAGAACAGATCCCTAAGGCACACCACTGGCCACGGGCCTCCATGCAGAATATGACCCATCTACAACCACTCTTTGCATTCTGTGGGCAAGCCAGTTCTGGATTCACAAGGCAATGTCCCCTTGTATCCCATGCCTCCTTACTTTCTCAATAAACCTTGCATGCCTTATCAAATGCCTTGCTAAAATCCATATGCACTGCATCATGGCTCTACCTTCATCAATGTGTTTAGTCACATCCTCAAAAAATTCAATCAGGCTCGTAAGGCAAGAGCTGCCCTTGACAAAGCCGTGCTGACTATTCTTAATCATGTTATGTCTCTCTAAATGTTCATAAATCCTGCCTCTCAGGATCTTCTCTATCAACTTACCAACCACTGAAGTAAGACTCACTTGTTTATAATTTCCTGGGCGATCCCTACTCCCTTTCTTGATTAAGGGAACAACATTCACAACTCTCCATTCCTCTGGAACCTTTCCCTTCCTCATTGATGATGAAAAGATCATTGCTAGAGGCTCAGTAATCTCCTCCCTCACTTCCCACAGTAGCCTGGGGTACATCTCATCCAGTCCTGGTGACATCTCTAACTTGATGCTTTCCAAAAACTCCAGCACATCCTCTTCCTTAATATTTACATGCTCAAGCTTTTCAGTCCACTGTAAGTCTTCCCTACAATCACCAAGGTCCTTTTCCGTACTGAATACTGAAGCAAAGTATTCATTAAGTACCTCTGCCATCTCCTCCAGATCCATACACTTTTCCACTGTCACACTTGATTGGTCCTATTCTCTCACATGTTATCCTCTTGCTCTTCACATACTTGTAGAATGCCTTGGGGTTTTCCTTAATCCTGCTCACCAAGGCCTTCTCACGGCCCCTTCTGTCTCTCCTAATTTAATTCTTAAGCTCCTTCCTGCTAGCCTTATAATCTTCTACATCTCTATCATTTCCTAGTTTTTTGGAAAGGATCAGATTTGCTTGTCTTGTTTCCCCTGGAGTGCAGGATGCTGATGAGGTCAATAAATTTATAAGAGGTAGAGATAAGGTGAATTTGAAAAGTTTATGTTTAAGGTGAAAGAAAAGAATGTTAAAGAGGATTTACGCAGTACATTTTATGCACAGAGAATTTGCTGACAGAGTAAGTGGAGGAATCAGACAGAATTGCTACATGTAAAAGACATATAGGCAGGCACTTGGATAGATAAGATGTCGAAGGATGTGTAGCCAATGCAGGCAAATGTGATTAATGTAGATGGGCAAACGGACATGGTAGGTAGAAGTCAGATTTTGTGCTGAACAGCTCTGACTCCAACCTAATAACTGCACACAGATTATACAAGCTAGGTAATAGATTGCACTGTAAAGCACCAATTTATGTCAGCAAGGGAGGATTAGAGCATTGCAAGACATGAGACATCATTAGGTACACAATGACGCAGATAAAACTTCTGGTACACTGTGATGAATTGCAAACGTGAGTCCGTGGCCTATTTCTCGCTAGGAACAATTATACTTGAAGATTATTAACAGTACACGCTAATCTAGGTTAAATACAATGTTGTGCAGTGTTTTCACATACAGGAGCTTGCTGCTTATTTAAACCTGCTTTAAGAGGGTTGATTCCAGCAAAAAGAGCTGCAGAGAAGATGTCAAAACAACCCTGAAGATGATGTCATTCATTCTCATTCTGTCTGCAATGACTTCAGTCATTTTAAGGCCAGGTGGAGGTCAGGTTCTTCCCTGCTGAGAGAAAAATAATTAGATGCAGAGTTGCCACCAGACACTGTCACTTGCCTCTTAATGGTAACAGTCTGGGTTCATTTCACTCTTGGACACATGTCAATTAAGGAAAGCAACAAGGGGGAAGAAAACCATCAAAGAAATATTGTTTGTCCTCAAGGGACAGAATAACTTAATCAAAAGAATCACAACTTTCAAAACTATTCACTTTGGATTAGGCTCAGCTACTTGATAATAATAAAAATAATAATAACAGAAGTGCCTACTTAAATCCCTGAGATCCACAGTAAATGGAAACTGAAATAGCTGTGGCATGTCCTTCAGTGAAACTTCAGCTTACTTTGTAGCTTCACATGGTTATCTTCTCAGCAATGCTGCTGGCATTTTTAGGTGCCATCTATCTTTCTGTTTTGATGCTCCTGTGTAAGCCAATGCCAGGAGGTGTATAGATCACTATGCATAAAGGAGGCGACAGGTGCCTTGTTAGTTAAGATAAACAATGCTCAGCCGTAATGATTTGAGATCGAAACACACTGCTAGTGTGTCAAGCTAGTAAGAACCAGACTATGATGCTGCTATTAAATTTTTGTAATGTCCATCAGATTTCCACAAAATAATTATGCACACTACCCAATGCTCAGTTATCCATCTTCAGTCTAACAAGAACTCATGTTCCTCATTTGTTAAGAAAATCTGCATTTAATCTAAAACTGATCCTTCTTTCTGAGTTTTTTGTAAGTATATAAACACAATTACCTATAAGCAAAATTCTGCATTTGCTGAAAATCTGAAGACAAAAAGACCAGAAAATGCTGGAAGTACTTAGCAGTTCAGAGAGCTTCTGTGGAGAGATAGGTGCTGTCTGAAGTAGCCAATGATTTCTGTTTAGAGAACAGCACAGATTTTTGGATTGCACGTGAGATATGTTCTGTGTTTGAACTCAGTGATTTCAGTTCTGTTCTGTAAGTTACCGACTAGACACTTTCAGTGAGCCTGCAGATGAATCCGACAGCCTTCAATGCCCACATAGTAAATGACAAGTAATAGAGGTGCTTGTTCAAGAATGGAACTGCTATGATACACATTCCATGAGCACCACCTTGGTCATGCCATGGGCAATAGTGCATTATTGGATAAATAATTATGGCAATTACAGTCCACATGAATACCCAAGGAAAAAACATGTTATTTTTTTTGTGAAGTGGTTATTCCTAGAAATTCTTCAGAGACATTGTATCCTATATCTAGACTGTTTTGATAACAACTGTATCAGATCAGCTCTTCAGATTCAGGATTATTGAAATTGTTATGGGCAGAGAAAAGGCAGATGATGTTTAATCCAAGCAAGCCTGAGATGTTGCACTTTTGGAGAGGGAAAGTATACCCTAAGATCATAAACCATAAGATATAGGGGCAGAGTTAGGCCATTTGGCCCATTGATTCTGGTCAACCATTTCATCATGGCTGATCCAATTTTCCTCTCAGCCCCAATCTCTTGCCTTCTCCCATATCCCTACATGTCCTGACCAATCAAGAATCTATCAACCTTCATATTAAATATACATAAATTATTGGCCTCCACAGCTACATGTGGAAAAGATTCCACAGATTCACCACTCTCTGGTAAAAGAAATTCCTCTTCACCTCCATTCTGAAAGGATGCACCTTTATTCTGAGCCTGTGCCCTCCCACCATAGGAAACATCCTCTGCACATCTACTCAATCAAGGCCTTTCACCATTCAACAGGTTTCAATGAGGTCACCCCTCATTCTTCTGAATACTAGTGAACGCAGACCCAGGGCCATCTGACATTCTTCATATGACAAGCCATTCAATCTTGGAATCATTTTCATGAACCTCCTTTGAACCCTCTCCAGGTTTAGCACCATAGCTGCAACCACCTCCCCCTCCATCCCCACCTTCATGGTGGGATCCTTTATGATATTGCTGGGCTTTCTCCAGCAAAATTCAGTGTATTGAATTGAGCTTATTTAAATCTTACATCTGTCCCACGATGTGAGGGAGTAAAAATCTTTGCATTATGACTCTGTCACGATGTACGGATGGGAATTTATAAGACTACTGGCTTGTAGAAAGAAGCTGCCCTGCAGCCTGTTGGGCCTGGCTTTGATGCCGTGGTACCGCTTGGCAGACGGGAAGCAGCTGGAACAGTTCATGTTTGGGGTGACTGGTGTCCCCGATGATCTTCCAAGCCTTCTTTACACACCTGCTGCTGTAAATGTCCTCAGTGGAGGAAGGTTCACATTCTCAGATGCGCTAGGCTGTCCGTACCACTCTCTTCAGTGCCCAGTGATCAAGGTTGGTGCAGTTCCCATACCAGACGGTGATACGGACAGTCAGGATGCTCTCGGTGGTGCCCCTGTAGAAGGTCTTGAGGATTTAGGGGCTCATGTTGAATTTCTTCAGTTGCCTGAGGTGGAATAGTTGCTGATCTACGTTTTTTGCCACACAGCTGGTGTGCACATTTCAGGTGAGATAATCGGTGATGTATATACTGAGGAACTTGAAACTACTCACCTTGTCAACTGCAGTCCCATTGATGTTGATCAAGACAAGCCTGTCTCCATTCTTCCTGTAATCTACAATCAGCTCCTTTGGTTTTTGGACATTGAGAGAGAGGTTTTTATCTTGGCATCACTGTGTCAGGGTGTTAACCTCGTTTTTGTAGGCCGTATCATCACTGCTAGAAATAAGGCCGATCACTCTCATATCATCTGCAAATTTGATCAACAGATTGGAGCTGTGTGTGGCAGCACAGTCCTGGGTGTAAAGGGAGTAGAGAAGGGGACCCAGGACACAACCCTGTTGTGAGTCAGAGGGCAGAGGTCAGGGAGCTCATCCTTAACAATCTGATACGAAGTTTAGAATATAGTTGTGTATTTAGTATTTTAGTAATATTGTAAATATATTGTATGAATAAGCTTCCTTTGTTTACATAATTCATTATGGGTTATATCTAAAAGTGTGTGAATGGCATCATTATGCCATCACATCTTAAGTTCATAACTCATTAAAGCTAAACAAAGTGTACATGTATCTCCCAGCTCCCATTGTTTTTCTTTCGATTAGTCTTGGAGTTAGAAAACATAACAGTGGCAACGAGAAAGTTTTAGAGACAACTATCTACCTGTTGAAGCATACTAAGATGTTAGAGTTAAAAATCAGCACAGCGTGTGTTTTTTTCACTGCAGCATGGGGAGAAAAGCAGCTTAGTCTTTTTTTAAGAAAGGCATAAAATGGTGGAAATTCATGGGTTCAGGACCAGGTGACAATAGTCATAAATTTAAAAATAAAGCAGAAATGTCTGGCTACATTGGAACAATATTCATATTTGCACAACAGAAAACTAGGTGATATATTCTGAACGAATTGAGTAGTATTTTAAAGCAAGTGGAATAGCTGAGAAATGATTGCTGGTTTTACTGAGTATTATAGGTGTAAGAGCATAAAGTTTGCTTAGAAGTTTGACTGCTCCAAAATGAGCTTTGCTGATATCATGAAAGTGATGCAGGAACATTTAGAACCAAAACCATTGTTGATGGCCTCCTGCTCTACTCACTTTATACCTATGATTATATGGTTAAGCACAGCTCCAATGTTATATTCAAGTTTGCTGACAACACCACTGTTGTTGGCCAAATCAAAGGTGTGATGAATCAGCATTTAGGAGTGTGATTGGAAATCTGGCTGAGTGGTGTCATAACAACAATCTCTTTCTCGATGTCAACAAGACCAAGAAGCTGATTATTGACTTCTGGAGACGGAAACCAGAGGTCCATGAGTCAGTCCTCATTGGAGGGTCAGAGTTGGAGAGGGTCAACAACTTTAAATTCCTCCGTGTTATTATTTTGGAGGACCTGTCCTGGGCCTAGCACATAAATGTAATTACGAAGAAAGCACCACAGCATCTCTACTTTCCTAGAAGTTTGTGAAGAGTTGGCATGACATTGAAAACTTTGACAAACTTCTACAGATGTGTAATGGAGAGTGTATTAGTTGGCTGTATCACAGCCTGATATAGGAACATTAATGCCCTTGAACAGAAAATCCTACAAAAAGTAATAGATCCACGTCCACAGGTATACCTCTCCCCACCACTAAGCACACCTATACAAAGTATTATCACAGGCAAGCAGCAACCATCATCGGGAGCCTCCACCACCCATGCCATGCTCTCTTCTCACTGCTGCCATCAGGAAGAAGGTGCAGAAATGTTAGGACCCTCACCACCAGGTTCAGGAATAGTTATTACCCCTCAAGCATCAGGCCATTGAACCAAAGGGGATAACTTCACTGACCTTTGCTTGTCCCATCATTGAAATTTTCCCCCAACCTACGGACTCACTTTCAAGGATTCTTCATCTTATGCACTCGATATTTATTTATTGCTTACTTATTATTATTTCATTCTTTCTATACATGCAGTTTAAACAGACATAATGTTACTGCTGAGGCAGGGACTCAGATACATCAGATCAATGCAGGTTTAAATTCAAAATGTGCAGAAAATGCAAAAAAAGTAGGACATACAAAGAGCATGTCGAGTAGACAAAATAAATGGTCTGCACAGAGAAAACAAAAATATATGAAATAAGGTTGTAGTTTCAAAAAGAGCACCATTGCATGCTGTTGATGAAAAATCTGATAATTTTGAGAGTGACACAGTCTTGAGATCTACACCATGAAAGCTAGCAGGAGACAAGCAATACGGTTACACCAGAAGTGAACAGCAAATTAAATGAAATGGAATTTTACACTGACTCAGCTGTTTCAGTCATTGCACAAAATGAGTTTGAATGGCATTTCAAAGATACTGAACTGAAGTCTGCAAATATCCACCTAAGGATTTATACTGGAGAAAAGCTAACTTCTGTGGGAAGTTTGTAACAGTGAATGTACTGCAGTCAATAAGCCATATTGGGCTTGTGTTAAAATCAAGACATGAACAGCATACACCACCACGTCATAAGTGCATACCTCACAGATTAGGTTTTAGAGTTACAAAATATAACATATTTGTCCTTGATGGTGGATAGGCTGGTGTCGCTGATGCACTGGGCAGTTTTATCGACCTATTATAGACCCCTCCGATCCAATTTCCATTCCACACTCTGATGCAACATGTGGACAGTGGCGAATATTGATGTGCACAGTCCATATCCCTTCAGCCTCCTCAGAAAGTAAAGATATTGGTGAGCTTTCTTGACTGTGGGTGATATGTTCCTGGACCGTGTACTGTGCAATCAGATTTGTGGGTTTGTGGAGTGGGGACAGAAGACACTCTGTATTGGTATGAAAGCTAACCATCTATTTACTGGACAAGATGAACACGACGTCACACCCAG
Source organism: Hypanus sabinus (assembly GCF_030144855.1). Taxonomy (NCBI): domain Eukaryota; kingdom Metazoa; phylum Chordata; class Chondrichthyes; order Myliobatiformes; family Dasyatidae; genus Hypanus; species Hypanus sabinus. The sequence goes on along the minus strand of NC_082708.1, from coordinate 88,800,421 downwards.
TTACTAATACTTCTCTGAAGACTGCTCTGGGGCCCTATCTCAGTGCTGCACATTTCCAGTGCTCCATCAGTGAGCCCCCGAAGCAGAGGTGGCTGGGTGCTTTCACCTCTACCTGCACCATGAACGCTTCAGCCTGTGGAAGAGCTCAAGGGGTCATGAGGTGTGTGAAGTTAACATTACCAGAGAGAAGGTTTTTGACAAACTGAAAGGTCTGAAGGGAGACAAGTCATCTGGACCAGATGGTGTACATACCAGAGTTCTGAAAGAGGTGGCAGAAGAGATCATGGAGGCACTTGTAATAATCTTTCAAGAATCACCAGACTCTGGAATGGTTCTGGAAGACTGGAAAATTGCAAATGTCACTTCACTCTTGAAGAAGGAAGAGAAGCAGAAGAAAGGAAACTATAAGCCTGACCTCAGTGGTTGGGAAGATGTTGGAGTTGATTATTAAGGATGAAGTCTCAGTGTACTTGAAGGCTCATGATAAAATAGGCCATGGTCAGCGTGGTTTCCTGAAGGGAAAATCTTGCCTGACAGATCTGTTGGAATTCTTTGAAGAAATAACAGGCAGGAAAAACTATTGATGTTGTGACTTGGATTTTCGGAAGGCCTTTGACAAGGTGCCACACGAGGCTGCATAACAAGCTACAAGCTCATGATATTACAGGAAAGATTCTAGCATGGATAAAACAGTAGCTGATTGGCAGGAGACAAAGAGTGGAAATAAAGGGAGCCTTTTCTGGTTGGCTGTTGGTGTCTAGTGGTGTTCCACAGGGGTCTGTGTTGGGACTGATTCTTTTTACATTATATGTCAATGAGTTGGATAATGGAACTGATGGTTTTGTTGAAAGATTTGCAGATGTTCTGAAGATAGGTGAGGGACAGGTAGTTCTGAGGAAGTAGTGAGGCTACAGAAGCACTGAGACAGATCAGGAGAATGAGCAAAGAAATGGCAGATGGAATACAGTGTCAGGAAGTGTATGGTCATGAACTTTGGTAGAAGAAATGAAAGGGTTAACCGTTTACTAAATGGGGAGAAAATACAAAAACTGAGGCATAAAGGGACTTGGGAGTCTTGTGCAGGATTCCCCAGAATTTGCAGATTGAGTCTGTGGTGAGGAAGGCAATTGCAATGTTAGCATTCATTTCAAGAGGACGAGAATATTCACAAGGATGTAATGTTGAGACTTCATAAAGCACTGGTGAGGCCTCACCTGAAGTATTGTGAGCAGGTTTGGACCCCTTATCTAAGAAGGGATGTGCTGAAACTGGAGGAAGTCCAAAGGAGCTTCACAAAAGTGATTCCAGGATCATATGAAGAGCGTTTGATAGCTCTGGGATTCAGAAGAATGAGGGGTGATCTATTGAATGGTGAAGGTCATGATAGAGTGCATGAGGAGAGGATGGTTGCTATGGTGAGTGAGTCTAAGTCCAGGGGAAACAGCATCATACTGAGACAAGGAGGAATTTCTTTGACCAAGGAGTGGTGGATCTGTGGAATTTGTTGCCACAGGCAGCTGTGGAGACCAAGTATTTATGTATTTTTAAGGCAGAGGTTGATGGATTCTGTATTGATCAGTGCCTGAAGGGATATGGGGGGGGAAGGCAGGAGATTGGGACTGAGAGGAAAATTGGATCACCATAATGAAATGGCGGAGAAGACTCGATGGGCTAAATGGCCTAATTCTGCTCCTATATCTTATGCTCTTATGCAGTGGCCCTCAACCACCTCAACAAGGAAACTATATGATTTGTCAATATGAAACGATATGAGTCAGCTGCACCTTTCCTCATTCCCTGTCACGCCCACTGTTGAACTTGAACCCACGCGAGGTCATCAGTCACCTAAACGCAGTGATACCCTCGCGCCAGAGATCACTGGTTGGCCTCAGGTAACCGGCGACCTTCCGCGATTGGTGAGAAGTGCCGTTGCTACTGGCCTGGAGTGTGGACAGATGGGTACTGTCTCTAAACCTGCTTAGCACACTGAATGTTCGTGGGGAACCTGGTGCTAAAATATTTGCAGACAACCTAATTCGGGCTCAGGGATTTGTAAGTAGCAAAGCAGCTACCTCGCTGCGATCTACTGAAAGTCATCCCTCAAGCCAATCTTTTAGCAGCCAATAGATCCTACCTACCTACAAGGTTGGGAGGGGTGCCCTGTTGCACTTCTCGCTCGGTTGGTCACTCTCTCCGGACTGCGACCGCCGCAGCCCCGGTACGGGGACCTCCAGCCCTTACCTTGTCCTCTCACTGGTGTGTTGCAATGATTTTATATGTTCAAATGAGGAAAATATGTGTTTAATATCCAAACGTTACTTAAAATGTTATGATGCTATTGACTTATAAGTGAGTTATAATTGACTTATCACTATGTTCATGCGAGGAAAATATGTGCTGTGTGTTTAATATTAAATTTGTTAGATAAACCCTTTTAGAAACGAAATTGAGTGTATTAGCCATTTATGAGTGACATATAGTTGACTTATCACCTATATTCCGGTCAATATTAACACCAACACTGCCACCCCCCCCCCCCCCCCCACCCCAGCTGGTCCGCAAGAATATTGTCAATATTAAACCAGTCCGCGGTGCAAAAACGGTTGGTGACCCCTGGTCTTATGTACTTACGGTCTCCTTAAATGGGCCAATTGCAGCCACCATGGAGGAGTGGCTTTCGATAAACAGTTAAGATTGACACTTACTCCAACATATCACTCCTCAAAAGATGTGATACTATGATACCCAGTCCACAGGCTAGTTTGACCCTATTGGCACCCTACTATGCTACATACAAAACACCACATTATGGTATCCAGAATTATCATTCACCTGTTGCTACTCAGTGTTCTACAGTAATCCACCAACCTCCCAGTGCCCCGTTGTCTTAATGTCTGGCTGATGCATATGCAAATGTCTCATGGCCATCATTTTGCAAAGGTGTGATTTTAACTTCAATTTTCTGCTTTCAGTTTACAATCTACAGTAAGAACAGAGGACTGGTTCTTGCTTGAAATAACATCTGCTACATTCACATAACTCCAGAACACACCCTATCACGTCCTCCTCTTGTGCACTGGACAGTAACCAGTCCCAGGAAGGCCTAATTTTAAGGAGGGTCTAAGCAAGTAGGGCAGTGAAAATGCCCTTTCTTTCACCAATTGCTAATCCACCATGCCCGGTTGTGTACCTACATATACACTATCTAACTTTCCTAACTGATTCTCTACAAGACTGAGCAGAGATAGCAATAAAATGTTCCAGAAATGTGAACGCATTTGTCCTTTCAATTTCATCCATTTTTAAAATGCAGCTTGGTCAGTCATGTGGTTGGTGCCTGCTTCCCTGCCGGCCCACTGCCCCTTGATCACTTCCTCATCTTCCCCCCTTCAAGCTCTGATGGCTAAAACCATCAGGGACTGTCAGTATTTCCCCAGTTGACAGGGTCAAGGCAAGGCAATTTTGTTTCAGGTTCACAGGCAGCAGCTCACATTGACAGAAGATCGTCAGAAGCATCTGATAACTAGTTGATTCCCAGATTAAAGATTTCTTTAGCCTGGTGTAGTAGATCTGTGGAATTCATCACCATGGACTATTGTAGAGGTCAATTCACAGAGTATATATAAAGCAGAGGTTGATAAGTTCTTGGTTAGTCAGGATATCAAAGGTTATGGGGAGAAGGCTGAAGGACGTAGTTGAGAAGGATAATAAATCAGTCATGATGGAATGGCAGAGGAGACTCAATGGGCTGAGTGGCATGACTCTGCTCCTATGTCTTATGGTTTTTAACCAGTCTCTCAATCTACTGGAGGGTTTGGGGTAGTCTGTGTTTGAATAGCAGCAAGGACCTCACTCCAGTGATACACCCCACCCTTTCCCAGACACAAATAAGCTGGCCTAACCACTCAATGGACTCAGTTTATTTGTGTTCACTCCCCTTTCAGGTTGTTGTGGCTGTCTTCAGATGCTATATGCAATTTCTTCGCTTTTTCTCGGTCTGCCTTGCCATTTAGGTTGTGGAACGAACCAGGGTTGAAACTTGATTTCCTTCCCATCTATCTTCCCAATATCTGTTTATTCTCATTGATATAGCTATTCCTTTACCTTCCCGAGCCAGCCTCCTGTACGAGGTACCATTACCGTCCTATTTGCACTTGTTATTTTTGGCTTGCTGTCACACTTTCACTGTGTATTCTGTAATTGTATTCTCTGTCTTTTACATTTCAATCAGGAGCTTGAAGGTCATTAATTTAATTTCTTGTAATGAGATTGTTAGTGAAATGACTCACTTTGTCTGTCTTCTCTCATAGGTTCTCTATGGTCAGCAATGGTGAATTTTCATTTCCATTTTACTCAACACATGCTGAACTTCAAGCATAATCTGCATTTGTATTCTTGGAGACAGGAATGCCATGAATCCTAGTGACTCATTTACATTTTATGACACACACTGTGACTATGTCTCCACTTTGCAAAATTTTTTCCTAAAGAATTAAAACTCAATCAGTGTGTTGACAATATATATACATAATATATTTATAATTTTAAATATATTATTATTTATATATATATAACTTACGGAATATTCCTGTTAAGAAAAAGCAACCTTGCAGTTCACTCCCTAAGTGTTCCAATCACCTCCAAAAAACAAGTTTCAAATTCCTTGTCTGAGTATGCACAAATCACCAGCTTCCAAAGATGCCAATTTAACTCTGAAATGTGAGCATTGTATATCTGGAACAGAGATGCAGAAATTTCCATCACCTTAACCTGGATTCCACATGGCCAATGTGGAACCTGGGTCTCTCTTTAAAATCAATTCTATAGAACGCAAATAAAGAACACAAACACAGGTAAGACTAAAGAAAAATCCATGCTGTAGCTTTCTTCCTTCAGAACCTGGGCAAGTAACTGCCAAACTTAAAACAGTCCATTTCCACAGTGGAAAACTTTAACACACTTTCCAAAGAGCAAAGGGAAAGCAAAGACAGCTGGATGGGGGCCCCTAACACACTAACACATTTACAAACCTCTTATATTCACAGCATTTTGAAAAATAGTGCTCCTGCAAATTCACTTCACCATATAGCAAAATATACCAACTGCTCACCTATTCCACTGAAGCATCAGATTACAATATCAAATGACTAAACACTTGATATCCTTTGCACTCAATCAGTCATACACACAGATACATTCACTCTCATGCTCAAGTGAACTCACATATGGCCACATCTCATACAACACTTGAGACAGACGAAACCCTCACGCTTTAAAACATTTCAGAAAATAACTTGATCTTAAAGTTTAAACCATTACTGAAATATTAGGCAACTGTGCTGCTGTAGCCAAGAAGCTCACTATGGTCACAGCCAGCCCACAATCCTCTAGCAGATAACTACCACCATCATACACAGCTGTGATGAAGGCCCCTTGGCAAAGGGTTTTAATCCCTTTTTCCACTGTGCTCCACTCCTCCCAGGACAGTAATTTTCATTTGAAGTACTGAAGCGTAACCACCCCTGTCAATCAATCTAATGGGATGCAGGCAATGTTCTCAACATATTATTTATCACATGAAAGGATGACAGCACAACCCCACTCCCACCCAATGGCACTGTTGGACAAACTCACTCCAGCATTTCTTACATCCCAGGAGAGAAAAGGTTCCCTTGGGTTCCGCTTAAACCTGTCTCCAAGCTCTGCCACTTCCTGAGTGGAGAACTCTGTGATGATAGTCATCTCGATAAGACCCACTGTGTTAGCCTCCCCAGGTCCCCCTCCTTCAGCCTGCAGCTCCCTCTTTCCTTGTTCCATGGAAGCTGGAGAAGCTATGGGATGACAGACCCTTTACTGGATCTGGGACCATGAGGACATTGGAATGCCCTGTACAGGCAGTACTGCATGGGGGGCAGCACTCACTCAGAGGGTGAAAACTGAGGATCTCTTCTAATCTCTTCCCATCCTCACGATCCAATTTAATGTCCCCAACACCCATCCACATGTCAGACTCGCCTCAGACCTTCATGAGATCCAGTTAGCCCTGTGGCAGCCTCGAACTGCTGCACATTTACTAGCCAACAGGGGAACTCTGCACTCTGATGGTAGTTCCTAAATTGGGTGATACTGCCTCCCTCTGGGTGGTGAGAGCTTCTAAGGGAACAATAAAATAAAGGGGGTGTTGGAGGGTGTGCTTGTTAGCAAGGGAAGCAGCTAATTTACAGGCTTAATTTAAGAAGTGAATTAGTTATTAAAAGCATTTGATCCTCAATGCCTCATAATTGATTACAATGATCATGTAAGAGCCTCTGCTCTTGCTGAACTGCCATTCTCGTAGACCTTGCTCGAAGCATGTTGCAATGTGACTCTTCTGCATTTGGCATACAATGAGAAACGTTGACTGAAAAAGATCTTGTTATGTCTGAACTCACTACTGTAGTACAGTGCTAGTTGGTATAATTCCCATAGTCTAATCACACAGTAAATAATTCCTGTAAATTTAAATATGGTGTTCAAAATCTGCCCTGTGGAATGGCCTTGAGTGCATTTCTCCAGCCCATAGCTGGACTGAGCTGTTGCTGCCTCACTTTATGTTCTTTCACATAGAGTTAGGTTTTGCCTGAGCTATGATGCCATAATAAGTTTCCTCATTATTAATCATAGCGCTTCAGGTTGGACTTAAACAACAGGTGATTGACCAAAGTTGTTAATCCATAATAAAAATCGCAGAAACAGACTAAATGAGAAAAAAGTGTAGGCAGTATAGTGTGCTGTATCTGCAATATGGATTCATACCAGAACCAAGCAACCAACAGCAACCAATATATCTGTTGTGTGAAAAATGAAGCAATGAAACTGGCCAGACTCTTTGAATTTTCAGTGACTTCACAAAAAATTTCAGAAACGGAAAACACTTCAAATATGTTTGCCAGCACCTCAAAACAAAATAATGATTATTCGCTTGAGCATTTTATTGCTCATGGCTAAATCTGGAAAGCCCCATACAATTGGAGAAGAACTAGTTCTGCCAGCAGTCAGGGAATTTCTAAATATGGTTTTACATACGATGAGTCACCAGACCAAATAAATAAAGTGATTCTTCTCAGCAACAAACCTGTTCAAAGACAAATAAGGGAAATGTCTAAGAATGTGGATGACACATTGTGCAACATAGTTAGGATAACAGAATTTGCCTTGCAGTTTGATTGGTCACATTTCCCAAGCAATGGACCTTTGCTCCTTGGCTATTTTCACTTCATAGAAGATGAAAGCTTGGTTCGTGTGTTGTTATTTGCAAGGAGACTACAAACAGATATGAAGGGGGAGTTAATAATTCAGGTCGTGAACAATTTTTCAAAGAGAAGGACATTCTTCTCACCAACATTATCACTTGTGCAACAGATGGGGCACTATTAATGACAGGACAGCACAACTGGATTATTGCTTTCTTGAAAAATCTGTACCTAACGTTTTGCTATTCACTGTGTAATTCAGACAACAACTTGTTGCAAAAGGGCTAAATGACTGGCTGCACAAATCATCAAATACTGTTATCACAGCAGCAAAGAAAATCATGCTCTCAATTCTCAACTATTTTGAGATATATTGAAATGATGAACAGCTTGAATGCTTGCTGCTGCAAAAAGGTCAGATGGAAACTGCCTGAGTTGCCATAATGCACTTTTCGAAGCAGCGTAGAGATATGTCCAAGAGATTTAAGGAATTCTCTTGATCTAAATAGTAGCTTGGGCAATAAATTCATTCCTGAACACTTGTAATGAGGAATTAAAAGGAAGGATGGAGAAAGAATTGATCTCACTACAAACTGGCTTTGAGCTGAAGCTAAGGTTCCAAAAATCGTATCAAGACCTTTTGTTGCAGAATGAAATCACTGAATGCTATCTCACACTGTAGAAAAAGTTCAAAGTAAATTTACTGTTGAAGTACATATATGTCATGATATCCAACCCTGAGAATCATTTTCTTGAGGCATACATATTAAATCCAAGAAACACATTAGAATCAATGAAATACTTCACTCAACAGAATGAACAAAAAAAACAATGTGCAAAAGACAACAAGCTGTGCAAATACAAAGGAAAATTAATAATAATAAATGAATAAGTAATATATATTGCTTACAGTGCATGTAGATATGGCAGTGGAATGCTCCTCCTGCCAGATGTGGGAATTCATGGAAGCTGATGGTCTCCCTGATGTCTATGTCTGTAGGAAGTGCAGCCAACTCCAGCTCATGGAAGACCGTATTAAGGATCTGGAGCTGGAGCTGGGTGAACTAAGGATCATCCAGGAGGCAGAGCAATTGATAGATATGACTTTTGAGCAGGTGGTTACACCCAGAGTGCAGAATTCAGGAAGTAGATGTGAGGACACAGAGGGGTAAAGGGAGAAGGAAGTCAGTGCAGGGTCCCCCTGTGCCATTCCTCTCAGCAACAGATATAAACCCCTTTCGATAATACTGAAGAGGGGGATGACCTGTCTGGGCAAGGCAGCAGCAGCCAGACAAATAACACTGTCGTCAGCTCTGAGCCTCAGAAGGGAAGGGTGAAGTCAGGTGGAACAATAGTCATAGGGGACTCAGTAGATAGGTGAACAGATAGGAAATTCTACGGCAGCAAAAGAAACACCAGGATTGTGTGTTGCCTCCTGGGTGTTTGGGTCCAGCATGTCTCTGAGCAGTTGCAAAATATTCTTGAAGGAGAGGGTGAGCAGCTGGAGGTTGTGGTACATGTTGGTACCAATGACATAGGCAGGAGACAGGTTGAGGTCTTGCACAGTAAGATTAGGGAGTTAGGAAGGACACTGAAGAGCATGACCTCCAAGCTGGTAATAGCGTAGATGAATGAGTGGCTGAGGAGATGGTGCAGCAGGCAGGGTTTCAAGTTCTTGGATCATTGGAACCTTTTCTGGGGAAGGGGTGACCTGTACAAGTGGGACGGGTTGCTCCTGAGCTGGAGGGGAACCAGCATTCTGGGAGGGGGGTTTTCTAATGCTGTTGGGGAGGGCTTAAACTAGACTTGCAGGAGACTATAGAGAGAATGCAGAGGAGATTTACAAGCATGTTGCCTGGATAGGAGAGCATGTCTTATGAGAATAAGTTGAGTGAACTTGGCATCTTCTCCTTGGAGTGACGGAGGATGAAATGTGACCTGATAGAGGTGTATAAGATGATGAGAGGCATTGATCATGCAGATAGCCAGAGGCTTTTTCCCGGGGCTGAAATGGCTAACACAAGGGGGCTGTCAGGATGCTGGAGCAGGGATCTAATCGCTGACCCAGTACTGTGCACACAGTGATATTAATTGAGTAACAAATCCCGAGGTGCAAACAAAGTTGGCGTCACAGTTCAGGCAGAGATCAAAACATCCAGAGAAATCCAGAAGCCAGAATTGGAAAACAGGCAGAGATGATAGTCAGGCAGACAGAGTACTGATACAAATACTAGAAAGGCTCAGGAAAATTCGCTGGCACAATCTGGCAACAAACAGGTGAAAACACAGGACTGGATTACACTGAGCAATAAACAGAGAGGCAGATGATAGGTGGAGCACAATGAGACACGGGTGGCAGCAATACGGTAATAACGAGAAACAGGTGAGAGACGGAGTACTCAGTAATACAGGGGCCGGAGTAGAGCAGGAGTGGGGTCAGGAGCACATGGCAATACAAAACCACAGACTGACGGCTATGGGGAAAACACACAAAAAGAAAGTTCAACTGAAGGCAGAGCCTTAAGGTTTCTATATCGAGAACGTGAGATGAAGAGTCCTTGAAAGTGAGTCCATAGGCTGTAAGAACAGTTCAGTTATGGGGTGAGTGAAGTTATCCTCTTGGGTTCAAAAGCCTGATGGCTCAGAGGTGGTAACTATTCCTGAACCTGGTGATGTGGGTCCTGAGGCTCCTGTACCTTCTTCCTGATAATAGCACGTAGATAATAAATGTACTTTGAATCTTTGAAGTTTCTAGAATTCTCTTGCCCAGAGGTTACAGATTCTAGTTAATTGGGAGTATTTACAGAGAAAGTCGATACATTTTTGAAAAAAAATCATGGAATTGAGGGTTCTGTGGAACTGGCACAGGGCAGACCTGGTAGAGATCAGCCACAGTTTTATTGAACAATTATATGGTGTCAAAATGGTTGTTGTGACACATCTAGTGTATTAGTGTAGTGGGTAGTGCTTGTTGCTCTCACTTTCAGCTTCAACCAGTGGCTAGCAGTCCTGTGAAAATGAGAGTTGAATGTGTGAGTCTCTCCCTGCCAGTACACAGCCTCTCTGACAGCAAGCCTCAAGTAGTGCCTTCTCGCTGGTAACACACGGAAACTGAACTCCTTTTGGACTCAGGCTGAACTACAGAGGACGGGGAGGAGTTCTGGCCCCTGCACCTGTAGCATGCAGGCCCACCGGTGTGTGGACACACCCTGGTGCTTGTGAATCAGATCCCTAGCTATGGGTAAATAGTCCCAATGACTTGTGGGCAGCCTCAGGAGAGACAAAGATTACTGGAGTAAACCCAGACAGCAAATCTGGAGTGGAGCCCCTAAGGCAGATGGACACCAATGAACATCCTTCCGGCAGCTCCTGCAGCCAAGCTGGTGCCAAATATATTGCTTTATAAGCTTTCCTTTGGACTACACTGGTGAGGCCAAGAGGGGGATCTTGGCGACTGGGCATCTCAGGATCTCTATACCTTCCATCCAGGCTTGTGATGATGATCATCACCCATTGTCCTTTGAGACAGACAGATTCCAACTAACCACACACCATACTGAACAGAGGGCAAACTGCAGAAAGTAAATAAGTTCATGTTTCAATGAAGGAATCCAATATTATTTCAGATTTTTAGCATTTACAGATTTAGTTCTTATTTTCAACCTCTTGTGGTCCCCTAATTGTGATGTCTAGACCTTTTCCTGAATTCAAAAGCTTCAATATTGGCTGCCAAGTTCCTAACTCTTTCCTGAACCTTTGACCCCTTGACCCCCTGCGCATCACTTTTCCTGTTGCTTCAGCTTAAACACAGCAATCAGACTTTCGTTCATTTGTCCAAACATCTCCTTTAAATAATTTGATGTCAAACCTTGGCAAAAATATCCCTATGAAGCATCCTGACATGTTTTACTTTATCAATTAAAATAAATAAAAAGAGGTGTGAAATTCACTGTATGCAGGCGGTCTACCTGGCGGGGAAGGGAAAGAGTGATGTGGTGGATAGTGTTTGCAGAATCAACCCCTTTATGCTGTATGATTATGTAGTCAGGATTCATATTCCGTGTCATGTAAATTTATCATTTACAACTACTTCAAAGGAATAACAAACTGAAAACACTGGATAACTGTAAATCTATGTGTTTGGTGTCTGTGAAGTCTACCTTATTTAAGTGATTGGCACAGTTTTTTCCTAAGTAGTTGTTGTTTTTGTAGTTTTCTGAATATGGATAATAAAAAGTGAGAATGCAGGGAAAATCAGTCATTTATTACTAACATGAAAATTATGTCATTTATTGCTTAATTTTTGACCACTTATTTGTCTGGATGAAAGATTAGATGAAGTTGTTTTACTCCATACACAATGGAGATGAATTGGGTAGTCTAGACTTGTTGCATAACTTCCTTGTTAGAGTGATACTTATTGTTACCATGGTTTCTGTAGCTGTTACAACAGTAAAGGAAATTCATTAAGAGATTAAGCTGGCCTGCTTTTTTCAATCGATTTGTTTTTCGGTCCGCAAACCTTCCATTTAATCATTTCTAAGGATACAGCTTTCTGGTCATGAACTCATCTCCTGCCTTTTCCCCACAACTACAAAACAAAATTTTATCTATCTGTCTTAAAGGATCATGGAGGATCCACCCACCCCACCCATGGACTGTCTGTGCCATCAGGGAGGAGGTCACATAGCATCCACGTCAGGACCACCAGATTCAAAAACAGTTACTTTCCCCAAGTAGAAAAGCTGATCATCACCTCCACACACTAAGCCTCCCCATCAGTACTTTATTATTTCCTGTCTGTCACCTTATGTGCCAAGCATCACTTTATATACGTACAATCTACGTATACAAGCTATCACACATATTCATGGTATTGTTTGTTATGATGCTCTTTATATTAATTGTGGTTCCTTAAGGTTGTAGACCTGGGGCTGCTAATTGGGATAAACTCCCTCTACCTATCAAATGCTCCCAATGGCATGCACCTCAAATAGCCTCTGACAACCAAGTCCAGCTCCTGGCTTTTATACGTGGCTTAGTTACTAATTCTGGTGGAACCATTTCTACTGACAGGAGTAGGGGCAAAGCTGGGTTACTGGTGTTTTAAAACCAATTGCTTTGGGCAGAAGGGACTCATCAGCCACAGTTGGCAGCTCATCTAGGAGAAGGAAAACTCTGATCTCAAACCTCTTCCCCTTGCAGCCCAAGGGGGAAAGCTTCAGGAGTTAACTCTAAGGGAAAAATCTGGAGTTGGAGCCTCTAAGGCAGTCCTACACACTGACTGGCAACTCCTGGGATGCTGCTGGTACCAAACTGTATCAGTCTCTGTTGTTCCTTTGGGTTTATCAGATGAATGGAGAGGGGGAAGCTTGCTTACAACAGCTTATTCTCCATATCGTACTGCCCAGGCTTGAGTATCTTAATAGTTACGACACAATATCCATGGTCTACTCTGACCTACCTAGGCCTCAGACTCAGACACTTAATTGTGTTGTTTTTGTGCTGCAGTGGATCCAGAGTAACAATTATTTTGTTCTGCTTTACACTTGTGCGCTGTAAATGACATTAAACAATCTTGAATCTTGAATATTGATGATCCAGTATCTACTGCTGTGGGCAGAGAATTCCACGGATTTGCTACTCTCTGGGAAAATCAGTTTCTCCTCATCTCCATCCTAACTCTACTCCCCTATATCCTAAGGTTCTCTCCACTAATTCTGAGCTCATTAATAATAGAAACAACTGCTCTATCTCTGTCTTATCTATCCCCTCTCATTCATCTGATTTCCATTGAGTGTGTGCCCATGTAGAGTTTCTGTTTAAATAATGTGAACTGGATGTAAATTAGTACATAGGAAATACTGAGAACTGAAAATCTATGGCTGTCTTACACAAGGTGTTGCACTCATGATCAAATACTTCAAGCTGTAATGCCACTTTTACATATACAACTTTATTCCCCCCTGAAAGAGACAGCAATAAGTGAAAATTACACAAGATTTTAGAATTAAAAATGGCATTAATGTCACCCTGATATTGAAACATTGCCTCACAGTGCCAGAGACACAGATTCAGTCTTGACTGCAGGTGTGGAGTATGCACGTCCTCCAAGTTACTGCGTGGATTTCCTCCAGTGTCTCCAGTTTCCTCCCACATTCCAAAGACGTGCAGATCTGTGGCCACTGTAACTTTCCACGAGACTGTAAACAAGTATTAAAATCTTGTATTTTATGAGATTTGTGAGAGATTCTTTGAAAAGGAACGATTGACGACCATCGTGGACTCACTGGGATGTAGGGCCTGTTTCTGTGCCGTGACCTCAGGTGCTCTCCGTATGGAGTTAGTACATTCTCCTTATCCTCACACATCCCAAAGTACGGTGATGGTAAGGTTAACTGGCACAATAGATTGTTCCTTGTGTAGTTGGTGACAGGGAGTGATGTTTGCAGGAACAAAAGGCGAAAGCTGAGTGGGTCAAGCAAAATCTGCGGATGGAAATGTCCAGTGATGGTTACAGGCACGTGTAATAGAAGAGAACAACGGGCATGGGATGGCTCTTAGGGCTGAGATAGATTTGATGGGACAAATTACCTCTTTTGTGTTATAAGGTGATATTAAAATCTGACCTTGCAGGCCAGCTCTGACAATCTTCAAGATCATGGCCTGATCCTTTGAGACATCACCATTTTCCTGCACTCTCCTCATAATACCTGATTCTCTCAACATCCAGGCACTTACTGGTCTCTGTTTTAAATTCATTGAATGAGAGAGCCTCCACAGGTTTCCAGGAAAGTGGGTTCCAAACAATCATTACACTTTGATTTATTTCAATGCTAAGTGGCCTACCATCTACTTTAATATGGTTACCTCCAGTTCCACAGTCCACAAAAAGGAAAACATGGTCTCCTCATCTACCCTGTAAAGGCCAGTCAAAATATTAAGTGTTTATGAGATCATTTCCAACTCTCCTGAACTCAAGTGTATGCACGCTTAATCTACTCTGTATATCTTCAAATGAAAACTCACAAGTCCATTACAGCTAAAAATACAATGACCAAATTTAAAATAGTCTGAGTTATTAAGAGTGACATCTAAGTTACAATTAAAAACAAAAAGCTCTAATATGGGGAATTGTTCAATTGCACAACAGCCCTTTCAATCTGGATCTTTGTGCATTGGTGTATCTGCATCTCCTGCCAGTTGGAGATCCTTTTTAGTAACTAGTGAAACTTCAGTGGCAGCACGCTTCGGGGTAGGTGGCGCTTTCCCGCCCACCCCAATAAAGAGGGGGTCATTCAGCTTGCACTCCACTCCCCTATAATAAAATGTGGATGGTTTGGGTTTGTGAGAAATGTTACGCGAGGTATGGCCACACATGGATTTATTTGAGTGTGTGTGCCTGTGCAAGAGTGAGTGCTTATTGTTTTTGCTAACACAGACTGCTTTATGTCTAAATACACAGCCATTAATCAGGAATGAGTCTTTGTGTTTCAAATCTGTATTGGAAGTATATTTGAATTAATCTTTTGTTTCAGTGGAAAATGTGACTGATTGAAATATTTAGCTACTTGAAGTGAATTTGTAAGAGATCACACACAAAATGCTGGAGGAACTCAGCAGACCAGTCAGAACCTATGGAAAAAGGTACAAATAACATTCTGGCCTGAAACATAGACTGTGCTTTTTCCGTAGATGCTGCCTGGCCTGCTGAGTTCCTCCAGTATATTGTGTGTGTTGCTTGGATTTCCAGCATCCACAGATTTTCTCATTTGCAGATCTTATCTCTTACGAGGGTTGTGTCTTTAATCATCTCTGTGAGTGTGTTGATGTGTTGGGGGCTCCCATCCAGTAGTACGTTCTTTCCCTTTGAAAAATGTGCTCGTTTTTGCTGTGGAAATTTTGCAGTTACATTGTGGAAGTTCTGAAGGAAGAAATGTATAAGCATGGGTTTTTGTTTGTCCTGTCTGCCTTTTTAGTTTGTTACTTCATCCGTTTTCAGTAGAGTTGGATTCAGGGGGAGACCCAGATTCCACACTGGCCATGTCGTGATGAAAATCTGAGATACGAGACACCCACATTCATAGGGAAATGGGCTTTTAGGGAAATTGCTCATTAAAGGACAGTTAATTTGAGAATTTGGAGTTCATATTTTGGAAGATTGGGAGATTTGGGGAGCAATTCTAAAAGTTATTTTTTGCAAACTCAGACTGTCTGAGTACCCTGCAACTAATCAGGAGTGAGTGAGTTTGGCTTCCTGCATTACAAAAGGATAGATGGTGGATGCTGATGTCAGTGGTGACAATGCCTATTTATGGATGGAGATCCGATAGCATTCCTGTGAATGGCATTTGAATATCACACAGGACCAACGTGCCAGACTGCTGGATTTATATAAGGGCTCTTAACCACTCTGCAGAGGGGATGCCATCAATACCAATCCCTCTGGATGACAAAGGAAAAAGATTTGTTGGGGGTAATTCTCCAGCTCCTCAGGCTTTGGCATTCTGTTTTGGGGAAGCTGTCAGGGAGTGAGCTATTCCAGCCAACCTCGCCCCATGGTATGGTAGCAACTTTAAGGAACTTGAGCCTTAATAACCCCCAGTGGAGTTATTTCCCTACGTGCAATTTATTGAATGCAAAGGTATTGACTTTGAAAGAGATTCCCCTCCCAAAAGGAACGTTGGTGTTGGTGAGAAACCACAGGTTCAGCCACTCAGTAGGACACAGCAAGTGAGAGCAGGAACAGTATCCTGGGACGGCTCCGTCTGGGCCAAATGGTGCTGTGAAGGTGGGCATGGCCTGGCCATTGAATGGCACTTTCCAGATATGCGGCTCCCAGGCCTACCCCTGGCTCCCAATTGGCTGGTATGGTTGCTGCTGTCTGGGGTTTATGGTGCTCAGTGCCCTGGATGAGCACCCTGCCCATGATGGTCAGCGTAGTAAGAGGACCATCACAGAGGCAGAAAGGACTTGGATGAGAGCCTTTCCTTGTATGCTAAGCCAGACTGATGCAGATGCCCTTTGATCATCCGCCTGCAAAGCAAGGTGGCACTTGTGCTGCTATTGGTCAAGAATGCTGCACCTACATTCCTGATGGGACAGGGAACATCTCTCACTTGGCTGATCACATCTGAGGGCTGGTGTATAGATTACGAGTGGGAGCAGCTATTGGCCATTACTCTCCAGGGTGGGGCTGGTGGCCTTTTGGGGCACAGGGAAGCTGCTGAACCGCTGTAGTACTCTTGGGGGGGGGGGGAGGTGACTATTGGGTTTAAAGGACTGGGAATTGTTCTTGTATTTTATAGGTAGCATGGTGTGGCATTTATAAGTGGGGCAGGGAGAGTGGTCGTTCTTGTCTGAGGGCCAGATTGTCACAGTCTGCGTTTTTCCAAGGAGAAATGTAATATGGAGGGTTAATTTACTTGCTGGTTGAAAGCCACTTCTGCCATTCCAGTTGTTGACTGACCCATTTGAGAGATGCAGCAGCTCTTTCCCATTAGTTCCCATGCCATGGCACTGGTTGAGTGCCTCCGGGTAGACGAATAGCACCAGCAAGAGACTCACCGGTTTTCCTTTGTCTCCAGGGGCTCAACTTCACACTGATATCACAACCAGTGCCGACTAACCATTGGCAAAGTTTGCTGCTGATACAGGAGGGCCTACCACGCTCTCAGCTGAGTATGTTTGTTGAATGTTTAGTTTTGTACTTGTGTAACTTGGGGAGACTTAAATACAAAGTTTGTAAATACCTTTTGAATTTGAGGTGTTACTGAATGTTCAGAGTCTTAGTTTTTGTAACTTAAGGAGGCTTAGATGAGTACTTGTTTGACTTAACTGTTTGTAGATAAATGGTAAATGTACTTATTAGTAATCAGTGTCTTCTGTCCAACTTAGCAAAGCCATGAACCTGCTTCCCCGTAACAGTATCCCTGCAGTAAATGCTCACCAATCTGAGACACTGCCCAGCCTGATGCAGAGGAGCAAGTGTGAGGGAAGAAATTATTGTGGGTAGATTGGAGAGGTGACGAGAGATGGAGGGATGGCAGAGATCCGCAATGAGGAAGAGCAAGACAAGCGTGGATAGTAGAAAAAGAACGCAGAATGAAAGAGAAGGGAAGGGTGCATAGTGTAGGGAATGAAGAAGGGCGCAAACAGGAGGGGATTTTCTCAGTTGGAAGGAGACATTTGAGGGAGGATAGAAGATGTGGGTGCGAGGAGTGTGGACACAAGTAGGAAAGAAAGGGTAGCTGAATCCAGTAATATAGCAGCTCACACTGCAATATAGCAGCAATAATAATCTATTGCTTATTATACAGTAAATAAATATACTTTATTTGCATAATTTTAGGTATTTTGTCTACATATTTTGTTGCATTGCCAATGCAGAATAGTGATAGATGAAAGTCTCTCAGTCCACTGAGTCAGCACTAACTCTCAGGGCAACCCTATTCATTTGTTTACTTACCTGTAACTTACTCTCCATCTCATTTCCATTCCTTTCCCACACATTCACTCTAGGGGTAATTATCCCCAGCAATCTGTTCACCTCTGGGAGATGGGTAGAAACCAGTGCAGCCATGGGCAGAACATTCAAGTACCACTGAACCCAGATTGCTTGATCTGTGAGACAGAAGCACTCCTTTCCCCAAGTACTTCAATCCATTTAATTGAGAACTCTATCACATCATTACATGCACTAAGGCATTTTTCCTGTACTCACTTTGAAAGACTATTGATATAAATCAGGTTATATATTACTCATGTGTTATAAATAAATGATTTAAGCATGCCTTTCCCCAATGAACTAAGTCATTATGTTACATTTCTAACTTTATTAACATTTGTTTTATTATTTGTATTAAACAACAGAACAAAATCTGACTCAAGCTATTATTCCATGATAAATCAGAAGGCTCACTTTTAGCATGAAGTGTTTCTTCTAAGAGTACTCTTCAATGCATATTTGAAAGGGAAAAACTCCTGTGAAATATTGCTTGGAGGAGAGGCAAGCAATCAACAGAAATAACAGATGCAAGCGACAAGAGAAAATGTGCAAATGTGCAAAACTGATGTTGTGTTAGGAGAATTTCACAAATTCTGCCTTTAAGTCAACAAATAAATTCAGTAGCAATCAAACCTCCAGACACCAAAAGGAGATAGCGGGTCACTGTGAAAGGAAAAGATATGATAACATTTCACATTTCTACTGTTCTTCCTCTACACTTTGTACACTCGAATGGAATGTGTACTGAAATATAATTAGATACAGGTTTCCACCCCAGGCAGAACTAGTAGGAATCTTACTGCCCCATGAACCCATCAGTCAAGTTGCTTTTTTTTTGTCTCTTGTACTGAAAAGTCTGCTATCAGAAAAGTTACTTGCTATTTAGATTACTAGGAGAGCAGTTGTATCAATAGAAAGCATTTCTCCATGGAAATTGGGTACTATTAACAACATTTTTAAATTGTTTTGTATATTTCAATTAGTTATCTACTCAACTGACTGTTTAATTTCTGTGTTTCTTTTCCGAAAGTCCAGTAGAGTAGTAGCTGAATTTCTCCGTTTGTTTATTTGATCTTGCTTTCTGATCTCTGGCACATCAGCAGCACTCCATGGTCTAGAAATATGGATATCCTAGAAATCCACAGCATATTACAAGCCCTTCATTCTACAATGTGGTGCTGACTATGTAACCTATTCTAGAAACTGCCTAGAATTTCCCTACTGCAGAGCCTTCTATTTTTCTAAGTTCCATGTACCTATCTAAGAGTCTACTAAAAGACCCTTTTGTATCCGCCTCCACCACTATCACTATCCACGCACCCACTACTGTCTGTGAAAAACTTACCCTTGACGTCTCCTCTGTACCTACTTCCAACCACCTTAAAACTGTGCCCCCTCTTGTTAGCCATTTCAGCCCTGGGAAAAAGCCTCTGACTATCCACGCAATCCATGCCTCTCATCATCTTATACACCTCTATCAGGTCACCTCACATCCTCCATTCCTCCAAGAAGAAAAGGCCGAGTTCATTCAATCTATTCTCATAAGGCATGCTCCCCAATCCAGGCAACATCCTTGCAAATCTCCTCTGCACCCTTTCTATGTTTTCCACATCCTTCCTGTAGTGAGGCGACCAGAACTGAGCACAGTACTCCAAGAGGGGTCTAAGGTCTTATATTGTTGTAACATTACCTCATTGCTCTTGAACTCTTGATATGCGCAAAGAAAGATTCAATATTGAACCTCTACATTGGCATAAACAACCCTACCACTCTTCAATGTTTTTAGTAAAATAACCTGAACATTAAGATTCTGGCATTGGCATAGCATTCTGTTAAAGATACTTGATGACCCAACAAACTGACTGAAGCAGTGACAGTTTGAAATAATGGGAAAATGTAATAACATTCACTGTCACAGTTATGAAGTACAAACAATTAAATCTAATTATGCAAAAACCTATTAGTGCACAAATCTCACCTTTTGAAGATCGCCCCCTTCAATCAACCATGTTTTGCAGCTGCAATGTTGTATGAGAATATTTTTGGGTGCACTTTATCTGATGATTTGTTACATTGAACAGCTTATTTTATTTCTGAGTTTTAAAATTTAAATTCTGATCTTTCAATGTTGCATCTTCCACGATGACCTACAAACATATCTTTAACCAAGTTGATGCAATGACATAGCATTCCATTAAATTGCTTTAGTACAAACTATAACCACTATAGTGGTTTAGTACTGAATGCCTGACATTGCACTTGGACTCGTAACCAGGACCTAACAGTACTTCATTTGCTTGACTTGTGCATCCTTTGTTGGACCTTGAGACCAATAAAAATAAAATTCTTTATCGTCAGTGAACACATCACACATCAGTGAAACTTATGGAAACTTACTGACATTTATGCAGTCAGCAGAAAACATGAATTTTCATATTAAAGTTACACAAGCAATATAATTCTTTTGAGTTAGAGCTTTCATATTAATCATGAAATTAAATGCAAATGTTGGCAACTTTACTGCTTTTGAAATAAATAAAGAACATAATTCTTTGTTTTGAATTCCTGTACTCTGTACCTCCCACTACCAGTTAACTGAGTTAATCCAAATGATTTTGGTGGAGCATATCCAAAAAGTCTCCTTGTGTTTTTGTGCAGATTTTATTAAGGTTTTTTCATAGAATTTTATTAGCTGCTAATTTATTATCCTGATATAATTGACAGCTCTGGCAGTTCACACAGCTACTTTAAGCAAGACCTAATCAAACGCAAACTACAGAAGGTGTGATAATGTGTGATAATCAAGCTGCAAGTGGAAACTTTGAGGAGACTCAGATCTTAAAAGAGGGGTTATGTTTCATTTTCACAACTGGGCATTCTGGAAACTCTGATCTGGAACTCTTGTTTCTAATCAAGTATTTTGGAGGAAAGTATTTATAGGGTAATGTCATGACATCAGAAAGTTTCACCACTGCTGATTGTACGAAAGTGAAGGAACCTGCCAGTGGAGAATTTGAAAAGTAAACACAGAAGTATGGATACAGAAATGAATGAAATTTCTCCATAATAAGTAACTCTCACCAAAAATCAAATAAGCACCAGTTGAAGTTAATTGTTTTAGCAATTATTTGTGATGTCCTTGATGGAAACTGTTTGGAGCAATCATTGAACGAAAGGGGTAATAATTTTTGCTACATCTTTCTCTCGCAACATTTGCTTTAAATTAATGTTCATGATGTGAGGGCCAGATTCACTAGTCCGCATTTATTTCCCATCTCTACTTGGTTTGACAAAGTGGTTATAGGCTTTCTTTATACAAAATAATAACTGGGAGGGAGTTCAGGGGTAGTAATTATTCAAAGAATTATTCAAAGTGTGTTTAAATTAAATGTAATGGGATGACACCAAATGGATTCGGGTTCAAGCACACAGCCACTACATCCTGATAATTCCTAGTAATGCTGAGGTGAAGATGACAATCAGCACAAGCAGTTGATCTACAGTATATCACTAAATCATTTCAAGGAATCTTGTGGTAACGTACTTGTGTGAATTTCTAGTTGTGGAATCAGAAAGTCATTCTTTAGATGTGAAGTGCCAATGTGGGTGTCTTTTGATGATTTCAATATGAGAAACATCATAGAGAATGATGAAAAATTATTCAGATTTAAAGAAAATTGCTATCAGTCTACCCTTAGAAGATAGCTATATGTTCCAGTTTAAAAAAGTTTCCTGCTTAGCATCACTAGGCTCTTTTCTTTTATCAAAATTGCTGCCCCTGGATCTGATCCATACTATCAAGTTCTTGTGCAAAAATTTAAACAGAATATATAGGTTTTAAGTTTTCTGGAGAATTGAACTTACCAACATCAGAACAAATAAGACCTGAAATGCTCACAGAAAATTTAGCGGAAATGAAAATAACTCAGCTGATTGTTTTGCAGTCTGTTTTGGATGAAGTAATGCTAATTCCAGTTTGGCTAAAATTAAAGGAAAATTATATCAAAAGGCTTGTCTTTGAAAAGTGAATAAAAATGTCATTACCCATCTTGTCTCTAACAGAAAATGACATTAAAGTTGAAATTTTGCAGAAATGCTCTCTTTGATCACCTAGCAGTAAGATTACTCTTCATACCCACCCAGAGATTCGCTTTGGCTTGCAGAGTAAATGTACAGTACTCCTTATCTGTAAAGGATTAAGGGAGAGGTTACCATGGATAATAAAACTGCAAATATATATGAGTCCTTTTCCTTTCTACTCAACAAACCACAGAATCAGAATCAGGTTTAATGTCCTGGGTGATGGCGTCCTTCATGTTGGATGTCTCCTTTTTGAGGGAATGCTCCTTGAAGATGTTCAGGATGCTGGTGAGGCTAGTACCATGATGAAGCCAACTGAGTTTACAACTTCCTGCAGCTTAATTTGACACTGTGCAGTGCCAGACTGCCACCCCCCCACCGACCCATGCCAGATGGTATTTTAGCCTGTTAGAAAGCGCTCCATCGTGTATATGTAGAAATTTGTGAGTGCATTTGGTGGCATACCAAATCTCCTGAAACTCCTAATGGAATACAGCCACTGTCTTGCTTTCTTCATAACTGCATCGATATGCTGGGCTCAGGCTAGATTCTCAGAGATTTTGACACCAAGGAACATGAAATTGCTCACCCTTTCTACTTCTGACCTCTTGATAAGCACTGGTATGTGTTCCCTAGTCTTACCCTTTCTGAAGTCCACAATCAATTCTTTGGTCATATTGCCACTGAGTGAAAGGTTGTTGCTGCAACACCACTCAACCAGCTGCTATATCTCTCTCTCTAACAACAATAACTGTGTCATCAGCCAGTTTATAGATGGCATTTAAGCTGTGCATAGCCACTCAGTTATGGGTGTAGAGAGAGTAGAGTAGTGGTCTAAGCACACATCCTTGAGGAGAACCAGTATTGATTATCAGTGAGGTAGAGATATTTTTTCTGACCTGCACAGACTGTTGAGAAAGTCAAGGATCCAGTTGCAGAGGGAAGTGGAAAGGCCCAGGTTTAGGATCTTTTTGTTCAGAATTATAGGAGTGATTGTGTTGTAGGAGTGACCACAACTCCCTTAGATTCAGCATAGCTATGGAAAGGGATAAAATCAGACAAAATGGTAAAGTGCTTAACTGGGGAAGGGCTAACTTTGAAGGGATGAGGCAGGAACTAGGGAGAGTAAATTGGAAACAGATGTTCAAAGGGGAAAGCACAGAAGTAATGTGGGAGAAGTTTAGGGACCACTTGAGCTGGGTTGAGGATAGGTTTGTCCCACTGAGGCAAGGAAAAAATGGTAGGAAAAGGGAACTGTGGCTGACGAAACATGTGAGGTAACTTGTCAAGGGGAGAAAGGAAGCATATGTCAGATTTAAGAAGCAGGAAGTAGCGGGGGGCTCATGAGAAATATAGGGTAGCCAGGAAGGAGCTAAAGAAAGGACTTAGGAGAGCTTGAAGGGGGCATGAGAAGGCCTTGGCATGTAGGATTAAGGAGAACCCAAGGTATTCTATGCATATGTGAAGAATAGGAGGATGATGAAAACGAAGGTAGGACCACTAAAGGATAAAGAGGGCAATGTGTGCCTGGAGGCAGAGGAGGTTGGGGAGGACCTAAATGAATACTTTGCTTCAGTATTCACAAGTGAAAAGGATCTTGATCAGGATGAGGTTGAAGTTGAGCGGGCCTGTGTGCTGGAAAATGTGGAGATTAAGGAAGAAGAAGTGTCGGATCTTCTTAAAAACATTAAGATTGATAAATCCCCAGGGCCAGATATGATACACCCCAGGTTGTTGTGGGAATTGAGAGAAGAGATCACAGGAGCGTTAGCTATGATCTTTGAATCCTCTTTGGTTACAGGGGAAGTGCCGGAGGACTGGAGAATGGCAAATACAGTTCCCTTGTTTAAAAAAGGTAATAGGAAGAAACCTGGGAACTATAGACCAGTAAGTCTTACATTGGTGGTCTGCAAACTATTGGAAAGGATTCTTAAGGATAGGATCTACGAGCATTTGGAGAAGTACAGTCTACTCGTGGTTAGTCAACATGGCTTTGTAAAGGGAAGATTGTGCCTCATGAGCCTGATTGAGTTTTTTGAAGAGGTAACAAAATAAATTGATGAGGGTAGGGCAGTGGATGTGGTCTACATGGACTTTAGCAAAGCATTTGACAAGGTCCCTCATGAGAGTCTCATCCAGAAAGTCATGAGGCATGGGATAAATGGAACTTTGGCTGTTTGGATAAAAAATTGGCTTAAAGGAAGAAAGCAGAGGGTAGTTGTGAAAAGAAAGTATTCTGCCTGGAGGTCGGTGACTAGTGGAGTGCCTCAGGGATCTGTCCTGGGACCCCTGCTATTTGTGATTTTTATAAATGACCTGGATGTAGTGGTAGAAGGATGGGTGAGTAAATTTGCTGATGACACAAAGATTGGAGGAGTGGTGGATGGAGCTTTAGGTGGTCGAAGGTTACAAGAGGATATAGACAGGCTGCAGAGTTGGGCAGAAAACTGGCAGATGGAGTTCAATCTGGACAAGTGTAAGGTGATGCATTTTGGAAGTACAAACCAGAAGATTGAGTACAGGATTAATGATCATTTACTTAAGAGTGTGGGTGAACAAAGGGACCTTGGGGTTCAAATCCATACATCCCTCAAGGTCACTGCACAGGTTGATAGGGTAGTTAAAAAGGACTATGGGATGCTAAGGTTCATTAACAGGGAGATTGAGTTCAAGAGTAGAGAGGTCATTTTGCAAATCTACAGATCTCTGGTGAGACCACACAGAGTATTGTGTTCAATTCTGGTCACCTCATTATAGGAAGGATGTGGAAGCTATGGAGAGGGTGCAGAGGAGATTTACCAGGATGTTGCCTGGATTGGAGAACAAGTCATATGAAGCAAGGTTAGCAGAGCTGGAATTTTTCTCTTTGGAGCATAGAAGAATGAGAGGAGACTTGATGGAGGTCTACAAGAATATGAGAGGCATAGATAGGGTGGACAGTCAGTACCTGTTTCCCAGGACACCAATAACAAACACCAGAGTACAAACACCAAATGTACAAAATTAAGGGAGGGAAGTTTAGGGGAGAGATCAGGGGTAAGTTTTTTACACAAAGGTTTGTGAGTGCCTGGAATTACTTGCCAGGAATGGTGGTGGAGGCTAAAACATTAGGGGTATTTAAGAGCCTCTTGGACAGGCACATGGATGAAAGAAAAATGGAGGGTTATGGGGTAGTGTGGGTTTAGTACTTTTTTAAAGGATTATATGGGTCGGCACAACATGGAGGGCTGAAGGGTCTGTACTGTGCTGTAGTGTTCTATGGTTCTATAGTAAATGCTGAACTGTAGTCAATAAACAGCAGCCTAACGTAAGTATTAGTATTGTCCAGGTGATCTAAAGCTGTGTCAAGAGCCAATGAAATCATATCCACTGTAGATCTATTGTGTTGATATACCAATTGCAGTGGGTCCAGATCCTTTCTTTGGCAGGAGTTGATTCTAGCTGTAGCCAACCTCTCAAAGTGCTTCATCACCATAGATGTGCTTGCTACTCTGCAACAGTCATAAGGCAGCTCACTCTGCTCTTCTTGGGCACAGTATAATTGTTGTACTCTTAATGCAGGTGGGAACTTCCGACCTCTGCAGTGAGAGATTGAAAATGTCTTTGAACACACCTGTCAGTTGGTTGGCACGGGTTTTCAGAGCCCCACCAGGAACACAATCGGGGCTCGTCATCTTGGAAGTGTTTATCCTCTTGAAAGACATTCTGATGTCGGTCTCCAAGACAGAGATGACAGGGTCACTGGATGTAGCAGGTATCCTCATAGTTGAAGTTTTATTCTCCCTTTCAAAATGTGCATAAATAGCTTTGAGCTCATCTGGGAGTGAAACGTCACTGTCATTCATGATGTTAGGTTTTGCTTTGTAGGAAGTAAGGACCAGTAAACCCTGCTAGATTTGTTATGCATTCAGTTCTGCCTCAAGCATCAATACAAATTGTTTGCTCTTGAGATTGCCCTCTGTAAGTCATACCTGACGTTTTTGTATACTCCTGGATCACCAGGCTTGAATGCCTCAGATCTAACCCTCAGCAGACTATGAATCTTTTGGTTCTTCCACTTTTGTTGATTTGGGTATTTACTTTTTTTGTAATTTATTTTTTATTGAAGTTCATCATCAAACAAACATTTCCATAAGATGTATTTCAGACATTGTACATATATATCATATAATCATATATATCACAAATCCCCACAAAGTATTTATCTGAGGTATACACTTATAGAAAAGAGTGGAAAGAAAAACAAGCAAAAGGAAAAAACTATGTACAAGTAGGGAGTGATATTTTTTTACAACATATTCATTGATTTGTGAGAATAAAATCAGGCCTATGAGGCATTATGTAGTTAGGCCATTTTTCCCAGTATGAATCAAATTGTTCTGGCTTATGTTTAACAGATGCTGTTATCTTCTCCATTTTGTAGATGTCCATTGTAATTTCCATCCATGTATTTAAAGTTGGGCTCTCCTGTGATAACCATTTCCTAGTAAGAGTCTTTTTACCAGCCACCAACAGTATATTCTTTAAATATTTATCTCTTTTCAACCATTCTTGAGGTATATATCCAAAATATATGGTCTTACTCTCTAAGGGTATTTCCCATTTAAAGATGTCTTGTAGGGCATTGTGTATCCCCCTCCAATAGTTTTTGATAACAGGGCAGTCTCAAAAAATATGATAATGATTTGCATTTTGAGTTCCACAATTTCTCCAGCAAACAGGGATGTTACTATTATAATGGGATTTCTGAGAGGGTGTAATAAAATATCTTATCAAGTTTTTCCATCTAAACTCCCTCCATTTCTGTGAACCGGTACACTTCCATTGATACCTCCATATTATCATCCATTCTTCCTCGGATATAATTATCCCTGCTTCCTTCTCCCATTTTGTTTTAATGTATGAAGTCGAATGTGTTTTAAGATTTGACAACCCCTTATACATGCTTGAAATGATTCTACTGCCATTATCTGAATTATATGCATTTCTAAATAGCTCTATCAAGCATGTACTTGCCTTTGTTATGTTTTTAAGCGTCTTATTAAACAGTAGCGTGAATATTGGGTACAAGTTGATTAGGGAGTTAACATTGGCATGTGCTAAAGGTAGTGCAGTTGTTTTGGGAGATTTCAACATGCAGGTGAACTGGGAAAATCAGGTAGGTGCTGGACCGCAGGATAGGGAGTTTGTGGAGTGTCTAAGGTATGTATTTTTGGAACAGCTTGTGCTTGAGCCAACCAGGAATGAGGCTATTTTGGACTTGGTGATGTGTAATGAACAGGAATTGTTAAGTGATCTTGAAGTAAAGGAGCCATTAGGAAGTAGTGATCATAACATGATAAGTTTTTATCTACAATTTGAGAGGGATAAGGGCAGATCAGAGGTGTCAGTGTTGCAATTAAATAAAGGAGACTACGGAGCCATGAGGGAAGAGCTGGCCAAAGTTAAATGGGCGGATGCCCTGGCAGGAAAGACAGTGGATCAGCAGTGGCAGATATTCTTGGGGATAATACAAAAGATGCAAAAGCAGTTCATTCCAATGAGAAGGAAGGATTCAAAGAGGGGGAAGGGGCCACAGTGGTTGACAAAGGAAGTCAGAGATTGTATAGCATTAAAGAAAAAGAAGTATGACAGGGCTAAGATGAGTGGGAATACAGATGATTGGGAAAGTTTTAAGGAACAGCAGATCTTAACTAAAAAAGCAATATGGAGAGAAAAAATCAGGTATGAGCTCAGTCTAGCCAGGAATATAAAAGGGGATAGCAAAAGCTTTTTTAGCTATGTGAAGAGAAAGAAGATAGTTAAGAACAATGTTGGCCCCTTGAAGAATGAATTGGGAGAAATTGTTATGGGAAACAGGGGAATGGCAACAGAATTTAATGCATACTTTAGATCTGTCTTCACCAGGGAGGACACAAGCAATCTCCCAGATGTATGGATGGGCCAGGGTCATAAGATATCAGAGGAATTGAGACAGATTGACATTAGGAAAGAAACTGTGATGAGTAGACTGGTAGGACTGAAGGCTAATAAATCCTCGGGTCCAGATGGTCTGCATCCGAGGGTTCTAAAAGAGGTGGCTCAGGAAATTGCGGATGCATTGGTAATCATTTTCCAATGTTCCTTAGATTCAGGATCAGTTCCTGAAGATTGGAGAGTGGCTAATGTTATCCCACTTTTCAAGAAGGGAGGGAAGGAGAAAACGGAGAACAATCACCCTGTTAGCCTAACGTCAGTCGTGGGGAAGATGCTTGAGTCCATTATTAAGGACGAAATAGTGGCACATCTTGATGGCAGAAATAGGATTAGGCCGAGCCAGCATGGATTTACCAAGGGCAAATCATGCTTGACTAATCTGTTGGAGTTTTTTGAGGGTGTAACAAGGATGTTAGACGAGGGTAAGCCAGTGGATGTAGTGTACCTAGATTTTCAGAAGGCATTCGATAAGGTGCCATATAGGAGATTGGTGAGTAAAATCAGAGCTCATGGCATTGGGGGCAGGGTTTCAACATGGATAGAAAACTGGTTGGCAGATAGAAAGCAAAGGGTAGCAGTGAATGGGTGTTTCTCAGACTGGCTGGAGGTGACTAGTGGGGTACCACAGGGCTCTGTATTGGGACCACAGCTCTTTATGATTTATGTCAACCATTTAGATGAGGGCATTGAAAACTATATCAGCAAGTTTGCTGACAATACTAAACTGGGTGGCAGTGTGACATGCGAAGAGGACATTAGGAGAATACAGGGAGACTTGGATAGGCTGAGTGAATGGGCAGATACTTGGCAGATGTCATTCAACGTGAATAAATGTGAAGTTATCCACTTTGGAAGCAGGAACAAAAGGGCAGAGTATTGTCTGAACGGTGTAGAGTTAGGGAGAAATGCAAAGAGACCTAGGAGTCCTAGTTCACCAGTCAATGAAGGTGAATGAGCAAGTGCAACAGGCAGTGAAGAGGGCAAATGGAATGTTGGCCTTTGTTACAAGGGGAATTGAATACAAGAGCAAGGATGTCCTTTTGCATTTGTACAGGGCCCTGGTGAGACCACACCTGGAATATTGTGTAGAGTTTTGGTCTCCAGGTTTAAGGAAGGACATTCTGGCAATTGAGGAAGTGCAGCGTAGATTCACTAGGTTGATTCCTGGGATGGCAGGGCTGTCTTACGCAGAGAGATTGGAGAGATTGGGCTTGTACACGCTGGAATTGAGGAGATTGAGAGGGGATCTGATTGAAACGTTTAAGATAATTAAAGGATTTCATAGGATTGAGGCAGGAAATATGTTCCAGATGTTGGGAGAGTCCAGTACCAGAGGGCATGGATTGAGAATAAGAGGTCAGTTATTTAAAACAGAATTGAGGAAGAGCTTCTTCTCCCAGACAGTTGTGGAGGTGCGGAATGCACTGCCTCGGAAGACGGTGGAGGCCAATTCTCTGGATACTTTCAAGAAGGAGCTAGATAGATATCTGATGGATAGGGGAATCAAGGGATATGGGGACAAGGCAGGGACTGGGTATTGATAGTGAATGATCAGCCATGATCTCAGAATGGCGGTGCAGACTCGAGGGGCCGAATGGTCTACTTCTGCACCTATTGTCTATTGTCTATTGTCGCATCTGTAAATATCGATAAAAATCTTGTTTTGCTATGTGTTTCTCTTCAAGCATTTCAAAACTGAACAGTGTTCCTTCTTTCATTATGTTGCAAAGAACTGTTATTCCTTTAGCTGTCCAGTCCTTAAATCTAGCATCCAGTTTATTTTGTGTAAAATCCGAGTCATATGCACACCATTTAAGAATTGCAATATCTCCCTCTAGATTATATTCTTTTATAGTTGTTTTCCATATTTTAAGAGTCAATTTCACCCATGGGTTATCAATAGTATTTATGTACCTTTGCAGTTGTTATCAGCCAAAATTGCTTGTATAGGGATGGGAAGTACCCGCTCCTCAATGTTTTTCCATTGAGCGTCATATGATGGGTTGCACCAACATATCACAGCTCTCAACTGTGCTGCAAAATAATAATCTCAAAGAGAAGGTAGGCCCCATCCCCTCTTTTCCTTTGCTAATTGCAAAGTTTTGACATGAATGCTAGGCCTTTTACCCTGCCGAATATACCTTGATAACATCTTGTTCCATTCATTGAATTGATTTTGATTAATCGCTATTGGTAGGGTCTGAAAGAGATATAACAGTCTGGGCAGTATATTCATTTTAATAGACTCAATCCTTAAACTGAGACTGAAAAACAGAATCATGTTCCATCTTGCCATATCTTCCTTAATTTTTTTTATATAAAGGCTGATAATTACATTCTGATAATTTTTCCAAATCTTTTGGCATAATGATGCCCAAATATTTGAAAGACTCTGTGTGATATCCCAAGGATATCTACTTTCAATTTCTCTTGTGGGCTATATTAATATGAAAATAATTGGGTTTTATCTATGTTGATCTTGTATCCTGATAATTGACCATATTGTTCAAAGGATTGCATCAATTTAGGTAATGAGTATGTTGGTTGCCCTAGATAGATCAAAATGTCATCCACGTAACAAGCAAATTTATGCTCTGTCCCTTTAATAGTATTTCCCCTGATATCTTCATTTTGTCTGATATATTGAGCTAATGGTTCCAGATATAATGCGAAGAGTAGTGGTGACCATGCACAACCCTGTCTCATGCCCCTTTCTAGAGTAAGACTACTTGATAACTAAACATTGATTTTAATCCTAGCAGTAGGGTTGTCATATAGTGTCTGTATAGTTTTAATAATTGTGTCTTGGAAACCAAATCTATGTAAAACTCTGTAAAGAAAATTCCAATTAACTGAATCAAATGCCTTTTCAGCATCTATGCTTATCACTATTGCTTTGATTTTTTTTGTATATGATTCATAATGTGAAGTGTCCTTTGTATATTGTCTTGTGTCTGGCGTTGTCATATAAAACTGTCTGATCATTACGTATCAGTATGGGTAGAGACTCCTCTAATCATTTGGCCATGATGGAGGTAAGTAATCTATAATATACATTAAGAACGGATATTGGTCTAAATGACCCGCATTCCATTTTATCCTTGCCCTCTTTCGGTATAGCTGAGATTATCGCTTCCTTCCAATTGGGTGGCATTTGTGCCTTTTTCAGAGCCAAGTTCAGTGTGGCGAGTAAAACAGGAATTAACTCATTTTTAAATTCTTTGTACCACTCTGCCATATACCCATCTGATTCTGGTGACATGCTTAATTTAAGCCTACTAATTGCAGCTTTTAATTCAACTTCAGTTATGTCAGCAATTATCCTTCTATTTTGTCCTTCACTTAAAGTGGGTTACTCTAGAGAATTCAAGAAGGTGTCAATTTGGGTTATGCTTCCCCCTGGAACTTTGGAATATAGAGTTTTGTAAAACAATTCAAAAGCTTCTTGAATTTCACTTAGCTTATTTTTTTTATCATTTTTCTTCTTGGGTCCTTAATTCTATGAATTGTATTTTCTGCTATCTTTTTTTTTCAGTTTTCACGCCAGTATATTCATAGATTTTGATCCACTTTCATAATGTCTCTGTTTCAGAAACATTAAATTTTTCCTGATTTTTTGCGTAGCCAAACTATTAATTTCATTCCTAATTCTTTAACTTTCTCCTATCCTTTGCCAAATTCAATTTGTGTTTTTTCTCTAGTTCCTTCAGCCTATTTTGTAATTCCTCTAATGTTTTATTCCTTATTTTTTACTTATATGAAGATATCGCTATAATTTTCCCTCTTAAGACCGCCTTCAGAGTATCCCATAAAACGGGAGGTGAAACCTCCCCATTATCGTTAAATTCTAAGTAGAGACCAATTTCTTTTTAAATTTGTTCCTTAAAGTACGGATCATTGAGTAGACTTGAATTTAGTTTCCATGTAGTATTCTTTGGTTGTAGGTCAAAATCAACAGATAAATATATAGGTGCATGGTCACTTCCATCTATTGTCCCAATTCCACCAGTGTTTATTTTGTCTTTTTCTTTTCCAAATGTCATGAAATAGCCTATTCTTGTATATACAGAATGGGGAGCAGAATAATGAGTGTAATCCCTTCTGTCAAGGAAAAGGTTCCTTCATGTATCAATTAAACCAACATCCTCAAAAAGTGTATTAACGTTCTTATGTAAGGATTTTGTTTGATAGGTTTTTCTGTTGGAAGAGTCTAAGTTTGATTGTAATTGTAAATTTAACTCTCCCCCACATATCAGAAGCCCTTCTGTTTCAGCTACCAAAATATCAGTAATTTTCTGAAAGAAACCAATACCACTTCCCAGGGGTGCATATATATTCAATAGAGTAACTGAATTTCCATCTATATTCCCCCTCACCAGAATATATCTGCCATCTTTATCACCCATTTCAAATACTTTTTTTTTAAATTTAGCTTACTTGAGATAAGAATAGCAACTCCTCTCCTATGTCCTGATTTATATGAGAAAAACAAATTAGTGAAGCCCATTCTCTTTAGTTTTCTATGTTCATTATCACTTAAATGAGTTTCCTGTAAATATACTACATGGGCTTGTTCTTTTTTTCATTTTGGATAAAATTCTATTAGCTTGATTGGATTTAATAGCCCATTGACTTTAAAAGAAATGAATTTTACTTTGTCCTTAGCCATCTGTATTTATCTGTCAATGTATCATTGAAATTAGCAGAATAAAACTTAATCGATCTACTCCCTGAACAAATAAGAACCAAGAAATGCAAATAATAACAAAAATAGCAACAAACGTGTGATTCCAAGGCTGAGGTCTCTAGTAGATGACCCTGCGTTGAGCTAGAGGAAATGTCTAGCTGTAGGGGATAACCCCTCCTATTTGTGAGTTGAGGGCCCCCATTGCAGTATTCATAAAAGTCAGTGAACTAATCCATTACACAGAAAAGATTTCCCTGTGTACTCCTATATATATATATATACACACACACATACATACACACACACACATGCATATACATACATATATATTGCATACACACACACACATATATATATTCTCATTTTGGTATTTTGGTGGAGAAAAAGGAGTAAGTGAGTGAATAAAGAATAACAACTAAGTAATATAAAATCTACATTATAATAAGTATTTCTTGAGATAGGTATATCACCGTTTAATTTTGTTTCCATTTAGCTTCTCAACATTTTTAAAGTTAACCAAACCTTATGGCTCTTCTGGAGGGGGTGAGGACTGTCTTTGGGAAACTCCCGGTTTACTCCTGGTATACTTACCTCAGCCTCCTCCCGTCTCCTGCCTTATCAATTCTCTCACTATTTCCCAAGCCGAGCAGGACAATTCCTCAGCCAGGCTTTCCCTTGGTTTGGTCACGCTGACGGGCAACCCGCTGACCTTCATGGCTGTAGTCGCCTCTTCCACTGTTTGGTACAACCGTGTCCTGTTTCCATAAAACACTCGAAGTGTAGCAGGATACGGAGTTTGAAATCTAATCCTTTCTTGCTTTAGTGCACGCTTTACTTCAGAGTATTCTTTACGTTTCTGCAGGACCAAGGGGGAGGGGGATAATATTGGTCAAAATATATTAATTTATCGCCTAAAAACACCATCTTCTTACCCAAGGCCCTTTGTAGAATCTCCGCCTTGGTACTGTACTGAAGGAATTTTATTATTATTGAGCGTGGCTTATCTCGGGTAGACTTCAGGACTAGCGAGCGATGCGTTCTCTCGATTTCCAGCTCCATAGTCGAGGGAAGCTCCAGCGCGTCCCGCGGCAACTTTCTGACAAACTACGTCATAGACGAGCCCTCCGCTCCTTCGGGAACGTTGTATATTCTGATATTTTTCTGCCATGATCTTCCCTCCAGGTCAAGCAGTTTACCTTCTTGGTGATTTAATATTTTTATTGTCTTACTCAGTATCTGTTCCATGTTTTGAATGCGATCTTCCACCTTCTCAATTCAAGTCTCTGCCACTGCTATTTTTTGATTGACGTTGGCGAGCTCTGACTTAATAACATGTAGCTGCTGCTTTATATCTTTCTGAAACTCCCTTATCTCTTTCAGAATTCCGATCATATTCACCACTTCACCTGAACGAGGCCCAGCGTCCACCTCGCTAGCACGCGGTCGGGTAGGAGAGCTGCTCACTGCACTCCTCTTGGAGGCAGGCTCCGCAGTGTCACTTCTTTTATTTCCATTCTTTTTCCCCATTCTTGCCCCTCCTTTCAGTTCAAATATTTTTCGAAAAATGCTATATTTGATGGGTTAACGGGGCTTAATACGCATTTTTCCGGAGGAACTAGTTACTTAAGCTGCTATTCTCGAAGATGATGCCACTGGAAACAATTTGGGTGTTTACATTATGTTATCGTAGGTAAACACTCATCCACACAGATTTTAGTGAAGTCAGTCACAACTGTGGCAAGTTCGTTCAGACCTGAAGATGAAACTCTGTCCAGTCCACCAGCTCAATGCAGTCCAGTAAGTGTTTCTCCAACTCCTCTATACCTTCTTGGTCCTCTCTACTGGTCTTGCAGTCTTCAGTCTCTGCCTATACTCAGGGAGTAGAAGTACAGCCAGG
The DNA here is from genome assembly GCF_030144855.1 of Hypanus sabinus. Lineage (NCBI taxonomy): Eukaryota > Metazoa > Chordata > Chondrichthyes > Myliobatiformes > Dasyatidae > Hypanus > Hypanus sabinus. The sequence continues at coordinate 88,766,042 of NC_082708.1, read as the reverse complement.
TGATCAGCCTTTCCAATGTATGGTGGTTGGATTTTCACCGTAAGCTTTCTTGATGGTAGTATAACAGTGGTCCTGTGAGTTGGCTCCTCTAGTTCTGCAAGTGATAAGTTGGTGATAATTATTTAGAGACCTTTTAAAGCTGGCCTGGTTAAAATCCCACAAAGTGATGGGGAAGGCATGAGGGTGTGCAGTTTCATGCCTGTTGATTATACCACTCAGTTTGTTCAGAGCCTTTTTGACACAAGCCTGAGGTGAAATGCACAACGCTACCAAGATGATGGATGAAAATACAAATATAAAGTTTTTAATACCACCCTTAAAATATTTAAATATCTTAGAGTAACTGTGTAAATGAAAGAGTTTGTTTTTCTTCAACAATTTGCAGAAAAGGAGCAATTGACATAAATTGTTTATGTCATTTATGCACGTAATCATAATTGTTTGAAAAAACTGAAGATGGAGACTGAAGCTAACCTTGTGAGTAAGAGAGCAGTTCAGCTGCTGATGAGTACAGAATGTGATTCACATTGTGCATTCATGTAAATGTTCACCTCCTTATTGCTGATGCCCCAGAAAAGGAACAGAACACAATGTCATGCCAGGGTCAAAATAATTATTGAAATTTCTACACATCTCCATTTCTAACTATGGCATTCAACATTTCTATCTTTAAGGGAGTCTAATGGCTAAATCTGTTCCAAGTTATTTCAATTTTCACATCATGAAAAACTTGAGAAAAACATTCCAATTAAAATGGTTTCCCTAAATATGACTTTTATTTATCCTTTGTAAATAAACTCCTTCAGATTAAGCGTCAATCAGCAAAAAAGAATAAAAGGCATGACACCATGAAGTTCTTCTCTATTGTATACAAATAGGTGAGATTACCTGTCACTTATTACAATTAGAAGCAAATTCTTGAAGTTGAAATTGATCACATTGCCTCTCATCAATATAATTCAGCTTCTGTCAAATTGTTTGTAGAGATGCCCAACAGAAACACAATAAATTTTCTTCCTGACTTTAATGAATAATACTATTGGCACAAGAGTGTTCAGATGCTGAAATCTAGAGCTAAAAGCAAACTGGGGGTGGAAAAGAATTATTGACATTTTAGATTGAGATAGTGAGCACGTGGATAACTGATAAAAAGAGGAATGGAGGAAGGTTTAAAACATCCATAGCGACAGGGGTGGAACCAAAGGATTGGAGGACAGCCAATGTTGTTTTGCTGTTTAAAAAAGGCTCTAAACAGAAACCAGGAAAGTATAGGCTGCCGTGTCTGACACCAGTTGTGGGCAAGCTATTGGAAGGTATTCTAAGTGACTGCATATATAGGTATTCGGATAGACATAGACTGATGCATGGCTGTGTGTGTGGTAGGTCATTTCTAACCAATCTTATGGGAAGTTACCTGGAAAGTGGATGAAGACAAGACAGTGGATGTTTTCTACATGGTCTATAGCAAGGCCTTTGACAAGGTCCCACATAGGAAGTTGGTCAAGAAGGTTCAGTCGCTTGGCATTCAGGATGAGGTAGCAAATTGGATTAGACATTGGCTTTGTGGGAGAAGCCAGAGAGGGGTAGTAGAGGGTTGCCTCTCTGACTGGAGGCCTGTGACTAGTGGAGTGCTGCAGGGATTGGTGCTGGGTCTGTTGTTGTTTGTCATATATATCAATGATCTGGATGATAATGTGGTTAACTGAATCAGCAGATTGTGATGTAGTGGACAGTGAGAAAGACTATCATAGCTTGCAGAGAGATCTGCATCAGCTGGAAAAATGGGCTGAAAAATGCCAGATGAAATTTAATGCAATGGCCTGACTTATTTAATGTGTTGGAGAAGTTTAATTTTAGTCCGATATTTATATCATGGATTAAATTGATTTATCATACTCCAGTAGCCTCAGTGATTACCAATAATCAAAGATCTCCCTTTTTTCGCTTATTTCGGGGCACTAGACAAGGATGTCCTCTTAGTCCATTACTACTTAACATTGCCTTAGAACCTTTGGCAATTGCCATCAGACAATCACAGGATATTTTGGGTATTAATTGTGGGACAGATATTCATAAGTTATCTTTGTATGCAGATGATTTATTACTATTCATTTCTAACCCAGAGAAATCCATTCCAGCAGTTTTATCATTATTGGCTCAATTTAGTGAGTTTTCTGGGTATAAGTTAAATCTTAATAAAAGTGAATTGTTTCTTTTGAATAAACGGGTCCCAATTTATGGAAATTTACCTTTTAAATTAGTTAATGACTCTTTTACTTATTTAGGGATCAAAATCACAAAAAACCATAAAGATTTATTTAGATTTAATTTTTTACCCTTTATTGATCAGATTAAAGATTTGTTTACTAAGTGGTCACCTTTATCTTTATCCCTAATTGGTAGGATTAATGCTATTAAGATGGTTATTTTACCTAAGTTTTTATATATTTTTCAAGCGATACCAATTTTTATCCCAAAATCTTTTTTTACTAATGTTGACTCTAAAATTTCTTCATATATATGGCAGAATAAAAATCCCAGGTTAGGTAAAACATATTTACAGAAGACAAAAAAGGAAGGCGGGTTAGCATTACCTAATTTCAGATTTTACTATTGGGCAGTTAATATTAGATATTTGTTATGCTGGTTGAAAGATGGGGGTGGATCTTTTGGCCCTTGTTGGGTGAGTTTAGAAACTAAATCGGTATCAGCTTATGCTTTGGGTTCTATTTTAGGGACTTCTCTCCCTTTTGCTCTTTCTAAATTGCCGAAACAAATTGACAACCCGATAGTTAAACATACATTGCGTATATGGTTTCAATTTCGGAGATTTTTTGGGTTGACTCAATTCGTTTTAAATAGTCCTATTGTATCTAATTGTTTTTTTCACCCTTCCATTATAGATCAAGCTTATTCGGCTTGGAAAACTAAGGGATTACTAAGATTTTCTGATTTATTTTTAGATAATTGTTTCATGTCTTTTGAGCAACTATCCAACAAATATAACTTGCCTAGATTTCATTTTTTTTAGATATTTACAGATTAGACATTTTTTAAGTTCTGTACTCTCTACGTTTCCAAATTTTGTGCCTTCAGATATTTTGGAGAGTTTACTTGAATTAGACCCTTTTCAAAAAGGGCTTATTTCAAAACTTTATAATATAATTATGAAGATACGTTCAGAGCCTCTTTATAAGACTAAAAAGGATTGGGAAAGAGAGCTTAGTCTTAGTATTTCTAGTGAGAATTGGGATAGAATTCTTCAATTAGTTAATACATCATCGTTATGTGCCAAACATTCACTAATACAATTTAAGGTCGTACATAGGGCCCATATGTCCAAGGATAAATTAGCTCATTTTTACTCTCATATTAGTCCTATTTGTGATAGATGTCATTCTGAAATTGCGTCTTTAACTCATATGTTTTGGTCTTGTTCATTTTTGGAGAAATATTGGAAAGATATTTTTGATATTATTTCTGCGGTTTTGAATATCGATTTACAACCTCATCCTATTACCGCAATTTTTGGTTTACCAATCTTAGACTCACTGCATTTATCTTCTTCTGCCCGTCTAATGATTGCATTTCTAACTCTGATGGCTAGAAGATCTATATTGTTGAATTGGAAAGAAATTAATCCTCCCACTGTATTTAATTGGTTCTCTCAAACTATGTTATGTTGAAATTTAGAAAAAATTAGAAGTGGTACATTTGAGACTTCTATTAAATTTGAAAAGTTATGGAGACCATTTATTCAACATTTTCATATGTTGTAATATGACCCTGTGCCAAGTTCATTTGATTTCCCAGCTTTTAGCTTATGGATTTTGACGGCATTGATGAATACTTATTTTTGTGAGATATTATAAACAGCCCCCTTTTTTTTGTCTTTTTTGCTTCTTTTTTCTTCTATATTAGTTATTAGTTATTAGATTAGATTAGCTAGTTTGGCATTATATATTTTTTTGTTTTTTTTCTTTCTTTTTTCTGTTTTCTTTATATCATATATTATGAAATATTTAGACTTACTATATTCATACATACATTTTATGGCTTATGTTTTGGTAAACTCATTTATATTGTAACTATTATGTATGGTTTTTTTCATATGTAATGGAATTTATATGTTGGTAATTTCTTTATCAATATATCATTTGTATTCTGTCCATATTACTAATATTAATAAAAAGATTTAGAAAGAAAGAAAGAAATTTAATGCAGAGAGGTTTTGTGAGGTTCTGCACTTCGATAGGACGAACTAGGATCAGTCTGATACAGTGAATGGTAGGGCACTGAGAAATGTGGTAGAACAAAAGGATCTCGGAATACAGGTCCATAATTTATTGAAAGTGGCATCACAGGTAAATAGGGTTGTAAAGAAAGCTTTTGGCTTATTGACCTTAATAAATCAATGTATTGAGAACAAAAGCTGGGATGTTACGTTGAAGTTGTATAAGACATTGGTGAGGCCTAATCTGGAGTATTGTGTGCAGTTTTGATCACCTACCTACAGGAAAGATGTAAACAAGGTTGAAAGAATGCAGAGAAAATTTACAAGGATGTTGCCGGGTCTGGAGAACCTGAGTTATAAGGAAAGATTGAATAGGTTAGGACTCTAGTCTTTAGAACGTAGAAGAGGAGATTTGATAGTGGTATGCATAATTATGAGGGGCATAGACAGGATAAATGCAAGTAATGTAGGCTTTTTCCACTGAGATTGAGCGAGACTACAACCAGAGGTTATGGGTTAAGGGTGAAAGGTGAGAAGTTTAAGGGAAACATGAGGGGAAACATCTTCATTCAGAGGGTTGTGAGAGTGAGCTCCATGTGGTCCATGTGAGCTTGATTTCACTGTTTAAGAGAAGTTCGGATTGGTACATGGATAGTAGTGATATGGAGTGCAACGGTCGCAGTGCAGATTGATGAGAGCAGGCAATTTAAATGGTTTTGGCATGGACTAGATGGGCCAAAGGGCCTGTTTCTGTGCTGTATTTTTCTATGACTCTATCAGGTGAACAGGGACTGGTAGATGATCAAGGAATAGTGAAGGATGATAGGTAAAGTTGCTGGATGAGGGAGGACTGGTGGAGTTGGAAGACATGGAGCCAGGTCAGAGTGAGGCTGAAGCTGACCTCCTTTACATCGTCAAGATCAAGCACAAAGTGTATGACAGGTTTTGCAGAGCTCTGTCTGCAATTGTCAACCTGACCTGCTAATTGAAAGCCATTTCAACTCATTTACCCGTTCTCACACCAACCTGACTGTGCTCAGCCTTCTTCAGCTTAGGGCAATGCTCGAACAACAGACCTCATGTTCCACCCAGGTTGTCTATGACCAAATCATATGAATGCTGAACATTACCTCCTGTATTGCCATCCCTGTCTCCTTCAGATTGTCCTCTGGACTTCAAGTCAAGTCAAGTCAAGTCACTTTTTATTGTCATTTCGACCATAACTGCTGGTACAGTACATAGTAAAAATGAGACAATGTTTTTCAGGACGTTGGTGTTTAATGACTCTGTACAAAAACTAGACTGAACTAAGTTTAAAAAGACACAACACAGAAAAAAAGCCACACGAGACTACAGACCTACCCAGGACTGTATAAAGTGCACAAAACAGTGCAGGCATTACAATAAATAGTAAACAAGACAATAGGACAGTAAGGTGTTAGTCCAGGCTCTGGGCATTGAGGAGTCTGATAGCTTGGGGAAAGAAACTGTTACATAGTCTGGTGCGAGAGTCTGAATGTTTCTGTCGGTGCCTTTTCCCAGAATGGCAGGAGGGAGAAGAGTTTGTATGAGGGGTGTGCGGGGTTCTTCATAATGCTGTTTGCTTTGTGAATGCAGCGTATAATGTAAATGTCCGTAATGGCGGGAAGAGAGACCCCAATGATCTTCTCAACAGATCTCACTATCCGCTGCAGGGTCTTGCAATCCGAGATGGTGCAATGTCCAAACCAAGCAGTGATGCAGCTGCTCAGGATGCTCTCAATTCAACCCCTGTAGAACGTGATGAGGATGTGGGGTGGGGGGGGGGGGGGGGTGGGAGCTGGACTTTGCTCAGCCTTCGCAGAAAGTAGAGGCACTGCTGGGCTTTCTTTGCTATGGAGCTGGTGTTGAGGGACCAGGTGAGATTCTCCACCAGGTGAACACCAAGAAATCTCGTGCTCTTAAGTATTTCAAAGGAGGAGCCATCGATGTTCAGTGGAGAGTGGCCGCTCCTTGCCCTCCTGAAGTCAACAACCATCTCTTTTGTTTTGTTCACAGTTTCATTCCCTTTCCCATAACCTTTATCAGCCTCCCCCACTCCCATCACCCATTTACATTCCCATCCCCTTCTAAAATAATTCATCTACTTCTTTGTCCCCCAGTCTATCCCATCAGACTTTTATCTCTCCCTAAGTGGTTCCTATTGTCATTTCCTTTCCAGATTTGACCACCAAACCTTTGTGTCCTCACTTCCAACCTTCCAGCCTCTGTCTCCATCTTCACTCTCACTTCCCCTTACCTGGCTCCATCTCATCTTTCTTTATCCCAGTCTGCTTCCACCTATCATCTACCTGCCTCTGTCCGTCTCTGTCCACCACTCCATTCATGTCATCTGCCTTCACCCTTTCTCAGTCTGTCTATCACAAATGAGCCCCAATATCTTCACCCCAGTGAATTCTATTTTATTCTTCCTCTCCTGTCTTAATCCTGATGCATGGCCAACTGTTCCTGTCCATCACAGATGCTGTTCAACTCACTAAGCTTTTCCAGCACTTAGTTGCATCTTTGTTCCAGGAAATAATGCCAGTAACAATTTTTTCACCTCTCCATGTTAATGGGGCTATATTACTGAGCACCCAAAAGTCTTAAGGATTTAGAAAAACAAATTTGTAAAGAGATCGTAGACTGTTGCAAGATACACAAGATTCTTATAGTAGGTGATTTTAACTTTTTACATCTTGACTGAGGATTCCATACTGTAAAAGGACTAGATGGGATACAGTTTGTCAAGTGTGTTGAGGAAAGTTTCTTTCATCTGTACATTGATGTCCCAATGAGAGTCTGTGTGATATTGGATCTGCTATTAGGGAATGAGACAGGGCAGGTAGTGAAGTTTGTGTAGGGGAACACTGCATCCAGTAACCACAATGCAATTAGTTTCAAAGTATGCAAAAATATAGGTCTGGTTCATGGGTTGAGATTCTAAATTGGAGAAAGGCCAATTTTGGTGGTATCAGAAATGATCTGGCAGGCTGTTTTATTGTCAAAGATGTACTTGAAAAGTGGGAGGCCTTCAAAAAGAAAATTTTGAGAGTACAAAGCTTGTGTGTTCCTGTCAGAATAAAAGGTACAGATAACAAGTGTAGGAAAATTTGGTTTTCAAGAGATCTCGAGGCCCTGGTAAGAGAAAAAAAAATGAGGTGCATAGAGGGTACAGGGAACAACTGAGGTGCTAAGGAGCACAGGAAATGCAAGAGAACACTGAAATAAATCAGGAGGGCTAAAAGAAGGCACGAGGTTGCTCATGCAGACAAAATGAAGGAGAATCCTCAGGGGTTCAACAGATATGTTAAGAGCAAACAATTGCAAAGGGCAAAATTGGAACTCTGGAAGACCAGAGTGGTAATCCATGTGTAGGATTCAGAAGTCAGACAGGGCAGATCTTAAATAAGTTCTTTGCATCTGTATTTACTCAGGAGATAACTGCAGAGACTATAGAAGTGAGTTAAAATGACATGGACCCTATACAGATTACAGAGGAGGAGGTGTTTTGCTACTCTGGGGTAAATCAAGGTGGACAAGTCCATAAGACCATGAAATATAGGAGCAGAAGTAGGCCACTTGGCCCATTGAATCTGCTCCATGATTCAATCATGGGCTGATCCAATTCTTCCAGTCATCCCCACTCCCCTGCCTTCTCCCCATACCCTTTGATGCCCTGGCTAATCAAGAACCTATCTTTCTCTGCCTTAAGTACACCCAATAACGGCCTCTACAGCCGCTCGTGGCAACTAATTCCACAGTTTTACCACCCTCTGACTAAAGTAATTTCTCCACATCTCAATTCTAACTGGACATCCTTCAATCCTGAAGTCGTGCCCTCTTGTCCGAGACTCCCCTGCCATCGGTAGTAATTTTGTCATATTTAATTGTTCAAGCATTTTAACATTCAGAATGTTTCTATGAGATCCCCCCTCATTCTCCCAAACTCCAGGGAATACACTCAAGAGCTGCCAGATGTTCCTCATATGGTAACCCTTTCATTCCTGAAATCATTCACATAAATCTTCTCTGAACCCTCTTCAATGTCAGTATAACCTTTCTAAAATAAGGAGCCCAAAACTTCACACAATACTCCAAGTGTGGTCTCACGAGTGCCTTTTAGAGCCTCAACATCATATTCCTGCTTTTATATTCTATACCTCTAGAGATGACAGCCAACATTGGATTCACCTTCTTCTCCACCTATTCAACCTGGAGGTTAACCTTTAGGGTATCCTGCAAAAGGACTCCCAAGTCTCCAGGGCCTGACAAGGTGTTCCCATGAACCTTATGTGAGGCATGTGTAGAAATTTTCAGGGCCTTAGCAGATATATTTAAAACATTCTTAGCTAGTAGAGGATAGAAAACTTTGTTCTGCTGTTTAAAAAAGACTCTAAACATAAACCAAGAAATGTTGAGGATGAAGATGGGCGGAATTACAACCAGAGGTTAAGAGTGAAGGTGAAAAGGTTAAGAGGAACATGAGGGGAAACTTCTTCACTCAGAGGGTCACGAGAGTGTGGAATGAGCTGCCAATACAAGCGGTGCATGCAGGCTCAATTTCAACATTTAAGAGAAGTTTGGATAGGTACATAGATAGTGGGGATATGGAGGGCTATGATCCCGGTGCAGGTCGATGGGAGTAGGCAGTTTAAATGGTTTTGGCATGGTTTATATGGGCCAAAGGGACTGTTTCTGTGCTGTACTTCTCTATGACTCTTGTTTTCTTCAAATTCTCTTTTCCTTTTTTTCATCCACAGTTGAACACAGAGCAATAGAAAAATATTATTCCATGCATGCATGTTAGTTTGGGAGTGCTATGGGTGAGGTTTGAGGTGAGAGGGCTGAGACAAGTGGTGGAAGCCCGTCGTGTGTCAAAACAAAAGCAATCCATTTTAATACAGTTATGTTATTTCAGCAAGCAGAGCAGTGACAGTGAAGGAATATATAGTTTACAGTTAAATGAAGGTAGTGATAGATTGCACCCATAACTGCAGCTGACAAAGACTGTTTTCAATATGAGGGGGGGAGCAAGTCCAAGTTCAAGATCAAGTTCAAGTTTAATTACTATTCAACCAGACATGAATACCCATGAATACAACTATCTGATGACTAAAGACCGAAACATTTTGCGACTCTGGGTTCATCACTGAAGCACCAGGAGATGAATTCTACAACAGAACAGAATTCCTTTGCTTCACAGGTCCAAAACACAGTGCTAATAGTCATACACTGCACAAAGCACATATAGCAAATATAAGATAGCAGCAAACATATGGTTACACAAAAGAAATATATAATCTAATCCACGTCCCCGAGAGACATGTTCTGCAGATTTGTGGTGCATGGATGATTGTCCGCAAGAACAAGCCCTCTGCACATACACACACTCACACAGTTTAGCTTGTTTTCCTCTGAGTGGACATTGGAGAGCAGCACTGACAGGAGATGCTTGCCCCCCAATCCATCGTACCTTCAATATGTTATTGATGAGGTGAAAATAAAGCACTTGGAAAATTACAATTAGTTTGGAACAGGCACTGACGAGAGGCAAATCACATTTGACAAATTTTAGTTCCTTCAGGTTGTCGTTAACATAATAGACAATCAGAAACCAGTAGATGCGATACTTTCAGTGGACCTCTAATGAAATGCCAGACAAATGGCTATTAAAGAAAGTTAGAGCCCTTTGAACTGGAGATAATAATTTGGAGTGGACTGAGGATTAGTTAAGTACAGAAAAGAGAGAAGGTGTAAGCCGAGCAATTATCAGATGGAAGCACTGTGACTGAGACGTTTTGTCAGGAATCAGTTCTACCTGCTCCATGCTGGGGGGGGGCGTCATTTATAACGTAGAGAAGCTTACTGACACCAGTGAAGGATACAAAGACATATGTATAGTGGAATGCAAACAGGTCAATAATAGAGAAAGAGCACTTCGCCAAGACAAGGTTACAAATACTAAATCCATTAGAAAAGTTAAAAGGCAGCAAGATAGTGAAATATTTGTAAGGCTGTATACTCTCATCTTGCCAGGGATTCTGAAGTAATGGCTGGTCTGGAAAAGACAAGCTTCTGGCACAGTTCACAAACCAGGTCTGAGGAGAAGTTCAGTGAATTCACGGCTAGACTACACCTCCACTTTTAAAAAGCCTGTGCTTCATTCAAAATCTTACAAAGGCATTAAGAAACCCACTATCACACCCAATGGAGAAACAGAATTGTTTCCTGTACCCAATTCTGAGCTGGTCTTAATTTCCTTTCTGCCCAAAACATGTTTATCTTATTTTACTACATTATTCTGTGTTTCACAGCTACATGACCTAAGGCCTTATGATTTACTTGATTTGCATGCGACCCTGTTTGATCAGCCTGGGCATGTTAGAAGATAAATTTATTCTAATTGCAGACATTTAACACTTACACTACAACATGATGAATGGGTAAAGCTGTGACAAATGAAATATAGTGTGGAAAGTTGTAAAGTCATTCACTTTACCAGAAAAAGAGAAAGAAAGATGGAATGTTTCTTTAAATGATGAAAACTTATAAAGTGTTGTTTGCAGAGAACCTGGATGTCATTTTACATAAATTATTGGAAGTTAACATGTAGGTATAACTCACAATCAGGAAGGCAAACAGTGGGGTAATCCAAGTACCAGAGAGTTTGAGCACAGGACTGAATATCATTGAACTAAATTCTCTTGAGATTTATTCATAAGACCATAAGACAAAAATTAAGTTGTTTGGGTCTGCTCCACCATCATTCCTCTCAACCCCATTCTCTGGCTTTCTCCCTATAACATTTCACACCCTGATTAATCAAGAAACTATCAAATTCCACCTTTAATATACCCCATGACTTGGCCTGCACTGCTGTCTGTGGCAATGAATTCCACAGATTCACCACCCTCTAGTGAAATAAATTCCTCTTCATCTCTATTCTAAATGGATACCTCTCGATTCTGAGGTTGCGCCCTCTGGTCCTAGTCTAACTCACTATCAAAAACATCCTCTCCTCATCCACTGTCTCTTGGCCTTTCAATATTCGATGGGTTTCAAGGAGCGAGTTGTGGACTACAGGAGGTATAGAGACAGGCTAAACTCTATTGACATCAATGGATCTGGGGTTGAGAGGGTGAACAGCTTTAAGTTTCACGGCATAAACATCACTGAAGATCTCACGTGGTTTGTATGTACCGGCTGTGTGGTGAAAAAAAGCACAACAGCGCCTCTTTCACCTCAGACAGTTGAATAAGTTTGGTATGAGCCCCCAGATCTTAAGAACTTTCTACAGGGGCCCAATTGAGAGCATCCTGACTGGCTGCATCACTGCCTGGTATGGGAACTGTACCCCCCTCAATCATAGGATTCTGCAGAGAGTGATGCAGAAAGCCCAGCACATCTGTAGTTGTGAACTTCCCACTATTGAGGATATTTACAAAGAAAAGTGTGTAAAAAGGGCCTGAAGGATCATTGGGGACCTAAGTCACCCCAACCACAAACTGTTCCAGCTGCTTCCATCCAAGAAACGGTACAGCAGCATAAAAGCCAGGACCACCAGGCTCCGGAGCAGCTTCTTCCACCAGGCTACCAGACTGCTTAATTCATGCTGACACAACTGTATTTCTATGTTATATTGATTATCCTGTTGCACATAATATTTATTATAAATTACTATAATTGTACATTGCACATTTAGAAGGAGACGTAAAGATTTTTACTCCTCATCTATTTGAAGCATGTAAGTAATAAAGGCAATTCAGTTCAATGAGATCCCCCCATTCTTCTGAACTCCAATAGAACAGGGCCAAAGCCACCAAACGCTCCTCATTTGTTAACCCTTGCTTTCTCAGAATCATTCTTGTGACCTCATCTGGCTCCACACCTTTTCATAGATAAGGGGCTCATAATTGCTCACAACATCCCACTTATGGTCTGACCAATGCCTTATAAAGCCTCAGCACTACAATTTTGCTTTTGTATTCTAGTCCTCTCAAAATGAATGCTCACATTGCATTTCACCTTGCTTACCACCAACTTTTAGGGAATCCTGCACGAGGACTGGCAGGTCCCTCTGCAACTCTGCTTTTTGAATTTTCTCCACATTTAGAAAGCACCCTGTGCTTTGTTCCTTCTCCAAAGTGCATGACTTTCCTGCATCATATGCCATCTTCCACTTCTTTTTTCCTTTGTTTTAATCTCTTAATTCCTTCTGCAGCCTCCCAGCCTGACCCTCCACCTATCCTGGTATAGTCCACTAACTTGGCCATAAGGTCATCAATTCCTGCAGACAAGTCATTGACATACAGTGTGAAAAGAAGGGGTCTCAACATTGACTCCTGTGGCACTCCACTAGTCTACGGCAGCTAACCAGAATAGGGCCCCTTTATTCCCACTCATTGTCTGCAGCCAGTCAGCTAATCTTTTATCCATGCAAGTACCTTTCCTGTAATACCATGGGCTCTTGTTAAGAAGTCTCATGCGCAACACTTTATCAAAGGCCTCCTGAAAATCCAAATAATTGAAATCCACTGTTTCTCATTTGTCCATCCCACTTATAATTTCCTCAAAGAATTCCAACAAATTTGTTCAGGCAAGATTTTTCCAAGGAAACCAAACTGACTTTGGCCCATTTCATCAAGTGCCTCCCAAAACCCAATTCTTAAAAATTGAATTCAATGTCATCCCAATCGCTGAAGTCAGGCTAACTGGCCTATAATTTCCTTTCTTCTGCTTCCCTCCCTTCTTAAAGAGTGAAGTGATATTTGCAATTTCCAGTACTCAGGGACCATGCTAGAATCCAATGATTCTTGAAAGACCATTATTAATGCCTCCTCAATGTCTTCAGCTACTCTTTGAGACACCTGGGGAGTAGTCCATTTGCTCTGCGTGACGTACCTTCGGGCATTTCAGCTTCCAAACATTTTCTCCTTAGTAATAGCAATGGCACTCGGTTCTGCTCCTTGACACTCCTGCATTTCTACCATTTTGTTCATGTTTTCCACAGTGAAGACTGATGCAAAATATTTAAAAGTCCAACTACCACTTTTTTTTTGTCACCATTTCTACCCTTTCAAGATAATTTTCCTGCAGTCCATTATCTGCTCACATCTCTCTTTTACTCATTATACTGTATATCTGAAAAAAACTTAAAGTCAATGGAGTTCATAGGAATAAGAAAGGTTCTCATTGAAAAATGCAAAATTCTTATAAAGCTTGCTGGTATAGATGTTGGCATGGAGTTTCCCTGTGAGGTGATGTCCAAATCGAGACATCATATTCTCAAATCATAGGGGCAATGTTTCAGGAGGGAGATTAAAGGAAATTTTATTAATGTAGGTGAATATTTGGAATTCACTATTTTCAATTATTACTGAAGATGGAAGTCGAGAAGTTTTTCAATATTTTGGAAATTAAAGAATAAGGGGTTGGGAAATAGCACAGGCAATAGATAAGCTGTGAATTCATTGAGTGGTAGGACAGACAAAAAGGACCAAACGGCCAAATTCTTGTTGCAAAGAATGGTCTCACTGACACTACATCACCCGTATTCACATTGCATACGTGAATATTTCAGTAAGATGGTGACGTGATCAGATGCAGTGGCTTCTCCAGGGCCAACCAAAGGTGTTATTGTCCTTTTTTTTTTACGATCGCAAGATCCTGGTGGACATTGTAAACTCAATGCAGGGAAAACTATCACTGAGTTGCTCACTTGTAGAGAAACTGCAGGAGCTGGAACTGCCTGCCACAGAGAGGAGTCAGTATGTAAACATGGTGCAGTCTAACTGCGAGGGACCATTTTAGTCACTTTTCTTGTGATCATAAGACCCTGTTGGACATTGGCAATATGGAATGCTGCAAGTGCAGTTCACAGCTTTATTGGTCGGTAGCGGGCCCAGACAATGGGGGAGTTGCTTGGCCTCAGTCATAGCAAGGACTGAGTCTCAACAGGAGAGAGGTGTTGGAGTCAGTGCACTGCACCGGGGTGCCAAAGGTGGTGTGGTGCTGAGTCCATGCTGTGTTCAGTGTTTGCTCGGCAGAAGACAAGATGTATTGTGTTTAACTGCAAACTGATGAAATATGTCCGGACTCATGGACTTGGGCTATCTATACTTTCCGAGCTACTAAAGCTGTCATATCTGGGGGGTGAGGGAAGTGGACCCAAAAGCAAGACACAAACACTGAACTACCAGGAACAGGACTAGGCATGAGAAGGAGGCAAGGGAAGTGAGGAAGAAAGGATGCTGGACATGACAAAGGCCCTGGACGAGACAAGGATTCCGGACCTGGGCTAGGTCTTGACGAGGATAGTGGAACCAGGACCTGGAACTGGGAACTAGGAGCCTGGGCTTGGACTCCGAGCCAACCCCTCCTTGGGCGGAACTAGGACCTGGAACTGGGGACTAGGAGCCCGGGTTTAGGCTTCGAGCCAGAGACTGGACAAGGACCCAGAACCTGGGTCTTGACTCAGACTCTGACTCCAGAACCCGGCGAGGACAAGATGTGGCTATAGGACAAGGAGAGGCACAGGACTGGATGTAAGACTCCTGGATAGGACAAGGGAACCCCAGCTCAGGACGAGGGAATCCCAGCACCGGGCTGAGCAAGGTACTCCTGGGCTGGGTGAGGCACATCAACAAGACAAGAACACAGAGCCCTGGTCGAGGGAGAACAGGAACGCAAAACACAGTCGAGGGAGAGACAGGAACATGGAACACCGAGCCAGGACCTCTCATTGGGTACAGGACGTAGGGCCGGGACTCATTACACAGAATGCTGAAAACGACGAGACAGTTCCCAATGCTAAGTAGTGACAAAGTGGCTGGACCTACCTAGCAAAGACGTGGACATGGAGAGGCAGTTCCCAACACTAGGTAGTGGCAAAACATCCGGACCTACCTAGCGAAGGCTTGGACACAGAGAGACAGTTCCAAACAGGGTGAGGCTCCAGTCACAGGAAAGGCAGGGCCTGGCCCCAGGCGCAGGTTGCAGAGCCGGGCCCCAGGCGCAGGTTGCAGGGCCGGGCCCCAGGCGCAGGTTGCAGGGCCGGGCTTCGGAGGGAAGGAAGGGAACAATCCAGCTTCAGGGTAATGGCAATGACAGCCAGACTTACCCAACAGAGGCAAGGACAGGTTACTGACAGGACAAACCCCACAGAGACAAGGACAGGATACTGACAAGACAAAATCAGCAACCAGCCTCGAACCCAGGGCCACTTCTGGCCCTAAGACGAGAATCAGGTGCCTATGATAAAGCCCAAATGTGACAACAAAATGTTGGAAGACTCAGAGTCTGGAGTCCATGGACTGGACTGTGAGCTGGAACGAGGACGTCACGGACCGGACCATGACAAAAGCATATGGTGTCAGAGTTCAGAGCTCAATTCTAGCATGAAAGTTGCAATGGATTTCCTCTGGGTGCTCCGGTTTCCTCCCACAGTCCAAAGGCATACCAATTAGTAGGTTTATTAGTAATAATAAATTGTCCTGTGACTAGACTAGGGTAAAATAGGTGGGTTGCTGGGCAGTGCAGCTTATTTGGCTGGAAGGGCCTGTTCTGTGCTATATTTTTAAATTAAAAAATTAAAAGCATGTATGAAATCTAACTTACATATATCTTGTTCCAACCCTAGTACAGAAATATGTTTCTTTGTGAGTCAATGCTGACACATCTTGTGACACACATCATTTTATCATTTCCTTGAAAAGAATTCAATCACACTCAGTACACAAATGTTACAGGCACCTTGTAGGACTGAGCCAGACAATTTTTCTTATCTCATTTCACTATGGCTAAAGTCATCTCTAATCACACTATGCTGAATGAATTACAGTTAAATTTCTGGGTTTTAGACATTGCTCAGTCTTGTTTTGCCATTGTGATCAACATCAGTTTTCATTTTCAAGGGGGATCTGTCAGATCCACTATGGGTATTTCAGGAAAACGTTGGTCAGTACAACAATGGAGTCAGTCAATGTCATATCATGCAGTGCCATCATAGAACTGCTCATTTCTAAATGGTTCCATGGATTCAACTTTTGCTCAACCAAACAGTTTTGCTTGCTTCTATTGAATTATTTTTACTACTCATTAATATTTTAAAGAGAACATGAACCTTGAAAAGCTTTGAATCCTCTATTTTATCCAGGGTTCTATTGAATATACACTTCCAATTTCTGCTTTTCTTCCCAAAATACATTAAGCCAAATTTTTTTCAATAAATTAGTCTTGATATTTCTTTTCATCATGAAGTCTGTCTTTGCATAGACTTCTATTCCATGTTGTTTCTTTAGTTTTTGTAATTCATCTTTCTCTCCTCTTGATCACAGTCAATATCCTGTAAGGAAGCAATCCCTTCTAATCAGTAATATATTGTTTGTAGGCATATTGATAACTTAGTTGATAAATGCTGCATGATTTTGCAAGGTCTGCTGTGCCTTCATCTGTCTTGATAATTTGGCAGAAAAAATACTGCAGCATGGTCAAAAAAGCAGGAGCCAATTTACATACAGCAAACGTCTATATGATAATGATGAAATGTTCTGTCCAGTGATGCAGGTTGAAGGAGAGATATTACAAAAAAATTATATTTACTGCACCTGATAGTTGTCATATATTGATCAAACATAATCAGTGTCAGGGAATTGTTTTCATGTTCAGGGAAACATCATATTCATATTTCATGTAATATTTAGACACGGCACTTTGTTCCTCAACTAGGACTTTTTAAAAGCAGTAGAAATGGTTTGTAAGTAAGTCTGGACAGAATTAAATGTCAGTATACAACATTTCCCTTAATCATGATGACAGGACAGTGTTATCATTTTTCCTGAAACATACAGCACTGGAACAAGCCCCTCAGTTCACTCTGCCCATGCTAATCATTACTGAACTCATTTACCAGCACAGAGACCATGACTTTCAATGTCTTAGCAATTCAAGGACTTACCAAGAAACAACTTAAATGTTGGGGGAGTTTTTGCTTCTACCAACTTCTGAAGCAGTGCATTTCAATCTCCATCTGCTCCCTGAGTGAAAAAAGTCCTCCTCATATCCCTTATATTCCTACCTGAAACTTACATCCTCTGTCACAGGAAAAAGTTTAGTAAAGTTTAATCCATCTACTGCCCCTGATAGTTTTGGACTTCCATTTTAGGGTCCCTTGCTGATTCTTCTTCAATCCACAGAAAACAATCCAGCCACACCTTATAACTGAGACACTTTGTCCCAGGCAACATCCTAGTGAATCTCCAGCATAATATCTTTCCAATACTCTGACAACTAAAAATGCCCACAAATGTGACATTATACTGTATACCACAATTTCCCTTTCTTGTATCCTATTCACCTGCATTGCTATTTTCAGGGAACTTTGGGTCTGTACACCAGCTTCCAATTCTTCAAGAATACTCTCCAAGACTCTTCATCGTGAAGGTCTGAACCTAATCACACTTATTATACACGTCACATCACACTAAAATACACTTCACATTTACCTGACTTCCTCAAACACATCACTTCACACTTACAGCATAGAAATCTACAGCACATTACAGATCCTTTGGCCCATAATGCTGTGCTGACCACGTAATCTACTTTGGGAACTGCCAAGGATTACCCTACTGCTTAGCCCTCTAATTTTCTAAGCTCCATGTACCTATCTAAAACTCTCTTAAAAGACCCTATTGTAGCTGCCTCTAGCACATTCACTGGCAGTGAATTCCAAATTGTCAGAGAGGCCTTGAGTCTAGTTTAGGGTGTAAAATATTTCAACCAATACTGTATGGGAGAGAGTTCCCCTTATTACTGGCCATAAACCACTAGTGCCCACTTTCAATGCACAGAAGTAAATAAGCTCCACTAACAGCAGCAGAACAAGTGCAGACATAGACTCTGTTTCCAGGAGGATGCAAGTATAAAGATAGAATTCAAGATGATGACTAATCATGGTAATGCTGATGGTTGTCCCACTTAACCACGGAAAAGGAAAACCTTTCAAAAATGACATTCCTCTTGAGGTATTCTCCGTAGTGCAAGTAGAAAGTCACCCTATTGTCGCAGAGATAATCCAAGGGGAAACCAGAGATGACCCCACACTATCTCAGGTCTGAATGGCCACATGAAATGGCTGGATTGTGCAGCAGAAATTCCAGCTCCCCCCATTTTTACCAGCACCAGGATGAACTTGCCCTTGACATTGGTTGCCTTATGTGGAGATTGAGAATTGTTGTACCATCCAAACTGAGAGCTGAAGTGTTGTAGGACTTGCATGCCAGACCTCTAGGCATGGTCAAAATGAAAGTGTTAGGTCAAAGTTTTGTCTGGAGGCCTGGAATAGATCAGCAGATTGAGCAGCTTGCCTTGCACTGTTTGGGATGAACACATCTAGAAGGAACCGCCTCTCCGTCCCTGGGAATAGCCCGCATTACCCTGGCAGAGGATTCATGTGGATTTTCCCATTCTAATTATGGGCATAAATTTCTTGGTGGTAGTGGATGCTGCTACAAAGTGCCAGAAATGTTCTCAATAGCCTCTACTACAGTCTTGTATTCTGTTGATGTGTTGAGAAGCCTCTTCTCAAGGACTGGTGTTCCAGAACACTTAGTCAGTGACAGGCGACCACAGTTTCAAGTCAAGTCAAGACACTTTTTATTGTCATTTCAACCATAACCGCTGGTATAGTACACAGTAAAAACGGGACAACGTTTTTCAGGACCATGGTGCTGCATGAAACAATACAAAAACTACACTGAACTATGTAAAAACAACACAGAAAAAACTACACTAGACTAAAGACCTACCCAGGACTGTATAAAGTGCACAAAACAGTGCAGGGATTACAATAAATAATAAACAAAACAATAGGCACAGTAGAGGGCAGTAAGTTGGTGTCAGTTTGCTGTGGAACAGCTTCAGTCATTCCTGAAAGTGAATGGAATAAGACAATCACCACACAGCTATAAATGGATGGAGGCAAAGTTTGTCCAGAGTTTAAAGAACGTAGTACAAGCAATGTCAGCAGAACACACTACACTGACACGGAATCAGAATGTTCACCAATTTCCTCCTTGCATATCGCAATGCAGCAATCTCCATAGCCAACAACTCACCAGCTATACTGTTCCTAGGAGTTTACAGGACTAACAGCTGTGGGGCTTCACTCCTTGACAGGCAGTCCTTTCTGGGAACTAAGAAATGATCAAAAGTGGGGACTTGGAAAGATTAAGGACAGAACTACACAGTGGAGATTGCATCTGATGCCATTTGGAAGACAACACATCGATCGGCTGAGGAGAGCAAAGTCAACTGTCTGAGAAGAAAAGTGTCCAGCGCTGTCAAAACCACTTCCTGCAGTCCCAGACTCAACTCCTACAACCACCATGAAGGAGGCTCCAGACTTGAGATTGTCTTCACAGCCACAAGACTCACCTGCCAAGCAGAATGACCTTCTTCGTCAGGAAAGACCTTATCCCACAAGAGTAAGAAATCCTCCATAGTGACTGAATCTTTAGACCTGAATAGGATAATTAAAATGTACTCTGCTGTGGATGTCTGTATAGTTGTTGTATGATCTCATATACTCTATGTGTGTGTGTGTGTATATATATATATATGACTAGACAGCAATATGTTACATACTTGAGTTGAGATGCATTCTATATTACGCTGGAGTTTACAGCTAAATAGGGAGGACTGTTGAGTATTTAATATTTCAGTAATATTTTCAATAATATTATAAATATGTTGTTTGATTAAGCATCCTTTATTTGTTTACATAATTCATTATGGGATATACGTAAAAGCACGTAAATGGCATATACCATTATAACAATACATCATCCGTGCACGCTTCAATAAAAGAAAGTAAAAACTAGACTAGACATGTATCCCAGTTTGCATGTTTTTCTATCAATTATTTTCTGGAGTTACAAAATATAACGAGTGATTATTATGCTATCCACTTTTTAAAATCTCATCTAAATTCACCTTTTGTATTTTTACTTATGACACCAAGATTCATTTTTGCTTTATATTTTTGTTAATGTTTGCCCTGTTTATCAATTCATCCTAAGTGCAGATGACTGAATTTGCATCCAGTGCAGTACTGTCATCCTTTTCTGGGAGGAGAGAATTAATGAAGTCAAGTTTGAAATTTATGGCATTTCTAGCAGTTAAATTCTTGACCAAATAGCAGTTGCATTATGAAATCCTGAGAAGCACAATGCTTTCTTGTGTTCAATATCAGATTATTTTCAACCAGGCTTTGCAAAGCAGCATCTGTACACTGAAAAAAAGCCTTAGAAAATATTCAGATGCCAGAGCAGCACTTCATTATCACAGCAGGAAGCCACTCCAACTGAGGGGGTCGTTCAGTGCCTCATGGGTGGTGAATCACAGATCTTTCACAATAATACAGAAGAAATTTCAGAGAGATAGATCTCTTTCAATCTGGCTATCACACAATGTAACAATGGAGCAGACAGGCAATCAGAAACATAAACTTGAACTACATTCTTTGTAACTTGTAAAGAGAGCTTTACCTGCAGTCAAACATAATTTTTTCTCATATTTTAAAAGGAAGCTTTTTCCTAAGTCTGAACTTTGACCTTATTGGGAAGGTTGTCGATGGCTAAATAGAGAAGGTGAGGAGATCTTAAGTTAGTAGAAGGACATGTTGTTAAAATTAATAGCACAGCTCTGATAATATTATTACTGCTATCTGTGATGCCAGAGGAAATACTCCAGTCTTCATGATAATAATGTCTTTGGGATATTTAAGTGAGCAAACTTTGTAGAATATCAGACCAATATAACTCAAAAAAACACTGCAGAAACATTTGCATTGTAATAGCGGTGATGCTGAGTATTAGAGTAATACTGTGTGGTCTTTGATGGAGAAGTTCAATTAATTTTCCACTAATTAACTGCTTTAGTTTGACCTTCAAGAATAAACACGTGCCAGTGATTTGGCTAGGCTGTTTATCGACTGAAGTTATTCACCATTTTCAGCTGAACAGCCCTGTAACTACTCACTAACTTTCTTTGTCAGTTCTCCACAAGAGTGCAGTAAAGCAACTAGAATGAAGCCCACATTTGCTAAGTAGAAGCTTTGAGGGTGAAATGAACCTTACTTGTAGAATGTGAATACATTCTATTGAAAGTATTCCCTGTGCCCAAATGATCTGATTATGTTTATTTCTGGATATGGAATTCTTTTATACTGTATTTCTCAGGGGTTTTAGAATCATACAATCGTCAAGTACAGACTTGGCTCTACAGCCCACAATGACTATTTAGCCCACCTGTACTAAGCACCCCCATAAAAAACAACCAATAAGACTTGACATTCATACGGATAGTGATAAATCAATATAACGATAACATACCTCAGCGGAATAGGTTAATGCAAAAGAGGTATAGCATATGATTCTGTAATTTGATCACATATAAGTGGCAATTTATTGTTCTAAAGCTGCCACCTCAACTGAACTGAAATGTTGAGGCAAAAAACCATGCAGTTCAAAAAAACTTAATCGTGGCAAAACAGTTAAATTACATATTTGTGCTCATTGACAATTGCTCATACTGCATCGACCCCCTTTTGTGTTTACTCGGGAACAGAACAATTAATAATCACAGGTGACTTCTTTGGAACAGATTCTTCAGTACAGAGAAGTATGCACTGCGTTGGTGAATCCCTGGCATTAGAGGCCTTGCTAGAGGAATGAAGGGATCTATTTTAAATTTTCAGTGGAGGAAAGATTAATTCATTTTCTTGTTCCTATAGCAGCAGCAAGAGCTAAAAAGCACGGTTGTTCATTGGATAATTTGGATGTGAGCATTTTCACTCATTCTCTACTTGAGGAGCATGGACAGCCTTAATGTTGGGTCTCAACCAAATGAGCAGTTGGAAAGGCTTAGCCCCAAACAAAGTTGTCTCTGCAATCCACACGTTAAAGATGTGCTGCTATTGCACTCTGGAATCCTTGCTCAGGATCAGAAGGTGAATTGACAGGCTAGCTGAGGGAATCCTTGTTCAGGATCAGCAGGTGAATGACAGTCTAACTGAGGGACCACAGCTTTGAGCCAAAGCCAAGTGAAAACTTCGACTATTTTATTATCAATGTCAGTGAAGACTAAATCCAGGAAACATTGTTGATAATCACATCTCTTTCCATTGTTAAGAAGGGGATGAAAACTAACAAATGCAAGTGTATAATGGTCTGCCATCTAGTTTACACTAGCAGTCAAGATTGGTTAGTTTATTGTCCTTTTACTCTGAGTTTGCTTTTGAAGTGTTTAAATTATGAGTATGGCTGTGTGTTTAGTCCTCTGTTTTTTATGGTTTGAAGCATGTGGGAATTCTGAGGAGTTCCTTGTTGACTGGATGGCTATCTGTGGGAGCTGCCTCCAGCTTGACCATTTTGTGCACTGAGCTTTGGAACTTGAACAATGACTGAAGGCAGTGAATCCATGAGGATGACTGCTTTAGAGCTTGGCCAGCATGAGGCTTAAGGAAAGGCCATTGGAAAGGAAACAGATGACCACCAGGCAGAGGACATGATGCAGGCAAGTCATCAGGAAAACCTTAGAGTGCATCTTACTCCAAACCCACTCCTCTGTGTTCGAAACTCCTGTTGGCAAATGCACTCTGAGAAGCAAATTCTTAAACTAAAGAGCACTACCTCTAAGGTTATAATCACTAGAAGTGATTATGCTGACTTGTATAGATATAGAGAGGTAACCATGGAATACAGTACAACAAAAGAATAGGCTATTTTGCCCATCATGGCTGCACCAATAATAATGTTAATCTAAATTAATTTAATCATGTTCCTCCTCTTCCTTGTGTCAGTCCAAATGCCACCTAAACATTGCTACCATATCTACTTCTACCACTTGCCCAGGCAGAATATTCCAGCAATCTACCATTCCTTGTATAAAAAATAGCTCCTATGAACTTTCCCCCTTTCACCTTAAACCAATGCTCTCTAATATTTGATATTTTTAACCCATTCACTCTATCAACAGTATGCTTCTTATAATTTTATATCTTTCTGTCAGGTCACCCCTCAGCTTCAGAAGCTCCAGAGAAAACAACCCAAATTTATCCAATCTCTCTTAATAGTGAAAACATATCAATCCAGATAACGTCCCAGTGAACCTCTCCTCCACCCTCTCCAAAGCCTCCATATTCTTTGTAGACTGTGGCTGGAGCCCTTCGGATTCAGAGCAAGTTAGCAATTAGACCAAAATTTGTATTGGTAACAGGAGTCAGAGGGTAATGGTGGAAGAAAGCTGTGTCCAGTTGTGTACCGCAGGGTCTGATGCTATGATTCTTACAATTCATGTATGCATTAATGGATTTCATGTAAATTGAGCAGGTATTACTATTAATTTTGTATTTGACATTAACAAATTGATACTGCTTTATAGTGAGAAGCATAGTTGTGAGTGACAGGATGAGATTGATCAATTGTAGAATAGGCAGAGCAATGAAAGATGGAATTTAATCCTGATAAGTGTGTGCTCATACACATTGGAAGGACTAATAAGTGTAGGACATGCACAATGACAGAGTATTGAGAAAGATTGTCACCACGTTGTATCCATGCGAGGATCCCAGAAGACTTAGTATTTCTACAAAGATAGCTGTCTACACCTAAAATGTTGAAGCTAAGTCATTTTAACCAATGAAACTGCATTAAATGATTTACTATCATTGAGTTTTAAAATTATAAAACTACATTGTATTGCAGAATTCTTTGGCATTTCCAGGAAAGAGAGATTCACCTGAATACTTCCTTATCATGCCCCTTTTACATCTACAACTGCAATCTTCATGTGGCTCATTCATAGTCACAACATGTGATACTTGACTTCATTATCCAGAGCCTAGAAAAAAAACAGGGAGATTATAGGTCAACATTCTAACATGTTGACTTGATCATAGCCAGAAAATTATCTGCAGTTCTGCCCACTAAAGTAAAGGGAAATACATTATTTCACTAGAGACTGTGCAGCGGAGATTTATGAAAAACTTGTCTGGCTTGAAGCGTTTCACTTATAATGAGAGACTGCAAAGGCAAGTTTGGTTTTCTTGGAGCAAAGGAGAGTGAGGGGGAAATAGATAGCAATAAACAAAATTTTCTGAAGCAATAGGGAACCATTTGCCCGTGGTAGAGAGCATATGAGTTTAGAGAAAATTTAAGAAAGAAGTTTTCGAGCTGAGGGTGGTTGGAATCAGGAGCACACTGTCTGAGTGAATGGTAGAGGCTGATACCTCACAATATTTCACTAGCATCTAGGTCAATGTTTGAATTGACAAGGCCTGATAGATAGTAAATGAAATGAGTAAAGCTGGGTAATTGATATTGAAATGTACTTGCTGGACAGTAGGGCCTGCTTCTGAGCTTCATGATATGATGACTCTCTTGTGACCAAGAC
This sequence comes from Hypanus sabinus, assembly GCF_030144855.1. NCBI lineage: Eukaryota > Metazoa > Chordata > Chondrichthyes > Myliobatiformes > Dasyatidae > Hypanus > Hypanus sabinus. The sequence goes on along the minus strand of NC_082708.1, from coordinate 88,741,333 downwards.
TGAAGTCACCAGAGAGAGACACTGAAGCTGATGATATAGAAGTCATTGCTCATCAAGATAAACAAACATTCTCTTGGAGAACTCGCAGCAGAGTCTCACAAACACAAAAGTGCTTCACATTTTGTACTCTTAAGATCAGAGTTAACAGTAGATGATTCAATATAATTTCAGTAATTGCAATAACATTATTTACTTCAATATTTTGGGTTTTGAAATGCTGCCTTTGAATTACATACTTACAGTGGGAGACACCTCTGAATGTTCTAACACCTCTGCTGGGACAAACTAATTGCAAGCTTCCCGGAATTTATTTACAATGCTGCAAATTATTTAAACACTTAGTTGTCTAGATTGATGCAAGCCAAATAACACAACCCTATTGCCTTAATATTTGGCTGATGCATATGCAAATAATCAGAGTCTCTAATTTGCAAACCATGCCTCTTAGTATGTGAGCCAGTTTAACTTCAATTTACTGCATGCAATTTACAATAACAACTGAGGACTGGTTCTTGTTTCTATTAATACCTGCTATGGTATATTAACATGACTCCAGAATACCCCCGAACAACTCAAAGGCTGATATCATTTTTCACTGATGAAAATGAACAGGACTGTGGGTAAAAGTGTGTGCAAACATTTTCACTATGTCTATGCCTCTATTTGAAATGGACTTTCTGCTGAGAGTCAATGTCCTTGTTTCATTTTAATGTAGAAATCCAAAACAGTGAGCAAAAAGACTGGGTCATGAGGTAAACAGGTGACAATTAACCAAGGAAATTCACCAAGGAAATGTCGGGAGCCTGTTTCTGCTTTGACAATCAATAACAATGCTGCAGATATTGGAGGGAGGCATACGAAAGATAAGTTTAATCTTACATCTGCACATTCCAAAAGGAGTAAGCCCAATAACGGCAACCAGAGACTGACCTGTGTGTCCCCTTACTTTTACTGGTATAGATGCCACAAAATTTTCTGATTTTTTTCATTTACACCTGGATGTAAACGAGAGCAAGGCTGGGCAATAAAAACACTGTCTCCACTGCTGTTAGATATAAAGATCATGTCCAACCTCTCCTAATACGTTCCAATACAGGCAACTTCCTGGTGGATATCTTCTGCACCTTTTCCTGTTGCAAGGACGTGGCTGGGGACGAACCCAATTGTAGGACATAGGCGCGGAGACAGGGTCGTGGGGCATTAACACAGTCACGAACATGGAACAGGTATCCAGGAGAGCCTTTACACGGAGACAACGTTTACATAGAATATCCATGATATGGATTGGAGCTTAGAACTGACAGTCATAAGGAATCAGGAAACAAGGTTTACTCACACTAGAGTCGACCAGCGAACTGGCGAAGCATGGCTGTGACGCCCGAATTTTATCCTATGTTCGTTAGTAGGAACCCGGTGTGTTGTAATTAATGGAACTAGCAACCACTGAGAGTCAGGTGACAGGAATTAAAGCCCAATCAAGGAGACAATAGCGAGATGGGGGATTCCCAGTCGGGACCATGCCAGTATGCTCCCCCCCACCAACGCGAGCCTCCACACTTGTCTGGATGGTCCCAATGGAAGTCACGGATGAGGGAAGGGTCCAGGACGAAGGAGTAGGGAACCCAGGAACATTTCTCTGGGCCGTATCCTTTCCAGTCAATCAGGAGCTGGAGGCCCCTGCCCCGACAGCGCACATCCAGTGGCCGCTGGATGGTGTATGCCGAGCGGTTGTCGATGTTTCGGGTGGGTGGAGGGGTCGAGGTCGGAGGACACAAGGAACTGATGGAAAGTGGTTTTACTCGGGAAATGTGAAATGTAGGGTGGATGTGCAAAGGTTTAGGCAGCTTAAGTCAGACTGCTGTGGGGCTGATGATACTTTCCACCTCGAAAGGTCCCAGGAAGTGAGGGGCGAGTTTTTTAGGCTCACTTTTGAGAGGAATGTCTCTGGACGAAAGCCATACCTTCTGCCCACTCATCTGAGGATGGAAGCCAGATGACAGGCTAACAAAGGCACCCAGGGCTTGGCAGAATGACTTCCATACCTGCAAGATGAATTGGGGACCCCAATCGGAGGTGATGTCTGCAGGAATTCTGTGGAGGCGGAAGACGTGGCGGACAAGGTCTGCAGTCTCTTGAGCAGAAAGGAGTTTAGGGAGGGCTACAAAGTGAACCGTCTTAGAGAAGTGGTCTACCACGGTGAGTACGGTGGTGTTTTGGTATGAAGGGGGTAGTCCCATGATGAAATCTAGGGTGATGTGTGACCAAAGACAACCAGGGACAGGTAGGGGAAGAAGTAGGCCGAAGAGAGGCTTTTCCGTGGTCACAGACAGAACATGCAGAGACATAGGAATGGGGATCCGCCTCCATGGAAGGCCACTAAAAGTGTCTTTTCAGGAGAGACAGTGACTGATCACTCCCGGGGTGGCAGGCGAGCCGAGATGTGTGCCCCCAGTGAAGAACCTGAGTCCTGATGAAATCGCGCACAAAAAAGTGATTAGCTGGTCTGTTGCCAGGGACAGGGTCATCCGTTGGGCTTCTTTTACAAAAGATTTGATTTCCTAAGTGAGGACGTTCCACCCCCTCCAGCCAGTGCCTCCATTCCTCCAATGCTAGCTTGACTGCCAGTAGCTCCTGGTTCCCCACATCGTAATTTCATTCAATGGAGGATAGCCATTAAGAAAAGAAGGCACAGGGATGAAGTTTCTGGTCTGGACTTTATCGTTGGGACAGAATTGCTCCCTCACCCCCTGGGGTCAGAGGTGTCAATTTTTACAATGAATTGACGGGAGGGGTTTGATTGGACCAGGATGGAAGCAGTCGTGAAATGCCTCCTCAGTTCAGTGAATGCTGAATCAGCCTCAGAGTCCCAAAGAAAAGATGTTATTGGCAAGGTAAGTTGGGTAAGGGGCACTGCCACCCAACTGTAATCTCTGATTAATCAGCAATAAAAGTTTCCAAACCCCAAAAACCGCTGAAGTTGCTTGCAAGTCAGGGGTCTGGGCCATTCTTCCACGGCCCAGATCTTCTCGGGATCTGCCCTCAGTTGCCCACTCTCAATGATATAGCCCAGGAAGCTGACAGAAGGGACATTGAACTCACATTTCTCTACCTTCATAAATAACTTGTTCTCCCACAGTCTCTGTAGGACTTGTCGGACGTGATGAATGTGTTCCCAGAGGGACTGGAGAAGATCAGGATGTCATCTAAGCAGACAAAAACAAAGCAGTTAATAAAGTCCCTCAGCACATCGTTAATCAGGGCTTGAAAAATGGCAGGAGCATTGGTGAGGCCAAATGGCAAGACCAGCTATTCAAAGTGACCTAGCGGGATATTAAAGGCCAGCTTCCACTTGTCTCTCTTCCTAATTCTGATTAGATGGTAGGCGCTTCGAAGGTCCAACTTCGAAAAGATGGTGGCTCCGTGAAGTGGTCCAAACGCAGAGTTTATGTGGGGCAGTGGGTACTTGTTTTTAATGGTTATGTTGTTAAGGCTTCGGTAATCGATACAAGGATGAAACGACCCATCCTTCTTTACTACAAAGAAGAAACCTGCACCCAGCAGGCAGGATGAGGGTCGAATAATGCCCGCCATGAGAGACTCACTAATGAATTTCTCCATAGCTTCTCTCTCAGGCCAGGACAAGTTATACAGGTGACTGGTGGGTAATGAAGCCCTGGGGAGAAGGTCAATACTGCAATCATATGGGCGGTGTGCAGGCAGGGAAAGAGCCCGTTGCTTGCTGAACACCTGACCTAGGTTATGGTATTCTGCAGGAACCCTGGACAAGTTGAGGGTTTCCAAGACAGGCGGGGTCATGGTAGCCTCTGTAGGGGATAGAGCCGACTGCAGACAGGTGGCGTGGCAGAACGGGCTCCAGCTGGCTATCCTCCCAGTAGACCAGTCGATGTGGGGATTGTGGTTCAACCAGGCGTATCCCATAGCTATAGCGGCTTGAGGAGAATGAATTAGATTAAATTGTACCATCTCCCGAATCAAGGTCTGGGGTAATGTACAGTGGGTGACCCGAGCCAGATGTTTGCCATCCAGCACCCGGGCCTCCAGAGGCGTTCTTAATGGCTCCCAAGGAATTCAGGCCCAGGAGGTTATGTCCTCGTCCACCAGGTTTCCCTCGGCACTGGAATCTACCAAGGCAGACTGTTGGTGATAGTTCTCGGTAGCCGGGATCTACATCTGGGTTTGGAGGACTGAAGGGAGTGTTGTCTGACTCACCGGAACAGTAGGAGTGGGAGTTATTCTAGGAGCGGAAGGGAGACAGAGGTTAGGGCTGGTGGGGCGACCCGAGGTTTTCTCTCTCTGACGCTCTCGAAGTCAGTTATCTAGCCTGCTGGCTAGAGAGTCCAAAGAGTCCAAACTGTTTGCATCATCCCGCGCCGCTAATTCATTCTTTATCGTGTCACAGAGACCCTGTCGAAACACTTCCTGTAATGCCTTGTCATTCCATTCGGAGTCGGCCGCTGATGTTCAGAACTCTATAGCATATTCAGCTACGTTTTGTGAGCTTTGACAGAGAGTCAGGAGCCATTTAGCGGCGTCCTTGCTATGAATGGGCTGCTCAAAAACCTTCCTCATGTCGGAGACGAAGGTGTAGAAGGAGGAACAGATCTCTGACCAGTTGTCCCAGATCGTGGTGGCCCATGCTAAGCCATCCCCTCATAACAGCCCCTTGATGTACGCAATTTTCGATCTGTTCGAGGTGTACGTACGTGGTTGTTGCTCAAAGACCAGAGAGCATTGTAGCAAGGAAGTCTGGCACTTCCCTAGGTCCCCAGCGTAGGGTTCTGGTTTGGGCACGTATGGTTCTCGTAGTGGCTGTGTCACCGACTCATCGGGCGTTGTCATCCCAGGCTGTGCAGTTTGGTCAGAATGGTTCATGGAAGGGACAGAGTAAGGGGAACGGAAACCTAGTCAACCTGCTCACTGACCTTCTGTACATTCTCGGACAGTGCACAAAGGTTTTCCATGATTTCTCTAAGCAGTTGATCGTGTACGCCCAGTAGGGAGCCCTGGCTGACGACGGCCTGTTGCACAGGGTCCGTGTTCACTGGGTTCATTCTTGGCCAGTTCGTTCTGTTGCAAGGACGTGGCTGGGGACGAACCCAAATGCAGGACACAGGCATGGAGACAGGGTCATGAGGCGTTAGCACAGTCACAAAAGTTGAACAGGTATCCAGGAGAGTCTTTACACGGAGACAACGTTTACGTAGAATGTCCAGGAAATGGATTGGAGCTTAGAACTGACAGTCCTAAGGAATCAGGAAACGAGGTTTACATACACTAGAGTCGACCAACGAACTGGCGAAGCATGGCTGTGACGCCCGAGTTTTATCCTATGTTCGCTAATGGGAACCAGGTATGCTGTAATTAATAGAACTAGCAACCATTGAGAATTAGGTGACAGGAATTAAGGCCCAATCAAGGAGACAATAGCAAGATGGGGAATTGCCAGACAGAACCATGACATCTCCATTTCACATCCTTCCTGCAATGTGGTTAATGGAACTGCACACAATGTTTCAAATGTTATTCAAATATTTCTATAGCTGTAATGTCTAACCACTGTTTTATACAGATGCCACATGATTTCCCAACTTCATTTTCAATACTCCAACCAATGATAGTATCACCTTAACCACTTGTGATGGCACTTCCAGGGAACTATGGCCTTGCACCCCAATTTCCCGCTGCAAAGAGTGTACATTGGAGTTGACTTCCCAAAGTTCTTTCAGTTTAGAGGCAAGTTTGCCCAAGTTTAGTTGAAGAGAGGTAGCAGACAGCGTATGGTCATAACCACTGCCTCATAGGCTGAGTTAGTATCAGGGCTAATATATTTGTGTGTAGGAAGAAACCCTGAAGCCTTCAATGTTTACCACAGAAAAGAGAATGTTAAAGGAATAATTATTTAAATATTTAAATTTGTTTTCAACAAATATTATTATGAAAGCAAAATAGATATTTTATTACAGTCATGCGTGACAAGTACGTTGAAAATGTTCCATTATGTAGAAGTAAAAATAAGTCTGATAGACCAATGTATCAAACTATTGATAAAATTACTTTGTTACTGATGATGTTTTCATACTGAAAGTGATTTTACAATATTTAAAAATTCAGTCACATTAAATTTTGTAAATGCATTATTAATTCCTGTCATTGAATGCTATCACTAATGTGACACATTTTGTATTCATACACCTCGTTAATGGAAGTTTATAATATAGCAGACACATATAATTTGCATCAAATATTTAATAAAATGCAATTATTATTGTTGTTGTGCATTAACTTAACTATATCTAAATTCCTCTTGGCATTGTTATCTTATTATTAAAATATTCCAGAGTTTATAATTATTGATAATTATAAAGTTTCTGCTTCTTTCTGCAATATTGAAGCTATATTTCTGTTTTAGTCTTCCATACAGAACAAGGCTTTGTCCAGCTTTGGCCTTTAAATGCTATGCATAGAAATAGGGATAAGAGCAAGATGATTACTCTTTATAATTGGAAAGTTAGAGTGGAAAGTTGATTACATTGAAGCAGCAATGAGGTAATTGGGTTAATATCTTGGAATGATGGGGTCAAGTGGGTGAATTATCTTTTCTTATCTGACTTTTCCACATAAATAATCGTACAGAAGCATGGAATACTTGCCAATGTAATGTTTCCCAACAAACTGCTTATCTGATTTTTTATCAATATACATAATGACATACCAATTGGTTATTTTGCATTTCAGGTAGACTGATTCTTTTTATTTTAAAATTTCATGTTCATTAACTTTCCCTCCGTTTGTTTTTCTTGCAGGAATTTAAAAGTGTTACTTCAACTCACCCCCCAGCTCTAAATTAGAAACTCTAATTATTCCCACTAAATTTCAAATGAAGAGAAAATCTTTAATTTAGAAGAATTTGTTTAGAGAGCTAGATCAGAAGTTTCTGGCCAATTCATACAATGTAGGCTTATTAGTGAATGACTGCTCTGACAAGACCACCCCACCCTGTCAGCAAACTCAGGCTGTCATCTCTCTGTAAGATATCCTGCAGGTGCCAATTCTCTCCAAGTTGTTAATTTAGACACTGATTAAAGCAGTAGATAAGTAGAAGTTCCTCTTTTAATGGAAGACATGGGATTGCTTGTATCTTTTTATCTGCAATTAATAATCCTTCAACAAAATTGTAGTTTCAGTAATTGGGGTTTTGTATAGCTCTACTTTGCTGCAATTTCATTAGCAGGTTAATTATGAACAGTCTTCCAGTATTCATTAAAAAATTGAGATTTAATTTCCCTAGAAACTAGCATATGACACACAAAGGAAACTGAAAGCTGATTGAGGAAGCATGGGAGGAAAAGATAGAACCATTATTTTATCTTCAGTCATGATACAGAGTTGTCATAAGAGCAAGGCTTTGCAGATCAGATTGCAGGTCAACATTCCCATTCACAGTGTCTGCTAAAATTTAACTGTTAGATCAATAACTGGACTACTGGGAATTATATATTCTGTTTTTATGATGTGTCTGCTTCTCCCATCGAACAAGAATCCGCAGTAAGTGTGTAGTCCACCGTGTGATTTTGAGGTTATAATTTCTGTGTTAAGTTCATCAACATTAACCATTGTGAGAAGAGAGTAATGATATTTAAAAAGGGCCTTCATGTCTCAGAGTTTACAAGCTAAAAGACAAAGTGCTGTAGATAAAAAATTTGGAGTGACTTGTGTCGCACAATCTGATTTTGGAAAGTAGATATCTGAAAATATGCCGTTTATCATAGCACATTAAGTGTTAAATTTTAACACTTTCATAATGTTCTAGATGGATATTCTGGTGTAGGGAGTCCACTACTAAACTAGTAATCCAGTGGACCCAATTAACATTTTAGAAAATGTTCAGTTTCTTGCCATGTCAGTTAGGGAATCAGAATCCTGTTTTAAAAGTATTACAATTAAAAAATTGTTATCTGTGCAAGTGAATTTAATTAGGGTTTTTGGAAAATATCTGACTGGCCCATTGAAATCCTTCTTAAAAATAACTCTGCTGGTCTTACACCATCCAAACCAGATATGGTTGATTCCTCATACCTCTCTGATGTGGCCGGTCAAGTAACACAACCTGAACATCACCTAATCAGGATAATTAGTAAGGATTTAATTCATCGTAGCCAAATATTGAGCATGAATTTTTATGTTTTGAACTTGTGAAATAGTCAAACCCAGACCTGAATACACATCACTCAGCTAATGCAGGAAAGGTGCTGTGGTGTTCAGTCCCTTAACTTCTTTCCCCCTTGCCGAAAGCTTGTCAGAATGTAAAAATTTTCAGATATACTCAAGCCATATAGATAGAACTCAAAGGCTTTGGAGCAAATCTTGAAAGCTAAGCTTGATAAAAGTTTAAAAGAACAGATCACTTGATATACAACAGTTGTTTGACTCTTTCTCACAATCAGATTGTTTTTTGATTTTGCAAAATAAAAAGTAGAAAATTCTAAAACCGGACATCTGTACTGCCTGGAGACTTCTCACATAAACAATGTCAAATAGACAGAGTTCAGTAGAAGTGTAAATAAAGTGTTCTTCTGAAATATAAAGGCTAAAATAAATAATGGGGACCTTTTGTCTGATCTTTCCATGACAGATGGAAGAATGTACTTCACCTTTATTCCCTTACCCTCAAACCTGCAAGTTTTTGTTTTAAATAGGAGACCTCTGCATCTCAAAATAGTTGCTCTGAGTTCAGTTAAGAATATATGATTCAAGGCTGTTTAACCGATAGATTAGATTGTCACAAATGCTAACTAAAATAAACTGACATTAGCACTGATGTTCTTAACCATATTTAAACATTGGAGACCACCATAAATGTATTTTTGCAACAAACTTGCATAATTCAGAATGTCAGCATGTTGCCCCAGGCTGGTGATTTATCAGTGATATTAATTACTAGAGAGGCATGTGGTCAGTATTGAAAGAAAACACATGTAGGCCAACATTCCCATACACATAGGCTGCACTGTTATGGAGGAAGAAATATTGACCTAATAAAATGGACAAGGAAAGAAGCTGAGATTAAAACTGAAATGCATTTTATTTTATTTATTTTTTATAGATACAGCATGGAACAGGCCCTCCTGGTCCTTTGAGCCATGCCGACCAGCAACCCACAATTTAACCATCACCAGGCAATTTTCCAATGACCAATTAACCTACCAACTGGAACACTTTCAGACTGTGAGAGGAAATCAGGCACCCGGAGAAAGCCCATGCACTCCTTACAAAGGACGCTGGGACTGACCTCTGAACTCCAACGTCCTGAGCTGTAATAGCATCACACGGACTGCTACGCTACCAAGCATCCAGAAACAATAATAGAAATGCAGAACAAATTAAAAATGAGATGCAGGAGAATTCAGCTGCATAACACTTTATTTCAGAGAAACAAACAATAATATCTATGAAGTCACTTGTTAGCACACAAGAATGTAACTGGCTGTTTTGTCATTGCCCTCAAGTTTGCAATTCTGACCATGATAATTATAATGCAATTTCATACCCAACATGCTTTTTGGAGACATAATATGGTCAGCACTGCATTGGAACATCCACTGGTAAGTGAAAAACTTGTCACCTATATTAAATCTGCATCTCCACAGCTGATCTTCTGAACTCTGAGTGGAACCATTCAGCTGCACAATGATTTTGCACGGCCAGATGAAGAGAGCTAAATTATAAAAAAGTTGATGATTCAGCAGGCTGGACTTGCTCACAGAGTCAGTTCGGGGTGGAGGGTGGGAATGGCGTTCAGCACCACCACCAGTCACCCAGCCATGGTTACAAATGACCAAATGGGAAGCTGATGTCTGGGACCCATCCTGGCCCATGAAAATGATGGATGGCCAAGACATAACCCCAAACCATCCTGAAATTTAAAACTACCGATGGAGCTTTTAACCCTCCAAAATATTTTTTCAAATACTTTCAAAAAGCCTTTGAAAAATATATAATTCTGTAACAAGAGATTAGTGCAAAGTTACCAGTACATTAGCAAAGTAGTACCAGAGTTAATTTTGATTCTAACTGCAAGACTTTATTTTTAATCAAATTCCTTTAGTTTTCTCTTTGCTGTGGTCTTCGGGTCTCATTAACATGCTTGATGATATTGTCCTTTTTGAACACAATTGACAAGTGGCATTGAGATCACCACGTCTGCACACAGGAATAGTGAGGAGATTTAACAGTCAGATTAACTGACGTGAAATTTCTACATCCACTGGATTGCTGGGCAGGAAGGTGGTCCTTTGAATGTCCACCCATCTGTTAGTGATAGAATGCAGCCCACCACATTTTCAAAGTTTTGCCTACTTAGATAAAAAGATGAAAAGTCCTGCCAACTGCCGTTAGATCATTTCTTGACCTAAAATGCCTGAAAACTATCAGAAAGAAATGGAGATTTAGTTGCCAAGGTCGGTATGTGAAGACAGCTGGGGCTTTAGCCATGATTTCCCATGTGAGGTTTAAGAACTTTCTGGTTTATTTGGAAACATAAGAGAGAATTTGAAACTTACATTAAAAGCTCTCTTTTTTTATTGTAGGTTTGGGATTGCATTGATTTAATCAGATTCATTTAAAAATATATAAAACACCAGATTGCTTAGATGGTTTCCTGTTTATCTGAAATATCAGATGTTTGAAATTGTAATGGACTAGAATAGAATAGATTAATCACAAGTTATATTATAATCATTTTTTCATCATGAAGCAAATGTTGGCTGATATTTATTTAAAATGTTCATTACTTATTGAATGTTTTTGTAAATTTAGTCAAATTTCTTCTTTAATAGAGATTGCAATATATACAAAGCTATATAAATTTCTGCAGACTACTTGAAGTCTTATAGAGCTGGCATGCTTCGTGGATTTAGTATCAGAATGAGAAATGATACTATACTTGTCACAGAGACAATTGATACTGAAGTCACATCACAGAACTTCCAAGAGGATAGGTTTTTGAATTGATGACACCATGATTATTGATTCTGTCGCATTCATGAATACAGGTTAATCTTGCCATATTAACTTTAGATGATAAATTAAACTGAGACTCTCTCAAGTAAACACCTGCATGCTATTTATTTCAAAGTGCATACTAGTTCTGCCAGTATCTAAGTGAACATTAATCCCTCTTCTATCTCCTAAAGAAAAAGATCTAGTGAGTTATTTCATTAATCTTTGTGGGAGCTACTATATTGGCTAACATATTTTCCACACCAGCTCTGTGCCTCCACTTCAATTACTTCCAAACTCTGACAAGCTCCCTGGGACATGGCAGCTCATCTAAAAAATTACATAAATGTTATCATTTCATTTCTGCCTTTCAAGTTTATTTGGCATTTAAATATACACATGCAGGTCTAAGAATACACCATGTTCATTGTCATTTCTCCTGCATTTTGGTAATCCATATGAACAGATTGATTGCATAACAAAAATAACTGCATATGAAAGAAAGATCAGATCCAGCTACTGTTTTATTTTAGCCTTCTTTTGCCCATGGCAATTTTCCCTGATCTGTCCAAACAACCCTGTATTCAAATCATCTGACCTCAACATCTGTGTATAACCTCAGGCTTTCTGGGTCATTACATTAAGCTAATAGTAAATTAGAGGCAAACTAGAGGAGAAAGAACATCTTACTACACATCTATAAAATAAGGCAGTTTGAAAGCATCAGCCTTAAAGCTTCTTTTAGTAGTTTCCATTTCTGAAAGCCCTGACCAGATGTTTCATGTCACTAATTAGGAACCAACATGACTAAGTTAAGTCACTGAGTTCTGTTTCTTTTGTAATACATGTGCCGATTTTCCTCAATTTTGACCATGAATTCACACCATTAGGATGACTCATGGTGTTGACTGCAGTAGATTAAATGATGCCATTTGCACTGTGCAGTAATCTGAGAACAGACCTCACACAATGTTGGGTTTGTATCACTTCTGTCAAAGTAGACAGTAAACATTGCATTAAGCCACAACAACACCCTCTTACTCAATGTCAGCAAGACCAAGGAGCTGATTTTTGTCTTCAGGAAGAGGAAATCAGATGCCTATGAGTCAGTCTTCATTGGCAGATCAGACGTGGAGAGGGTCAGCAACTTTAAATTCCTCAGTGGTATTATTTCAGAGGATCTGTCCTGGGCCGAGTATGCAAGTGCAATTAAGTGCAAGTGCAATATCGCCTTTACTTCCTTCAGAGTATGTGAAGATTCAGCAAGACATCTAAAACTTCGATAGACGTGTAGTGGAGAGTGGAGAGTTTATCTGGTCCCTCGACACCAGCTCCATAGCAAAGAAAGCCCAGCAGAGTCTCTACTTTCTGGGGAGGCTGAGGAAAGTCCATCTCCCATCCCCCATCCTCATCATGTTCTACAGGGGTTGTATTGAGAGCATCCTGAGCAGCTGCATCACTGCCTGGTTCAGAAATTGCGCCATCTCAGATCGCAAGACCCTGCAGCGGATAGTGAGGTCAGTTGAGATCATCGGGGTCTCTTTTCCCGCCATTACAGACATTTACACAACATGCTGCATCCACAAAGCAAAAGCATTATGAAGGACCCCACGCACCCCTCATACAAACTCTTCTCCCTCTTGCCATCTGGCAAAAGGCATCGAAGCCTTTTGGCTGTCATGACCAAGCTATGTAACAATTTCTTCCCCTAAGTCATCAGACTCCTCAATACCCAGACCCTGGACTGACACCAATATACTGCAACTTACTGTGCCTATTGTCTTGTTTATTAGTTTTTTGTAATGCCTGCACTGTTTTGTGCACTTTATGCAGTCTCTGGTAGGTCTGTAGTCTAGTGCAGTTTTTTTATGTGTTGTTTTTACATGGTTCAGTGTAGTTTTTGTATTGTTTCATGTAGCACCATGTTTCTGAAAAACATTGTCTCGTTTTTACTGTGTACTGTACCAGCAGTTATGGTCGAAATGACAATAAAAAACAACTTGACTTGATTGACTGGCTGCATCACAGCCTGGAACGGAAACACCAATGCCTTTGAATGGAAAACCCTACAAAATGCAATGGAAATGGCCCAGTCCATCATGGGTAAAATTCTCTCCACCATTGAGCACATCTACATGAAGCATTGTCACAGGAAGCAGTATCCATCATTAGGGGCCCCCATCACCCAAAACCTGTTCTGCTGCCATCTGTAAGAAGGTACAAGACCCTTGGGACTCACACCACTGGGTTCAGGAACAGTTACTGCCCCTCAGCCCTCAGGCTTCTGAGCAAAAGGGATAACTTCACTCAACTTCACTTGCCCTATCATTAAAATGTTCCCACAACCTATGGACTCACTTTCAAGGATGCTTCGCCTCATGTTCTCTTTATTTATTTATGATTATTATTTCTTTACTTCTGTATTTGCACCATCTGCTGTTTTTGGCACACTGGTTGGATGTCCACGTTAGTGCAGTCTTTCATTGATTTTATAATGGTTATTTTTCTATTATGGATTTATTGAGTATGCCCACAAGCAAAGGAATCACATGGTTTTATATGGTGACATACAGTATATGTACTTGGATAATAAATTTACCTTGAACTTTGGCTTTCAGTCCAGTTACTTGGTGAATTACATGGGACCATTAGAACCCATCAAAGTTAGGGCAGGTGTTTGAAATAGAGAGGTTGAGAAATGGTGCGTTCCTTATACCATTTTTACAAGTCACGTGCACTCTCGAAAATAAGGATTCAAGATTCTCGATGTCTAAGTAGATTCTCCTCCATTCCCAAGAGTCATTGAGAAAGTTAAATTTCTTTCAGGAAGCTTTGAGAACATGTTTATGCCCACATAATAACTTCCTGCCTTGGTACAGCTCAGTGAAAAGAGACTATATCAGGAATCTGGTGTACACATATGAACACTGAAACTCACTTGTTGAATTTGGCAGGCCATAATTTTAACCTGATTACTGGGGATGTTAATCTGGAACAGAAAACTGACAGAATTTCCTTATCCTGCCAGAAGTTTTGAAGGATTTTGCAGACAGTGAATTGATGGTATTTCTTAGTCTTTTGAGGTGCTTGCTAATGGAATTCCATAGATCTAAAATGATAGAAATGTTCTATTCTTCTCAGATAGACATAGTCAGTGACAGGAGAACAACAGATGTTGTTACTTTATTCCTGAAGGACCAGGTAATTACTGTACATGTTCAAGAGTCAAACATAAGTGCTTGGGCAATACTGGAAAAATAAATCTGAGGGACTGGGCATTCAGATAAGTTGTAAAAAACCTTTCACCATAATAAAGTTTGAAATTACGGAGTAGAAGATTTAGAGAACATTTGAGGATGGAGCTTTTAAACCAAAGCGTTAGTAGTGGAGGTAGATATTTTAGTTTATTTAGAGATAAAGTGTGGAACAGGCCCAATCCTTGTAGAAGGATCAGAAGTGGAGAGAGTGAGGAGCTTCAAGTTCCCGGGTGTCAAGATCTCTGAGGATCTAACCTTGTCCCAATATATCGATGTAGTTATAAAGAGGGCAAGACAGTGGCTATACTTTATTAGGAGTTTGAAGAGATTTGAAATGTCAAAAAATACACTCAAGAACTTCTATAGTTTTACCTTGCAGAGCATTTGGACAGTCTGCAGCACTGTCTGGTGTGGAGGGGGTACTGCACAGGACCGAAAGAAGCTGCAGAAGGTTGTAAATCTAGTCAGCTGCATCTTGGGTACTAGCCTACAAAGCACCAAGGACATCTTCAGGGAGCAGTGTCTCAGAAAGGCAGCATCCATTATTAAGGACCTCCAGCACCCAGGGCATGCCACTTTCTCACTGTTACCATCAGGAAGGATGTACAGAAGCCTCAGCAATTCAGGAACAGCTTAAATGGACATTGAAACTTTGGACACTACCTCACATTATTTAAATTTCCAGTATTTCTGTTTTTGCACTTTTTAAAAATCTATTCGCTATACGTAATTGATTTACTTGTTTATTTATTATTATTTCTTTCTCTCTGCTAGATTATGTACTGCATTGAACTGCTGCCGCTAAGTTAATAAATTTCATGTCGCATGCCGGTGATAATAAACCTGATTCTGATTCTGATTCCAGCCCAGTGAGCCAAATCTCCCAGCAACCCACCTATTTAACACAGGACAATTCACAATCACCAATTAACCCACTAACCAGCACGTGCAGGAGGAAACTGGAGCACCCAGAGGAAACCCACGACTTTAGAGGAAGGATGTAAGAACTCTTTAAATTGAGCTCTAATAGCATTTGCTAACAGCTACACTACCTTGGCACCCAACAATTAAGAAATATTGAGGTGAAACGTAAAATACATGACATATAAGGCAATAGGCAGACTACTGGTAAATGACATCAGTGTGGATAAATGCTCTGTGAATGACATGGACATAGGTCTGTTAGAGTGATTTTTGGGTTTAGAACATACACATTTAACAATTGACTTTGGCTACCAGTCTTCACAACTGAATGTGTATTGTACATTTAATTTGGAATGCAGCTCTGAACAATGGGTTTCTAAAAGCCGTGAATTCCGGTCCAGAAAATGGTGATTAACATTCATTTGGAAGTCTGTGGTGGGGTGGTGAATCAGGAGGTGTGAAGGTTGTATGTAGTTTCAAAGAAAGCATTGTAAATATGGAGTTGTCCTTTGATGTTTGGCACATAAAATATGAAGCCCCACATTGAGCCAGCAAGACCTTTCCACTGAAAGTGTCTCCGTATGATGCCTGCTGTACCTTGTTTTGTTGAGTAAAGAAGCTGCTTTGTATCTACCAGTTATATTCTCCTGAGATTTCAGTTGGGGTTTTATTCACCTTTGACTTGAGATAGGCTCCCAAGCATTATACACTTTGAGCTATTTTAAGAACTTTCTCTTCAAATACTCTTTGCCACAGATAACCAGAAACTATGCGGTACCTTGGAATATATGGTGAGTTTTTGAGAGATGATCCTGAGATAGGGAAAGTCCACATTTTCCATTGTCTCATCATTGGGATTTATGGTTAAGTAGAAATGTTGTGCAGTGGTGTCCAGTTGATAAAGGACCTTTGTCTATAGGTATTTAGCCAAATCTCTGATTTTGGCAAAATTGAATTCTTGGCAGCTGTTTCCCTGAAGTTGTAGCTTACCTCATCAAAGTCAAAGTTAAAGTTATTATCCTATGTACAAATACATTAATGAGCACTGTAGGGCTAATAAATAATGCACGAGAAACAGCATCACAGGCACCTGTTACGCACCAGCAGCAAAAGTTATGAAATTGAGTCAGATTTTTATAAATAAACAACAAAAATTTATTAACTTCTACTCAAAAACATCAAAAAGTAAACAAACGACTAACTTAAACGGAAGTTAACAGTGTTATGCGTCTATAGTTATCAAACAGTCAAACTTAAAGAGAATTCTTAACAAAGCTTATTCAAACAGCCTTAAAGTGGTAGTTTAAAAAGTCCAAGTGATTTATGAGACAATTGAGAGGAGAACCAGTGATCATCCGAACCAGCGATGAGCCGAGCCTTGAAGAGCAGATCCCAGCTGATCCCAAAGATCCCAAAGAATAAGATTTCTCAAAGTAACTGACATTTCACCGGAGGTGGTCAACACACACCCGAGACCTTGCAGGGGTTAACCAAAAGTGTGTGCCAGACTTCATGTCAATCACTTCAATAAACACAGAACACCATTGACTCCTACCCAATTCTTTGGATTTGCACGAAGCTGGTATCCTTACACTCTCTCTCTCTCCGTCTATGATTACGTAACTACCGACTGTGACTCCCAACAAACAACCATGCAACAAATTATTGTTACCCCTTTTATACCAGTGGGATATGCCATTACGTGACATCACATCACCCCACTATCAGTAGACAATTACATCATGCTCATGAGAAACTCTCGGGACAGGTAACATACCTAACAGCATAGACGAAGCCTTCACTGGCAAAGGTTATTTGGTTTTGTGCAGCATTGTATGTATAGTGCCCATAAAAAGTATTCACCTCCTATGTTTTCATGTTTTATTGTTTTACAACATTGAATCACGGTGGATGCAATTTGGCTTTTTTTGATACTGATAATCAAAAAAGACTCTTTTGTGTCAAAGTGAAAACAGATTGTACAAAGTGATCTAAATTAATTACAAATATAAAACACAAAATAATTGATTGCATAAGTATTCACCACCTTTAATATGACACACCAAATCATCACTGGAACAGCCAATTGGTTTTAGAAATCATATAATTAGTTAAATGGAGATCACCTGTGTGCAGTCAAGGTGTTTCAATAGATTGTAGTGAAAATATACCTTTATCTGGAAGGTCCAACTGCTGGTGAGTCAGTATCCTAGCAAAAACTACACCATGAAGGCAGAGAACACTCCAAAAAAACCCATGAAAAGGTGATTGAAAGACTCGTCAGGAGATAGATACTATAAAATTACCAAGTCATGAATATCCCTTGGAGTACAGTTAAGTCAATCATCAAGAAATGGAAAGAATATGGCACAGCTGTAAATCTGCCTAGAGCAGGATGTCCTCAAAAACTGTGTGACCGTGCAAGTACAGGACTAGTGAGGGAGGCCACCAAGAAACCTATGACAACTCTGGAGGAGTTACAAGCATTAGAGGCTGAGAAGGAGAGACTGGACATAAAGCAACTGTTGCCCGGGTGCTTCACCAGTCGCAGTTTTATGGGAGAGTGGCAAAGCGGAACTCACTGTTAAACAAAATTCACATGAAATTTTTGCTGGTGCTTGCCAGAATATGAGTGGGAGACTCTGAAGTCAGCTGGAAGAAGAATCTATTGTCTGACGAAACCAAAATTGAGCTTTTTGTCCATCAGACTAAACACTACATTTGGCATAAGCCAATCACTGCACATGATTAAAAACACACCATCCCTACCGTGAAGCATGGTGGTGGCTGCATCATGCTGTGGGGATGCTTCACTGCAGCAGGTCCTGGAAGGCTTGTGAAGGTAGAGGGTAAAATGAATGCAGCAAAATACAGGGAGATCCTGGAGGAAAACCTGATGCATTTGCAAGTGAACAGTTTGGGGGAAGATTTGTTTTCCAGCAAGACAATGACTGCAATCACAAAGCAAAAGCTACACAGGAATCGCTTAAAAACAACAAAGTGGCCAAATCAGAGTTCTGACCTCAATCCTATTGAAAATTTGTGACTGGACTTAAAAAGAACTGTTCACTCATGGTTCCCATGCAATCTGATAGAACTTGAGCTGTTTTATAATGAAGAATCGGGAAAAATTACAGTGTCCGGATATGCGAAGCTGATAGAGACCTATCCACACAGACTCAAGGCTGTAATTGCTGCTAAAGGTGCATCATTCTACTAAATACTGACTTGAAGGGAGTGAGTAATTACGCAATGAATTAATAATTATAATAAAGTTAGACCAATTTGTGGAAATGTTTTTACTTTAACACAAAAGTCTTTTCTGTTGATCAATGCCAAAAATGAACAAATTAAATCCACCGTGATTCAATGTTTTAAAACAATAAAACATGAAAACGTCTGGGGGGGGGGTGAATCTTTTTTAGGCATCTCATGTGTATAGTTTGAACAGAATCATCATCAAACTAACTTTACCTTTAGAGTTTTTGATTGTCCCTTCATATTACGACATATTCTGCTTTACTCACCATTGGTTCCATTATGCCAACATGCTCTGCAATATCAGAACCCAAGAAGCTCTACTCCGGAAATGACCTGATGTTTTCGCTTGAACTGCAATGGTAGGTAGCATCTTGTTGATTAGACTGTACCTGACATTTGTGTGTACACGCATTAAGTTCAATCTGACCAGCACTTGCATTGTGGAAACAACATGATGCAGGCCTGTCCAAAGCCAGGGTAATGTTGGAACTGGACTCCCTTGTGCTCCTTCACATTTCCCATAGGCTTTCAACCAGACCTGTAATAAATCAAACATTTCATTATGCATCTCAATAGCCTTGGTCAGTAGGATGCTCCATTAAAGTTCTTTTCAGAGTGCTCCTGTTTGATCTCTGCCTTGGCAACCATTTGCCCAGGTTCTCTGTCATTCATTATTTTCATTCATATCTTTGTATATTGAATGTCCTTCAGAATACCCACCTGGGGACTGTAAATATTCAACTTTACTGTCATGTAGAAAGGACCTGCCTAGACAATTCTTAACCATCTGAAAAAAAGGACACGGAGAAGGAGTCGTGGGAAAGGAGGAGGCAGGGTGTGGCAAGCACATACATCATCTTCAGACTGTAACTACGATGAGATGATGCAGCAGAAAGATGCAATCACAGAAATAAATTTAAAGACACATAATGCTTAATCATTTTAAATAGAGTACTAATAATTAAAATAAATAGGCTTCAAAGGTACATATAATGTCTGAGAAATGCATGCAATGTACATCCTGAAATTCTTTTTCTTTGCAAACATCCACAAATACAGAGGAGTGCCCCAAAGAATGAATGACAGTTAAATGTTAGAACCACAAAGCCCACCCCAGCTCCCCCTCCCATGCGTAAGCAGCAGTAAAGCAATGTCACCCCCTCCCTCACCAGCAAAAGGCAACAGCACCCCCCCCCACTGAGCACTCCAGTGTGCAGAAGAGAATCAATAAGACACAGACTTGCAGTACCCTTAAGTTTACTCATTCACCCAGTATCTGACATACCACAGGCTCTCTCTCTTCCTAATAAGGGAAAAAAAAGGTGTCCCCATTTCACAGTGAGAGGGGAGACATAACAAAGCAACTCGCTGATTCATGGTGTTAAAAGTCTGTTGTGTCGCTTTTTCCAAGCTCTGTGCCCAAAGAACACAGGTTTCTGGGCACTCAGCCAACAGCCAGATTGCTACTTTTGATCTTCTGTGTACTCCCATGATGCATCCGGTGGCGGAACAGGCCTAAAATCCACCTGTCTCCAGAGTCAGGAAATTCCAACACCCTGAAGGTGTGCTAGTCCTCCAAGCCACATCCTTGGCATATCGAAAAGCAGCCAGTCATGGGGCCCCGAGAGCAGGTCCCGTTTCCACAAAGAACCAAAGTCAGCATGCAACTCCAGGTCAGGGTTTTCAAAAGAATCCTGAAAGGGAAAAATAGAGATATTAAAGATAGAAATAGAGCTGTTTCCGAAGATGGAAACAAAGTAGTCGCTGTTGGGTGCCATCGTCCTCCTAAGCTCCACTTTTCACCATTGAGCATAACATCTTTCCTTTCTTCACCATTGTCCTACAGACATGGTTGAAATTGTGCTCTCTCAAATCCTCAACTAGATCGAACCTAGCACAGGATCTGCGAGGTGCTTCTCCACCATAGATGTTGAGAGTCCCCACATGATGCATTTACAGCCCTCGATTGAATGGGGATTCTGACAAGGGATATGACAGAAGGGATCAGTGAGTAAGTTCAGAACCTTGACAACATCTGCATACATGCCCTTTCATTGTTCAGCAAAGTAAGAGCCATTCTGTTGATTTGATATTCCTGCCTGGTTCATTGTGTTATTTCAGAGGAGCCAGCTACAACATTTTGAGTCTGGAGTCATATTTGCCAATAAGGGAAGTACGACAGATTTTTTTCCTTAGAGGATATGAAAGTGCAACAGTATTTTTATAGACAGGGCTAATGTCCACTTCCTTTTTAAGGTAAATCATCTGAAAAGTCAAACAAATATATTAATGAAAATAACTCATCTGAGAATCTCATTAAATTATTCCCTCGAACAATTTAAGGTGGTACAGAGAGCTCATATGACTAAGGATAAGCTATCTCATTTTTATTCGGATATATCTCCTTACTGTGATAGATGTAATAATGGAGAAACTTCATTAATTCATATGTTTTGGACTTGTCCGAATCTTAAAAAACATTGGAAGGAAGTTTTTCAAACTTTTTCCTTACTTTTTAAAGTCAATTTTAAGCCTAACCCTCTGACAGCTCTATTTGGTATTGTTGCAGGATAAGATATTAAGCTGAAGGCATCTGATCTACATATTTTGGCCTTTAGCTCTCTTATAGCTCGGAGGATGCTTTTGTTTAAATGGAAAGATGTTTCTCATCCTACTCATGCTCAATGGTTATGCGATGTTATGTCATGTTTGGATTTAGAGAAGATTCATTGTTCAATTCCTGAATCTCGTCAAGACTTTCAAACATTTTGGGGACCTGTCCTGAATTATTCTCAAAACCTTCAACTTGTTGTTTAAATTCAGATGTTGGCTATTATTAATTTTTATTATATGAGAAAGTATTTTTACTTTCTTTTCTCTTTATTAAACAACTTTGGTCTTGATAGGGGTTAGATACTTTTTTTCTGTAATAAATTAGTATATTTCAATATAACTGTTGATTAACTTACATGAATACAGGATGAGATTGTTATTATGAACAGATATAATGTAATTGGTAGTTTTTTAATATCTTTTTTGACCTTTTATATACACTTTCTTGTACTTTGTATTCTTCTATGTAGAAACTAATAAAAATATTGGAAATAAACTATTTTTAATGAGTTCATGTTGGAGGACAATTAATTCAATAAGTAAAAAAAACAAGTGCAATGAAATGCAGGGTTATCTTGTCATTTCAAGAACAATCTCTCTGTGGTTTACTCTTCAGTATCTGAGGTAGCTTGATTCAGTTCATTTACTTTGCTGTCAATATACCTGATAAATAACTATATATAAGGTGCACATTGAGAGTTTGGTGGGGGTGGAGTGCTGGGGTGGAAGATGAAGAAACTGACTGTTAGCACAAATATTATCTCATCACCCTTTTCCACTGAGCTAATTAATTATGTAAAAGTTGATGACTTAACATGTATTTTTGAAAATGAAGGTAAGAACCTGATGAAGAAACTTGATAGCAATTTCATCTGATTTTAAAAGCTCTTCCATCTGTTGAAAAACATCTCAAATCCTTATTAGAACATTGTGTGCTTTTCCCCCAAATTTGTTCTTGTGATGAATAGGATCACCGCCTGGCAGAGTACAGTTGGAACTGAAAAGAGCTCAAGTCCAAGGTATCTGTTCTGAGATATGTGTTCATGCCCTGACAACTCTACCTGAATGAGATTTTCTAATGCATACCTACCTCCTTTCATTGGTTCTTTTTATTAAACGGTGGGAGGGGGGGGGGGTGTGAGTTAACAGATGCTTCAAGTTAAGCATCACTAAATGAAGAGACTTATACCATCTAAGGATTAGCAGTCACTTGCAACTGAAACAGAATGCTAAAACCTTCTTTGCTTGGAACGTGTTTTGACATCAGAGAAAAGAAAAATATTTTTCATGCGAAATATTTGTAATTGAACAAAGTTACATAACAGACAGCTTTAGAATAGGTGACTGGTCAGGATGAGACAAGACCACTTTGTTCCCTCTAGCCAGCTTCTGAATTCAAAGGTGAAATACACAATTCATTGTTGGTAATTCTAAATTGACTGCAGGAAGTTGCAGAGTTGTGGACACAGCCCAATCTATCATGAACGGCACTCTTCCCTCCATTGTCACTGTGTACACTTTCTACTTACTTGGGAAAGCAGCCAAAATAATTAAAGAGCCCTTCTACCATTGTCATTCTCTACTTTTTCTCTCTTCCAGCAGGAAGAAGATACAAAAGCTCGACAGCACACACTACCAGGCTTAACGAAAGCTTCCAGTTCAGTATTATAAGAGACTTGAATGGATGCATGTATTATAAAGATAAACTCTTGATCTCCGAATCTACTGATTGTGGTGATTGTACCTTATTTGTCGGTGCTGCTCTTTATCTGTAACCGTATTCTGCATTTGCTTTTCCTTTAGGATTCCCTTAATATTCTTATATTCGGAATTATTTGTTTTAATGGCATGCAACACAAAGTTTATCATTGTATTTTGGTAGATGTGACAATTATAAACCAACTGATAGATTGTTTGGACAAATCCACCTTAAAATTACACAACCACTTAGCCACGTTGAACATTCACCGATTCTGTGAGTCACATTTCTACTAAATTTCTAAATCATGGGAAACAAGACTTCATCAGCTTAACACTTGCTAATTCTCCCAGGAAGATTGCCAAGAGCCCAAAAAGCTTTCTGCATTTTATAAAGTGCACTAGAATTTCCTGAAACGTTCATGAATCTTGGCTAACCTTGTGTTAGAAGGCTTTGAGCTCAAGTCTTAACCTGAAGAAGTAAGAGGGGCCACCTTTTGTATGATATGTTAAATCAAACTGCTGTCTGCTTTCTAGATTTTTCTGCTTAAAAAATCTCATTGCAACTTGCTGAAGAACAGTGCAGTGTTGTTCAGACCATCTTCAATCGGTTAAAAACGTATGTTGTAACTTATCTGGAAATCTGTGGCATCTTCCTATTTGTGACTAAGTGGCCATGTCCCTCTGTATTTCAACAGTGCCTACACTTTGATTTCCTGTGAAATGCTTTTGCAATTTTTTTTATATGAAAGATACTGAATTAATACAAATTTGTTGGTAAGATGCAGCTTTCAGCTTCTGGGCCTGAATTTACCACACACAAAATGCTGGAGGAACTCAGCAGGTCCTGCTGAAGGGTCCCGACCGGAAGTGGCAACTGTACTCTTTTCCACAGATGCTACCTTGGATTTCCAGCAGATGTTGTCTTCTTTGTGATTGGTTTACTATAGAGTTGCCCACTTTCATTGCACAAACCTGTAGGACTATGAGGTTGTGGTACCACACTAATACAGCAAATAGCAATACATTTCTGATAATTTGACGCAAATCCATATTAAATGGTAATTTTATCAACCATGCCTTACCAAAGCATTGATTTGTTCATCAACAAACAAAATGCTTTCCCTATTTGGAGTATTTTGCTCTATCAGTTTCCTAAACTACAAAAATGACAAATTTCAAAGATACTTTTGAAAGATATCAGCAATAAAATAAAGACACCAAATCCTTTTTCTAATAATGTGCGGGCTGATTTACAATTTCATTTGCAAATTGAGTGCACACTTTTTTATACAGCTCTGTTTGGACTTCTTTGGATAATATGGTCATTTGCGGCTTCAGTCCTTATGCAGTCCTGATTTGATAGCACCAAGACTGAGGCCTTGATGCCACCCTGTGCAACTTGATCCTCAATTTCCTTACTTGCAGACCCAATATGTATTGTTATATGGATTGGCAACAACACATTCTCCACAATCACCATCCACACAGAAGCACCATAAACTGCATGTTTAGCCCTGGCTCTATTCACTTACAACTGTGTGGCAAAGTACAACTCCAATGCCATATTTCAGTTTGCTGATGACAGTGCTGTTGTTGGCTGAATCAAAGATGGTGTCAAATCAGCATATAGGTGGTAGACTGTGGTCTTGTAGATGAATACAGGAAACCATGTGGAATTCATTAGTTTCCATGTCATGTACTCACCACTCATACCCCTGACCCTTGGCTGTCCCAACATAACCCATCCATGGACTGGAAGGAGGGGAGAATCATTGCTTAGTCCAGTTATCGTAAGAGGGTATGTTTGCAGTGTGACGTCCCAACCTCCAGACTGTTTCGAGACCAACAACCAGCAAGGAGCCGGATTTCAGTGTGAGCTGATCCAAAGACTAACAGATCTAACTACTGGGTCCCAACTAAAGCCCTTGCTATGGGATTCATTCAGCCCCCCACCTCACCAGCCAGCGTAGGCTTCCTCATACAGAAGAAGGATGGGAGCCTGTGGCCATGTATTGATTATAGAGGATTCAAATGCATAACAGTCAAGAATCACTCATGAGATTCTCCCAGAGGCAAGAGTATTAACTGAGCAAACCCTATGGAGAGAGTACAATCTGGTCTGTACAAGGGAAAACAATGAGTAGAAAACCATATTTAATACACCGACAGGGCTTTATGAGTACCTGGTTATGCCCTTTGTCCTTGTGAATGCTCCAGCAATTTTTCAGGCCTTTATATACGATATGCTCTGCGATACACTCCATAAATATGCCTTTTTCTACTTGAATGATATCCTAATCTTCTCAAAGTCTATGGCGGAGCATGTTGCTCATGTCAGGGACTTTTCAAAGAGGCTTCTGGACCATCTACTTCATGTCAAGTTGGAGAAATCCTGAATTTCATGTGACGACCATTTCAATTTTGGGATTCATTATCTCCAACATCAATCTCAAGGTGGACCCTACGAAGACCAAGGTGGTCAGAGATTGGCCACAACCATCCAGTGTCAAACAAGTCCAACGATTCCTGGGGTTTACTAACTTCTACCAGAAGTTCGTCAGGAACTTCAGTTTGGTGGCAGTTCCACTGACCACTCTAAGAGATCCACGGGCCTCTTTGGTTGAATTACCAAAGTGGAGGCTGCTTTTGCAGAGCTTAAACAGCAGTTCACATCAGTTCCCATCTTGGTTTCACCTAACCTGGACCTTCCCTTCATCAAGGAGGTGGACACCTGAGACAATGGACTGGGAGTATCACCTTTGGACAGTAAACTGCACCTGTGTGCAGTCTTCTTCAAGTGGCTATCCCCCGGCAGAGAGAAACTATGACATTGGGAATCGCCAACTAATAGCAGTTAAGTTGGCATTGCAGGAAAGTGTCACTATCTTGACGGGCTGTGGGTGGGGGGTGGGCAAGAACCCTGTTATTGTCTGGACAGACCACAAGGACCTGGCTTATATTCAGGAGGCCAAGAGACTGATTTACAGGCAGGCCAGGTAGTCTCTTTTCTTCAACCATTTGAACTTTGTCCTGATCTATCGACCAGGGTCCAAGAATTGAAAACCAGATATATTATCTCTACAGTTCTACGAGGCTGAAGAAGGGGAGCAGCTTACCACCACTTTTCCCCAAGCGAAGGTGATGGCACTAATTCGTTGGAAAAGCAATGAGCTGGTTCACAAGGCCCAGGCACAAGGGGAGACTCTGAAGGACGATCCCCCTAGTTGACTGTTTGTCCCAAGTTCCGTCAGGTCAGAGGTACTCCAGTGGGAACATGCATCCGCTACCCAGGGGTTGCCCAGACCCTCAAGATAGGCAGTAGGCAGAGTGGGTGGTGTGGTTCTATTGGTAAAGAATGGCATCAAATCAGTAGAAAGATGTGACATAGGATCAGAAAATGTTAAATCCTTGTGGGCTGAGTTAAGAAACTACAAGGGTAAAAGGGCCCTGATGGTAGTTATATACAGGCCTCCTAACAGTGGCTGGGAGGTGGACCACAGGTTACAACAATAAATAGAAAAGGCGAGTCAAAAGGGCAATGTTATGGGAGTCATGGGAGATTTTAACATGCAGGTCGATTGGGAAAATCAGGTTGATAATAGATCTCAAGAGAGTGAGATCGTTGAATGCCTAAGAGATGGCTTTTTAGAGCAGTTTGTTGTTGAGCCTACTAGGGATCAGCTATACTAGATTGGGTGTTCTGTAATGAACTGGGGTGAATAGGGAGCTTAAGGTAGAAGAACCCTTAGGGACCAGTGATCACAATATGATTGTGTTCAACTTGAAATTTGATAGGGAGAAAGTAAAGTCTGATGTAGCAGTATTTCAGTGAGTAAGGGAAATTACAGTCGTATGAGAGAGGAGTTGTCCAAAGTAAATTGGAAGGAGATGCTGCCAGGGATGACAGCAGAGAAGCAGTGGTGTACGTTTCTGGGAAAAATGAGGAAGGTTCAGGATGTAAGTATTCCAAAAATGATGAAATACTCAAATGGTAAAATAGTACAACCTTGACTGAAAAGGGAAGTCAAAGCTATTGTAAAAGCAAAAATAAGGGAATACAACAAAGCAAAAATTAGTGGGAAGAGGATCAGGAAGTTTTTAAAAACCTTCAGAGAGTAGCTAAAAAAATCATTAGAAAGGAAAAGATGACATATGAAAGCAAGCTAGCAAATACTATCAAAGTGGATAGTAAAAGTTTCTTCAAGTATGTTAAAAATGAAAGAAATGAGAGTGGATATAGGACTGCTAGAAAATGAGGCAGAAGAAATAATAACGGGGGACAAGGAGATGCCTGCTGAACCAAATGAGTACTTTGCATCAGTTTTCACTGATGTTGTAATGTGTGAAGGAAGACAAGTGGGTGCAATTACTGTTAAAAGACAGAAGGTGCTCAGAAAGCTGGAAGACCTAAAGGTACACCTGGACCAGATGAATTGCACCCCAGGGTTTTGAAAGAGGTAGCGTTAGACATTGTGGTGGCATTAGAAATGATCTTTCAAAAATCATTGGACTCTGGCATGGTGCCAGAGGACTGGAAAATTGCAAATGTCACTCCAGTCTTTCAGAAAGGAGGAAGGCAGCAGAAAGAAAATTATAGACCGGTTAGCCTCACCTCAGTGGTTGAGAAGATGCTAGAGTCATTTGTTAAAGATGAGGTGATAGATTACTTGGTGACACAGGACAAGATAATACAAAGTCAGCATGGTTTCCTTCAGGGAAAATCCTGTCTGACGAACCTGTTGGAATTCTTTGAGGAGATTACAAATAGGATAGATAAAGGGGATGTAGAGGATGTTATATATTTGGACTTTCAGAAGGTCTTTGACAAGATGCCGCACATGAGGCTGCTTACCAAGGCTGCTTACCAAGCCCATGGTATTCCAGGAAAGTTACTAACATGCATAGAGCATTGTCTAATTGGTAAGAGGTAGTGAGGGGAAATAAAAAGATCCTTTTCTGGTTGACTGTCAGTGACTAGTGATGTTCTGCAGGGACCAGGTGTTGGGACCACTTCTTTGTATGCTGTATATAAATGATTTAGATGATAGAATAGTTGGCTTTGTTACTAAGCTTGTAGATGATAAGAAGATTGGTGGAGGGGCAAGTAGTGTTGAGGAAACAGGTAAGATGAGGAAGGACAGACAGATTAGGAGAATGGGCAAGGAAGTTGCAAAAAAAGTACCAGGTTGTAAAATGATTGGTCAGGCACTTTGGTAGTAGAAATAAATGTGCTGACTATTTTCTAAATGGGGAAAAAATCCAGGAATCTGAGATGCAGAGGAACTTGGGAATCCTTGTGCAGAACAGCCTGAAAGTTAACTTACAGGTTGAGTCAGTGGTAAGGAAGGCAAATGCAATGTTAGCATTCATTTCAAGAAGTCTGGAATACTACAGCAGAGATATGACGCTGAAGCTTTATAAAGCACTGGTGAGGCCTCATCTTGAGTATTGTGAACAGTTTTTGGCTCCTCATCTTCGAAAAGATGTGCTGGCATTGGAGAGGGTCCAGAGGAGGTTCACAAGGATGCTTCCAGGAATGAAAGGGTTATTATATGAGGAACATTTGATGATTCTGGGTCTGTACTCACTGGAATTCAGAAGGATGAGGGGAGATCTCATTGAAACCTTTTGAATGTTGAAAGGCCAAGACAGAGTGGATGTGGTAAGGATGCTTCCCATGGTGGGAGAGTCTAGGACAAGAGGGCACAGCCTCAGGATAGAGGGGTGCTCTTTCAAAACAGAGATGCAGAGAAATTTCTTTCATCAAAGCTTGGTGAATTTGTGAAATTTGTTGCCACATGCAGCTGTGGAGGCCAGGTTGTTGGGTGTATTTAAGGCAGAGATTGATAGGTTCTTGACTGGACATGGTGTCAAAGGCTACGGGGTGAAAGCCGGGAACTGGGGTTGAAGAGGATATGGAAGAAAAGTATCAGCCATGACTGAACGGCGGAACAGACTCGATGGGTCAGATGGCCTAATTCTGCTCCTATGTCTTATGGTCGTATGGTCTTAACAGGTGTTGGTAGCCTGGAATGCAAAAGAGGTTCAACTATATGTGCAGGCATCCAAGGTGTGTGCCTGGAGCAAGGAGCCTCGCACCCAACCTCAAGGGCTCCTCTTGTTCCAGACAGACCATGGGAGCAGATGGGCCGTCATCATGGCATTTGTCAATTGATTATCAAAAGCCTGCAGATTCATTGCCTTGGACCATTTACCATCCGTGGTGGAGACGGCTAAAATTGTCCTGGACCAGTTTTTCAGAGTCCATGGTTTTCGCATCACATTTCTGGAAGGCATTTTTCAAGCTATTGGGGCAACAGCGAGCTTTTCCTCTGGGTTTCACCTACAATCCAATGGCCAGACAGAGCAGGTGAACCAAGATATGGAACATACCCTAAGTTGCCTGGCCTCTGAAATACAGTACGAGTGGAGAAATCATTTGCTGTGGGCAGAGGTCACCCACACCACTTTACGGCGATAAGTGCTTGGGATGTCTCCTTCTGAGTGCCAGTTTGGGTATTCCCCACCACTCTTCCCTGGGCAGGAGGCTGAGGTTGAGGTTCCTGCAGCCAAAGATTGTGTCTAATGCTGCAAGTTGTAATGGATGGAATGTAATGCAAGGGAGATTTTGTTAGAGTCTACTCAGAAGACTGAAGTAAAGGCTAACCACAAGGGAAGACAGGGATCTGTTTTGCAGCCTGGGCAGTGGATCTGGCTGTTGGCTAGGGATTTGCCTCTCTGGGTGGCGTTTAGGAAATTGGTGCCCAATTCCATTGGATCCTTCATGGGTCTCAAAGAAGTAAACCCGGAGGCTTGCACCGTGCATCTCCCGAAGAACCCCAGGGTCAATCCCACTTTCCGTATTTTCAAGTTGAGATCTGTGAATATCAGTCCTTTAGCCCATCACCACCAACCCCAAAGCCAACCCCAAGCCACTCTGAATTGGGGTTTGATGCTCCGTTGGAAGCCAAACTGGAGACATCATCTAGTGTTTTGTTTTTGCTCAGTTCTCATTCCAGCTTTATACCCTGTCTCAATTCCAGCCTCAGATACTCAAGTACTTGTGTCCAAACCATCCACACCAAGGAACCTCATCAGACTGTGTCGATCAAGGTCATGTTGTCTGTCAATTTGTCCATCTACACTCTGCAGATCCATGCTACTTCCTCCAATTTTATGCTTATCACTGCATTAAAGATTATCAGACACTATTTCACTAGAAAGTGTTTTTATTTTCTTCAACCTCAGTGATAACTGGAGGAACAAGAATTTCATCATTGCTGGATTTTGCAACCATTGATTGGATGCACTAGGTTACAAAGACTTGCAGGTTTTTTTTAAATGCAGGAAAAATTTCCACCACCTCAGTGTTGTTCTGATTGACAATAAAAAATTCCTCAAGTTCATTCTTACTGGTCCAAAGGAAGGAACCAGGGGGAAACAAGCTATCCTTTGCTTCCCTGAAAATTTACGCATCAGTGTAGATGAGGATTTAAATCACCTGAGGGCAGATCAAAGACTACATGAAGCAAAATGGAAACCACTGTGCATTTCCTGAAAAGTCGATTGTGTTGCTACATTAGTCCAGAGAGCCCCGCAGAAAATTCCATAAAAGCATGGAATAGCATAGTGTGGAAATATAGCGTAGTTTGCAAATCAAAGATAGTGTCAGAGGTAGGATGGGAAGGAGATCTGGAGCCTGATGGATGTGAAGCAGAAACCAAATAATTGCAGGAACAGGACAATGAAGTAGAAAATGTCTCCGTGACATATGTCCCAATTCAGAATTCACTGCCATACCTATATCTCAATGGAGAAGGCAGGCATTGGCTACACTATTTGTAAGAGTCCTCCCTATAAACTGTACCCTTTCCATAATATATTCTTTAACACTGATGTGGTGGGCCAATAATCAACCAGAAAAGATCACATAACACAGAAAATTCCCATCTGTCAGTCTCTGAATCACCAGTCTTGAATGCTCCCTTACCATTCAGGATTCCAGAACATTAATAGTGCATATGTATACCTTGTGTCCATACACTCCATATTTCTTCATGAAAGCACCTTGCTCTAACACCCACAATATCTGCATAAAATGCTTCTCTTGAACCACTTCTACCCCATGGCTATAAACATTGATCAAGGTTTTGGATTGCTTAGTTTGCTTCTCATTTTTAATAGTCACTATCATCACTACTTAGGGAGGTGGGTAAAGGGCGTAACATTTCAAAACAGTAAAACCCATAGTTATCTTGCAAGTATAAATCCCTTGGGAGGTTTCAGTTGATGTTGTGTTAAGTCATTGGCTGATTCAAAATACTTGAGATGGTAGAACTACTGAAGCAGTGTCAATAGAAACAGCAGCATTTCATTCCACTCACAGCTGATCATCATCAATGTAGTGTCATACCTTACTGCACATGATGTGGAGGAGCTACTGAAGAACCAGAAAAGTTTTTGAAAATTTGTTCTTGCTTGTAATAAAACTGTATAATTTCTGCATATAACAATCCCTAACAATGCCTTGTGGTGAGATTGAGAGTAAATTCTTGTAAATAACATGTATGTCCTGTAGTGTGAAGGGCATGGGCTCCTGGTGCTGCAGAGAACATGGACATAGAATACTTTATACATCTTTTACCTTCTCCTGCCACTCAGCAGAGAAAAAGATGCTTTCCTCATCTAATTGTTCACTGGGACTCATAGCCTTGAGAGCTAATATTGTTCTTGTTTGCTAAGTGGCTTCTTCCTAATGAGCTTGGCCCATAGGGAAGAATGTGTGCCACATGTTTATTTTTGTTCTTTATGTAAAACATTTGAGCACTATGTCTTCTTGAACACTCTTGTGATTTGTTTTCACTTGAGAGAAACTTATCATTGGCGTAGAATGGAGTTGAAGTTTCTCCAGCACCATTAAATCCAGAAACATTTTTAAAAATGGGATCATGTTCATTTGATGGACCCATGTTCATCTCTTTTTATTTACGTCAATGTTCATCTACAAACCTTATGAAAATGAATAGCTGTGCACACAGCAAAGTTGAAAGTGGACTTACTACTTGACATGTCATTGTCATTAGGCCTGCAATTTCAGCCTCTTAAGCTTGTGGTGTCAATGTGTACTGACCGTGGCATCACTCTACTCGTAACTATGTTCCCAGGTACTTCCAACATTATCCAGAAATTGGCCAATAACACCACTGTTGTCAGCAGAATCTAGGATGGTGACAAGGCGGCTTACAGAAGTGAGGTAGATCATCTGGTTGAGTGCTGTTGCAACAACAACCTTTCACTCAAGGTCAGTAAGACCAAGGAATTGATTGTGGACTTCAGGAAAGGGAAATAGGGAGAACACACCCCAGCTCTGACCGAGGGGTCAACAGTGGAAAGGATAAGCAGCTTCAAGTTCCTGGGCCCAACATGTTAATACAATCATGAAGAAGGCACATCAGCACTTATACTACAGCAGGAGTTTGTGGAAATTTCACCATAGACTCTTGCAAATTTCTACAGCTGCACCATGGGAGAAAGCTGACATGTTACATTACTGTTTGGTATGGAGGTACAAATGCACAGGATCAAAGAAAATCTGCAGAGGGTTCAGAATCACATTTATTATCACTAAAATATGTTGTGAAATACAATTCACTGCATAACACACACACACACACACACACACACACACACACACACATATATATATTATATATATAAGTAGGTTGTGCAAAAAGAGAGCAAATAGTGGGGTAGAGTTCAACGGTTCATTGTCTGTTCAGAAGTCTGATGGTAGTAAAGGGACGAGGGCATGTTCTGGGTGTTTAAGGCCTTTTTGAGTCATCATCCTTTGAAGATGTCCTCGGTGATAGGAGGCTGGTGCCCATGATGGAGCTGGCTGAGTTTTCAACTCTTTGTAGCTTCCTCCAATCCTGTGCAGTGGTCCCTCCACACCAGATGGTGATGCAACCAGCTTGAATGTTCTCTATGGTATATTTCTAAAAATTTTCAAGTATCTTTGGTGACAGACCAAATCTCCTCAGACTCCAAATGATGTATAGCCACTGTTATGCCTTCTTTGAATTGCATCACTATGTTGGCCCAGGATCGATCCTCTGAAATGTTGACACTCACCTTTGAGTTAAAACTGCTCATCTTTTCCATTGCTGACCCCTTGATAAGGACTGTTCCATTGACTTCCCCTTCCTGAAGTCCACAATGAATTCCTTGGTCTCACTGATGTTGAGTGCAAGGTTATTGTTATGACACCACTCAGCCAATCACTCTACCTCACACCTGTTTGCTTCCTCATCACCATCTGAGACTCTGTTAATGACAGATGTGCCATCAGCAAATTGAGAGATGGTAACTGAGCTGTTCCTGAGCACACATTCCTGGGTGTAAACAGAGTCAAGCTGTAGGCTAAGCATGAGTCGTCAGGCGTGTTGGTGTTGGTTGGCAGTGAGGAGATGTTATTTCTGACCCACTGTAGCCTCTGGATGATTGTGGACTTGTTCAACTCCATTATGGTGCTGAGCCTCCCCAATGAGAACATCTTCAAAAGGAAACACCTCAGCAAGGTGTCATCCATCAGGAAAGACCCTTACAATGCAGGACACACACTCTGCTCATTAAAATCATCAGCATGGAGGCTCAGGAAGCTGAAGATGCTCTCAGTGTTTGGTGAACAGCGTCCTTCTCTCCACCATCAAAGTTCTGAACCCATGAATACCCATTCACTGTTTGCTCTCTTTTTGTACAGCCTCTTTGTTTTCAATTATTTCTTATTGTAACTTATAGTATTTATTATGAGCTGGCATTCTTCTCTGCTGATGCAAAATTACAAATTTCATGACATATGTCAGTGATATGAATGCTGATTCTGATTCGGAATGATTTTGGTCCCAATTTCAACACCCATTTGCTAACTTTAGGATTTTGCTCATTTACGTATATGTTTAATTTAACCACTCTCTGATGCTGATACATTTAAAAACATGTTTGGCAATTTTTTATTTTAATTATTATTACACAATTATTTCAAGCTTAGGATTATTGTCACAGGCAGAACTTTCTTCGTAACTGTAACACTCTATTTGAGTCATAGAGAATCACAGCACAGAAACAGGCCATTCAGCCTATCGAGTTCATGCTGAACTAGTATTCTGCCTGGTCCCTTCGACCTGCATCTGGACCACAGCTCTCCATACACCTCCATCCATGCATTTACCCAACCTCTACATTTACACTTATCGGCAGTGCTTTGTAATTATGCTATAGCCTAATATTTATAATATGCAGTTACACCTTGTTACCTCTCAGTCTAATAAGAAAAAAATCATTTTTATTCAGCCTATTATGTACAAATGGTATGGAAAATGAAAGGTTTAATAGGTCAACCATGAAGCCTTTACTAATGTGGATGACAATCTATTTCAGTGTTTCGCAAATTCCAGCAAATCAATTAATATAGTTCATGTTGAATCAAAGGAACAACATGAAGCTTTTGCAATCTGTCCTGCTATTTTTGTTTCCATAAAGCTCATGCTTGCTCTTAACTTTAATCATCAATTTCAAAGATTTTACAACTTTTTTTCTTTGAGAATTTCTCACAACAAGCAACAGCACCAAGAAACCATCATACATTCAAAGGTAAATGAATGACAAGACTCAAAGCTGACTCTATGGATTAAAAGGATTGCAAACCCATTTAGTGGCATGCATTTAACCACATTACCATTTTATTATATGCAAGATTAAATTGTAGTTTTCTTGCACAGGTGTAAAAACTCTGAACTAAACATGCAGTATAAACTGTAGTCAATGAGGTGCGATCCCAGTAAGATTAACCCTTTACTGTTCACTCTTCCACATTAACATATGGTGAAAACTGTTGATAAAACCATACAAACTATATACAGTATTTGTTTCCTTCTTGACATCACATTTACATCATAAATACTTGCAAAAATAAAACTACAACAAACTATATTACATTAAAGTACAACATACTGTCAGAATCTACCTACGCCATCAACTGCTTTAAATACACTGCAACACGAACTATCTGCAACTCTTTAAATGACAAAGAACATAAACTTTATCAACCGTCATTACCTTTAACAGAATCAGTGTTAACATTTTTACTTCAACCTATTGATTATCTTATGAACTTATGGCGTTGCTTCTGTTACATACCCCGTAACTGGGTCACTTACCAGCAAAGATAGAGAGGTCCGTTGAAGTCTGATGGTACTATTTTTAACAGTATTTATTGATAAAAATACACAAAAAGAATATCAATGCAAACATACAGATAATATACATCGTCAATACTAAATCTAAAAGCGTGGGTATAATAATACAATAAGAAATAGCTCTATCGTTGTCTAGGGGATAATGTATTGTTCGATGAAAATATAAAAGTCACTTTAGTTCATTTAAGCTGTAGGCTGCAGCCTTCTTTGGTTGGAGAGAAAGACGGAGGTTTAACTTGCCCATTCCTTTCATGATGTCAATCCTTCGAGAGTTGTTGGGGGACTGGTTTCCCCTTTATGGTTAGCTAAAGCCGTGCTTCCATGGCAAGACCCACCAATTCTGAGGCAAATGGAAAGGGACACACGTGGGCTGTTGCCACCGGCTTTCACTATTACGCTATTACAGAAGTTCTAGCGTTTCTTCTGGTGCGTCTGAGGGGCAGTTCCCACAGACCCTCTTTTATCCTGACTCACAGGGTCTCAGATGTCAATTAGGTTGGGATGATGCAATCCCTCCACTAACCCCCCCACCCCTTCGGTTCTTTGCCTGGGGGCTTCGATGCATTGTACAGGATTCAATACACAATTCTGTCTCCAAGAAACAATAGCCGGTATCAATGGCTCTGCCTTTCGGGGGCCAGGTCACATTACAAACTCTTTGTGGATTCTGCATGTCTTTCTCTCATTTCCTGGGTCTCCTGAACTGACTTAATAGTGATCTTGCGATTCTTACAAAGGAGGGGGCTACCCCGCACCCTTTGGCCCCTCAGAGCTGTGGCACATTCGTAACACTTCTATGATGTTTCTAGTGCGTAGAAAGAAAACTTTTCTCATGCTGATCCTGCACACACAAGCCACCTCCTTCCCATTTATCCAAACTGGTATTTTCCCACAGGACACAGCGAAACAGGGTGTGACGTCATTGAATGCCGCGATATATCACAGACAACGAATTTACTTTCAATAATCTTAACTTTAACTAGAAAACGATTACAAATGAATTACTAAAGTGAAAATATAATAAACTAAATGAATGCCTTAAGGGCAACGCATAAATATTCTCTGAATGGGACCACACTCCAAATTTGTAGATGCTTTCAATGCAACAACTTTGATTTCTCATGCTTTTGTTCTTCGAAAGTAATTATTCCACATTTTTTACATTCAAGAAGTAATTGTGGAATTCTAACTGGGGTGGGTTCCACTCGCTTCATCTTTCCATTTGCTGTCATACTTCAGGTTTGAAATGGAACATTAAATAAGGAAGAATATCTGAGAGAATTTTAAACACCATTAATTTGAACACTAAGGGCACCTACTCATATTGAATTATTGCCCAGATGATAGACAGTGGCGAGCGTTTATAAATAACCTGGGAATTACAGGAAGAATGATCATAATATGATTAATTTAGAAAAAGCTAAAGCAACTCAAGAAGTGCATCTAAATCAAAACAAACCCATCTACAAGTGTATAGGAAGCATTGGTTGTTTGAAAAAATACATTAAAATAAAGATAACCAAAATGTAAATAATGAACACATGATTTGCAACAAATATTTAGTCACTGATGCATAAAAACCCAATAGGTAAAGTAATCTGGCCATGGCTAACAGATAAAGGGAAGTATTGTATGATACAAAAAAACACATAATTTTGACAAAAGAGACTATAAATGCTGGTATCTGGAACATAAAATTCAGAGGGTCGGGTATCATCTGTGAAGGTAAAGGGAAAGTCAACACTTCAGTTCAAGATCCTGTATCAGCATTGAGTGTAACAGGGTGTTGAGTCAGGAGCTAGCGAAAGCTCCTTCCTTGCTGCCATCTGATGCCTAAGTGAACATTGAAGCTTTGAGCATGACCTCACTTTTTTTTAATATATATTATTTCTGTTTTTGTACATTTTTTCAAATCTATTCAATATATGTAATTGATTTACTTCTTTATTTATTGTTAAGTTTTATTTTATTTATTATTTTTTCTCTCTCTGCTAGATTATAAATTGCATTGAACTGCTGCTGCTAAATTAACAAATTTCACATCACATGCCGGTGATAATAAACCTGATTCTGAGTCTGATTCAGGTGAGAAGTAACTGATAGCCAGATGGTGGATAAGAGGGTCATTGTACATGGATCATGTTAGCATTCAGATAAGACAAATTAAATTTGCCCTTTGTTGAAAGAGGATTTGAGTACAAGAGTAGATATATTTTTAATATAAAGAACTTTACTGAGATTGCATCTGGAATATTGTGTAAATGTTTATTCTCCTGATCAGTGTATTAAAGAAAGTGCAATAAATGCTCACCATATTGATTGCTGAATCAAGGATTTATTCCATATGAGGAGATTAAGCAAACTCTTTAGGTCTGACTTCATTGGAGGGCTTGATAGGGTAGATGTCAGTATGATGTTCCTTTTGCCTGGAGCTTCTAGATTCAGGAACCACAGACTCAAAATAACAGACTTCTCAATCAGGAAAGATGCGCAGAAATTTTCTTCATTCAAAGTGTGGTGAAACTTTGAAATCTTCTTCCCAAGAGAGTGGTGGACACTCAGGCACTCAGTGTATTCAAAGCATAACAATGGATTTATGAATTTTAAAGAAATAAATGCTCGTCCTATATGCAGGAAAGTTGGCTTGAGGTAAAGGATCAGACATGATCCTATGAAATGTAAGTAGGTACACTTACCGGATTCTGCTTTGTATGTTCTAATGCTAAGATAGACGAACGGTGTGCATGCTGGAAGTGGTAGGAACACATGCCTAGAGAGGTAATTCTCCTATTCTCCTGGAAAGAGTTCCCCCATGCCCCCCCCCCCCAGCTCACTTCATTCAGCAATTAGAAAGTCTGCACTGAATAATTAATGTATGAACATAAAAGTGGCCCATTGTTGGACGTGAGCTGACCATGTCCTGTAATGACTTCCAAACAAAGCTGCAGGTAAAACCTATTCC
Source organism: Hypanus sabinus (assembly GCF_030144855.1). Classification (NCBI taxonomy): domain Eukaryota; kingdom Metazoa; phylum Chordata; class Chondrichthyes; order Myliobatiformes; family Dasyatidae; genus Hypanus; species Hypanus sabinus. Next base: position 88,703,342 of record NC_082708.1, on the reverse strand, counting down.
TTGAAGCATCACCCTCGTAACCCTTCAATTTTTCTGACACCTACTTTGCTGTTCATTGTCCACATTTTTTCCTTCATGGTGTGGTTGTCATCTAAAGTGGCATCAGCACCACCAAGCATACATTGCAAAAGGATTCATCTTGTAATTGCAGGCTTCTTAATAATGGTGACCAAAGCTTTCACATTCCGTGTGGTCTATAAGATACCGACTATGCAATTCAGTCCTGCAGCAACATTCTGTCTAATTTTTTACAGCATAGGGAATCAACTTTTGCTCTGAGCAGGAAATATTTATACGCCCTGAAAACTGTGCGTATTAAGTATTTGTTTTGGAATATGCAGACTATGAACGAAAATTGAAAAATCACATACTTTTGATTTTATTAATCAGTAGTGTATAATACAACAAAGAAAAACTTTCTTATTTCTTTTTTTGTCTGTCTATTACAAATCCTTTGTCCATAAACACTGTCCAGATTAATATTGCCTCCAGATGAAAGATATGTCTCAATACTCATTAGATCACCCAAATGTTCCTCTTCGAGTCTGTTTCTGCATTTTCATTTGATTAAGTTCATAAGACTGAATACACTTTGTGGTCGGCACTAAAAGCTTGATGTGTTCCAACAATGTCAACAAGAATAGCCAATTCTTCAAATTTTTTTGTTTCTGAGCAGATAGTTCAATATATCAGTGAGCATCTTAATTGACCCATTATAACTATATAACCATATAACAATCACAGCATGGAAACAGGCCATCTCGGCCCTCGTAGTCCGTGCCAAACTCTTAATCTCACCTAGTCCCACCTACCCGCACTCAGCCCATAACCCTCCACTCCTTTCCTGTCCATATACCTATCCAATTTTACCTTAAATGACACAACTGAACTGGCCTCTACTACTTCTACAGGAAGCTCATTCCACACAGCTATCACTCTCTGAATAAAGAAATACCCCCTCGTGTTTCCCTTAAACTTCTGCCCCCTAACTCTCAAATCATGTCCTCTCGTTTGAATCTCCCCTACTCTCAATGGAAACAGCCTATTCATGTCAACTCTATCGATCCCTCTCAAAATTATAAATACCTCGATCAAATCCCCCCTCAACCTTCTACGCTCCAATGAATAGAGACCTAACTTGTTCAACCTTTCTCTGTAGCTTAAGTGCTGAAACCCAAGTAACATCCTAGTAAATCGTCTCTGCACTCTCTCTAATTTATTGATATCTTTCCTATAATTCGGTGACCAGAACTGTACACAATATTCCAAATTTGGCCTTACCAATGCCTTGTACAATTTTAACATTACATCCCAACTTCTGTACTCAATGCTTTGATTTATAAAGGCCAGCGTTCCAAAAACCTTCTTCACCACCCTATCTACATGAGACTCCACCTTCAGGGAACTATGCACAGTTATTCCTAGATCTCTCTGTTCCTCTGCATTACTCAATGCCCTACCATTTACCCTGTATGTTCTATTTGGATTATTCCTGCCAAAATGTAGAACCTCACACTTCTCAGCATTAAACTCCATCTGCCAACGTTCAGCCCATTCTTCTAACCGGCATAAATCTCCCTGCAAGCTTTGAAAACCCACCTCATTATCCACAACACCTCCTACCTTAGTATCATCGGCATACTTACTAATTCAATTTACCACCCCATCATCCAGTTCATTTATGTATATTACAAACAACATTGGGCCCAAAACAGATCCCTGAGGCACCCCGCTAGTCACTGGCCTCCATCCTGATAAACAATTATCCACCACTACTCTCTGGCATCTCCCATCTAGCCACTGTTGAATCCATTTTATTACTCCAGCATTAATACTTGACGACTGAACCTTCTTAACTAACCTTCCATGTGGAACTTTGTCAAAGGCTTTGTTGAAGTCCATATAGACTACATCCACTGCCTTACCCTCGTCAACATTCCTCGTAACTTCTTCAAAAAATTCAATAAGGTTTGTCAAACATGACCTTCCATGCACAAATTCATGCTGGCTACTCCTAATCAGATCCTGTCTATCCAGATAATTATTAATACTATCTCTAAGAATACTTTCCATTAATTTACCCACCACTGATGTCAAACTGACAGGTCTATAATTGCTAGGCTTACTTCTAGAACCGTTTTTAAACAATGGAACCACATGAGCAATACGCCAATCCTCCGGCACAATCCCCGTTTCTAATGACATCTTAAAGATCTCCGTCAGAGCTCCTGCTATTTCTACACAAACTTCCCTCAAGATCCTGGGGAATATCCCGTCAGGACCCGGAGATTTATCCACTTTTAAATTTTTTAAAAGCGCCAGTACTTCCACCTCTTTAATTGTCATAGGTTCCATAACTCCCTTACTTGTTTCCCACACCTTACACAATTCAATATCCTTCTCCTTAGTGAATACCGAAGAGAAGAAATCGTTCAAAATCTCTCCCATCTCCCTCGGCTCCACACATAGCTGACCACTCTGATTCTCTAAGGGGCCAATTTTATCCCTCACTATCCTCTTGCTTTTAATATAACTGTAGAAACCTTTCGGATTTACTTTCACCTTATTTGCCAAAACAACCTCGTATCTTCTTTTAGCTTTTCTAATCTCTTTCTTAAGATTCCTTTTACATTCTTTATATTCCTCCAGCAATTCCTTTACTCCATGCTGCCTATATCTATTGTAGACATCCCTCTTTTTCTGAACCAAATTTCTAATATCCCTTGAAAACCATGGTGCTTTCAAACCTTTAACCTTTCCTTTCAACCGAACAGGAACATAAAGATTCTGTACCCTCATAATTTCACCCTTAAATGACCTCCATTTCTCTATTACATCCTTCCCATAAAACAACTTGACCCAATCCACTCTCTCTAAATCCCTTCGCATCTCCTCAAAGTTAACCTTTCTCCAATCAAAAATCTCAACTCTAGGTCCTGTCCTGTCCTTTTCCATAATTATATTGAAGCTAATGCTATTGTGATCACTGGACCCGAAGTGCTCCCCAACACATACATCTGCCAGCTGACCTATCGCATTCCCTAACAGGAGATCCAAGACTGCCCCATCTCTAGTCGGTACTTCTATGTATTGTTGCAAAAAACTATCCTGCACACATTTCACAAACTCTAAACCATCCAGCCCTTTTACAGAATGAGCTTCCCAGTCTACGTGTGGAAAATTAAAATCTCCCACAATCACCACCTTGTGTTTACTACAAATATCTGCTATCTCCTTACACATTTGCTCTTCCAACTCACGCTCTCCATTCTTAACTTTCTCAGAAATGACAAATTTGAAATCACAGTATTACTGTGATATTTGAGGCTGTGCTTTTGTCATAGTTTGTAATAGTATTTGAGGTTTTTTTTTTATCAGTTGTACAACATTCTGTTTTCCAGATTCAAAATGTTCCAGTAAAGGGCATCACCAAGATACTGTGATCGTAACTTGTTAATTTTCGCTTTTGCATGCTGCAGTGGTTTAATTGTATTCAACCTGCTTTTCTGAAGGGAGTTACAAAGCAATGGCAGATCTTCTTAAACATTATAAAGGACAATTAATAGTACTCAATATTGTAGATTAGTCAATCTTCAGGCAGCAGTTGCTGATTGGATCATTACATGCGTGGTCTAATCCCAGGTCTTCTCAGTGTGCAACAACACTGTTCCTCAGACAGATGCTTTACTTCTCTTTGAAGAGCTGCTGCCACACCATTATTCTTTCCAAGCACAACATTTGCCCTGTCTGATGTAAACATCACCATCTTTTGAATATCAAGCTTGTTGATATGAGAAATGTTTATTGTCTCAATAATAGTGGTACTGTCACAGGCAGTTAGTTTCAAGATACCCACAAACAGTCATATAGGAAGTTTCATTTTTTTGGTCAGAACTTAAAATGCAAAGTTAACACTTTTTGTACGGATATGTCTGTGCTTTGTCAGCATTTAGTGTATGGAAAGCAGATTTCTGCAATTCTTCCACTATCCTGAAGCACAAAGCTGAAGCACCCAACAAATTCAAATGCACAGTACTTGTTTCACCATCTCTCTGGTATATTTACATATTTGGCCACATGTGCATAAATTTTTTACATGGAGTACATAGAAGCATTAATTGTAATTGCTAAGGTAAAGTTATCAATTACCACTGTGATCATATCAGAGTTAGACTTCTTTCACACATCTTGTTTCACTCTTGCTTCACAATTTTTTATAGTTCCAGTTAACATGCAAAGTTCTACATTTCTTCTGTTGGTATAATTTTGTAATTGCATCTATATGAATTCTCTGGATAAGATGTTGTTTCAGGTAATCTAACTTCCATTCTCCACATTTTTCCACCACTGAACTTGCCCCTAAGCTTTTGCTTCTGTACAAATGCTGTATACAACATCATCAGCATTTTAATATGTAAAAATATGACAATTTTTTTGTTTTGAATGCAAAGGCAATAGTTCAATATCTACAAGTTGCAAAAGCCATTCTACTTTAAAATTTCTTCTTCAAAGAATTCAACTCTTCAGCTGCTTTTTGTTTTGCCATCCTGAGGATACGAAAATAATGATAATATTTTTTTTTAATAACAATGTAAGTCAAAAAATTTACAATTTTGACAAAATAACCACATTTATGCAAACAATTTTATTATAATTATGTTTAATCTTGTTTGAACAATTTATAAATGGAAAACTTCTTATTCGATTATGATTTCTTTGGAAGGTTATTTACCAAAAAAGTCAGAATATAGAATTTTTTCACATCCAACAAATACAAACCACAACTCACCACACAAATAAGTGATGTCAGGCAGTCCAAACAATGGCACAATGGAAACAGTAAATTATTTAACTAGATGGTGTTGGCTTTCAGTGGGCTTGGTGGCTTATTAACAATGAGCTACCAACTTCCATTCTGTGTTTATTGTTACAATGTGTAGCAGTGTTGTAACTTGAAACACTGACAGTGTAAATATACTGATGCTCTAAAATGCTTCCAAGTAAAGGTTATGGTACATTTATTATTTGGAAAATGTATGGATTATATTCATTAAGACACAATTAATTACAGGGTATTTCACAATTATATTAACAGTTATTCCAAAATCGTACAAGCATAAATTCAAAATTATTTTAAAATTTTGTAATAGAAAATTCCAGCTGCAGGAGGATTTCAGTTACTGTGCAGCCATGCACCTGCACAGCTTCAAGGGAACAGTGTATGTAACTGAATTTTTGAGCAAAGAAAAAACAGCATCTGGAGCATTTTACTGTAGTGTATTTCAAAGTACAATCCATTTAATGTAGGTAATCTTATAACCATTTAAATGCTTGGGATGGTACATTTGCAGATATATTATTTGATGAATCAAGACCATTAATCTTTTATTGACTAATTAATCTGCCCTCACAGTTTCTTGACTAGAACTAAAGCTTCAAATGCTGCTACACTTCATTTACTACTGGAGTGCAAAAGTCATTAACAACTATAAAAGAAGATTATGAATCAATCAATCCTTTTTAACTGATGTGGAAAATGAATTCTGGGTGACTTGCAGGGAAGAATTGCTTTATATTATTAGAAGGTTTATTAAGCAGCAAATGTTTAAGATTGTTAGCTTTAAAATGAAGTATGTATACATAACATTTCCAATTTGAACTATCAGTCTCTAGTATCTGAAAATCTAAAAATTAGGCCTTAACAAAAAATTCTTAAAATATTGACTGCCAACCAGATCATGAGTTGATTTTTGATTCTGTATTATTTTAATATAGACTGTTGAGCTGGTGGATATTTTGTTTGGAGAAATAAATTGCATCCCTCAAATTAGAATATTTATCTGGATGATAGAATGCAGTTCTAACAATAGGAGAAAACTATACCTCCAGCAAACACTTTATTAGGTACCTATCATATCAAATAAAGTGTCTACGGAGTGTATGTTTGTGTCTTCTGCTGCTGTAACCCATCCACTCCAAGGTTCACCATGCTGGGCTTTCAGAGATGATCTTCTATATGCCACTGTTGTAACATGTGGTTATCTGACTAACTGTCACCTTCCTGTCAGCTTGAACCAGTCTGGCCATTCTCCTCTGACCTCCCTCATTAGCAAGACATTTTCACCAGAGAACTGATGCTCTCTGGATGTTTATTGTTTCTTGCACAATCCTCTGTAAACTCTAGAGAGTGTTGTGTGTGGAAATTCCAGGAGATCAGCAGTTTCTGAGATACTCAGACCACCCGATGTGGCACAGCCAAAGTCACTTAGATCACATTTCTTCCCCATTCTGTGGCTTGGTCTGAACAACTGAACCTCTTGACCACGTCTGCATGTGTTTATGCATTGAGTTATTGCTCCATGACTGGCTGATCATGTAGGTGTACAGGAGTACCGAGTAAAGTAGTCACTGAGTGAAAGGTAAAGAGGAATGTCAAATGATTCTGTATGCTAAGAACAAAAGGTTAACCATTAACAGTGTAGATCTCTGTAAGTACTATTGTGATACTTTATGTGTGGAACCATGGGAGATGGGCAAGGCATTAAATTAATACTTCTCATCAGTATTTACTACAGAAAAAGACGTAGAGTCTAGTGAGTGCAGGGAAGACAATGGTGACACCTTGAATCATTTAACGTTATGCAGGATGAGATCTTGGTTGTCTTAGGTGCATAAAGATAAATAAATCTCAAGGTGTATCCTGCAGTGAAGGAGACTAAGGGGTGACTTCATAAAATTATGAGGGGGTGGATAGTCAGAGTCTGGATAGAAGAATCTAAAACTGGAAATCATAGATTTGAGATGAGAGGGGAAATCACTTGAAGGGATTTGAGGGGTAAGTTTTTCACACAAGGGGTAAAGAGTTTAAGGAATGAGCTACCAGAGGAAGAAGTAGAGGCTGGCATAATTACTACATTTAAGGATGAATTAAAAGCAATATGTTGTTAAACTTGATGTCTTCCTCAACATATTACTGTTAAACAATATTCAAGGAGAAACTGCTGGTTTGTTTGTGAATGATAAATCATTCGTTCATTATGTGCCATGTTGTATGACATAGGTGATCATGGTCTTTCCATGACCATGAGTGTTCTTGGCAAGTTCTTCAACAGAAGTTGTTTGCCATTGCCTTCTTCTGGACAGTGTCTTTATAAGACAGGTGACCCCCATCCATTTTCAATGCTCTTCAGAGATTGTCTTTCTGGTCAGTGGTCACATTACAGCTGCTCATATGACCATCCACCACTTGCTCCTTGGAAATCACATGTCCCTGATCGGAGGACTAAACAGGTGCTACACCTTGTCCAAGGTGACCTGCAGGTTAGTGGAAGGAAGGAACACCTTACACCTCCTTTGGTAGTGATGTATCCCCACCCTTTCCCCCAGAATGATAAATAACTTACTGAATCCTTTTTCTATTTGTTCCACTCATTAGTGAATTCCTTGCTTTGCCAATGGCTCAGAAAGGTGACTTCAGAATCGTTATTCCTGCAGATTCCTTGAATGCCTGCTTAATCCTCCTGCCCCTGGTGGCCAATTATCCAGCCAGACATCTTTGTCCACATCCTATGTTCCCTTGGTTCTGGATTTCTGGTTGTATTTGTTATCCATGTTCCCCCATGGCAGACTGATATTTAAACCTGGCCCTCTATATTTCCCTGAACAAACTGTATTGACTTGCATCCCATGTTCAAATCTTTCCTCAAGATCCTTGTCTCATTATTCTCTTTTTTTATCCATGTTCATAAACACTTTTTTTTTGCTCAATTGGGGTCCTAGAATTGTTCTCTTTGGAATATGAAGTAACTCCGAGTTTCTCCCAGATTTGTTTATTAAGATACAAATTTGTGGCTTCTGCTGTGCATCCTGCAGATGATGTACTGCTTTCTACAGAGAATATTGCACTCAGTGGCCACTTTATTATTGACCTTGTGTGTCTAATAAATTGGCAACAGAGTTTTTGCTTGTGGTCTCTTCTGCTGCTGTAGATCCTCCATTTCAGGATTCAACGTGTTCTGCGTTCAGAGATGCTCTTCCGCACACCACTGTTGTTACATGTGATTATTTGAGTTACTGTCGCCTGCCTGTCAGCTTGAACTAGTCTGGTCAATTACCTCTGAATTGTCGCATTTACAAGGTGTTTTCACCCACAGAACTGCCACTCACTGACTGCTGGCTTCTTTTTGTATGTCACCCATTCTCTGTAAAATCCTGAGATTGTTGGGTGTGAAAATCCCAGGAGGTCAGCAGTTTCTGAGAAATCTTTTTTCCCTGTTGACTAGAAAGTTTTGTTTTTTTTTCTGTACAGAGTAGACAAGATGGAATACTCCTCCTGTCTGATGTGAGAATTTAGGATGACTACATCTCCAGGGAGTGCATCCAATTCCAGCTCCTGATTGATCGGGTCAAGGAGTTGGAGCTGGAGCTGGACGTACTCAGGATCACCCGGGAAGCTGAAGACATTATCGGTGAGACTTCTGTAGAGGTGGCTACACACAGAGACAGCAGATGAATAACCACCAGGGGAGGTAGCGAGAGTTAGCAGTTAGTGCAGAGTACCCCTGTGGCCATTCCCCTCAGCAACAAGTATAGCCCTTTGGATACTGCTGGGGGGGGGGGGGAGGGGAATGACCTATCAGGACACAGCAGCTGCAGCCAGGCTAGTGGCATGTGGCTGGCTCTGAGGGTCAGTAGGGAAGGGTAAAGTCAGCAGAGATAGGGGACTTAAGGTTGGAGGAACAGAAAGGAGATTTTGTGGCCACAAAATAAAGACCAGGATAGGTGTGTTGCCTCCTGGGTGCTCGGGTACAGGATGTTTCAGACTGGTTGCAGGATATTCCCAAAGGGGGAGAGTGAACAGCCAGAGGTTGTGGTTCATATTGACACCAATGACTTAGGCAGAAAAGGAGAAGAGATCCTAGGCAGTGAGTATAGGGAGTTAGGAAAAATGCTCTACTCCCATGTCCACAGTTTAGTGTGGGTAGGAATGGGATGAGCACACAGACAAATGAATGGCTGAGGAGATGGTGCTGGGGACAGGGTTTCAAATTCTTGGATCATTGGAAGCTTTTCTGGGAAAGAGGTGACCTGTACAAGAGGGACGAGTCACACCTGAACTGGAGGGGAACCAATATCCTGGCTGGGAGGATTGCTAATGCTGCTCAGGAGGTTTTAAACTATTCTTGCAGGGGGCTGCAAACCAGAGCACCAGGTCTGTCAATGAAGGAACGGACAGCTGAGATGTCAAGGAAAGTATTGATCGGCAAAATTTAAATAACAGTTATGATGGGACAGATAGTTTGAAGTGTATGTATTTTAATGCTAAGAGTATTATGGGTAAAAGTGATGGACTTAGAGAGTAGATCAGTATATGGAACTATGATGCTGTGACCATTACGAAGATTGTTTGAGAGAGAGGCAGGAATGGATGATTAATCTATTAGGTTTTTGAAATGTTAGAAAAGATAGAGAAAGAAGTAAAGGGAGGTTGGCTTCTGTTAGAAGGAAGAATGGGGGTGGAAAGATAAAAGAAGAAAAAGAAAAGTATGTAAAGTTTTGGAAATCAGAATCACACAAAGTACATGAGTAGTGTAAAGAAGCCAGAAAAGAACTAAAGAAGGAATTAGGAAAGGTGGGAGTGGCCATGACAAGTCCTTGGCAAATAGGACTTCTTTTTATTAGATTTTTTATACATTTTCTACATAACTACAAATTAAAAAAACCCAGATCAAAATGAGGAACATTAATACAGTGCAAAGTTAAGCATACAATGACAATATGATACAGAGAAAGAGAATTTTAAAAAAAGCACCTAAATTGAAGACAAGTAAACTTAGTATCCTCCCCAAACCCCACAACACAAAAAAAAAACTCCAGACCAACCACAACACAATATAGAGAATATAAATCAGGACAATCAAACTCCCAGACTGTGAATACACTTAGCAACAGAGGATAGTAATGCCTACTACCAAAAAAAGGGAGCTGAAAGCAAGAGACTGAAAAAAAAACCCTAGTCAAGAGGAAGGTTATGAAAGTACTCGATAAAAGGTCCCCAGACCTTATGGAACTTTAGGTCTGAATTAAGAACTGAATAATGAATTTTTTCGAGGTCCAAGCAGGCCATAATGTCGTTAAGCCATTGAGCATAAGTGGGCGGGGCAACATCTCTCCATCTAAGGAGGATCAAGCGTCTAGCCAGGAGAGAGGCAAAGGATAATATTCGGCATTTGGTCGGACTCAGACGTAAGTCTGTCTCGCCCCAGAAACCGAACAAAGCAATTAAAGAGTTTGGTTCTAGGTGGTGATTCAGAATATACGATAATGTGGTGAAGAGATCTTTCCAAAATTTCTCCAAGCTAGGACAGAACCAGTACATATGAATGAGAGAGGCCTCGCCCCTCTTGCATTTATCACAAAGTGGACTAATGTTAGGGTAGAATCGAGATAGTTTAGATTTAGACATATGGGCTCTATGAACAATCTTAAACTGTAAAAGGCAATGGCGAGCACAAAGAGAGGTTGATTTAATCGATTTGAGAATCAAGTCCCAACTCTCATCAGATAAGGAAGTACTTAAATCCTGCTCCCATGCCATTTTAATTTAATCCACAGGGGCCTGTCATAAGGCTGCTAATTTATCTTGAATAATTGATATTAAACCTTTGCCTAGTGGATTAATGGAAAGAAATAAGTCCATAGCATTTTTCACAGGCATTTCAGGGAAGTTAGGATTAAAGGAGCAATAAAATGTCTAATTTGGAGATATCTAAAAAAATGAGCATTGGGCAGATTGAACTTAACAGAGAGCTGTTGAAAAGAAGCGAAGTGATTATCAATGAAAAGATCTTCAAAATGTCTAATGCCCTTCCTATACCAAACATGGAATGCTGAATCATAGGTAGTAGGTAAAAAAAGGTGATTATGTACGACAGGGCTGGAAACGGAAAAACCATGGAAACCATAGCATTTCCTAAACTGAGCCCATATACGCAAAGTGTGTCTAACAAGAGGATTAACTATTAATCTGGACAAACTACTAGGGAGTGCAGAGCCAAGAAGTGCAGAGATAGATAATTCTTTAGTGGAGCTCAACTCCATTGCCACCCAATTAGGGCACTCGGGTTGGCCATGGAAGAAAGACCAAAAGGTAGCACAACGTATATTAGCTGCCCAATAATATTAATGAAAGTTAGGTAAAGCCATGCCACCCTCTTTTTTAGGTTTTTGAAGATGGATTTTATTAATTCTAGCGTGCTTATTCTTCCACAGATATGACAAAATAATAGAGTCTAAGGAATCAGAAAAAGATTTAGGAATAAAAATTGGGATAGATTGAAATAAGTATAAAAATTTAGGGAGAACAAATATTTTAACAATATTAATACGACCTACCGAAGATATAGATAGAGGTGACCATTGTACCAGTCTCTGTTTTATAGTATATGAAAGATTGGCAAAGTTTTCATGAAAGAGATCTTTAAACTTCCTTGTGACTGTAACATCAAGGTAAGTAAATTGATTATGGACTACTTGAAAAGGGAGATCACGAAACGTTAATTCTTGTGCTTCTTTATTAATTGGGAAAAGTTCGCTCTTATGTAAATTAAGTTTATAGCCTGAGATCTGGCTAAACTGGTCAAGAAGTGAAAACATTGGAGGTAAGGATGTAGACGGATTTGAGAGAAAGAGTAATAAGTCATCAGCATAAAGAGAAACTTTATGCTCAACACCCCCTCTCCAAATCCCAGTCAATTCAGGACAATTTCGAAATGCTATCGCCAAAGGTTCTATAGCCAAATCAAAGAGAAAGGGACTTAAGGGGCATCCCTGACGGGTGCCACGTTTGAGATTAAATACCTGGGATTTCTGAAAGTTAGTTAAAACAGAGGCAGTAGGACACAAGTACAGCAATTTGATCCAAGAGATGAATCTTTGACCGATGTCAAATTTTTCTAAGACTGCAAAAAGTTAGTGCCACTCTATATGATCAAATGCTTTCTCTGCATCAAGGGAAATAACACATTCAGGAATCCCAGTTGGAGGTGAATATAAAATATTAAATAAATGCCGAAAGTTAAAAAAAGGTTTTTAATAAAACCTGATTGGTCATCAGAAATAATAGAGGGAATAATGGTTTCTAATCTATAAGCCAAAACTTTAGCTAAGATCTTTACATCAACATTGAGCAAAGAAATCAGCCTATACGAGGAACACTCTGTTGGGTCTTTACCCTTTTTTAATAGAAGAATAATAGATGCCTCACTGAAAGAGGGTGGCAATTTGCTGTAATTAAATGAGTCTGATAATACTGAAAGTAACTGAGGAGAAAGAAGAGAAGAGAATGATTTATAAAATTCTACAGGGAACCCATCAGGTCCAGGAGATTTCCCTGAGGACAGTGCAGAAATTGCAAAAGATATTTCTTCTGATGATATAGGTGCATTAAGTTTGGCTTTAAAATCAGATGAAAGTGAACGAATATTCAGATTATTTAAAAATTGATCAACAGAGATATTGTCATTCAAAGATTCAAAGGAATAAAGCTGAGAATAAAATTTTTTACATGCGTCAATAATTTCTAAATGATCCGATGTAAAGTCTCCATTCTCCTTCCGGATCTTTGTAATATGTTGTTTAGCTTTGGAACGCCTCAGCTGATTGGCTAGGAATTTACCAGACTTATCACCATGAATGTAAAAGTGACTCTTGCTTTCGAGAAGTTGGTGTTCGACAGGTCGAGTAGACAGAAGATTAAATTTAGTTCGGAGTTCTACACACTTCTTGTATAGTTCAGGGTTCTTAGTTTGAGCATACAGTTGATCCAATTCTTTAATCTGGTTAATGAGGTCTAATCGATCTGCATAGGACCTTCTGTTGAGATTTGCTGTGTAAGAAATTATTTGACCCCTCAGATATGCTTTCATGACATCCCAGACAATCTGGGATGACACTTCAGGTGATGTATTAGTGTTAAAATAAAAGGTTATCTGATCCTTAATAAATTTTAGAAAATCATCATCCGATAATAAAGTCGAATCAATCCGCCAGTGTTTATTCCTCTGAGGGAGACCAGGAAAGTTTAAAGAGAGAGTAATTGGGGCAAGGTCAGCAATCGGTATACTCTGATAGTCACAAGAGTAGGCAAATGGAATAAGTTGGTTATCGAGTAAGAAATAGTCAATTCTAATGAGGTATGGTGAACATTTGAAAGAAAAGAATAATCTCTCTCAGTAGGGTGAAGGAAACGCCATACATCAGAGATACCAAAATTAGAGAGAAATGATTGGATAGCTAAGGCAGATTTAGTAGGTGGTCTGGTAACAGAGGACGATCGATCCAAATTAGGATCTAACCAACAGTTGAAGTCACCACCCAGTATAAGAGAGTATAAGTCTGGTAGTGAGGAAAAAAACATTCAAAAAAGTTAACATCATCAAAGTTGGGGGCATACAGGTTTGCTAGTACAACTTTAGTGTTATATAGTTTACCAGAAACAATAATAAAACGGCCATTTGTATCAGATATTTTATTATGGAGTTCAAAAGGAAAATTTGAGTTAATAAGGATGGAGACCCCCCTAGCTTTAGCGGCAAAGGATGAATGAAAATGCTGACCTGTCCACTTTGACAGAAGCCAGGAGTTATCAAAACAACAAATATGAGTTTCTTGAAGGAAAGCAATGTCAGCTTTGAGTTGTTCAATATGTGAGAATATCTTCCTCCTTTTAACAGGGTGATTCAATCCCTTTACATTCCAGCTCATGAATTTAAGTGCACTAGCCATTATCAATTACTAATGCATAAAAGGCAGCAGTCATATAAAAAGTCAAGCAATACAATAACAGTCTGGGAGCAGAAATGTAAACATAGATTCGTAAAATCAAAATATAAACATGTCCTGAGCAATAGAGGAAAACAATAAATACAGTGAGTGATGTTGGAACTGGAAAACCCACCCCACCCACACAACCCAAAACTAGATGGCTACCAAAAAAAGCTGCTAGCTCTGCCAAAAAAAATTAACCCAAATATAACTTCCAGATCTGTGTCATTAACAGCAGTTCCATATAAATACTATAGCAAATGGTAACTAGTTTATGCACTAGAAAACATAACTACAAATTGGAGCATCTTCTGCAGAAATATAAAACTTAATACAAAGAAAATCAGCAGAAAACCTAAACTAACCTACCTGCGAAAAATTATAGGTTAAAGGAAGAGAAAGGGAAAAAAAAGGGAGGAAGGGGAAAATTGTAGATTCAAGGAGAGTACTTATCAACCATTTATAGAGAAGAAAAAAAATATCAAAAGTGAAAAAAATATAATATTAAGGGAGGGAAGTTTAGGGGAGACATCAGGGGTTCAGTTTTTTACACAGAGGGTTGTGAGTGCCTGGAATGACTTAACAGGGATGATGGTGGAGGCTAAAACATTTGAAGTAATTAAGAACCTCTTGGACAGGCACATGGATGAAAGAAAAATGGAGGGTTATGGGGTAGTATTGGTTTAGTACTTTTTTTAAAGGATTATATGGGTCGGCACAACATGGAGGGCTGAAGGGCCTGTACTGTGCTGTAGTGTTCTATGGTTAACCCTCTAACCAGGACTCACACACCAGCTTGGCTCACTAGCTAACTCTGCTAACAGCCATGTGACTCAATGGTGGGAAGGCCGCCTGATTAAGGAATGCACATCTAGGGTCGGCATTATGATGTTCTGACTTAAGGAACCTCGATTTGAAAGAATGCTGTGTAAATACTGCACATACTTGGATATAACATAATTCACACCGGCATAACATAAGAGAACAAATATATTTACCAACTTTATCAAACAGAGAAATTTTAAAAAGGCTAAAAAGTCTAAAAAGTCCCATTAAAGTTAAACCTGTCTAAATGTGCACATAAACATTGGAGCTCGTTCCTGTGCAGCTGGGGATACCACTTGACTTACAGCACTGAATTCCCATCTCTAACTGCAGGTAAAACAGACCTACTTGGAATCCTCTGCTTTGTAAAGCACTCCTTGCAATTGGATCTCCCCTATGGATGGGATCCTCCCGGCGTCTTCCCTGGTACTCCTTTCTCCACACCTCCTACCAAAAGACCCCACACCAGACTACTATCCTTCAGAAAATACTTCCCATCAGCTTCTGTAACATCCACAATCCTAACTGGCTGAGACAATATTCCTAAATTGGACAACATGGATCCTTATCTTAGCCAAAGCCACTTTCACTGGCAGAACACACTGGTTTTACAGAAAACTGCTAAAATAAATATCTCACAGCATATCTTCTGTTTAACAGTGTTGCTGATCAGAGAGATCTTGGGGTCCAAGTTTATAGCTCTTTGAAAGTGTCTACACATCAGTAAGGTGGTTAAGAAGGCTTATGGAATGCTTGCTTTTGTTCGTTAAGGAACTGAACTCAAAAGTCGAGGTTATATTGCAGTGTTATAGAATTCTGATTTGACCACATCTGCAGTATTGCTTACAGTTCCAACCTTCCCACTATAGGAAGGATGTTGAGGCTTTGGAGAGGGTTCAGAAGAGGTTGACCAGGATGTTGGCTAGTTCAGAGGCCATGTGATATCATG
The DNA here is from genome assembly GCF_030144855.1 of Hypanus sabinus. Lineage (NCBI taxonomy): Eukaryota > Metazoa > Chordata > Chondrichthyes > Myliobatiformes > Dasyatidae > Hypanus > Hypanus sabinus. The sequence goes on along the minus strand of NC_082708.1, from coordinate 88,687,744 downwards.
AGAGGGTGGACAAACTTTAGTTGTTTTCTCTGGAGCAGTGGAGGCCAAGGGAAGATATGACAGAGGTTTATAAGATTATGAGAGGCATTAATAGAGTAGATAGGGTGTTTCTTTTTGCCAAGGTAGAAAGGTCTAATCCCAGAGGTAATGCATTGGAAGTTGTTACGTACGCTGTAACTGGGTCACTTACCAGCAAAGATAGAGAGGTCCATTGAAGTCTGATGGTACTATTTTTAACAGTATTTATTGATAAAAATACACAAAAATAATATCAATGCAAACATACAGATAATATACGTTGTCAATACTAAATCTAAAAGTGCGGGTATAATAATAATCAATAAGAAATAGCTCTATCGTTGTCTAGGGGATAATGTATTATTCGATGGAAATATAAAAGTCACTTTAGTTCATTCAAGCTGCAGCTTTTGGTTGGAGAGAGAGAGACGGAGGTTCAGAACTTGCCCGTTTTCTGTTTATGATGTAGATCCTTTGAAATGGCATTGGTGGTGATCTCTTCTTTAGCTAAGCTGCCTTCCGTGGTAGGGCCTCAATCCTGGGGCAACGGGAAAGGACACACGTGGGCCCTCCACCGGCTGTTGCTATTAAACGCTGTCACAGGACTTCTAGCGTTTCTCCTGGTGCGTTTCAAGGGGCTGTTCCCCAGACCCTCTTTTATCCTGACTCACAGGGTCTCAGATGTCAATCAGGTCGGGATGATGCAATCCCTCAACCAACACCCTCTGATCAGTCCCTGAGGGCTTCCATGAAGTACAGTATTCAATACACAATTCCGTCTCCAAGAGAAAATGACCTGTTCCATGGCTTTGTATCGCTGAGGGGCCAGGACATTCTCATTTCCTGGGTCTCCTGACCTGACTTAATAGCGATCTTGCGATTCTCAAAAGGGGGGGGGCACAAGCGTAACAAAGTAAGAAGGTGTAGGTTCAGAGGGGATGTGAGGGGTAAGGTTTTTCACTCAGAGTGGTGGATGCCTTTTAAGAGATGTTTAGGTAGGCACATGAATATGAGGAAGATGGAGAGATATGGACATTGTGTAGGTAGGAGAGATTGTTTTTTTTACTTTTCAGTTGGTTTAGCACACCATTCATGGGCTGAAGGGCCTGTTCCCTGCTGTACCATTCCATTCGCTATGTACTCAAGCCACCTCAGCTGGTACCAGCAATCATTTCACTGTCGATGTCACCAAGATCACATTTATTCCCCATTCTGATGTTTGGTTCTTTGCAACAAATGAATCTCTTAACCATGCCTGTATGCTTTAATGCATTGAGTTGCTGCCACAGGATTGGTTGTTTTGATTTTTCACCAACGAGCGCATGTACAGGTGTACCTAATAAAGTGGCTACTGAGCGTTTGTGTTGTTGATCTATGCACTTCATTCTACAAAGAGTGTTTTGTACAGCACTGCATTTGTCAACATGGACCGGGAAAGCCAATTTGTAAATCTGACAGGAGCAAAGGCTATTGGGAATGGAGAGGGTGGAGCACCATGGGAGGGGTGTGGGACTGGTGGCAGAGAAGGAGTGCCAGGCCCAGGGATTACCATGGGTGCAGACACACACAGCCCTGAGACACCAGGCACCGGTCATTAGATTCCAAACAATTGGTTTCTTGATCATTCCATAATGTCTCTCTGGCTCGTCTTACTCTCTCCCCTTTCCCTTCCCCCTTTCCCTACCATGATTCCCTGCTCCCTGCCCCTTTCCCACTCTCAGTCCACAACATAGATCCATATCAGAATCAGGTTGATCATCACTCATATGTCATGATTTATTTTTATGTGGCAGCAGTACAGTGCAATTCATAAAATTACTACAGTACTGTGCAAAGGTTTTAGGCACCATGGCTATATATGCCATATGTGCCCCAGGTTTTTGCACATTACTGTACCTATTACAGGGTACATAGGTTTGTATTCATTCTTGCAATGACAATATAGAAATTATTTAACAACCAGCTAGTTATTATCAAACCTAACTTTGAATTTATTTAATATTTATTCTGTCTGCATTAATTTTGAATTTATTATTGATGTAGATCAGTATTATGCATGTATTTTTATTTTTGCTGTACTTAAAGTATAGCATGGGCCAATCAGAACCACTCTTCCCCATGCTACGTAAATAGTTCTAAATGTGAATCAGTATAGAGTGTTAAGATCTAATGACACTTTATCCAATCAGTTTTTGACTTGCAATGTTTCTATGTTCCTTTGGTAATGGTGGCATCCGTCCGTCTCAAGAGACCATGGATCTGTGCCTGGAGTTTCCAGGGTGCAGGCCTGGGCAGGGTTGTATGGGAGACCGGCAGTTGCCCAAGCTGCAGGCCTTCCCCTCTCCATGCCACCGATGTTGTCCAAGGGAAGGGCACTAGGACCCATGCAGCTTGGCACTGGTGACGTCGCAGAGCAATGTGTTGTTAGGTGCCTTGCTCAAGGACACAAACACGCTGCCTCAGCTGAGGCTCGAACCAGTGACCTTCAGGTTACTAGTCTGATGCCTTGCCCACTAGGCCACGTGCCAACTCGTTCCTTTAGTAATGCTAATATTTTCACCCTCATATTACTTACTATTTATCCAAATTGAGAGTTTTTCATAGAGGTGTAGAGCTCAATAATCAGTGTTTTGGCCCATTACATCCAGGCTGATTTCTTTACCTATTTATACTAATACCATTTGCCTTTACTAAGATGACTTACCTATTTAAGTGGCTGTCTAAATGTCTCTTAAAGTATGAATTGTAACTGACTCCATCACCACAGCTCGTTGGATATTCCAGGTATTAACCACCCTATGAAAAAGGCGACTGCTTTCCTCAGTTACCTTTCAAACTCAGAGTATTGCATGAAACCAAATCTACAAAATCCGAGTGACAATTTCTTTGCTATTTACTTGTTTCCAATTTCACCCATGATTTGCAAACCATTGCTGTTCACTAAGTTAGAGAGCATGCTAGCCTGGGCCTTAGGGCCAGACAGTCCTGGTAAACGTCCTCAGGCAATGTCAAAATGACTTAGTAGTGTTGTTTTGGGTAAAAGTATCTAGTTAAATGTTATTTGATGATTATGGTGGAGGGCCTGGCATTTATCAAGAAGAGAAGATCTCCTCACAACTTCCCCTTCTCCACACTGTGGACAGGTACTAGATCCAACAGTTACTTCATTGTCCTTTACACTTCTGAACTGGAAATGATATTAATCTTGATTTTGTGATGCAGGATCAAAGTTGAATAAAAAGACGGATAGAGAAAGTTGGAATTATAAGCCAAGTGAACAGCCCAAGTTAGATTTTGCATTGGAGAAGTTGGGTTTTATTGGATTAGAGAGTATAACTATAGTTTAAGTTCTTTATGCGGTTTTATATTTTCATATAATCACTTATACAGTATACTTATAATTGTGTTTTTTAGTAGTTGCAGGCAGGTATCATATTACTTGAACAGGGGCTATCATATTGATTAATTTAAGCAATGGAATTTGATTGAGATACTGTTATCAGAAAACTGATACAAGTGGACCACACCACATTGGCACTCACTCTCTCTCTCTCTCTCTCTCTCTCTCTCTCTCTCTCTCTCTCTCTCTCTCTCTCTCTCTCTCTCTCTCTCTCTCTCTCTCTCTCTCTCTCTCATCTTCCCCCTCCCCCAGCCCCAGCCATGAGGCTCTTTGTCCTTTGCACTTTTTTATATTTCCATTGCCCCTCATTACGTTATTGTAACCCTTAATAAATTATCATGAATAGCAGCTTTTATGCTTCATTCTTCTATGACTTCTGAAAAAACTTGGATCAAAAACATTAGGATCCAACAATTTTGGCATAGGTGGCTGGATGGTTAAAAGATTTAAAGACTTAAGAAGAATCGCAGAAGAAGTGAAAAGTTTTAGTGTTCAGGTAGTAAGAGGTAAGGCCTTACACCTTATTGTCATGGTCTGGTCTGTAAAGTCTGTGTTCCGGTTCACAGTCCAGTCCATGGACTCCAGGCTCCAGGTCTTCCGGCTGTCCCTTGTTTCATTTGGGCTTAATCATAGGCACCTGATTCTCATCCTGAGGCTGGGAATATAAGTGGCCCTGAGTGTGTGTGTAGGTGCTAACAGAGACAGAATACCAACAAGACAAGCCTCTCTGTCTTGTAAGTCAGACTGTCTTTGCTGTTACCCTGAGGAGGGACTGTTCCTTTCCTTCCCTTTGAAGCCCTGCCGGAAACCTTCCCTGTGTCCTTGCCTGTATTGCTGTCAAGTTCAGCTGCTGGAGTGAGACCAGAGCCTTGCCACGCCAACAGAAGGAACTATCTATTATTGAGCTTGGTTCTGTCTCTTTGTGTCCCTGTGTTTAGTGTCTGTATATGAGTCCTGGCCCTATGTCCTGTCCCCAAGGAGGGGACCTGACTCTGTGTAAAGCCCCGGCCCTACATCCTGTTCCCAAGGGGGGGTCCTGGCTCTGTGTTCTGTGTCCTATGCTCCAGTCCAAGGCTCTGAGGAGGTTCCAGTCCGTGTCCAAGGCTCTGAGGAGGTTCCAGTACAAGTCCAAGCCATAGCCTAGGCCCTGAGTCCTGGTCTTGTCCAGGGCTAATGTTCGTGTCCAGCTATGCCTCTCCCCACTTCTGCTTTGCTCTCCCTCGACCTAGGATCTGTGTTCCTGCTCTCCCTCGATCAAGTCCAAGTCTGAGCTTCATGTCCTTGTCCAGCTCTAGAGTCCCGCGTCCTGCCCCCAGGTCCAGTCCTGTTGCCTTGCCTTATCCAATCCTCGCCTGGATCCGGAGTCCAAGCTCAAGTCAAGACCCAGGTTCCAGGTCCCTGTCCAGTCTCTGGCTTGGAATCCTTGTCCAGGTTCCTAGTTCCAAGTTCACTGTTCCTAGTTCCTTATCCAGGTCCCTCTTTCCTAGTATAGTCCTAGCCCTGGCCCTGTATTCTAGTCTTGTCCAGTGTTGTTTCTCCCCCACTTCCCTTGCTTTCTGACATACCAGGTCTCACTTTCCTTCATACTTCAGTGGCTGTGTCTTGCCATTGGGTCCGTTCCCAACGCCCACCTTATGACACTTATTTTTCAAATTGTCCAAGAAATCACCCACTTCTTGCTTCAGTATACCATCTAATGGAAGTTTAAGAGTGAAAGGAACATCTATTAGGTGTTGCTATTCTGGAAACATCAGAGAAGTAATATCTTCCTCAAATTAAATTTGTACTGACAGGTAGAATACCTAAAAAACCTTCCAATTGTAATCTAGTGCTTTAAAGACACCTGTAGATGGCAATCCAATGAGAAGGAATGATCATTTGCAATCTGAAGGTGATTTTTATTGCAATCTAATCATATTCCAATTGTTATTCAATAATGATTCAATTACTGTCCAAGTGGTAAAAGTATATCCAAATTATGGGAGATGTGAGACTAAATTGAGACAATGGCTGAAGTCATGAACCCTACTACAGGAAAAGGGGGAGATGAATCTCTGATAGTTCCATGTGAACAGATGATAGAGGGTTTAAGTTCTTATCTAAGAAAAGTATTTCAATTTTGAAGATTAATGTAAAAATCTAGATGAAATATACCATCAAAGTTTAATGTAATGAAATGTGGATCTTACACAATATTATATAAGGTAAGGGATATGATTCAGAGACAGTGAAAGGCCCAAAGAGCAAATCTATGCATGAACCAAATGAGTGAAATAAACACGGTAAGTATAATCAAATCAAGGTACATTGTACAGAGCTTCAAATTAATCTGAAGCAGTGTCTGAAAAACCAACAGAGTCATCAACTGAGCAGTCTTACCAGTGATGCCCCTTCTTGGGGAACACCTCCCACATTACACACTCCTCTGTGACAGAACCACCACCCAAACTCAGAGAAATTATGGGATGGACTCTACATGACCTCTAGTGACTCAAATGAGAATGAAAATGATGAGACAATAGGATTGGCAGCCATGACATGGCTTGCCTCATTAAAGGCCGAGGAAGTGAAGACATACAGGACTGAAGATGGAACCTGTGAAGGAAGACAGATAGTTTTTCATCAACCATCTGAACTAGAAAACACTGATAAATTGTCCAAAGAAATTCCATATACTAAAATAGGAAATTTAAATGCCTGGACTGAGCTTTAACATATTAAGAATATATGTGATTGTACCCATATGATGGCATCCAAATTGTGGCTACCAAACTTTTCTCTCAGAAAATCAGAAAATAGACTCATAGATTCAGCGGAAACTTGGGGAATGATATACAAAATATGCAAGGTGGTTGGAATGCTGTTCAGAGGAGGCTGGAAGAACAAACCCTAATGCAGTCTAATTGGAGGAAAATAGTTGATTGCAAGCAAAAGGTTTCCTAGGTTGTTGCTGAACTTGAGGAACACTACACAATAGGCTGGTTCCGTTACTTGGGAGTCCCAGGAAGAATGAAGATAACATGGAGGACTCACCATCTGGTCCCTGGAGATCACATGGACAGCTCGAAACCAGATATAGCCAAAATGGTGAGGCTGGCAAAAACAATGGTTATGAAGTTAGTGCACATAATTCTCCATAACTGCCACCATCTTCAACAGGATCCCACAGCCAAGCACATCTTCCCCTCCCATCCCCACTTTCTGCTTTCCTCAGTGATTGCTCCCTATGCGACTCCCTTGTCTATTCGTCCCTCCCCACTGATCTTTGTCCTGGCACTTACCCTTGCAAGCAGAACTAGTGCTTCATCTGCCCCTACACCTCCTCTTTCCCTACCATTCAGGACCCCAAGCAGTCTTTCCAAGTGAGGCAACACATAACCTATGGTCTGTTGAGATTATCTACTTTTATCTGTTGCTCCCGGTGCAGCCTCCTGTATGTCGGTGAGACCCCACATAGATTGGGAGACTGCTTTGCCAGGCACGTACACTCCATCTGCCAGAAAAAGAGGGATCTCCCAGTGGCCATCCATTTTAACTCCACTTCCCATTCCCATTCTGTCATGTCCTCTACTGTCGTGGTGAGGCCATACTCAGGTTGGAGGAGCAACACCTTATATTCCATCTTAGTAGCTTCCAAACTGATGGCATGATCATCAATTTCTCAAAATTCTGATAATTCTTCCCCACCCTTTCACCATTCTCCTTTCCCATTTCCCTCTCTCACCCTACAGTATATCCTGACCTGCCCAGCACTTCCCTCTGGTACTCCTCCGTCTTTTCTTTCTTCCACGGCCTTCTGTCCTCTCCTATCAGATTCCCCCTTCTCCAGCCCTGTATCTCTTTCACCAATCAACTTCCCAGCTCTTTACTTCACCCCTCCCCCTCCCAGTTTCACCCATCACCTTGTGCTTCTTCCACCCCTCCCCCCAACTTCTTAATCTGACTCCTCAGTTTTTTTTCCAGTTCTGATGAAGGGTCTTGGTCTGAAATGTCAACAGTTTACTGTTTTCCATAGATGCTGCCTGGCCTGTTGAGTTTCTCCAGCATTTTGTGTGTGTTCCATATAATGAGCAAGTGCAAGCAACCAAACAAGTGGAATGGGATATTGCAATCCGAATATGATCATTACTTTAGGCAAGATAACACCAACGACCAATGGCGATGTCTTTCAGTCAATTCAGGAAACTACTTCTTCACCTCCTTCTTTTAAATATACTTCTGCTACTATTTTGTGGGTGATTGGAGCCTGTGATTTACATTTTAGTGGTATGTTTTTGGGTTGACTGAACAATCTGGTGTTTTTGCTGCGTCTGAGGCGAATTCAGCCTGGCTGAGAGTAAGGTTGAGAATGGAATGTGCGGTCTAGTGGATGATAGGTTCCTATTCTTGATCAACTTCAAGCATCAAGCCATGTTGACGGCAACGAGGACAGGAGCAGATGGCAAGTGAGAGTTCAGCTCCATCTGCCTGCATTTGACCCGTCTCCCTCTCTTTCTTGCTTGCTGCTGCTGGGGAAAAGTGCAGGACACTTGGGTCGCGAGCAAGGTTTGATCGGCGTGGTTTATGGATTGGTCTCATTTTTGGAGGATTCTGGAGGTCATGTTGTTTGTGTCTGTGGTTTCTGAATACTCCTTTTTTATTGCTATTTTGTGTGATTTTGATCAGAACAGACAGGCTCGGTGGTTTGCAGTCAACGAATGACACAGCACTAAATTGAACTAAACTGAACCAGACTGGGTGTTCCTGGACAATTTCAAAGATTCTACAGTTTGATGTTTAATACTCAGAGTGTTTTTCACTAGTTTTTTGCAGTTTGTGCAATTTGTTCTTTTAATTGCATTGGGTGTTTGTTGTTTCCTTTGAACAGGTTCCATGGTGTCTCCTTGTTTCATGGCTGTCTGAGGGAAGATGAATCTCAGGGTTGTATTCTGCAAGCATATTTTGATAATAATCTTTACAGGTGAGTCAATTATCTGTGGGTCAACAATCATTGCTTGCTAGTCTACAGCCACAACCAATGCAGGTGACCCACACTCATTAACCAACAGAAAAAGCAGGACTGGAATTAATTGTATGCACAACAGTGGACAACAGAAACTAGCCCAACAACAAATTCAATCCTCTGCCGCACAAGTATAGAGAGATCCTAATCTGACAACACAGTTACAACAAAAATGTTGGGATGTAATGGACATATTATTGAATTCAAACAACAACTGAGCCCTTCGCTGCAGCCCTTGACAGAGTGAAAACCATATGGCTTATATGTTAGCTTACTGATTGGAAATTAGTATGTTGAATTCTTGTTCTACTATAAAAACCATAATGATGCAAGGATAATAACATGCCATAAAGATGAAAATTGTTACTAAGAAATGCTTCAATTGAACCCAGATCTGCTTCTCTTCACTGATAGCCCCTCATCAATTGAGGGAGGAGTTCTACTGACTGGAGAGCCATTGTTTCTGCCACCAGCTGACATCAAAAAGCATGACTCCTGGTACATGTGTGCAGCACACAGAACTGGATCCCTCGACTGGAGCCTGCAAGGTGCAAAAGGAAGAACAACTAATATCAACACTGATTTGTAATACGATTTTGGAAGCTTATGGAGGCAAAACAGTTTTTTTACAGCTCTAGGAACATCAATCAAGAATGACCACTAGTACAGGAACTCATGAATGTTATTTGATTGCCATCAGAAGTGGTTGTATTAAAATTTAAAAGCAACTCCAAGATGACTGCTATGGAAAGCTGTCACAACCATGGGCTCTGCTGTGGGGTCTACGCTCCCCCACAGGTGGGATGCACAACAGGTTTGGCAATTGTGCTCATGAGCAAGCACTTTCCAGCTAGTTACTGTTTCATTAGGTCACTACTTAACTCCCTTCTTTTTTTTATAGTCCTGTTGAGACTTGACAAAAAAACACAGCAACATTACGCTCCGCACCCTGTTGTAATGTGAACAAAGTTACTGGAGAAACACTGAAGCTACTGGATATATAAGTGTTTTATTCAGGAAAAAAAATGTGCAATAACAACATATTGAGACACTCTTGTAAGAGACCTGCTTGACCAAATATTACATGACAGTTGTTATGCTAAAGATCAAAGGTAACAGCAGGACAATTTCATGGTTACAATATATCTATAATGTCTATAATATCTATAATCTACAATATATCTATAATTTGAATTACATATAGTTTTCAAACACATCCTTCTTCACGCCCACACACCAGACACCCAAAATGAATGTTAATCTGCACTGACTCTCTCTCTGGATTCATGCATATACAGACATTGTGAATGGGTGTTTCCTGGTTTGTAATCAACCCCAATGTGCAGCTCCAGAGAGGTATTTGTTTAAAGCTGCATTTTAAATTCAACCTACAATCCACATTCAAATCTGAAAATTAGTTGTAGCTGATATTAGTACTTGCTACATACCCTAACACCAGAATGTGCTTTAATAGTCCTTGAACAGGGAAGAGGACAATCATTTGACTGATACTGAAAAGGAGGGGTATTCATTTAGTATTCAGAAAATTCAGGTATCTTGTTCACTAGGGACAGGATAGCTACATCCTACAGAAGTTGTTCTCAAATGGTAGGGATAGGCAACAGTGACTGACAAGGGAAGTTAAGGACTGCATAAAAGCCAAGGAAAGGACATATAGAGTAGCAAAAGTAACTGGGAAGTTGGAGACCAGGGAAGTTTTTAAAATTCCAACAAAAAGGCAACTAAAAAAAGCTATAGTCAAGTCAACTTTTATTGTCATTTCGATCACAACTGCTGGTACAGTGCATAGTAAAAATGAGACAACGTTTTTCAGGACCATGGTTTACACGACACAGTACAAAAACTAGACTGAACTACGTAATAAAAAAAACACAGAGAAAGCTACACTAGACTACAGACCTACACTGGACTGCATAAAATGCACAAAAACAGTGCAGGCATTACAATACATAATAAACAGAACAATCGGGCAAGGTGTCAGTCCAGGCTTCAGGTATTGAGGAGTCTGATAGCTTTGGGGACAAAACTGTTACATAGTCTGGTCGTGAGAGCCCGAATGCTTTGGAGCCTTTTCCCAGACGGCAGGAGGGAGAAGAGTTTGTATGAGGGGTACATGGGGTCCTTCATAATGCCATTTCCTTTGTGGATGCAGCGTGTAGTGCAAATTTTCATGATGGCGGGAAGAGAGACCCCGAAGATCTTCTCAGCTGAACTCACTATCCGCTGCAGGTTCTTACGATCCAAGATGGTGTAATTTCTGAACCAGGCAGTATTGCAACTGCTCAGTATGGTCCCCATACAACCTCTGTAGAATGTGATGAGGATGGGAGGTGGGAGATGGACTTTCCTCAGCCTTCGCAAAAAGTAGAGACACTGCTGGGCTTTCTTTGCTATGGAGCTGATGTTAAGGGACCAGGATGCATGGGGTCCTCCATAATGCTGTTTCCTTTGCAGATGCTGTGTGTAGTGTAAATGTCCGTGATGGCAGGAAGAGAGACCCCGATGATCTTCTCAGCTGACCTCACTATCCGCTGAAGGGTCTTGAGATCTGAGATGGTGCAATTTCTGAACCAGGCAGTGATGCAGCTGCTCAGGATGCTCTCAGTACAACCCCTGTAGAATGTGATGAGGATGGGGGGTGGGAGATGGACTTTCCTCAGCCTTTGCAGAAAGTAGAGACACTGCTGGGCTTTCTTTGCTATGGAGCTGGTGTTGAGGGATCAGGTGAGATTCTCTGTCAGGTGAACACCAAGGAATTTGGTGCTCTTTACGATCTCTACCGAGGAGCCGTCTATGTTCAGTGGGGAGTGGTCGCTCCGAGCCCTCCTGAAGTCAACAACCATCTTTTTTGTTTTTTTCATATTCAGAGACAGGTTGTTGGCTCTGCACCAGTCCGTTAGCTGCTGCACCTCCTCTCTGTAAGCTGACTCGTCGTTCTTGCTGATGAGACCCACCATGGTCGTGTCATCAGCGAACTTGATGATATGGTTCGAGCTGTGTGTTGCAGCACAGTCGTGGGTCAGCAGAGTGAACAGCAGTGAACTGAGCACGCAACCCTGGGGAGCCCCTGTGCTCAGTGTGATGGTGTCGGAGATGCTGATCCAGATCCAGACTGACTGAGGTCTCTCAGTCAGGAAGTCTAGGATCCCGTTGCAGAAGGATGTGTTCAGGCCCAGTAGGCTCAGCTTTCCAATCGGTTTCTGAGGGATGATTGGGTTGAATGCTGAACTGAAGTCTATAAACAGCATCCGAGCATATGTGTCTTTTTTGTCCAGGTGGGTTAGGGCCAGAGGGAGGGTGGTGGCAATGGCGTCATCTGTTGAGTGGTTGGGACGGTATGCAAACTGCAGGGGGTCCAGTGAGGGGGGCAGCAGGGTGTTGATATGCCTCATGACAAGCCTCTCGAAACACTTCATGATGATGGATGTAAGTGCAATGGGATGGTAGTCATTTACGCAGAACACTGGTCTTCTTCAGCACGGGGACGATGGTGGCGGCCTTGAAGCATGTTGGAATGGTGGCACTGCTCAGGGAGATGTTGAAGATGTCAGTGAGAACATCTGCTAGCTGGTCTGCACATCCTCTGAGCACTCTATCGGGAATGTTGCCTGTTCCAGCAGCCTTCCGTGGGTTGACACTGCACAGGGTTCTTCTCACGTTGGCCACGGAGAGACACAGCACCTGGTCATTCGTAGGAGGGGTGGACTTCCTCGCCGCCATGTCATTTTCTGCCTCAAACCGGGCATAGATGTTATTCAGCGCATTTGAGAGGGAGACATCACCTGCACAGTCAGATGATGTTGTCTTGTAATTGTGATGTCCTAGATGCCCTCCCACATGAGCCACGTGTCACCGCTGTCCTGGAAGTGACTGTGGATTAGCTGGGCATGTACACGCTTTGCCCCTCTGATGGCTCGGGACAGTTTGGCCCTTGCTGTTTTTAAATCTGCCTTGTCGCCTGCTCTGAAGGTGGAGTCACGGGACCTCAGCAGCGCATGCACCTCTGCGGTCCTCCATGACTTCTGGTTGGCATGTACAGTGATGGTCTTGGACAGAGTAACATCATCAATGCACCTGCTGATATAGCTGGTCACTGATGCTGTGTACTCCTCTAAGTTGGGAAAGAAGGGAAAAGATGAAACATAAGGGTAAGCTAGCAAATAATATAAAGCAGGATACCAAAAGTTATTTTCAGTTATATAAAGAGTAAAAGGGAGATGAGGGTAGGTGTTGGACTACTGGACAATGATACTGGTGAGGTGGTAATGGGGGACAAAGAGATGGCAGATGAACTTAGTGGGTATTTTGCATCTGTCTTCACTGTGGAAGACACTAGCAAAGGTCCATGATTGCCAGGGAGCAGGAGTGAGTGCCATTCCTACTACAAAGAAAGAGGTGCAAGGCAAACTCAAAGGTCTTAAGTTGGATAAGTCACCTGGACCAGATGGACTGCATTCCAGAGGGAGGTTGCTGAACAGATAACATTTACATTGGTCACCTGATTCTGACATGGTCCTGGAGGACTGGAAGATTGCAAATATCACTCCATTCTTTAAGAAGGAAGGAAGGCAAAGGAAAGGAAATTATAAGACCGTTAGCCTAACCTCAGTGGTTGAGGAAGTGTTGGAGTTTATTATTAAGGATGAGGTTTCGAGGCACTTGGAGACTAATAATAAAATAAGTCAAAGTCAGCATGGTTTCTGTAAAAGGAAGGCTTGCCTGACAAATATGTTAGAGTTCTTTGAGGAAGTAGCAAGCAGGGTGGACAAAGGAGAGGCAGTGGGTGTCATTTACCTGGATTTGCAGAAGGCGTCTGATAAGGTGCCACACGAGGCTGCCTAACAAGATAAAATCCTATGGCATTACGGGAAAGATTCTGGCATGGAGAGCAAAATGGCTGAGAGGCAGGAGACAGCGAGTGTGAATAAAAGGGGCCTTTTCTGGTTGGCTGCCTGTGACTCGTGGTATTACTCAGCGGTCAGTATTGTGACTAATGCTTTTCACATTGTTTGTTAATGATGTAGATTATGGAATTGATGGCTTTGTGGCAAAGTTTGCGGATGATACGAAGTTAGTTGGAGGTGGTAGATAGTGCTGAGGAAACAATGAGATTTCAGCAGGACATGGACAAAATGGAAGAACGGGCAAAAAGGTGGCAGATGGAATAGTGTTGGGAAATGTACAATAATGCATTTTGATAAAAGGAACAATATATAACCATATAACAATTACAGCACAGAAACAGGCCATCTCGGCCCTTCTAGTCCGTGCTGAATGCTTACTCTCACCTAGTCCCACTGACCTGCACTCAGCCCATAACCCTCCATTCCCTTCCTGTCCATTTTCCTATCCAATTTTACTTTAAATGACAATAGCGAACCTGCCTCTACCACTTCTACTGGAAACTCATTCCACACAGCTATCACTCTCTGAGTAAAGAAATTCCCCCTAGTGTTACCCTTAAACTTTTGCCCCCTAACTCTCAACTCTTGTCCTCTTGTTTGAATCTCCCCTACTCTCAATGGAAAAAGCCTATCTACATCAACTCTATCTATCCCCCTCATAATTTTAAATACCTCTATCAAGTCCCCCCTCAATCTTTTACGCTCCAAAGAATAAAGACCTAACTTGTTCAATCTTTCCCTGTAACTTAGGTGCTGAAACCCAGGTAACATTCTAGTAAATCTTCCCTGTACTCTCTCTATTTTGTTGACATCTTTCCTATAATTCGGTGACCAGAACTGTCCATGATATTCCAAATACGGCCTTACCAATGCCTTGTACAATTTTAACATTACATCCCAACTCCTATACTCAATGCTCTGATTTATAAAGGCCAACATACCAAAAGCTTTCTTCACCACCTTATCCACATGAGATTCCACCTTCAGGGAACTATGCACCATTATTCCTAGATCACTCTGTCCTACTGCATTCCTCAATGCCCTACCATTTACCATGTATGTCCTATTTGGATTATTCCTACCAAAATGTAGCACCTCACACTTATCAGCATTAAACTCTAAATCGTGCAGACTATTATCTAAATGGGGAGAAGGTTCAAACATCAGAGGTGCAGAGGGACTTAGAAGTCCTCGAGCAAGACTCCCAGAAGGTTAATTCACAGGTTGAATCTGTGATAAAGAAGACAAATGCAACGTTGACATTTATTTCAATAGGAATAGAATATAAAAGCAAGGAGATAATGCTGAGCCTTTATAAGACACTAGTCAGGCCGCACTTTGAGTATTGTCAACAGTTTTGTGCCCCATATCTTAGAAAGGATGTGTTGTCATTGGAGAGAGTCCTGTGGAGGTCCATGAGGATGATTCTGGGAATGAAGGGGTTAACATTTGAGGAGTGGTTGGCAGCTTTGGGCCTGTACTCACTGGAATTTAGAAGAATGTGAGGGTATCTCATTGAAACTTAGCAAATGTTGAAAGGGCTAGATGGGGTGGATGTGGAGAGGATGTTTCCTATGGTGGGGGTATCCAGAACTAGAGGACACACCCTCAAAGTTGAGGGGTGACCTTTTATTACTAAGGTAAGGAGGATTTTTTTTTAGCCAGAGAGTAGTAAATCTGTGGAATGCTCTGCCACAGACTGTAGTGAAGGCCAAGTCTGTGCATATATTTAAGGCAGATGTTGATCGTTTTCTGATCGGTCAGGGCTTCAAAGGATATGGCGAGGAGGGTATATGGGGTGGAGTGGATTCTGGGATCAGCCATGAACGAATGACAGAGCAGACTCGATGGGCTGAATGGACTAATTCTACTCCTATGTCTTATGGTCTTGACTTTCTCTCCATCATCCCCCAGTACCCTGTCCATAGAGGAGCCTTGGCAAGTGGGACACATGCACCTATCTCAGGCAGAACAAGATCAGCGCAGGAGAACAGGTTCCCACCGGGGCAGTTCTGGGCATTACATCCCAAGCATCCAGTAAAAAAAGATTGCTGGCAACAGGAAGGGAAGCCTGATGGGTTAGTTCTCTCTGTAATTGACTTCCCCCAAGTGTGTGTTACTGCCAGCTTCCTTATCGTGGGGGCATGGATCCATGAACTTCATACATTTATTAACCTGGGGAAGCCAGGAATATCATGGACATCTCTCTGGCTCAAAGATGGGGAGTTCTGACTCAGAAAATGAGGAGAAAGGTCAATGTCAAGGCCTTTGGATGGTTGATGTCTGGGCATCAGCTAGATCGACCTTTCCACTGAACCCCTCCAATGTGCAGGAAGTCAACCATAAGGAAAAACTCTCCTTCTACGTGACTGATTCACTTGAGCTACTGCTGGTGTTCAGTCTCCCCTAGTTATCCCAACATAACCAATAGATTAAACAATCCCTAAAAGCAGTGGGATCTGGCACGCCTGTCTACCAGTGCAAGGTAGACCTCTGCTTCGTCCCTGCATTGACTATCATCCCCAAAATAATATCAGGGTGAGAACCGCTACCCTCTTCCCTGCTTGCTCTACAAGCAGCCGTATCTTCCAAGATAGATCTGCCCAATGCTTATAATCCTGTTCATATCTGATTATGGGATGAGTGGAAAACAGTGTTCAACATCTCCACTGGACACTATGAGTACCTTGTGATGTTCTTTGATCTGAACAAAACCCCCGCTGATTTTCAGGTCCTTGTCAATGATGTGCTCGGGAACATGTTTAATCAGTTCATTTCTGTGTACTTGGACAACATTCTGATGTATTCCTGCTCTCACCAGGAACACGTCCATTACGTCTGGGGAGTTCACAGATCGTTGCTCAAGAATAACTGTACGCCAAGCCGGAGATGTGTGAGCTCCATAAGGACCAGGTGTTGTATTTGTACCTACCCCTTCCAGTGCTCAAGTGGACCCAAGTAAAGTTCAGGCAGTTATAGAGTGGCCCAAACCATCTACTTTCAAACAGGTGTGGCACCTAATGGAACCCGTGAACTTTAATCACCACTTCATCTGAAATTTCACCTCTATCACAGTCTCCATAAGTACACTCATCAGGAAGACCTCTTCAGGGTTCAATTGGAATCTGGAACCTGAAGCATCCTTGGAACTAAAGCGAAGCTCCACCATCGCCTCGGCACTGCATCACCCAAACCAATCCCGGTCATTCATTGTAAAGGTGGATATATCCAATACTGGCATTGGAGATGCACTCCTCTGCTTTTCTTTACAGTTGCTTGATTCTGTCTGAGATTAACTACAAAATCATGAACTGAGAACTTACGGCTGTCAAGGAGACCCTGGAGGAATGGTTACACTGGCTGGAGGGGGCAGAGCATCCTTTCTTGGTCTGGACAGATCACAAGAACCCCTCCTAGATTCAGGATGCTAAGAGACTCAACTCTCATCAAGCCCAGTGGGCTCTCTTCTTCACATGGTTCAATTTCGTCCTCACCTATCGTTCGGCAGCAAGAAAACCAAAGCCGATGCTCTTCCCCCTTGCAGTTCGATGGGTCTGAACACAATGCCAATCCAGAAACCATTCTTCCTCACTCATGTAATGTCGCTCCGGTGATTTGGGGAATAGAGGCAGAGATGAGGGCTGACTAACAGTCAGACCCAGGCCTAGATGGGGGATCGTCCAACTGGCTGTTTGTCACTACTACTGTGTGCTCCAAAATGTTGGAATGAGGGCACTCCTCCCATCTGGTTGGCCACCTGGGAATATAATGATCTGGGGAGTTTAGCAAGAGATGTTTGTGGTGGCCATCTGTGTCCCAGAGTGTCTGTGAATTTTTCTCAGCCTGTCCCACCTCAGCTCAGAACAAGATGACACACCAGCACCCTGCAGGTCTTCTATGTCTACTGCCTGTGCCCCACTGACCCTGATCCCACCGCTCAACGGATTTATTTCTGGGCTAACCCTATCCAATGGCGGCACTACCATTCTGGTTATTGTAGATCAATTCTCCAAGACTGCCCCACTCATTGCTCTCGCTGAGCTGCTGTTGGTTTAGGAGATTGCCACTCTCATGGATGTGTGGAATGTGGCCAAGTGGTTAAGGTGCTGGACTAGCAATATGAAGGTCTTGTGTTCGAGCCCCAGCTAAGGCAACGTGTTGTGTCCTTGAGCAAGGCACTTAACCACACAGTGCTCCAGTCCACCCAGCTGAACATGGGTACAGGCAAAGTGCTGGGGTTAACCTTGCGATAGACTGTCATCCTATCGGGTGGGGGGTGGGGGAATCTCGCACTCTCAGTCGCTTCACGCCACAGAAACCGGCATAAGCACCAGCCTGGTGAGCCTATAAGGCTCGGGACAGACTTTAACTCAACACTTTCATTGTTCAGCATGATCTCAGGACAAAATATCTGGTCAATGCCACATTCTGACTTTGGAAGGCTTACTGTCCTGTTGTAGGAGTTAGCCTCTCATCTGATTTCCACCCCCAATCTAACGGCCAGACAGAACTGAACCAAGAGTTGGAGAAAAAGGAGTTGCTTCTTCCAACTCCATGCCTGGAACTACCAATCAGAACTTAAAGAATGGAAAGAAAAAATTACAGAACATAGTGTTATACACAGAGGGGGAAAAAAACTTGAATATATTGCTTGGTTTCCAGGTAACAGGATGAAAGGCAGGTCCAGCAGCATGTTTGCTGTTTCTTTGAAATCTGGAATACGCTAAAATCACAATGTTTAGTCTTTATTTTCAGTTATTATCAACATTGAAGCTTCTGGCAGCTTCTTTGCTGAAATATAAGCAGGTGTATTCCTGAATTTCAATCCATCATTTCAAAATCAATAGACTTGATGAGTTTACTTTGAGGTATGTGTATAGAGTGGAAATGTCTATTTGTTTCCTATTTCTGCAGAGAAATTAAAGCTTTCAAAATGTTTATATAGTAATGACAAAAAACATTTATCAAAGTTTCTACTGACGTTCTGAAGTCAGATCATATCTTTCTAATCACAATACACATTTTGCTGCTGTTTGATATAATCCAAGCCCAAACTAAACAAAAGTCCTTGGTGTTGTTGATTCCCACTGAGCATGATGAGGATTACAGAGAGAAAAATGCTCACTTCACTTAATTCACCACCTCTTTTATTACTTGAAACATTTGGCAATTCAAAAATCAACTCCCAAGTAAGTTACATTCCAGGACTGGTGAACTTCAACAACTTCTGGTAATAAAATAAGGAAAACAACTAAACACTATGTTAACCACACTTATTCTGGCAAACGATCATCACAAGTGATAGTCTGTAACTTCCCTTTGGACTTGTCATGGCAGAGGTGAGGTGAGGTGACAGGCCCATTGCCAAAAACAAGGAAGACGCAAAGTTAGATTGTTTAAAGCACCATGCCAAAGGCCAAATTGAGCCAATGTGGTCCAGGCACCAGAGCGTAGTGATTCGACTGAACTCACTGTTTGAATACAGACTTAAGCATCAGGCTGAATTGGAAATGGCAGTTACAATCCAAATCGAGGTGGTGAAGTTCAGGCCCCAGAGCATATTGAGACAATTGAACCCAGTGCTTGGTTGTTGATTTAGATGGTGGGCCAGATTGTAAAGTTTGGGGTTTCAGGACCCAAGGCAAGGGATAGACTGGTTCAGATTGTTGCTCCAGGAAATTTACTCAGCTCTGAACTGAACTAGGTGACTCCCTTACAGTCTTCAGTTCAAAACGCTATTTGTTTGCTTTTTTTTCTCTGCACATTGGATGTTCGACGGTCTTCTTGTTCTTTGATGAAAAAGAAGCAGAATAAAGGGTGTAAAGGTAGTAAGGTAGAAAGGCTAAAGTGTGTGTACTTCAATGCAAGAAGCATCAGGAACAAAGGTGATGAACTGAGAGCTTGGATACATACATGGAATTATGATGGAATTTGGGCCATTACAGAGACTTGGCTGACACCAGGGCAGGAATGGATTCTCAATATTCCTGGATTTCAGTGCTTTAAAAGGGATAGAGAGGTGGGGAAAGGGGAGGAGGGGTGGCATTACTAGTCAGGGATACTATTACAGCTGCAGAAAGGGTGGGTAATGACTCTTTTGAGTCAGTATGGGTAGAAGTCAGGAACAGGAAGGGAGCTGTTACTCTACTGGGGGTATTCTATAGGCTCCCTGGTAGCTGCAGAGATACCGAGGAGCAGATTGGGAGGCAGATTTTGGAAAGGTGCAAAAATAACAGGGTTGTTATCATGGGTGACTTTAACTTCCCTAATATTGATTGGCACTTGATTAGTTCCAAGGGTTTAGATGGGGCAGAATTTGTTAAGTGTGTCCAGGATGGATTCCTGTCACAGTATGTTGACAGGCTGACTGGGGGAATACCATACTAGATCTAGTATTAGGTAACAAACCGGGTCAGGTCACAGATCTCTCAGTGGGTGAGCATCTGGGGGACAGTGACCACCGCTCCGCAGCCTTTAGTATTATCATGGAAAAGGATAGAGTCAGAGAGGACAGGAAAATTTTTAACTGTGGAAGGGCAAATTATGAGGCCATAAGGCTGAAAATTGCGGGTGTGAATTGGGATGATGATTTTGCAGGGGAATGTACTATGGACATATGGTCGATGTTTAAGGATCTTTTGCAGGATGTTAGGGATAAATTTGTCCTGGTGAGGAAGATAAAGAATTGTAGGATGAAGGAACCATGGGTGACAAGTGAAGTGGAAAATCTAGTCAGATGGAAGAAGGCAGCATACATGAGGTTTAGGAAGCAAGGATCAGATGGGTCTATTGAGGAATATAGAGTAGCAAGAAAGGAGCTTAAGTAGGGGCTGCAAAGAGCAAGAAGGGGGCATGAGAGTGCCTTGGCGAGTAGGGTAAAGGAAAACCCAAAGACATTCTTCAATTATGTGAAGAACAAAAGGAAGACAGGAGTAAAGATAGGACCAATTAGAGATAAAAGTGGGAAGATGTGCCTGGAGGCTGTGGAAGTGAGCGAGGTCCTCAATGGATACTTGTCTTCAAAATTCACCAATGAGAGGTAACTTGATGACGGTGAGGACAATACGAGTGAGGTTGATGTTCTGGAGCATGTTGATCTTAAGGGAGAGGAGGTCTTGGAGTTGTTAAAATACATTAGGATGGATAAGTCCCAGGGGCCTGACGGAATATTCCCTAGGCTGCTCCATGAGGAGAGGGAAGAGATTGTTGAGCCTCTGGCAAGGATCTTTATGTCCTTGTTATCCACGGGAATGGTACTGGAGGATTGGAAGGAGGAGAATGTTTGTTCAAGATAGGTAGTAGGGATAGTCCGTGTAATTATAGACCAGTGAGCCTTACGTCTGTGATGGGAAAGCTGTTGGAAAAGATTCTTAGAGATAGGATCTATGGGCATTTAGAGAATCATGGTCTGATCAAGGACAGTCAGCATGGCTTTGTGAAGGGCAGATCATGCCTAACAAGACTGATAGAGTTCTTTGAGGAAGTGACCAGGCATATAGATGAGGGTGGTGCAGTGGATGTGATCTACATGGATTTTAGTAAGGCATTTGACAAGGTTCCACATGGTAGGCTTATTCAGAAAGTCAGAAGGCATGGGATCCAGGGAAGTTTGGCCAGGTGGATTCAGAATTGGCTTGCCTGCAGAAAGCAGAGGGTCATGGTGGAGGGAGTACATTTGGATTGGAGGGTTGTGACTAGTGTTGTCCCAAAAGGATCGGTTCTGGGACGCTTACTTTTTGTGATTTTTATTAACGACTTGAATGTGAGGGTAGAAGGGTGGGTTGGCAAGTTTGCAGAAGACACAAAGGTTGGTGGCGTTGTAGATAGTGTAGAGGATTGTCAAAGATTGCAGAGAGACATTGATAGGATGCAGAAGTGGGCTGAGCAGTGGCAGATGGAGTTCAACCCGGAGAAGTGTGAGGTGGTACACTTTGGAAGGTCAAACTCCAAGGCAAAATACAAAGTAAATGGCAGGATACTTGGTAGTGTGGAGGAGCAGAGAGATCGGGGGGTACATGTCCACAGATCCCTGAAAGTTGCCTCACAGGTAGATAGGGTAGTTAAGAAAGCTTATGGGGTGTTAGCTTTCATAAGTCGAGGGATAGTGTTTAAGAGATGCAATGCAATGATGCAGCTCTATAAAACTCTAGTTAGGCCACAGTTGGAGTACTGTGTCCAGTTCTGGTCGCCTCACTATAGGAATGATGTGGAAGCATTGGAAAGGGTACAGAGGAGATTTACCAGGATACTGTCTGGTTTAGAGAGTATGGATTATGATCAGAGATTAAGGAAGCTAGGGCTTTACTCTTTGGAGAGAAGGAGGATGAGAGGAGACATGATAGAGGTGTATAAGATATTAAGAGGAATAGACAGAGTGGAAAGCCAGCGCCACTTCCCCAGGGTTCCACTGCTCAGTACAAGAGGACATGGCTTTAAGTTAAGGGGAGGGTAGTTCAAGGGGGATATTTTTCACTCAGAGAGTGGTTGGTGTGTGGAATACACTGCCTGAGTCAGTGGTGGAGGCAGATACACTAGTGAAGTTTAAGAGACTACTAGACAGTTATATGGAAGAATCTAAGATGGGGGGGGTTATATGTGAGGCATTGTTTGAGGGTCAGCACAACATTTTGGGCCAAAGGGCCTGTAATGTGCTGTACTATTCTATGTTCTATGTTCTAGATACAGACAGACAGACAGACTTTATTTATCAATACTTTATTTATCAATACTTTATTTATCAATACTTTATTGATCCCGAGGGAAATTGGGTTTCGTTACAGCCGCACCAACCAGGAATAGTGTAGAAATATAGTAATATAAAACCATAAATAATTAAATAATAATAAGTAAATTATGCCAAGTGGAAATTAGTCCAGGACCAGCCTATTGGCTCAGGGTGTCTGACACTTCGAGGGAGGAGTTGTAAAGTTTGATGGCCACAGGCAGGAATGACCTCCTATGATGCTCAGTGTTACATCTCAGTGGAATGAGTCTCTGGCTGAATGTACTGATATGGGTTTTTTGGGTTCTTTGTTTTGTGGTACCTGCTAGGAGATGAATCTCAAGGTTTTACAATGTATACATACTTTGATAATAAGTGTACTTTGAACCTTGAACATTTATACCTACCCACACTTGATGTGAGGCCTCACATATGGAAGGCAATGTGTGCTTATATTGCAGACAAGAGAGAGCCCATCCAGAGTGGATCAACAGGGATGAGTGCTCTAAGCACCTGTGAACTGAATCACAATGCAGAATGCACAGCTCAGTAAAGGCTCTTTGACTCACCTCATTCGCACCAAGCATAATGGCAATGCGACTAATTCCATCTGCCTGCACATCGTCTCTGTTCTTCCATTTCCTGCCTGTTTGTGTGTCTTTTACATGCTTCTATTTTGCTAAAACACTTGCTTCTGATCTTCCCCTGATGCTACACTCCGGACAGCTATTACACTCTGTGTTAAAAAGACTTGCCTCACAAGTCTCCTTTAAACAAATCCCCGATTGTCTTAAGCAACACACACAAAATGCTGGTGAAACACAGCAGGCCAGGCAGCATCTATAGGAAGAAGCGCTGTTGACGTTTCGGGCTGAGACCCTTCGTCAGGATTAACTGAAAGGAAAGTTAGTAAGAGATTTGAAAGTAAGAAGGGGAGGGGGAAATGCAAAATGATAGAAGACCGGAGGGGGTGGGGTGAAGCTGAGAGCCGGAGAGGTGATTGCCGAAAGTGATACAGAGCTGGAGAAGGGAAAGGATCATCGGACGGGAGGCCTCGGGAGAAAGAAAGGTGGAGGGGAGCACCAGAAGGTGATGGAGAACAGGTAAAGTAATGGGCAGAGACAAAGAGGAGGGGGGAAAATACTAAATATATCAGGGATGGGGTAAGAAGGGGAGGAGGGGCATTAACGGAAGTTAGAGAAGTCAATGTTCATGCCATCAGGTTGGAGGCTACCCAGCCAGTATATAAGATGTTGTTCCTCCAACCTGAGTGTGGCTTCTACTGTCAAGATGAAGCCACACTCAGGTTGGACGAACTACATCTTATATCTTCTCTGCCCATTACTCTGCATGTTCTCCATCTCCTTCTGATGCTCCCCTCCCCCTTTCTTTCTCCCTAGGCCTCCTGTCCCATGATCCTTTCCCTCCTCTAGCTCTGAATCCCTTTTGGCAATCTGGCTCTCAGCTTCACACCACCCTCTCTGGTCTTCTCCTATCATTTCACATTTCCCCCTCCCCATCCTACTTTCAAATCTCTTACTATCTTTCCTTTCAGTTAGTCCTGACGAAAGGTCTTGGCCAGAAATGTCAACATTTCTTCTCCCTATAGATGCTGCCTGGCCTGCTGCGTTCCACAAGCATTTTGTGTGTGTGTTGCTTGAATTTTCAGCATCTGCAGATTTCCTTGTGTTCCTGATTGTCTTAAATCTGTTCCATCTAGTATCTGACATTTTGCAATAAAGATTATAACTATGCACTCACTATGCATATCCCAATGAACTAATCAAATGAAATGACATATTTTAATGCAGTAATCATTTGACAAAGTAGAAACCATGGGTAAGGTCAAAGTGCAATTAAAAGGAGTGCGTTGGTCCTGGGACGACGGAAAGAACTATCCTTGCTTTCTCTCAGTAGAGCTCATTGAGAAAATTGCACTGGAGAAGACACAGAAGAGATTCTACAGATGTTGCTTTGGATGGAGCATCACAATTATGAGGAACTGGAGAGACTAGGTTGTCTTCCTCGGAATGAAGGAGGTTGATGGGGAACTTGATAGAGTTTCACAAATACACAATCATGAGGGATATGGAAAGCATAAAAAGTAATGAAACTTTTTCACACAGCAGAAAAGACTAAAACAAAGAGTTTCTGTTAAGAGGGAAGAGGTTTAGAGGAGATTTGAGAAAGAATATTTTCACCTTAAAAGGCGGTTGGAAGTTGTGATGAAGAGTAGTAGTCTGACCAAAAGCAATCTCCAACTGACATATCTAAAGTAAAATTAATTGGCAATTTAGGTGAATACAGTTCTTTTCTTTACAGAGATTAGAATATTCTTCATGATGAAAATGACCACAGTTCAAAAATGCTTAACTTTTTGTGGAGTATTATGGGAGAACTTAAGATCATGAAATGTGGTAAGTTCCTGACAATAATATTACATATAACATGCTTCCCTCGGAGTGTCAGACACCCTGAGCCAATAGGCTGGTCCTGGACTAATTTCCACTTGGCATAATTAACTTATTATTATTTATGGTTTTATATTGCTACATCTCTACACTATTCTTGGTTGGTGTGACTGTAACGAAACCCAATTTCCCTCGGGATCAATAAAGTCTGTCTGTCTGTCTGTCTGCCTTCCCCAGTTAGCCCTTCTTGAAGTACTGTTGTCCTCAGGACTGCAAAAATTCAAGAAGATAAAGCTTTAAAGTTGTTTTGCTGAGGATGATAAACTTTTGGCTCAAAGATGGTGAAAGTCTACTCAGAATAGTGTGCAACTCAATGAAGAACCAATACGAAAATATTGCCAAGCCTCTGTCTTTGCAGGCATGAATCAATGATGATTTGGGAATTCAGGGAAACTTCTGTATGGTTGCAAAGCCTCTTGCTGATGAAACTCAAACCAACCACAATGTACTCAGAGAACCACATTGTGGGTCGAGACAATCAAGTGGGCTGCTTTGTTCTGGTGGTGTGCAGTCCTGACATGTACCTCCTCAACAGTGGAATTGGGAAATTGCGAGCTGCAAGAAACCTACTTTGTGACCTAGTTTGGTAGCTACAATAATGCATGGCTAAGCTAGTGGGCAAGGATGACCTGTGTAGTTCACTGGGAACTTGCTTTTGTGTTAAGCCCATTGCATATCAACAATTAGGTTGTTAAGGAGCAGAAGGCTGCTCTTGTTGGAAATGTTCAGCAAGTCTTGAAGCATTTGTTGAGATAGAAACAGCATTCTAATAAAAACTATTTCACCTGAAACACTAACTCTGGTTTACCCCACAGATGCTTCTTGACCTGCTTTTTCCAGGATCTTTTGTTTTTATAATGGATGCTTCATTATTTGAGAAGTTTTGATTAGAACTGAAGATTGCACAACCATCAGAAAATATCAGCAAACATCCCGGCTACTCGACTTTTGACAGTTATATTCATAACACAACAAATTATGCTTGTGCCTCACATGCAGGACTTTCACCAAATGTGAGCAAAGTCAGTGATAGGAATACTCTTTCATTTCAAATATACTCTATATTCCACACTCACTTCCATTATTGACATGACAATGTTAGGCACAATGAATA
Organism: Hypanus sabinus; assembly: GCF_030144855.1. Lineage (NCBI taxonomy): Eukaryota > Metazoa > Chordata > Chondrichthyes > Myliobatiformes > Dasyatidae > Hypanus > Hypanus sabinus. The sequence continues at coordinate 88,662,092 of NC_082708.1, read as the reverse complement.
TCAGGATGCTAATAACATTGATAGATGGAGATGGAATTACAAAATGTAATTTTCCATACAGAACTTGTAATCAATAATGAAATGATCAATAATAATCATTCTCCCTTGAATTTTAATTTATTTTCTGAATGTGTCTCTGTTCAGATCTAGTCTGCCTGACTCCATACTTCTAAGCATCTATAACGCATAATAATAAATGTATAGTTTTCTATTGTCATGTAATGATGCATTTGAATCCCACCTGACCCCTAAGATTCTTTAAGGCAGTCTGCCGCCTGCATCCACATGGGAGCTTGCCAAAAACATTTTGCAGTTCTATTAATTGTCAATCATTTCACTGACAACCGACTCAGAGAAGCCCATCTCAAATAAATTCTGATTATCCAGCTAAAAATTACATTTAAAGTTTTCTTCATTTACTTTGGCAGGCTAACACTTAATGTCTTTGAGAAGCTGGTGGTAATCAGCTTTCTGAAACAGTGCAGTCCTTCCAGTGAAGTAACCTTGGCGTACACCTGGGCAGGTAGTTCAAGGCCAGTGACATTTACTACTCAGGACAATGAAATACTTTAAGGAGATTTTGCAGGTGGGGGTGTTCCCATGTGGCAGGCGAACTTGTCCTCTTTGTTGCGAAAGTATGTTTTTTTTTATTGAGATGCGATGGCCTGGATGAATAAATACATTATCATGCACCTATTCTTGTGTAAATAAATGTTTAATGTGGAAAACAGGTGTCAAATAAACCAACTGCTCAGATGTTTTCTTGAGAGTTGTTGTAATATCCCAGATATCCTTTACTGATGTAAGAAGGGTGGGCAATATATAAAAATCAGGTGGTTACTAATCCTGGGTTAAATTAATGGATGCACTGGAGGGTCTTGCTAAGGAAGAGAATATTGTGGGTTTGAGTCTTTCTCCAGCTCTTACTACAATACTGAGGGAGTTCTGTTGTGTCAAACATTCAGATGATATATCATAACAGGTCTGTGAATGTCTTGTTGAGCAGACTTATGTGTTTAATGTGCATCATCGATCTTTGCATCAGAACGGTAATCTCATAAGCTTCTAACTTGGGTCTATCCTGTCATTTGACTTATTCAAATACAAGATGATTTGAAGAATATTTAGGACCTGCAACTATTTACTGTAAACCACCTCTTTGATTGTGAACTGTCACGATACATAGGGTTGCTTAGTTCCTATTGTAAAAAAGACAAAAAAAAATTGCCAAAATTGCAGCCTTACATGAGGACTTTAGTATTTACAATGAACCTATTATGTTTGTTTCCAGAACTATGATACATTTATCAATATGCACTTTCGTGAATTGATCTTATCATCTTTCACTCAAACGTGCAGTGTATGTAAGGAGCTTTTTGTAAATTACTATTGGAATTGGGAGTGAGGTATTAACATTTTTTTTGTTTTTCACAGCCAATGGGACAGTTACAAGTTTGTAGCTGCATGTACCAAATGTGAATGAGGATTATGAATGTAACAATTTACAACATTGAATATTGATGGTTAAATCAGACCAAAGAATATGTCACCAGGAAATGACATTTCAAGAAATGATGTGCCGCTCTATGTATATTTTTATTAATTTGTTTTATCAGTTTAATATATTTGCTTGTTCATATTTTGCCTAATGAATCTCCTTAGTTGGAGAGTAAAATAAGGCATATTGAGGCTGTGTGACAATAAAATAACTTGTGGGGTATGATAGAAAAACAACAGGACAGACACCACACACCTGTATGTATAGAAATAGCAACAGAATTCTTCTGATTCCTCTTAACCCAATTTCAATTGTTATATTCGGAATCAGCACTGTGCTAAAGAACATCTGTTGTGAGATTTCATCACAAAGAAACAAAGCTCAGAGAATAATCACAGAAGTTCCCAAAATTAAGGTAATAAAGTTCATGACTCACTGGCCTCAATTTCATGCTCTGATCGGGATTTCCATGTGTCAGACAGCTTCTACCATTCTGGATTCTACTCAGTACTCAAACAACACAGACAGTTGTACCTCATTTTTCTCCTGCTGGTTGTGAAAATAGAGATAGAAATCAAATGCAGTAATAATAACATAAGCCACAAGCACTGGCTCCTCACATTTATGAGCACTTCAATGAGGAGAAAAAAGCTGCAGACTGTATGGGATATTAAGATTTCTTTTTCACCTTACTCTAACAAAAAAAACACTAAAACCAGTTGTGCTCACCACTTGAAGTGAGCTTTTCCACTGAGAGACTGCTACAGAATGAGTGCTTGGTGCAGTGGCAGACACAGATGGAAAGGATGGAAGAGATGTGATTCTTGCAGCCTGCTGTACAATTAAAAGGCAATTCCATTTCAGTCTGCTTCTCTATTCACTCACTTAAATTTAACCTCTTTTGACATTATAGCAGTCAGTCTGTCCAAACAGTGAATCAAATCTGCTGATGATTCTTGTGTTTATCACCCCATGTGTATAGTGAAGGATGTTTCAATGAAAACACAGCCACTTCTAGCACTCTTCAGTTACATTAATGTACCTGGTAATTAATTAAAGTTTTGTTTTGCCATCAAACCAGTGCTGATTACTACCATGATTAACTTTTAGGTGCTAAAGTAATGGGATAGTCCTCTACCAAGTGACCTGGCTATGCAGAATGTGAATAACCATAATGTTTCAAGTTATTTCTATGAATGCCAAATCACCTTTAAAACATGGAAGAGTATCAACAAAAGAAAGTAAAATCTATCCCTCATAGATGGTGTAGTGAAGCAAAACTGTTGTGTTCAAAAGAAAATGTAATTGTTCAAGCTTCATGTAACATGTGGTGGGGAGATTCAAGGTAGTGACTGAGCTATGGTATGCTTAAATGTCTTTGTGTGTGTGTGTGTGTGCATCTGTCAGTCTGTACATGTGTGTGTGTGCTTGTGTGTGTGCGTGTGCGTGTCTGTGTGTGTCTGCCTGTGACAGTGTCTGTGTTTGTGTATGTGTATGTGTGTATCTGTGTGTGTGTCTGTCTGTCTGTATCTGTGTGTTTGTGCATGTGTGTGTCTCTGTTTGTGTGTGTGTCTGTGAATATGTGTGTGTGTGGTCCAGCTCCACAAACTTTCAGGCCAAGTAATTTCAGATGATTGTGCGAAAATGAAACTGATGCCAAAAGTCTGGCTTCACAGCAGACAATTATGACACCGCACCTAGAACTGGGACATGGAAGACTACCGGATATTACAGAAATGTTGTATATTGTCTCCCTGTTTCTAGACCCTAAACAAAACCATATTAGTTGCAGCTGAGCTGTCTATCTGTGCTTGTTTCATGTCACATATGTCGGTGTGTGATAAGGAGAGGAAATTGTTCCAAGTGACAGTGAAACCATCACTGTAGAACAATTTAATCCAGCAACAAGTGCAGTAATTCCCCAATCTATGGATGGACAAGGAAATCAGGAGTGATCACAAGTGAGGAATTACGAATCTAATACAAATTGAAAGCCTCCATGTGTCTATTACTTTTTCCTTAGGTTCAAGTAATGCCTAAGGTTACACTTAGCATAATGAAGCAGATAGATTTATTCACTTTGATGTATGGTTGTAGATTTAAAATTAATATACAACTTAATTAAATGGGCATAATTTTGACACAACTATGTAAATCATTACTCTTTCTTGCATTAACCTATTGCTAAAACTTTCTCACTATTCAAAATGCTCAGATGACATGTAATAACTATATTAATTATTTTAGAGTCTGCAATTTCATAATTCTTCCAGCTGAATAACCTGGTTTTTGTAAATACTGCCTTAGAATAACTTTACACTGAGCCAAATTGCCTGGAGGATTACTCAGAGCAGTCATTTAAGACTGTACATTGAAAAGATTTTTTGGAATGATTTTGAAGGTGTTCGATAAAAAAAAATTATGGATTAATGGGTATGTTTGGCTAGCAAAATATGGTGACATTCATGTTGCCATATCATCATAACCAAGAAAGATGCTCAAAAGTAAACCAATCCCTTGTCATGTAAAAGAAGATACAGATTTTACAAATTAAAAGCAATTTGTATAAAAAAAGCCACAGAAGAGTACATACTCTGAAAGTAAACAAACCCTATCTTACATTCTGAATTGGCAGAATTTGAATTACTTTGTATAATTTTGAAATCAATCTTGTTAGCAGAATTAAGTTAAATTCAACAGCAATGTGGTATGCAGTCTTGTTTGATGCAGAGTAGTAGCAGCTGTAGTGCGATTCAGGAACAGCTTCTTCCCCTCTGCCATCCGATTCCTAAATGGACATTGAATCTTTGGACACTTCCTCACTTTTTTAATATATGTAGTATTTCTGTTTTTTGCATGAGTTTTAATCCATTCAATATACATATACTGTATAAAGTATACTGAATAAGATTTACTTATTTATTGTTATTTTATGTTTTCCTTCTATAATATGAACTGCTGAATGTTGAAGTGCTGAACTGCTGCTGCTAAGTTAACAATAACACTGGTGATAATAAATCTGATCCTGATTCTGATCGCTGGAGTCGAGTATGATGATCCCTTTAGGGGTTGTCTACTGGGGCCTCAGGGGCTGTAGAGGCCAATCCAGGACCCACATATTCTGGTGCAGTAGGGTAAGAGAAAGTGGTGGCTGAGGTGAGTAGCTGAGTTTTTTGGTCGGTCAGTCTCTTCTTTCACAACTGCAGCTTGTTCTCTGTGGCACTGTAGAGCTTATTTCATGTAGTACAACTCCAGCTTGAACAGATTTCCTCCAGGTGTATCTACAATGTCTTCCCAGTTTTTAGATGTAATGTTGAATATCTCCGGCTGATTTTGATGTCATGTTTGAAGCATTTCCTTTGCCCAGCAGGGGCTCACAACTGGAGTAAAGGACCTGTTTTGGGAGACATGATTTAGACATTTGGATGACATGATCAACCCATTGGAGTTGGTGTTGCTTTATCAACATGGGGATTCTGTTCCCATCTGTCCTTGCAGCTAATCCTCAAAATCTTTTGTAAGGTAGTTTGGTGTCATTGTTCTAGGGCCATCAGGTGTTATTTGTAGGAATTCCATGATTCAGCTCCATGCAGTAACATAATAAGGACGACTGCTCCATAAACCAAATCTTTTGTCTGAACCTGATTCAGAGTGTGCTGACATAAGACAGCATTAATTAGACAGCAAAGTTCTGGTAATATAACATCTAACTGTTCAGAAATTTTAAGGATTCAGTCTCAGGCTCATTAGGTGCTGATTCCTTCAACTTAACGTGATCCTGATTTGGCACACTTCCCTCACAGGGCACCTGTTTCAACCTTCCCCTCCACTGACCAAGGTCCTTGCTCCCATGCTCCCTTCTTTAAGAAAGGGAATTAAAAGTACCTTTACAGGACTAATAAAGTAATGTCCTTGTCTTCATAACACTTGTTAATTGGCACCATTGTAATCCTGTCTATGTATGGTTTGTATTTTAATCTGATCAGTGATATTAAACTTTATAAGAAGGATATCTATCACCTTACAGATGTTGAGTCCTAAAGCTTCATTGGGCAAGTTCCCTGTACAATGGAGCAAGTGTCCTTCTGAGGAATCACCACTGTATCAATTTATTGTTCAGGGACATTTAAGATAGAACATTACATGACAGAGGCTTCGGCCTGAGATGCTGCGACAACCTTTTAACCTACTCTAAGTCCAATATAAACTTTACCTTCTAGCTTGCACATTATGGAGCAAGTGAGGAGAAATACAGATCGTTCCCAGCTTACAAGCACACAAGGTATTTAGAGTTGGTGCACATGAGCAAGAAGAGGGTCATGTGGATCAGCCAGCTGCTGGGGAACTGCTGTTAACAGGAACAGAATCCTGCTGTGACCTGGGTAGAACCTGTACATATGTCAGTATTGGATTCCGAGGAGTGTGGTGCATAGGGGAGTGGGAACTGGGAGCTGAAGGAGTACTGAGTATCAGTCTTGTCTTGCTGATGACTCAGGGATCCAGAAAATGATGATAGACTTCTGGGACAAGATTAGGGTTTGATGTGTTGGGAGGGCTCATCATCATTTTGTAGGGATGGAATGGATGGGGGGAATATTCCAAAGGTAAGCAAGGGTGAAAGTGGAAGTCCAAAAGAGAAATACTCGATGTCTTCTATTTATAGGACCTACCTGAAGCCTGTTCCCAGGAATACTACCTGCTCAGGCAGGCTTTCATTTTGTCATTTGCTGGCCACACATACATCAGTGAAACCATTGTCCAGACATGAGATGAAATCCTGATGCAGACAAGCCAGAGTGTTTGATAAACACCAGATGTAGAATGCTACTCTGCTAAAAGCTGTTGACTGTGTGGTGATGTACCTGCAGTTGATGGTGAACAGCATCTGTTACCTGATTCACAGAATGTACATGCAGATAGAAATATTCAGCTGACAGTGGATAAGAAGGCTGAACATTTTTTAATTAACACATATAAGCTCTGTATTAGTACACAAATCTAACATGATGTAATCACCTAAGGCCTTTCAAGCAGTCATGGACAAGTTAACATGAAATATTGATCACTGTCAATGCAATTTAGGCAAAATCTATACTACCCCTTAACAGCCACAGATACCAAAGATTGGAACTTTTGAACAGTAGGTGTTGATATGTGAACAAAATGTAAAGGTTAATGAAAACAAATCTGCATTTGTACAGAAAGAAACTGTTCATCATTGGGAAAAAATGAATTAAATAATTGCAACAAGTGAAGAGATATGGGGACCAAGGTCATGCTATTTGATCTCAGTGAGTTGTAGAGTTTAATGAAAATCTGTGGCTTGGCAGTGAGCCTGTTTACATCATTTTTAAAAATTTGTATTATTGTTGCAGGGAAATATCAAAATAAATATGAGTCATCATATCACAGAAATAAGACCTTAGATGCAACAAATGCACTCAGATCAGTAAGTTGCCATCTCTACCTATCCCAGTTTATTATCCCCAGATTCCCATCAACTCTATCACATTCTACCACTCAGCTGTACACCAGGGTCAATTAACCTACCACTCCACGTAGCACTATGAAAAAAACTGCAGGTGCAGAAAACACTAAACTAAAAACTCTGGAAATAATCAGCAGGTTATATAGCATCAATGGGAAGCTGTTTTCATCTTTGACCTGACAATGTTCATCCTGTTTCTTTTTAAACAGACCTGTTGAGTGTTTCCAGAAATTATTTGGCTTTTATTACACATCTTTGGAATAGGGCCATAGATCATAGAAGAGTACAGCGTAGAAACAGGCTCTTCTGCCCATCTAGTCCATGCTGAACTATTTAAATTGCCTACTCCCATCAATCTGCACCAAAGCTATAGCCTCTATACCCCTACTATCCATGTACCTATCCAAACCTTGCATGCACCACTTGCTCTGACAGCTTATTCCACACTCTCATAACCCTTTGTGAAGAAATTTCCCTCATGTTTCCTTTAACCCTCTCACTTTCACCCTTATCTATGAACTCTAGTTGTAGTCCTGCCTAATACAAGTGGGAAAAGCCTCCTTGCATTTACCCTATCTATACCTCTCATCTTTTTGTATACCTCTATCACAACTTCCTTCAATCTTCTACATGCCAAGGAATAAAGTTGTAATCTAGTCAATCTTTCCCTATAACTCAGGTCCTCCAGACCCGGCAACATCCTTGTAAAATTTCTCTGTCCTCTTTCAGCCTTGTTTACATCCTTCCTGTAGGTAGGTGACCAAAAAAAGCGCACAATACTCCAAATTAGGCCTCACCAATGTCTTATTTATTCCATCTCCTATACTCAGTTCTTTGATTTATGAAGGCCAATATGCCAAAAGCTTTCTTTACAAGCATATCTACCTGGAACACAGCTTTCAATGAATTATGGATCTGTATTCCTGAATCCCTCAGTGCCCTACCGTTCACTGTGTTAGACCTATCCTGGTTTGTCCTCCCAAAGTACAACACCTCACACTTGTCGGCATTAAATTCCATCTGCAGTTTTCCAGCTGGTCCAGATCCTGCAGCAAGCTCTGATAGTCTTCCTTGCTGTCCACTACAGCCCCGCTCTTGGTGTCATCCTCAAATTTGCGGATCCACATTATCATCCACATTGATATAGATGACAGACAATGGACCCAGCACCAATCCCCATGGACTCCACTAATCAGGCCTCCAGGCAGAGAGGCAGCCATCTATTACCACTTTCTGGCTTTTCCCTCAAAGCCAATATCTAATCCAATTTACTACCTCATCTTGAACGTTGAGCAACTGAACCTTCTTGACCAACCTCCCATGCGGGATCTTGTCCAATGTCTTGCTAAAGTCCATGTAGACAACACTGCCTTGCCTTCATCCACTTTCCTGTTCCACTTCCACTTCCTGGAAAAATTCTGTAGGATTGGTTAAACATGACCTTCTAGACACAAAGCCATGCTGACTATCCTAATCAGTCCATGTTTATCCAAATACTCACATATACGGTTCCTTAGAATACCTTCCAATAACTTTCCCAACACTGATATCAGGCTCACTGGCCTCTAAATTCCTGCTTTAATTTTGGAACCCTTCTTAAAGGTGGACCAATATTAGCCATTCTCCAATCCTCCGGTAAATCACCTGTAACGAAGGATGATTCAAATATCCCTGCTAGAGGTCCAATAATTTCTGCATTTGCCTCTTGCAGGGTCCAAGGAAACTCCTTGTCAGCTCCTGGGAACTGATCCACATTATTTGCATCAGGACAGCAAACAACTCTTCTGTAATCGGTATGACATTGGATTGGAATAGGAATGTGGGAGGAAAGCAAAGCATCCAGGGAAAACCCATATGATCACCTAGAGAACATGTAAATTTCATTCTAATGACTTCAGAGGTCAGAATTAAACCTAGATCACAGGATCAGTGAGGACATGCTCTCTGCTCACTGCTGTCATCATGAAGAAGGTACAAGAGCCTCAGGACTCACACAACCAGGTTCTGAAACAATTACTATCCCTCAACTATCAGACTCTTGAACCAAAGGGGATCACTTCACTCAACTTCACTTACCCAGTCTTTGAACTGTTCCCACAACCAATGGACTCACTTTCAAGGGCTCTTCGTCTCATGTTCTTGATATTTATTGCATATGTATTTATTTTTATTATCTCTTCTTTTTGTATTTGCACAGTCTTTTGCCTTCACACTCTGCTTAAATGTTCTAGTTGGGCGGTCTTTCTTTGCTTCTGTTATGATTATGATTTATTGAGTATGCCCACAAGAAAATGAATCTCAGGGCTGTATATGACAAGACACATGTACTTTGATATTACAATTTACTTTGAACTTTGACATCCTGTACTGGGTGCACCACTGTACTACCAATGTGCTCATTGTTTCAAGTTATCAGTTTTGAGAATCTGCTGCATTGGCTCCCACAGCCACTTGAGTTCAGTACCGTGGCATTCCAGAAATGGCGAGTCGCTGAAATGAGATTGACATTACTTTAAAGTGCATGCTGAAACATAGGAGTTTATACTCCCATTAATCATTTATAAAAGGAACCAGAATTAATTTGAGCATAAATCTGTCATGGAAATTCATTGCAGTTAAACTGAAAATATTGTAGATTGTGAAATGTAGTTTATCTAATCTAAGGATTGAATTCTAAATTTTTTTTACCACAAGCTTTAATCTTTGAAATTAGCCACAGAAGGCTTAGTAAGAAATTTCCCTTGCTTTTATTCTAAATTCCTTCTTTTAATCTTATATTTTGACCACTGTTACGAATGTGCCACAACTCTGAGGGGCCGAAGGGTACAAAGTAGCCCCCTTCTTTGTGAGAATCACAAGATTGCTATTAATTCAGGTCTGGGACCCAGGAAATGAGAGAGAGAGACGTCCAGAATACACAGGTTTTGGAACGTGCGTCCTGGCCCCAGAAAGGCGGAACCATTGATAACGACCATTGTCTCTTGGAGACGGAATTGTGTATTGAGTACTGTACTATTCATTGAAGCCCTCAGGGAATGACCAGAGTGAGCTGGTTGAGGGATTGCATCATCCCAACCTGATTGACATCTGAGACCCCGTGAGTAAGGATAAAAGAGGGTCTGGGGAACAACCTCTTCAGACGCACCAGGAGAAATGCTAGAAACCCTGTGACAACGTTTAATAGCGACAGCCGGTGGGGCTCGCGTGCATCCTTTTCCTTTGCCTAGGAATTGGCGGGCTCACCACGGAAGAACGGCTTAGCTAACGAAGAGGCCACCACCAACGAAATTTTGAAGGATCGACAACATAAAAAGGAAAAGCTGGCAAGTTTCTAAAATCTGTCTCTCTCCAACCAAAAAGCTGCAGCCTGAATGAACTGAGTGACTTTTATATTTCCATCGGACAATACATTATCCCCTAGACAACAATAGAGCTATTTCTTATTGATTATTATTATACCCGCACTTTTAGATTTAGTATTGATGACGTATATTATCTGTATGTTTGCATTGATATTATTTTTGTGTATTTTTATCAATAAATACTGTTAAAAATAGTACCATCAGACTTCAACGGACCTCTCTATCTTTGCTGGTAAGTGACCCAGTTACGGGGTTCGTAACAACTTGGGGTTCTCGTCTCAAGATTTGATACCAAATTGGAGGGCCAGTGAATTGGGCTTGTAAGTCCAAACTTGGATCTGGTTGCGCAGGTAGTCAGGCGGGAAACCAGCAAAGATGGATGTGGGTGAATTTATAGAAAACCCGACTCTGGAGGTGCTAGAGGTGGCCACAAAGTCGGACTTGATGAATATCGCAAAAGGACTAAACCTCGCAGAGGTGAGGTTGTCAATGAAAAAGCGGGAGGTGCGGAGGGCCATAACTCACCATTATATAGTGAAGAATGTGTTTTCAGCTGAGGTAATGGAAAATATCCCTGAAAAGGTACCAGCTAGTGGGACGGCTCAGTTAGAGTTGGAGAAATTACGGTTGGAACATGAAATTAAATTAAAGCAGCTGGAAGCAGCTGAAAAAGAGAAAGAAAGAGCAGACAAGGAAAAAGAGCAGCAAAGAGCCGAGAAGCAATGGGAGCATGAGCTCCAGCTAAAGGAGTTAGAGCAGGAAAGAGCTGAGAAACAAAGGGAGCATGAAATTCCATTAAAACAGCTGGAAGCAGCTGAAAAGGAGAGAGAAAGGGCCGAGAAAGAGAAGGAGAGAGCCGAGAAGGAGAGAGAGTATGAGGAGAAAGAGAAACAGAGGCAACATGACTTGGACATGGAGAAGTTAAGGCAAGAGCGAAAAGTTCAAGGGTCAGACCGAGAGGAGCGGTTTAATGTTAGTTGGGAGTTGAGGTTAGTACCTCCATTCGAGGAAACGGATGTTGATAGTTATTTCTCACATTTTGAAAAGGTGGCAGTGAATCAGAAGTGACCCAAAGAGCAGTGGGTGGTGTTGTTACAAAGTGTGTTAAAGGGGAAGGCACAATGGGCATATGCGGCGTTGTCCATGGAGGAGGAAGAGTCTGAGAATTATGAAAAAGTAAAGGAGGCCATTCTTCGGGCCTATGAATTGGTACCTGAGGCCCATAGACAAAAGTTCAGAAATTTAAAAAAAGGGTGGAATCAGACGTACACCGAGTTTGCCTATGAGAAGGGTGTGCTCTTGGATCGTTGGTGTGCAGCAGAAATAGTGGAAGAAGATTTTTGGTGTCTCAGGGAATTAATTCTCATTGAGGAATTTAAAGGTTGTGTTTCGGAGGATATCCGGATGTATTTGAATGAGAAGCCGAATAAGTCTATCTCTGAATTTGCTAGGTTCGCAGATGAATATGCCCTAACCCACAAGACAAAGTTTTCCTTGAATAAAAGTTACCAGAGAGACCATGGGAATGGTAGGGAAAGCCCGCCGTCTGAGGCAGAGGTCCCGCTGGGAGCTAGTGGTAAGATTGAGGAGGAGAGGCAAGACGGCAAGTTCCTGGCTTGACCTGTTTTAATTGTGGAAAGGGGGGACATATTGCATTTAGGTGCCTTGCTCCGAGAAAGGAGACAGGAAAATGGAAAGCAGCCGTCCCTATTGGATGTGCTGTGATAATCAGAAAATCGACAAGAGAGCCCCGGGTAGACAGAGTACGAGAAGGGTCTGAGACATGTATGTCAAAAGGAAACGTGTCTGTGAGAGAGGGAGACACACCAGTTCCAGTGCGGATCTGGAGAGACTTGGGAGCTGAACTGTCATTGATTAGCAGTAAGGTACTGGATTTTGGGTGCAAGACGGGAATGGTAGCTTTGAAAGGAATAGGAAAAGGGACAGAAACGGTGCCCTTGCATAGGATCATTATAAATTGTGAGCTGGTATCTGGACCAGTTGAAATAGGGGTGCGATCAGAATTCCCGAGAACTGATGCGGACGTCCTTCTTGGTAATGATTTAGCCAGTGGTAAGGTTTGGTCAGCAATGAAGCTGACGAGACAGCCTGTGAATGTTGAAGTTCCGCCCCTAGATTCCAAGATCTATCCCGCATGTGCGATCACTCGCAGCATGTCGAGAAAGGCAGCTGAGAATGACAGGAGTTTAAATCCAGCCAGTATCGATTTGGCCGAGATGTTTTTACCGACCCCGTACCACGAGGGTTTAAAGGGTAGTAAAATGAAGAGTAGTAAAGTGAAAGAGTGTAAGGGAGGGGAAATATACCTGCCCTTAGCGAGGAGAAAATTTATAGAGGCACAAAATAAAGATGAGAAACAGATAAGGCTGTTAAAAGGTCAAGGGTTGGACATGGATGATCAGTCTGGTTTGACAGAACTGTTTGAAGAAGTTGAAAATTCTAAAGGTGTTCCCGATAATGAAATGAGGGCAGTCCTAGATGAAAAGGATGCCATTACCTTGAAGAAGTCTGCTGGGTTGGCAGATGAGGTTGTTTCAGCCCACAGGGTTGAGTTTACTCCGGAAGGGAGTTGCCCAGAGAGTAACTGGGAGGATCAGGGGAATTTAGAATTTGAAAAGGGTACGGGTATTGAAAGCCTGGAAGAGGCAAATGTCCCGTTTGAGTGTGTTCAAGATGTGGATGCATGTGGTACTGAACCTAGAAATGGAGCTCAGAAAAAGTCTGAATTATTTGATTCAGTTGAAAAGGAATGCAGTCCTTGTGGGTCAGATGGACTTGATTTAGTGAAGAAAGTGTTAACATTGATTATAGTGCGAAGTGAGAGTTCCCAGTTGTTTGTGTTCGAAGGTGTGTTAAAAGTTAGTCAGGAGATAAAAGGTGGTGATGTGAATATTATTATTGAAGGAAAAGGGAAAAGTGTAGTTCCTAAATTGAATGAAGAAGTCTGGATTGATGTCAGAAGCAGCCACCAGGCTACAGAGACAATGGCTTGGTAACGCGGTCCCTATGAATCAATTACAGGTTGAGTTGGAATATAAAGGTACCACACACGCTATTGTTATTCCAGACTGTGGTGTGAAAAAGCAGAATTCAAAATGCTGTTTGAATAAAGGGGAATCGCTTTCAGATCTTAAATTGAGAACTAATAGCATGAAGGGTCCTGAAGAGAAAACTAGCAACTTGCGTAAACTTAAAGAATTGTGTGGAACTTCGGAAAATGGTCTAAGTTTGGAACACATTGTTGATAAAATCTATAAAAGGAGCGAGCGAAAGCCTATTTCGCCAGGGTGCACAAGCTCACCACTTGGGAGTTAACTGGAAAAGGGGTGAGGGTTGACGGGCTGCCACTTTAAATAGCAGGATCCAGTTTTAAGGGATTTCGACAAAGCATGCCAATAATAACGACAACCCCCATGGAAGATTGACTGTTAAGTTTGAAAGTAAAATAAAGATTAGTCTTTGCATGAACTTTTGTAGTTTACACGTAAGCTAAGATCACAACTCTTTAGATTTTGTTTGCAGAAAGAAATACAAATAGGTGGTTATTAAATTGAAGTCTGATGCTACAAGACTTTAGTAAAGTACAAGAGGTTGAGATATTAAAGGAAGTGTCAATGTAATCATTAACTGTTTAGATGCTGAATTGAATGTATAACTGTATTACTCTGTATTGAAAAAACAACTTTTATATTGTGTTAGATTCTAACATCCTGTAAGACTCTGTATTACTTCATTTTTACCGATGGTAAAAACGCGTTGAAGGAAGGGGGTGTTACAAATGTGCCACAACTCTGAGGGGCCGAAGAGTACAAAGTAGCCCCCTCCTTTGTGAGAATAGCAAGATCGTTATTAATTCGGGTCTGGGACCCAGGAAATGAGAGAGAGATGTCCAGAATACACAGGTTTTGGAATGTGTGTCCTGGCCCCAGAAAGGCGGAACCATTGATAACGGCCATTGTCTCTTGGAGACGGAATTGTGTATTGAGTACTGTACTATTCATTGAAGCCCTCAGGGAATGACCAGAGTGGGCTGGTTGAGGGATTGCATCATCCCAAACTGATTGACATCTGAGACCCCGTGATTAAGGATAAAAGAGGGTATGGGGAACAACCCCTTCAGAGGCACCAGGAGAAACGCTAGAAATCCCGTGACAACGTTTAATAGTGACAGCCAGTGGGGCTCGCGTGCGTACTTTTCCTTTGCCTAGGAATTAGTGGGTTTACCATGGAAGAACGGCTTAGCTAACGAAGAGGCCACCACCAACGGAATTTCGAAGGATCGACGTAAAAAGGAAAAGCTGGCAAGTTTCTAAAATCTGTCTCTCTCCAACCAAAAAGCTGCAGCCTGAATGAACTGAGTGACTTTTATGTTTCCATCGGACCATACATTATCCCCTAGACAACGATAGAGCGTATTTCTTATTGATTATTATTATACCCGCAATTTTAGATTTAGTATTGATGACATATATTATCTGTATGTTTGCATTGATATTATTTTTGTGTATTTTTATCAATAAATACTGTTAAAATAGTATCATCAGACTTCAACGGACCTCTCTATCTTTGCTGGTAAGTGACCCAGTTATGGAGTTCGTAACACCGCACAAACGCTGAACGCAGACTGCTGCCATCCACCTACTGCCTTTTTATTCATTTCTCAAAATTGCTGTGCCAGGCTTTGCTAAAAAAGTCTAATCTGTAAATCATCAGCAGCATAGAGAATGGAAAAGACATATTACAACCTCTGTAAAGCTTTCAGGGATGCCACCAACCCAAAGCTGAGTCCCAGACCAGCCATCATTTGTGGCAGGACTGACATGCTTCAGTGGGCTACTGAACAAAATCAGGAAGCATCAGCACCAAGAGCACATCTTTTTCTGATGAGCCTAATGCAGTCTATGCATACTTTTTAACAGAAAGTGCTTCAAGTTTCACTACCCTCCCAAGAGCCTTAGTCCACCTGAACCTATAAGCAAAGTTGCTGGCAGGATGTTTTGCAGACATTTTAGCCTCTCCCCACTTCAATATAATTTTTCCACATGCTTTAAGTTGCTCAGAAGAATGAAGTAATAGGCAGTCATGGTGACTAGCTGGTGGCTCTAGCATTCACATTCATGAAGTACTTTGAGAGGCTGGTCTTGTAACATATTAACTCCAGCCTCCCATACCAGCTCTACCTACTGTAAATTCCCTACTACTGAAACAGGTCTTCAGTGGACACCATCTTCTTAGCCTTACACTCAATTCTGGAGCATGGGGACTGTAAAGGCACCTTCTGTTAGACTATTTTTTATTGACTACCACTCTGCCTTCATTTCTACATTTTGGGCAAACACATTACCTGGTCCAGGGACTCAACTCTTCCTGTACAGGCACAAGCAATTGCAGGTGCTAAAAGCTAAAGTAACACACAATCTGCAGGTGGAGCTTGGCAGGTTGAGTGACATTGGTAGGTGGAAAGAAGTTGCCACTGTCTTGGGACTCTTTCCAACTGGGTCTGCCATGATTTGCACTGGCAGTGTCAGAACCCCAATGAAAAGGGAAGACAGATTTTAAGTAGAGATGGTGACCAGAATTAATTCATATGAATTCCAACAGAACATCGATGGCTCAGTTGAGTGATACCGTGAGATGTAATATTCTGAAAACTAGGACCCCGCAATTAATGCTAGTCAGGTGTCTGCTTAAATAGTACCAGTAACACAGAATTTCTGAACCTATCAAAATGGACTGACCAAGTTTAAACAGAAAGCACCAGGAGACCACATTACAAAGAGCAAGTCACTTGAGAAAAATCAAAAGGAACTCAAAACAATTAACAAAACTTATTAAACAACAATTAATCAATTTAGGTGCTATTAAAAACCTCAGAGTCCAATGCTCTCCCCACACAGGCCCAAAGTGCTCATTACAGGATCCCTGTTTCTCTGATCTACAGACCACATCAGTAAGAGAAGTCATTAATGCCACCCTATGCTTTTGATTTTTCAAAAAGATTTTACGTATAAGAAGTTTTAACTTATGTTTAGCAGTTCCAATTTTGCAATGTCTCTGATGGGGAGATAGTATTGGCTTTCCAATTGCCAGAGGAACAGAAATGTAGACAATTTATGGAAAGATGCAAAGTCGTGGTTTTGCCATTGTGGGTGACTTTAGCTTCCCCAGCATTGACAGGGATTCAGTAGTGCAAGAACCTTAAATGTTGCAGAATTTCTTCTGTGCATTCAAGAGGGTTTCTTGAAACAGTACATGGGAACTGGAGGAGGGGCCATACTAGACCTTATTTTCTGAATTGAGCCTGACCAGGTAACTTATCTTTTAGTGGGAGAACTGGCAACAGAGATCAAACTCCTTAAGTTTTAAGAGAGTTTTGAATAAGAATAAGGCTAGACATTAGGGAAAGGTGTCAGGCCAACTTACTTCCCTCCACTGTGCCTATTTTCTTGTTTATTATTTATTGTAATGCCTGCACTGTTTTGTGCACTTTATGCAGTCCTGGGTAGGTCTGTAGTCTAGTGTAGTGTTTTTTTTGTTGTTTTACATAGTTCAGTGTAGCTTTTGTATTGATTCATGTAGCACCATGGTCCTGAAAAACATTGTTTCGTTTTTATTGTGTACTGTACCAACAGTTATGGTTGAAATGACGATAAAAAGTGACTTGACTTGACTTGACCTCCCCATCACCTGCGATGAAATGTTTTTGGCTGGTAGGATTAAATACAATCACTTGTTATTCTTATATTGAACATATTATAAATAGGGGGATGGTAGGACCACAGAGGGGTAAAGGAGGGGATTTATGCTTGTAACAAGAGCATGTGAGTGAGGTGGTAAATGAGTATTTTTACTAAGATTTGCCAAGGAAGAGGACATGGAGGATAGTGATATTAGTGTGTGACACATTAATATACTAGGATTTTTTCAGATCAATAATGAGATTGCACTGGATCTTTTGAAGATGATCAAATTGGATAGTCCACTGATGGGATATATCCAAATATATATTCAATAATATAGAAAGATGGAAGAAAGGAAATTGCTCTGAGTTCACCATATCCTCACTAGCAACTGGTGTAGCCCTGGATGACCAAAGAGTAATCCATGTTTTTCCTTTGTTCAAGAAGAAAACAGTGATATTCAGGGCGGTGACACTCACAAACTACTGGAGAGGATTCTTACTGATAGGATTTATGTACATTGAGGAAAATGTGACCTGATTACAGACAGCCAGTGTAGCTTTATGTGAAGCAGGTCACATCTTATGAGCAATTTTTGAGAAGTGACACAGGTGATTGATGAGCATAAAGCAGTGGATGTTGTCTACATGGATTTAAGTAAAGCATTTGACAAGGATGCTCGTGGTAGGCTAATCGAGAATATTAGGATTCATTGGATCCATTATGATTTGATAGTTTGGATTTAGAATTATTTTGACTATAGAATGCAGAGTGCAGTCATGAAATTATGTCTTTCTGGCCAGTGGCATTCCACAGCCATAATTTCTTGGGCCTCTGTTATTTGTGATGTATGTAAATGACTTAAATGAAAATGTAGACGGGTAGATGAGTGTGCTTGCGGATGACACAAAAATTGGTGGTTGTAGACAGTATAGAGGGCTGTCAATTGAGACAACAGAATAGAGATCAGTTACAGACATAGGAGACAAATTTTAATCAGAGCAGATATGAGTTAACATACTTGGCTGATCAAATGTAAGGGTAAAGTACACAGTTAATGGTAGGACCCCTAACATAATTGATATATAATCGAAGCAACACACACAAAATGCTGGTGGAACGCAGGAGGCCAGGCAGCATCTCTTGGAAGAAGTATAGTCGATGTTTTGTGCCGAGACCCTTCGTCAGGACTAACTGAAAGAAAAGGTAGTAAGAGATTTGAAAGTGGGAGGGGGAAGGGGAGATCTGAAATGATAGAAGAAGTCAGGAGGGGGTGGGGTGAAGCCAAGAGCTCAAATGTTGATTGGCAAAAGGGATACAGAGCTGGAGAAGGGAAAGGATCATGGGACGGGAGGCCTAGGGAGAAAGAAAGTGGGAGGGGAGCACCAGAGGGAGATGGAGAGCAGGCAAGGAGTGATTGTGAGAGGGGCAAAGAGAGAAAAAAGAGAGGAAAAAAAGGGGGGATAATAAATAAATAGATAAGGGATGGGGTAAGAAGGGGAGGAGGGGCATTAACAAAAGTTCGAGAAATCAATGTTCATGCCATCGGGTTGGAAGCTACCCAGACGGAATATAATGTGTTGTTCCTCCAACCTGAGTGTGGCTTCATCTTGACAATAGAGGAGACTATGGACAGAATGGGAATGGGACATGGAATTAAAATGTGTGGATCATGCTTTCTCTGGCGAACAGAGCGTAGGTGTTCAGCGAAATGGTCTCTCCATCTGCGTCGGGTCTCACCAATATATAGAAGGCTGCACTGGGAGCACCAGACACAGTACATCAACACCAGCCAACTCACAGGTGAAGTGTCGCCTCACCTGGAAGGTCTGTCTGGGGCCCTGAATGGTGGTGAGGGAGGAAGTGTAAGGGCAGGTGTAGCACTTGTTCGGCTTACAAGGATAAGTTCCCCTCCTCCCCTTCTTACCCAATCCCTTACTTATCTATCTATCTATCTATCTATCTATCTATCTATCTATCTGTCTGTCTATTAATTATTCCCTCCCTTTTTCTCTCTCTGCCCCTCTCATAATCACTGCTTGCCTGCTCTCCATCTCCCTCTGGTGCTCCCCTCCCACTTTCTTTCTCCCTAGGCCTCCCGTCCCATGATCCTTTCTCTTCTCCAGCTCTGTATCCCTTTTGCCAATCAACTTTCCAGCTCTTGGCTTCATCCCACCCACTCCTGTCTTCTCCTAACATTTCGGATCTCCCCTCCCCCTCCCACTTTCAAATCTCTTACTATCTTTTCTTTCAGTTAATCCTGACAAAGGATCTCGACCGGAAACGTCGACTGTATTTCTTCCTATAGATGCTGCCTGGCCTGCTGCGTTCCACTAGTATTTTGTGTGTGTTGCTTGAATTTCCAGCATATGCAGATTACCTCGTGAGATACATAATTGATCCTGGCTGAATCCATAGCTTCCTGAAAGTGACCACATGGGTAGATTGGGTGACTAGGAGGGCTAGTAACGTACTCGTCTCTATTGGCTGGAGCATCAAGTATGGAAGTATCAGTAATATTGCAACTATATAAACTTGGAATAGGCCAAACTTGCACATTACAGCAAAATGTGAGGGCCTTGGAGTAGCTGTAGAAGAGATTGTCCAGGATGCTGCCTGAATTGAAGTGTAGGAGCTGTAAGAAAAGGTTGGACATGCTTAGGTTGAGTTCCCTAGAGTGTCAGAGGCTGAAGGAGACTTAAGATAAGTTTATAAAGATTAGGAGACACATTGATAGGGTAAGCAGTCAGAACTTCTATCTGAGGTAGAAATAGAAGTATAGGAGAACATCTTTTTAAAATGAGAGGGGGAATGTTTATAGGGGATGTGGAGGGCAAGTTTTACACAGAGCCTGGAATGGACTGTCAAGGGAGGTGGTGGAGGCAGATGTGATAAAGGCATTTAAGAAGCTGTGAGAAACATGAATTTGGAGGGATATGGATCATGACCTGGCAGAAGTGGTTTCATTAATTCAGCATCATTTTCGGTGTGGATATCAGGAGCTAGATGGCCTTTTTATCTATTAGACTAATTTATGTCATTTATTTTCTCCTATC
The DNA here is from genome assembly GCF_030144855.1 of Hypanus sabinus. Lineage (NCBI taxonomy): Eukaryota > Metazoa > Chordata > Chondrichthyes > Myliobatiformes > Dasyatidae > Hypanus > Hypanus sabinus. Next base: position 88,641,987 of record NC_082708.1, on the reverse strand, counting down.
TAGTATTGGATAGTTTTATCAAATTAATCACTCTGATGTAAGAACAATGCTTTAGACTTTCTGCCTTTTATGGACAATGCATCAATTTCAATTCCATTAGTTTCAGTAAAGGTGCTGATCTTGCAAATTGACTTGACAACAGGAAGGAGGTAGAAGATAGACCTTTAGCTGTTCCACACAATTTGTTTCTCTGCACGTGATGTTTAATGGGGTGTTCATGCTCTAATCTGGAGTAAAACCAAATTTATTGGGCTGAAATCATGCAATGGAAAGCATTCAAAAAAATAATGTTTAGAGGTTATGGGCTTTCAAGTGTGGACCACCAGAGATGTCCATGAATAAAACATAAAGAGAAGCTAACACGAGGAAATCTGCAGATGCTGGAAATTCAAACAAGACACACGAAATGCTGGTGGAACACTGCAGGCCAGGCAGCATCTACAAGGAGAAGCGCTGTCGACATTTCGTGCCGAGACCCTTCGTCAGGACCCTCCTGACAAAGGGTCTCGGCACAAAACGTCGACAGTGCTTCTCCTTATAGATGCTGCCTGGCCTGCTGTGTTCCACCAGCATTTTGTGTGTGTTGTATAAAGAGAAGCTCTAGGTCTTCTGAAATATGCAAGGGAGTACTCCTCTTCAGGGCTGACAGAGCTGGATCTCTGAGCAATGGGGTGCCGAAAAATAGGTGTTTAGCACTTGACCAGAAGATATATGAGCAGAATTAGGCCATTTGGCCCATTGATTCTGTTCCACCATTTCTTCATGGCTAATCCAATTTTCCTCTCAGCCCCAATCTCCTACCTTCTCCTCGTATCCCTTTATGCCCAGACCAATCAAGAATTTGTCAACCACAGCCTCAATTATACACAAAGTCTTGGCCACCACAGCCACCAGTGGCAACAAATTCCACAGATTCACCATTCTCTGGCTAAAAAAATTCCTCCTCATCTCCATTCTAAAAGGATGTCCCTCTATTCTGATGCTGAGTCCTCTGGTCTTAGACTCTCCCACCATAGGAAACATCCTTTGTCTGTCCTGCTTGTTATTTCTTGAAACAATTCCAACAGATTTGTCAGGCAGATTTTATTCTGAGGAAACCATACTGACAATGGTTTATTTTATCATGTACTTCCAAGTACCCTGAGACCTTGTCCTTAATAATCGACAGTGTGGAGGGAAAAACCAGAAGAGGAACATCGTCTTCATGGAGTAAGCTTCACCATCCAGAACTGGCTAGTCTAGCATCTTAGAAGCTCCCCCCCCCCCTCTTCTAACTTATGATGCTGCTGTCAATGGAACCAATGAACTATGTTCCTCTGTGCATAATCCCCAACACTTAAAACTTCTGATGAAGGCAATGAGAACTCTCATTTTAAATTTGATAAACTCTTGGTTAACTGCATGAGCAACCTCAGTGCCTTGATCAGAAGGGATTCATCCCTCTGGAAAGATGTAATTTGCAAGGAAGGAGAAGGTAAGGAAAATATTAGAGCGGAGATTTTACCTTAACTGTTTCTTTAGAGCGACAAGTACAAATCATCTTAAGACCATAATACAGTGGAGCAGAATTAAACCACTCATCCCATTGGGTCTGCTGTGCTATTCCATCTTGGCTGATTTATTATCCCTCTCAACTTCATTCTCTTGCCTTCTCCCCATAATACTCAAATCCAAGACCTGGCATGTGTTGGAATATATCATTTTCTGAGCAAGGGCACGGAGATATTAGCACACTAGCTCCGTGACTGTCAGCTATAATTACCTTAAACTTGACCAATTAGGAAGGCACCCCTCAATGTCGAGCTCTCTCCTATCTTGCTCCATGACACCACCCATGCCATGCTACTAACCAACTGGTCCTCAACAGTGCCATTCTCAGTGAAGATCTTGTCGAAGGAGGCTGTGTCATTGTTCCAGTAGTTTTGTCAATCATTCATGCTACAGAGTTGAAAATGACAGACAATTAACTTTCTACAGTAGTGGTGCTAATCTTCAGTTAAATGAAACAGTGACTGTACTCCAGAACCAAGGTTTCCCAGACCTCAGTCACTGAGCTGCCTTTGTTTGTCTACACTCAGAGGTCGAGCCCTATTCTGTCATGTACTGATTCACCAAAGTACATTTGAGGACAGGCCTTATACTCAACACCCACAATACAGTGGACTTCTACCTGCCTGTCCTACAATAATAAAGGTTAAAGGCAAAATCCTGAAAACGTGAACTTCCTCTGATTTCCCAGGAGTAGACATCAATTGTAAAAGTTGCATTTGTGTTCTGTGCATGAACACTCTTTGGTTGCACACACAAATTGCTGGAGGAACAGGTATCTATGGAAAGGAGCAAGCAGTCAATGTTTCAGGCCAAGACCTTCATCAGGACCAGAAAAAAAAACAAGAGAAATAAGAGTAAGAAGATGGGGGAGGGAGGGAGAAAGAAGTACAAGGTGGCAGCTGATAGGTGAAACTGGAAGGGATAAAGGGCTGGAGAAAAGGAACCATATAACCATATAACAATTAAAGCATGGAAACAGGCCATCTCGGCCCTTCTAGTCCATGTCGACACTTAAACTCACCTAGTCCCACTGGGCCGCACTCAGCCCATAACCCTCCATTCCTTTCCTGTCCATATACCTATCCAATTTTGCTTTAAATGACAATACCAAACCTGCCTCTATCCTTCTACTGGAAGCTCATTCCACACAGCTACCACTCACTGAGTAAAGAAATTCCCCCTCGTGTTACCTCATGTTACCTTGTCCTGCTCAACATCTCCTGAAAATATTGGAAACTGCAGGTTGGCCAAAATCTGTGGAAAGAGAAATAAATTGTCAGGTCAGAATCCCTTTATCAGAACCAGTATTGTGAGGCTCTCTTGTTAGAATAGGTTGATTCCGTTGGACAGGAGATCCACTTGCAGACCTGATAACAGTCTCCTGAAATAGATGCTGTGTTCCAAACTCTTTCTTAAAGATATGACCAGAGATACTGGGAAAAAGATTCTGTAGTGTACTTAAAGCCTTCTTGTAGAAATGCAACATTTCTGCTACATGACAGCTTGATGTAGTGAAGGAGCAGTTAGGATGATTTTGATAATCTTAATCCTGTCCATCGGATGCACAAGGAAGCCCTGCTTAAGTGGCAGGAGGAACATAACACCCCACATATGACCTATTACCCCAACAGTTCAGGTACATTCTGCTCACTGTTTCCCCATTGACTTCATCAGTCACCTCAGAACCCATAAAACCAGACCAAATTCCTGAAAACTGCCTCAGAAAAAAGCAGGCTGGACAATTTGTAAAAACGTTAACATCGAAAGGAGAGAGGTAGATTCAATCCAAATTTCACCTAAAAACTGAAAGCAAAGTTGATGAGTATTTTGTGACTGGAAGGCTTTGAACAGTGGGATTCCACCAGTTTCACTATGCAGTCCATTGCTTTTATGGAATACATTGATCATTTCGAGTGAAATGTGAGGAACATGATAAAGAACTTTACAAAATATAAAAATTGACTATGCAGTGGATAGTGAGGTGGAAACTTTCTCTTACAGGAAGATATGGATGGCCTGGTCAGTCAGGCAGAATAATGGCAAATTGAATTTGATCCAGAGAAGTAAAAGATAATGCATTAAGGTGGGTATAAGACACCAAGGGTTATGCAATAAATCGTAGCATATTGTGGATGGTGAAAGTAAAAATGTCTCTGGAGTGCAGACTATAGATCTTGAAACACAGTAGAATAGGTAATAATGACATTATAAAGGGACAAGGGGTGTTTTCTTTATTAGCTAAGCTGTAGAACATAAAAGCAGGAAGACTGTACTGGAACAACACTGGTTATAAGAACTGTGCGCAGTTTTGGTCAGCATTCATGAGATTACAGATTGCCCTGGAAAAGATATAGAAGAGATTTATAAGTTTGCTTCTAGTAAAAAAAAACAATTGGATGTTGTCTTTGGAGCAGTGGAACTTTATGAGAGACTTAACTATAGCGTATAAAATAGCAAGGAGTCTCAATACAAGTAGGACCTACTTCACCTAGCAAAGACATCAAAAACCAGGGGTTACTGATATAAAACAAATGGTAGAAGAGAGATGAGGAAAGACCATTTCAGGGAACTTCATTTGGGTTTGGAACTCTGAGCCCTAAAGGGTTTTGGAGGTAGAACCCCCCATTTATATTTTTAAAAAGTTCTTAGTTTTAAACATGAAAAGATGCATTCCAGAGAAGAGAATCTAGTACTGGAACATGCAAACAGGCTAGGTCACTCTTTTTAATGTAATCCATTACAGACATGACATACAGAGTGTTCTGCTGTTCATATATTTTCCATGATTCCATTTTGAGCCTTTACCTTCGAAGTACGATTACTGTTATTCCAACAGACTCATTAGCTCGCTTATTTTTAAAAAAGAGATTAAATCATCAGTTAAACTGATAGGTAAAGAGTGTTGTTACAAAGCTGAACAGATTTCTAGTTTGTACTTTAAGTAGTTCTTGTGATTCTTGTGTAAGTTAGTGGAAGCAACAATTTTTGTGGAATTTGATCTTTGGGGAATATTTATTGAAATACTCCACCTGAATATTGCATCTTGCTGCAAGTTTGTACTGTATGATGGTAGTCCAAATGTGAATACCTTCCACAAAACAATCAGTATAGCCATATGCCAAAATGTATAGGACTCCACTGAGTCTCCACTGAGTCTCAGCTGTGCCCTAGTCTATGAAATCACAAGTGTGTCCAATGACAGCCATTTCCATGAAAGCACAGCTTTATTATTCCTGCAGAGCTCCAATAAGAATGTGGCATTGAGAATGACATCACTTAGTGCAAATCTTCCCCTGCAATCACGTCATGCATGTTGTATGTATCATGTCAGGAAGATCTGGTTTAATTTTTAGAGTGACCAAAAGCAATTTGAAGATCATTTCAATGTTTCACATTATCCCAAACTACCTTTTCCATCATTAAATATGGGGACTTCCCTTTTTAAACATCTACTATTTAAACTCTATTGATGTTAATGCAAGAAGCATAAAAGGCAAAGCAAAAACTCTAGTACCCAAACAGGCTTATTTGTGCTTCAGTTGTGTTACTGTGTTACTATGTCCAGGCTCTTTATCCAGGCCAGCATTAAAGTACCCATACTGAAAATATTTGGTATGCCACTTACCTTAAAAACATTACAACTGGTGTAAACTTTGCTAATAGTGGTAGATTGTAATGTATCATGATTATTAATTAAACATTTTGCTTTCATATATGAGCTTCTAGTTTGTGCCAGTGATGTCATTTTGTAGCATAAACAATATTCATCTTTACAAAGCAGGTTTCTATTTATTTAAATGTTTTCAAAGGATTTTTTTTTACTTCACACCATGCTGGATGGATAGGACTGAATATGAGTTGGATACTGTGTGATGCACCATCAATAACTCACACTGAGACGTAGGCGAGATATCGGCTTTTATTGACTGGAAGAAGGAACCAGGAGTGAGTGTCTATCATACAAGGTCCTGGAGACTGAGGCCGATCTTCAGGCCGCAGGTCTCCTTTATACAGGGGCCTGTGGGAGGAGCCACAGGAGCAGTCAGCAGGGGCGTGTCCCGACAGGCACATAGTTCACCACATTCACCCCCCCTTCGTTTGAAAAAGTCCTCATGTAGCGAAGGTTCTTACAAGTCAAGCCGATCAGGCGGTCGAATCTGTCGCTGCGATCTACGTAGCACCGGCTGTGACCGCATAGGTGCCGGCAACATTGGCGATTGCACAGGGGACGGGGGTTGCGCGTGTTCTTGCCCACTAGGCGCCGGTGATCCCTCATGCATGTGCGAGGCGCCTGGTATAAATGCGTACGAAACGCCCGGTATACAAGTGTCGTGAGGAGTCTGTGTAGGGCCTGGTGAGTACGGTGTCACCTCTGGTGCAGGGTTCACAGTTACCGGAGAGCCTTCAGGGTAGTGGTCTGCTGCACCTGCGGGTGCCAGGTCGCGGATGGAGACCGTGTCCTCCCGCCCATCAGGTAAGACCACGTAAGCATACTGGGGGTTCGCATGGAGAAGGTGAACCCTCTCCACCAGCGGGGAGTATTTATTGCTCCTCACATGTTTCCGGAGCAGCACTGGCCCCGGGGATGTCAGCCAAACTGGTAGGGTGGTCCCAGTGACAGACTTCCTGGGAAAAGAGAATAGGCGTTCGTGAGGGGTGGCATTGGTGGACGTACATAACAGAGAGCGGATAGAGTGCAGTGCCTCAGGGAGGACCTCCTGCCATCGAGAGACCGGCAACCCTTTGGACTTAAGGGCTAAAAGTGTGGCCTTCCACACTGTGGCATTCTCCCGCTCTACCTGGCCATTACCCCGGGGATTATAACTCGTGGTCCGACTGGTAGCAATGCCCCTAGCTAGCAAGTACTGGCGCAGCTCCTCACTCATAAAGGAGGACCCTCTATCACTGTGGATATAGCAGGGATACCCGAACAGAGTGAAGAGCTGGCGCAGGGCTTTTATGACGGACGTGGCAGTGGTGTCGGGGCAGGGGATGGCAAAGGGGAACCGTGAGAACTCGTCAATAACACTGAGAAAATAGACATTGCGGTCAGTGGAGGGAAGGGGGCCCTTAAAGTCAACACTCAGGCGTTCAAAAGGGCGGGTGGCCTTGACAAGTTGTGCCGTGTCAGGACAGTAGAAGTGCGGTTTGCACTCGGCACAAATTTGGCAGTCCCTGGTCATCGTCCTGATGTCCTCCAGGGAGTACGACAGGTTCCGAGCTTTCACAAAATGGTAAAATCGGGTGACCCCCGGATGGCAAAGTTGTGCATGAAGGGCGTACAGCTGGTCGAGCTGTGTGCTAGCACATGTTCCCCGGGATAGGGCATCAGGGGGCTCATTGAGTCTGCCAGGCCGGTACAGGATATCATAGGTGTAGGTGGAGAGTTCTATCCTCCACCGCAAAATCTTATCATTTTTGATCTTGCCCCGCTGTTGGTTGCTGAACAGGAACGCAACCGAGTGCTGGTCGGTCAGCACAGTGAATCTTTTGCCAGCAAGATAGTGCCTCCAGTGCCTAACAGCCTCCACTATGGCCTGGGCTTCTTTCTCCACCGCGGAGTGCCGAATTTCAGAGCCTTGGAGGGTGCGAAAAAAGAATGCTACTGGTCTGCCTTCCTGATTAAGGGTAGCAGCCAGAGCGAAATCGGAGGCATCACACTCCACTTGGAAGGGAGCGGTCTCGTCCACTGCATGCATCGTAGCTTTGGCAATGTCCGCTTTAATGCAGTTGAAGGCCGCGCAGGCCTCAGCAGAGAGGGGAAACGAGGTAGACTTGACCAGGGGGCGAGCCTTGTCTGCGTAATGGGGGACCCATTGGGCGTAATAGGAAAAAAACCCCAGGCACCGTCTGAGGGCCTTGAGAGTGGTGGGAAGAGGGAGCTCTAACAGGGGGCGCATACGTTCGGGATTAGGCCCAATAACCCCGTTTTCCACGACATACCCAAGTATAGCAAGGCGGGTGGTACCAAAAACACACTTGTCCCTGTTATAAGTAAGGTTCAGAGCTGCGGCCACTTGGAGAAACCGTTGGAGGTTGGCGTCGTGATCTGGCCTGTCATGACCACAGATGGTGATGTTATCCAGATAGGGAAATGTGGCCTGCAGTTGGTACTGGTCCACCATCCGGTCCATTTCCCTCTGGAAGACAGAGACACCATTCGTGACACCGAAAGGGACGCGCAGGAAGTGATAGAGCCGGCCGCCCGCCTCGAAGGCGGTGTAGGGGCGGTCCTCTGGGCAGATGGGGAGCTGGTGATAAGCGGATTTCAGATCTATTGTCGAGTACACCTTATACTGAGCAATCTGGTTGACCATATCCGCGATGCGGGGTAGGGGGTATGCGTCAAGCTGCGTAAACCTATTGATGGTTTGACTATAGTCCACCACCATCCTATTTTTCTGCCCAGTCCGAACAACAACCACCTGGGCCCTCCAAGGGCTTGTGCTCGGCTCAATGATCCCCTCCCTGAGCAGCCGCTGCACCTCCGACTGAATGAAGGCCCGGTCCCCCGCGCTGTACCACCTGCTTTTGGTTGCCACAGGTTTACAGTCGGGGGTCAGGTTGGCGAACAGCGGTGGGGGAGGGATCTTGAGAGTGGAGAGGCTGCAAGTGTCGGTAGCGCAGCTGTTGGCCTGGTTCTGGATGGGATGTGTGTGTCCGTGTGTGTGTGTGGTCAGTAGTGGGGTATGTGAAGAAGTCCCACAAAACTGAGGATTCTTGACAGTGAGTGGTGGGAGGGGCCCGTCGTATACCATAGTCACACTTTCGAGATGGCTCTGGAAGTCCAGCCCCAATAGCACAGGTGCACACAGATTAGGCATGACCAGCAGTTCAAAGTCCCGATATACTGTGCCTTGCACCACCAAAGTCGCTACACAACCCGCCCGGATGTCTGCGGACTGCGACCCAGAGGCCAAATGGAACCTCCGACTGACCGGCCGCGTTGCAAGTCCGCAGCGTTGCACTGTGTCCGGGTGAATAAAACTCCCAGTGCTGCCCGTGTCAAACAAGCATCCAGTCCAGTGCCCCTCCACCTGGATGTCCATCATGGACCTTGCAAGCTGGTGTGGGGCGCTTTGGTCGAGAGTCACAGTGGCCAGAGTTGGATCGCCGTCGGGGTACCCGGTCAGCATCGGAGGGTCGGGGGCGGGGCGTACTGACGTCGACAAAGATGGCCGCCCACATCCGGGGTACCCGGTCAGCAGCGGAGGATCGGGGGCGGGGCGTACTGACGTCGACAAAGATGGCCGCCCACATCCCGGCATGCAAGATGGCGGCCCCCACGTTTCACCCGCAGCGCTGCACTCCGCTCGAGGTTGAGACTTACAGACCTTGGCGAAGTGGCCCCGCTTTCCGCAGCTGGAGCAGGTCGCTTCTCGCGCTGGACAGCGTTGTCGAGGATGTTTCTTTTGGCCACAGAAATAACAAAGCACGAGTTTCTTACGGGCCACAGCCGTGGTCTGGGTCGGGGAGCTCGTGGAATGGCGACTGGCGGCGGCGTTGGCGAATTCGCTCCCGGGAGCCGCGGGGTCTGAGGCGTCCACGAAACCGGCGGGGAATCGCGCGACTGGACAGCGTCGGCGTTATGCCGCGCAGCTTCTAGAGCGTTGGCCTTCTCTATCGCCGAGCTTAAGGTAAGATCCGAGTTCTCCAGCAGTCGCTGGCGCATGTACACTGACCTCAGTCCCGTCACAAAGGCGTCTCGCACCAGCAGCTCCGCATGCTGTTCTGCCGTGAGCGTCTTGCAGTCACAAGCTCGGACGAGTGTCTGTAGTGCTCGGAGAAAGCGCACGATTCGCCAGGCCGCTGTTGCCGGGTAGCTAAGCGATGTCTTGCGTAGACGGTGTTCACCGGCCGCAGGTACTGTCGTTTGAGGGCGTCCAGTGCCCCTTCGTAGGTCGGCAGGTCCCGGATAAAGGAGTAAACTTTGGAGGAGACCCTCGAGAGTAGGATTCTGTGCATAACGGCGGGTTCAGTCGCACGAAGCTCCGCCAAGTACGATTGGAAGCATGCAAGCCAGTGTTCAAAAGCGAGAGCTGCGTCAGGGTCTTGAGGGTCCAAATCCAACCGGTCCGGACGCAAAACGGGTTCCATGTTTTAAAACTTCCAGTCAATAAAATTGATGCACCATCAATAACTCACACTGAGACGTAGGCGAGATATCGGCTTTTATTGACTGGAAGAAGGAACCAGGAGTGAGTGTCTATCATACAAGGTCCTGGAGACTGAGGCCGATCTTCAGGCCGCAGGTCTCCTTTATACAGGGGCCTGTGGGAGGAGCCACAGGAGCAGTCAGCAGGGGCGTGTCCCGACAGGCACATAGTTCACCACACTGTGCAAAAGTGTTTTGGCACATGTGACGGCAATTATTTGAGCACTCCCACATTCACCAACACAAAGATTGCAATTTACGACCTTACATGTTTCCTGTCTGAAAATAATCCTTGCTCTTATTCTTCCTATTACTCTAACTAGAGAGTGACTAAATGCTTTCTCCGTACTATGTAGTCAATAATGTTTAAAAGAAATCCTTCCAATTCCTACATGGCACAATAATTGTCTGTCATCACCAAAATAATACCTTGTACCTTTTAACAGTAGTCAACTTGTACATTGCACAGGCATGGTACGGAAGTGCAGTTGTTGTATTGACAGGAACTGCAAGTACTCTGTTATTATTCCATTTTAAATTTCCCAGCACCGCAACCCAAAGGTGCTAAAAGCATCTCACTTTTGTTCATGTGGTGAAGGGATTAAGCCGTCAAACTTTCTAATGCTTCACAGTCAAAGAAAGGTCCCTATTAAAAGCAGGCCTCAGGCCAAGCTGAATGGCTTTGGACACCTTTGTATGCTCCATACCTTTGCAGGCTGCATCAGTGTGCACACTGGACAGAAGAGAAGAGCATACAGAGTTACGTTTATCACCATTTTGCAATGGAAGTGTTAAATTATTATTAGCTACTGACATTCCGATTCTAGGTCTTTCCACTTATAAAAAAAAGCATCAGACTTTGAAGGATCTGTTAGATTGATAGAATCAATTCCCAGGTTTGAAACAAAAGCCTTGGCTAATAGAGCAATTCTGAGGCAATAATGAACTCTTCTGTTTTTTAAAGTATCCCATGGCAATATCCCAGAAGAGAGATCTGGAGTTATCTTGTTGTCCTGGTGCATATCTATATTTCACATAACATTGATTTAAAACAGATTTGCTTGTCATTCTTAAATTGTTGTTCGTAGAAACTTATTATGTGCAATTTAGTTACACTGTTTTTACACATTGCAATGGTGAATACACTGCAGACTGGCTTAATTGTTGTAGACATTGGGAGGACATGAAAGGCATTATATATCTTTTCTCATCAATGACTGGGATATTTTTGATTTTATGCTCATATTAAATCATTGTTTTAAGTCTCTCCTGTTGATTAATTCCATTGAAGGGTATCACAAATATTACTCCATTGCAAAAGAAGACCAAATTACCTCCAAAGTCTTTAAGATATCAAAACATGTTATGATTTCATTAAATAGTGGATGCCAAATAAATCATTTGCTTCTCCAGCAATAAAACCTTCTGGAAATATGAAAACTTTTAAGTCAGACTATATTGAGGAGACATTTAGTAAGCTGGGTTACTTAAGAAAATTACATTGTTAGTTTCCTTACAGAGAAAATATGTCAAATTATATTTAATAAAATTAAAGCAAATATTATTCAAGTACAAAATACAGTAGATTCTGGTAAATTGGGCCACCAGTTAGTCGAGGCAGCTGCTTATTTGGGACAACTCTTAAAGAATATAAAACAAATCAAAAAATAGCTGTGATTTCCTTCATTTATTTGGGACAGTATGCTGTTTAATCTGGTCAGCTCCATATTGGGCACTAGCCTGCAAAGTACTCAGGACCTTTTTAGGGAGCAGTGTCTCAGAAAGGCAGCATCCATTATTAAAGACCTCCAGCACACAGGGCATGCCCTTTTCTTATGGTTGCCATCAGGTAGGAGATACAGAAGCATGAAGACACACACTCAGCAATTCACAATCAGCTTCTTCTCCTCTGCTGTCCGATTCCTAAATAGACATTGAAGCTTTGGACACTACCTCACTTTGTTAATATGCAGTATTTCTGATTTTGCATATTTTAATAATCTACTCAATATATGTAATTGATTTACTTGTTTATTTATTATTATGTTTTATTTTATTTATTACTTTTTTCTCTCCCTCTACTAGATTACGTATTGCATTAAACTGCTGCTGCTAAGTTAACAAATTTCACATCACATGCTGGTGATAATAAACCTGATTCTGATTCTGATTTAAATGAGACAGGAGACTGTTGCTGAACATATTCTAACTAGAATCAGCTGCGTGCAACTCGTGTGGTTGTTGGACAATACACCGTGCTAAGAGCAAAGAGTTTTAAATAGCTTCAGTTGCATGTGTTTGTGTTCAGAAAGCAATGATTTTTGTCACTGATAGCTGGTGAGAAATAAGCAGTAAGACAATTTGGAACTGTTTTATTCACAATGGTTTCAAGCATTCAGACTTGGAAATGCCAGAAATGGCCAGGAGTGAAAGTAAAACAGTTTCACTGCTTCAACATGATAGGAACTATAAGCAATTTGGAAAAATCATTTGAAGGTATCGACAAAAGAGTGCAAATGCCCCAGAACTTCTGCTTTTCCTCTTTGAAAGCACAGGTATCTTGTCATCATCAGATACTGTGGATAAGCACCAGCAGTATTCATGGTGTTCTAATTTATTCTATTTTTCCTTTAAATACATAATTTGTAACTCAATTAAATGGTATTTTGTCTTTATTATAACGTTTTAACTATTTCCATAAAACTTCAATTAATTGGGCAGCTGCTTAATTGGGACAAAATATACTAGCCCTGATATGTCCCAATTAACCTGAATCCACTGTATATATTGAGTACATACAGTAACTGAATTTAGCACTGAGTTGTCAGAGCTGTCCTCTTATAGATGAAGGTGGAATTATTTGAAGGATAACAAAGTGATTTCCCAGTCTAGATCTTACTTTGACATCATCTATCTACTTCACATCCTTTCTATTTCTTGACATCCCTATCTTCAACACATGACCAACATCCAGAATAACCCTCCATATTTCTCCGTTTGTCTTCACCACAGTTCCTCCGATGAGATTCCTTTATGGATTCAAATCTATTCTCATAGGTCCTCAGGTGCAATGGTGCCTATTCTGATCAATACCTTGACATCAGGATTTCCAAGGTGTTCTTATTTTTCATTAGCTGTGTTTTCTTATTATTATAGTTGACAAAGCTTTTCTTGCACCTGCTTCATTTCCATCACTTTTGTTCTCATCCTTTTCTTTGCCACCTAGTGCAATGATGTGCTTCCATTTGCCTCCAGATTCACAGGATAATCCTCTCTGATTCCAAGCACCTTCAGCATGACATCACTGACATCAATGCCTTGCACAGCTTCCCCTCCACTTCCCATTCTGCTTTTCAAAGAAACCAAGTAATATTCACATCCTTTTCCATATCATACTTCCATGCAACTTCTTAACTGTCCACCATTGAAGGATCCAAATACTCTTTCCAAATGAAAAATAGTTCCTTTGCCATTCTTCATCTTTATGCTGCAGCATTCAGTTATTTGGCTGTGGTCTTCTGTGCAAGGGTGAAACCAAGCACAGACTAGATGATCACTTTGCTGAATAGCTTAGTTCAGTCCACTGAGCTGAATCCACATTCCACTCTGATCTTCCTGTCTTTAGCCTCCCATATTGTTCCAGTAAACAAAAAAAGTGATCGTCTTCGATAAGATATAATCCAGGGGAGGTGGATTAAGATGGCTAACAAATAGGAGCTCTGTGTGCACTTCCCAAGTTTTACCCATGAAATTCTTGCCTGTCCCTCAAACTTACTTATTTACTGTCCATTACACCAATGTCATTCAGGGCACCAGTGAAGATCCTCCATCCTTGATGGTGTTCAGGGCTTCCCCCATCATGTCAGTAGCTTCTTCTTGGTTCTTCACTAATGTCAGTCATGCCACTTCACATTGGATTCTCAGGAGTATTGTCACACTTGGAATGTAGAAGGATTCTTCATTGCACCTTCCATAACAGATTTGTTTTACCGTACAGAGTTGTTAGCCCAGAGCTGGACCCCTGAATGTGGAGGAACTGTCCCTCAAACAATGAGATTTAATACCCTCACACCCTACCTCTCTCATTGTTACAAACATGATATACTCGTTGCAAGACAGGACAATTTATCAATTGGTAAAAACAATAGATTCTGCAGATGCTAGAAATATTGAGCAACAGACGCAAAATACAGGAAGGCCTCAGCAAGACCGGCAGCATCTATGCATGGATATGAACAGTCAATGTTTCAGGTTGAAACTTTGCTGAGTTTCTTCAACATTTTCTTTGCCTTGCTCAAGGTTTTCAGCATCTGTAGAATCACTTGTGCTTATGCTTTGTTGCTTCACTGCAAAGCCCCTTTGAGATGAAAAAGCTTAAATCTTCTTCAAGGGTTGCTATTTGAAATATCAACTGTTTATTTCCATCCATAGGTGCTGCCTGACGTATTGAGTTCCTCCAACATTTGTGTGTGTGTGTTGCTCAGTGTATCATGTGAAGTATAATGAAAGAGTTGGAATATTTCTTTTCTCTTCAGTAGTTGGTTACTAATATCTTAATTCTTTTGAAGGAATGCTTGCAGTTAATGGCATTTTAAAGAACAGTTTAAAATCCTACTTGGATCACTTAGCAATGCTGTTAATTGCTCCTGGTGATTTCTACATTTATTGTTAGCGGTGGGAATTTTTTTTTCTTTTAATTGGAGCCTTTGTGTAATTGAAGTATTAAAGGCATGTCTCATTAGCCCTGTGAAAGATCCTATTTGAACTGTTGGTGATTATTAGTGCTGCCTTGGTCAGCATTTATACTTCAAACAACATGATTCAACAAATTATTTGCTCAGGTATCTCAGTTTATTAAAACACGAGTTTTTTAAATTAAAAGAATAAGATTATCTAAAAAGAAAGCAAGAGTTGTAGCTGCCTCCACAAGCAATCTTCATAGTATTTTCTAGACAATTCTAGAGTCACAGTAATACAACATGGAACCAGGTTCTTCAGCTCATCTCTTTAATGCTGACCAGGATGACCACCCGCTGGACCTACTTGCCTGATTTCAAAGAAAAACATTTCTCTCCTGTCACTTTTAATTCCCCCCTCTTCATTCTATGATCTCCCCAACCAGTTGGAACAGTTTCTCCCTTTCCCAGTTTGCAATTTGAAATACCTTCCCCCTGGTCTCCTTGTAACTGCTCCATTCCAACAAAAATAACTGCAGTGTCTCCAGTCTACCAGAAAAATAAATTCCTGCATCTCTGGGATCATTTTCATAAATTTCTCTCACACCTCTAAAACATTCAGGAGGCCAGGTCATGATACCTTCACAGCAATCTGTGGCAATGAGTTCCACAAATTCACCACACTCTGGCTAAAGAACGTCCTCCTCATTCCTGTCCACAGTCCATGTGCACAATTCAGAAAAGAACTTAGGCACTGATAAAAAAACAATTTTCTACTGTCTCCAGTATTAGATATTATATTAATCTTATATTAGTAAAAGACTTTTTTTAACTGGTGATGCAAGGAAGCATGGAGTTTGGGTCTGGGAGGGAGCGTGGAGCAAGGGTGGCTGAGGAAGGACACAGTACATCCCTCTCCTCCCTTCCCTATTCCTCACGGAACTGTGAGCAATTTTGGGCCCCTTATCTTAGAAAATACATACTGACAATGGAGAGGGTTTAGAGGAGGTTCATGTGAATAATTCTGGGAATTAAAGGATTAATGTACAGTATGTGGAACATTTGTTGGCTCTAGGCCTATACTCACTGCACTCTAGAAGAATGAAATGTAATCCCATTTAAAACCTAACAAATATTAAAAGGCTGAGATAGAGTGGATGTGGAGAGGATGTTTTTTCTAGTGGATCAGTCTAGGACCAGATCACACATCCTTCGGATAGAGCAATGTCCATTCAGAACAGAGGGGAAGAGGAATTTCTATAGCTCAAGGATTGCAATTCTGTGGAATTCATTGCTACAGGTAGCTGTGGAGGCCAAATCACTGGGTATTATTTAAAGCAGAGGTTAATAGATTCTTGATTAGTAGGTACATCAAAGGTTACAGGGAGAAGGCAGGAGAATGGAGTTTGAGAGTGATAATAAATCAGTCATGAATGTGCAACAGAATTGATGGGCTGAGTGGCCTAATGCCCCTATGTCTATGGTCTTATGTTTGGATGGGTCTGCAATTTCCTCTGTTACTTCCTGTAGGATGCATCCTATCAGGACTACGTGATTTATCTATTTAAGATCCAGTTGGCTCTTCTAAAACTTCCCTTGAACAACCACACTCAGTTCATCTTCCTACTGCCTTTAAAGTGATAGAGTTCCTCTTGTCCTTATCTACCACCCCATAAGCTGCTATATCCAACATATCATACTCCACAACTTTTGCCATCTCCAAGGGGATCCTACTACACCCCCCACCTCTCCATGATTCACTTGTTCATTTGTCCCTCCCACCTCCTCACTCATCTCCATTCAGGACCCCAAACAGTCTTTCCAGGTGAGGCAACACTTCATCTACGAATCTGCTGGGATCGTCTATTGTGTCCGGTGCTCCCGATGCTACCTCCTCTACATTGGTGAGACCCGTCGTAAGATGGAGGACCACCTTAGTGAGCACTTCCACTCCATCCACCAGAAGCCAAACTTGCCGGTAGCTTCCCATTCCTATTCCAACATGTCAGTCCATTGGCCTTTTGCCAAGATGAGGCTACCCACTGACTGGACAAGCAACACCTCATATTCCATCTGACTGCCCTCCAACCTGATGGCATCAATATCGATTTCTCCTTCAAGTGAAAAACTCTCTCCCCTCCCCTCTTCTTCTATTCCCCACTCCGACCTCTTACTCCTTCTCACCAGCCTACCACCTCCACCTGGGTACCCACCTCCTTCCCTTTCCCCTATGGCCCACTCTCCTCTCCTATCAGATTCCTTACTCACCAACCCTTTACATTTCCCACCTCTCTGGCTTCACCTATCACCTTCCAGTGATCCTCCTCACCCCCCACCACATTTTTGATTCTGACATCCTCCTCCTTCCTTTCCAGTCCTGAAGAAGAGTGTCAGCTTGGAATATTTATTGTTTATTCGTTTCTACAAGTGCTGCCTGACCTGCTGAGTTCTTCCAGCATTTTGTGTTTTGCTTTGAACTGTTTTTGTTTTATTTAATCCCTTAACCCAACCATATCTCCTTTGCCAGGACTCCAGTAGCAACATCATCCTTAGTGAGGAACAATATGAAGTACTCATTTGGTGCTTCTGTCTCCATGAGAGAGGTTTTCCCTCTCAGCTCAACCCCACCCTTATTCTTACAGCATCTTTCCTGTTCACATGCCAGCACAGTGTTTTTACAGCCTCTTTCATATTTCTCATTTGCCTTTTCATTGTTTCTCTTTGCTGCTTTAAATATCTTTTTTCTAACTTACCTTTTGAATTTCCTTTACTGGCAATATAATCATGTCTCTATTATTTTATTCTCCCTGAACAGATAAATTCTGTCTTTGATCGTTCACAATATCTTTTCTTTGCCAAAGTGCAGTATTCTTCTCAATCAAATCTGTCATTCCCCTGTCCTTCCTTTTCTGAAAGACACCCGAATAATTTAAGCCGTAAGAAATATAAGAGACTGCAGATGCTGGAATCAGGTGCATCAGTATCACTATGGAAAAGGATCTTAGTGATTGTAGTAATGACTTGCAGCAGACTGAAAAGCTTGATCATGTAGATATTAAGAAAGAGGATGTGCTGGAGCTTTTGGAAAGCATCAAGTTGGATAAGTCTCCGGGATCGGATGAGATATACCCCAGGCTACTGTGGGAGGCGAGGGAGGAGATTGGTGAGCCTCCGGCGATGATCTTTGAATCATCAATGGGGACAGGAGAGGCACCGGAGGATTGGAGGGTTGTGGATGTTGTTCCTTTATTCAAGAAAGGGAGTAGAGGTAGCCCAGGAAATTATAGACCAGTGAGTCTTACCTCAGTGGTTGGTAAGTTGACGGAGAAGTTCCTGAGAGGACAGATTTATAAACATTTGGAGAGGCATAGTATGATTAGGAATAGTCAGCTTGGCTTTGTCAAGAGCAGGTTGTGCCATACGAGCCTGATTGAATTTTTGAGGATGTGACTAAACACATTGCTGAATGTAGAGCTGTAGTTGTAGTGTATATGGATTTCAGCAAGGCACTTGATGAGGTACTCCACGCAAGACTTATTGAGAAAGTAAGGAGCAACGGGATCCAAGGGGACATTACTTCGTGAATCCAGAACTGGCTTGCCCACAGAAGGCAAAGAGTGGTTGTAGACGGGTCATATTCTGCATGGAGGTCAGTCACCAGTGGTGTGCCTCAGGGATCTGTTCTGGGACCCTTACTCTTCGTGATTTTTATAAATGACCTGGATGAGGAAGTGGAGGGATGGGTTAGTAAGTTTGTTAATGATGCAAAGGCTGGAGGTGTTGTGGACAGTGTGGAGGGCTGTCAGAGGTTACAGCGCAACATTGATAGGATGTAAAACTGGGCTAAGACGTGGCAGATGGAGTTCAAACTAGATAAGTGAAAAGTGGTTCATTTTGGTAGGTCAAATATGATGCCAGAATATAGTATTAATGGTAAGACTCTTGGCAGTGTGGAGGATCAGAGGGATCTTGGGGTCTGAGTCCATAGGACTTTCAGAGCAGCTGCGCATGTTGACTCTGTGGTTAAGAAGGCACATAGTGTATTGCCCTTCATTAATCATGGAATTGAATTTATGAGCCGAGAGGTAATGTTGCAGCTATATAGGACCTTGGTCAGACCCCACTTGGAGTACTGTGCTCAGTTCTAGTTGCCTCACTGCAGGAAGGATGTGGAAACCATAGCAAAGGTGCAAAGGAGATTTACAAGGATGTTGCCTGGATTGGGGAGCATGCCTTATGAAAAAAGGTTGAGTGAACTCTGCCTTTTTTCCTGGGAGTGAAGAGGGTGAGAAGTGACATGATAGAGGTGTATAAGATGATGAGAAGCATTGATCATGTGGATAGTCAGAAGCTTTTTCCCAAGGCTGAAACGGTTGCCACAAGAAGACACAGATTTAAGGTGCTGGAGTGTAGGTACAGCGGAGATGTAGGGGTAAATTTTTACTCAGAGAGTGGTGAGTGCGTGGAATGGGCTGCTGGCAACAGTGGTGGAGGTGGATACGTTAGGGTCTTTTAAGAGACTTTTGGATAGGTACCTGGAGCTTTGTAAAATAGAGGGCTATAGTGTAAGACAAGTAATTTCTAAGGTAACGACATGTTTGGCACAACTTTGTGGGCCGAAGGGCCTGTATTGTGCTGTAGGTTTTCTATGTTTCTACGTTTCTATTCAATCTAGACCAGTGTTTTTGAAGCGGGGTTCTGTGAGAGGTCTCTAGGGGTTCCGCAAAAGCTTCTGATTTAAAAAATACATTTTTTTTTTAACTTGGTGCAACACGCAATGCAAGTGCTTGCAGTGGTGGGCCGTGACCCTGCATGTGCAGCCTCATTAGCAATCTCGTTAGAGGTCTTTCAGCACAGTATGCCAATGCGCAGTAGGACCGTGTTTACTTGCTTGAAGCCATTCTCAGCTTTTGACACAAGGTAAGGGAGGCCATTGATAATCGGTAAGTGCACAGGGAGGAGGATAGGAAACCAATGAGGAACGTGAAGTGCATTTTTGGAGCACTGAATAGACTTGCCCTACTTAGGCTGTGATGTCAGCCTCTCCCTGCCCTACTACCTCCCTCAACTTCCCCTTGCATGTCACCATCTGACTTATGGGAGCGACTAAACTCTGCTTTTGTAGTAGAAAATTAAATCTACTGAACTTACCTTTAGAACAATTAAATCCCATTTTGGCTTAAGCCAGCTATTTAACAGAAATTTATTATGTTTGCCTTATTAGTTTTTAATATTTATGAAAGGGAAAGATAAAGATTAATTTCAAGAACATAAGCTAAGCTTAACTATTTTTTTCAAGAAAGGTTGGCTAAAAATTCATTCTTTACTCAAGAGAGCATTGACAATTATTTTTGGATTAATATATCTACAATTTACCAATCACACTAACATACTTTGAGCTGTAGATATAATGGTTTTTACACAGGGGTTCTCTGAGACCTGAAAGTTATTTCAAGGGTTCCTCCAGGGCAAAAAGGTTGAGAAAGGCTGATCTAGTGGGAGAACTTCATGGTCAACGAAGAAAAGAAACTTGACACTTCAATAAATAAAAACAAGAAATTGAACCAAACCATTTTTATAAAATATTTTGTTTCTAGAAAATCATGATACAGCAGATTATGTAACTTTGAAAATAATACAGAAACTATGTAAACACTCTACAGACAACATTGGTGGAAAGAGATGTTCCAGATCAAAGATTGTCTTGACAGAACTTGGAAAAATTAGTTTTATGCTGTAGAGAAGAGAGAGAGGGATGAATAGCACTGGTGATCAAGAAGCTTGAAGCATCAATATAAGCCGACCATAGAGCTAACACTGAAGTATAGACATAGCAAGACCACAGATGGCCAGCAGCCCCAGGCTAGCAAGATTTAGTTCATTATTTTCTGTCACAAGTACCCATGTGGTCACACAACCAGTATCTTCATTTTCTTTTGGTTACAGTTAACTTCATTGAACTTATGATTAAAATTTCCCCTTTCCAACACCTTTTTCAATCAGTGCAAACAGATGTGCTGTAATGCCATTGGTTTGAATCCAAGCATTCCGGTGGGGAATCCATGTAGGTAAAAGCTGCTTTTGATATTTTACATATCATTAGTTTTAATTAGAGATGCAGGTTTAATTTGATACTGAATTTAACATTATTAAAAGAAATTATAGTAAATAATAAACAAAATGAATTCATAGCCACCTACTAAATATCTATCAACTCCATAAACTTGGATTGAAGCCTAACTTCATTAAAATTAAATTTAAATATAAAATTATAATATCAAACATTTTAATCATGTACACATATATAAATCTTTTATAATGTTAATCCAAGGTCTAAATTTAAATTAAATGTTGATGAACTTTCTTTATGGGAGTAATGTCTTGAAGAAGTGTTTGCCTCACTTCCATTTATTTTGGATAATGAGGTAGCAACATGATGGTACCACCTTGATTGTTAGGGGCAGGCTAGAGGACCACTTGAATTGATGCTACTTGCCTACTGGCAGGTGCTTCGCTGGGGTTTGTCATGTTATAGCACAGTTTTTAGTTTCCACTGCTTGAGCCAACTACCAGAGTTGCCAACTATACCCTGCTGCCTGCTTTCAGGGAATCAGCAGCAACCAAAGATTTAAAGTGTAATTTTATAATTTTACATCCTGATTAGCCTACACGATCAACACACTCAAAATGCTGGAGGAATTCAGCAGGTCAGGCAGCATCTATGGAAATGAATAAACAAGCAAAATTTCAGGCCGAGTCCTATCCTCAGGACTGAAAAAGAAGGGGAAGATGTCAGAATAAAAAGGTGGGGGGGAGGGAAAGAAGGCTAGCTGGGAAAGATCAAGGTTTGGAGAAGAAGGCATCTGTTAATAGAGAAGAATGGATAATAGGAGAATGGGAAGGAGGAGGGACCCCAGAGCGAAGTAATAGCAGGTGAGAAGAGGTAAAAGGTCAGAGTGTGGAATACAGGAAGCAGGGGAGGGGGGAATTGTTTACTGACAGGAAACATCAATAATCATACCATCAGGTTGGCGGTTAGCCAGACAGAATATCAAGTGTTTCTCCCCCACCATGAGGTTTGCTTCATTTTGGCACAAGAGGAGGCCATGGACCAACACATCAGAATGGAAATGGGAATTAGAATTAAAATGTTTGGCCCACTTGTAGTGGATGGAATGGAAATGCTAAACAAAGAGGTCCCCTAATTTATGATGGGTCTCACCAGTGTAAAGGAGGCTGCAATGGGAGCACTGGACACAATTGCGATAGGTCTCCGCAGTGTAAAAGTAACTGCAACAGGAGCACTGGATACAATAGACAACCCCAGCAGATTCACAGGTGAACTGTTGTCTTGCCTGGAAGGACTGTTTGGGGCCCTGAATGGAGCTGGCTACACATGATTTCATATGATTTAAACCTTCCCCTTTTATACAAACAAAACTATAATAAGTAGTTGAGTTGGGGTATAATGTTCCTTGATTATGTAGTTTGGGGTATATTTACTACAGTAGGAACATAAGAAATGGCATGGACTGAAGGATCTGACTCTTAATTTTAAATAGGGTGTGGAGGCTATATGGCTCCCAAGCTTGATTCATTCAAACTATATTCCTGTTTTCATTTACCAAATATGAACCAACACTGATTTCTTACCCTCAATACTGTATGGTTTAATTTTGTATAATGATCTTTTCAACCATAACTTGTGTGACACCATATTAACTGTTTAATTCTGATCATCATTCACATTCACCAACCTGTTATTTTCCAAATGCCTTGCTACCACTTTATTTAACATCGGAATCAGGAATTTTCCTCAGCACTGGTCTATAGTTTTCTGTGATCTCTCCAGCTCTTCCCAACTGATGAGGGGATATTGGGGTGATTTGATTGCAAAGCATTAGCGTAATGTTATTACAGTTCCAGTAACCCAATTTCAATTACTCTGCTGTCCGTAAGGAGTTCTCACCATGATGATTGTGGGCTTCTCCTAGGTGCTCCAGTTTCCTCTTACATTCCAAAGATGCATGGGTTAGTAAGTTAATTGGTCACATGGGTGTGTGGAGCTCATTGGGGTGCAAAGGTCTATGCTCTAAGGAATGAAGATCCTAGACATGGCTGCACTGGAGAGGGTGCAAAGAAGATTCATCAGGATACTGAACACAAAGCAAGCAGCTGACAGAACTCAATGGGTCAGGCATCATCTGCAGAAAAAAAGGAATAGTTGATGTTTCAGGTCAACAGCCTTGGCTTCTTTTTGCATCTAAGCAAAATGCTGGAGGAAATCAGCAGGTCAGACAGCATCTATGGAAATGAATAAACAATCAACATTATGGTGAGATCTTCATTCAGCACTTGAAAGGAAGAGGGAAGATGCCAAAGTGAAAAGGTGGGGGCAGGGGAAGGAAGATAACTAGAAGGTGATAGGTGAAGGTAGATGGTGGGAAAGGTAAAGGGGTTGGAGAGGAAGGAATCTGATAGAAGAGGAATGGACCATAAGAGAAAGGGAAGGAGGAGGAGATCCAGGAGGTGGTGATAGGCTGGTGAGAAGAGGTAAATGGCCAGAGTGGAGAATAGAAGAAGAGGGAGGGGGAGGGGAAGTTTTTTACTGGAAGGAAAAATCGATGTTCATGCCATCAGGTTGGAGGCTACCCAAATGGAATATAAGGTCTTGCTCCTCCAACTACCTAAATGAATATAAGGTGTTTTTCCTCCAACAAATCTGACTGTCAGGGGAGGCCTATTTTTTCTGCCTGCTCCTGCCCCACTGAACTCATGTACTCATACCTTGAGTCCATTCTATCCCCTTTGGTTCAACCCCTCCCACTGACACCTACAACCCTTCTCATGCTCTCAATTTCCTCAGTAAGTTACAAACCTTGCCCTAACCGCCTTATTTTCACATGGGTGTACAGTCCCTATACACTTCTATCCACCATGAAGAAGGCCTTAAAGCTCTCTGTTTCTTTCTCAATAAAAGAACCAGCCAGTTCCCCTCATCAACCACCCTCCTCCATCTGGCAGAACTGGTCCTCATTCTCAACAATTTTCCCTTTGGCTCTTCCCACTTCCCCAGACTTGAGAGGTAGCCTTAGGCACCTGCATGGGTAAAGCTCTGCCTGCCTCTGCATTGGCTATGTAAAACAGTCTATGTTCCCAGCCTTCCCTGGTAACTCTCCTCAGCTACATTATTGGCTGCATTGATGCTGCTTCATGCATCCATGCTGACCTTGTCAATGTCATCCACTTTGCCTTGAACTTCCTCCCTTAAATTCACTTGATTCATTCCTGACCCTCCCTCTCTGTTTCCATCTCTGGTGACAAACTGTTTACAGACATCTTTTATAAACCCAATGATTCTCACAGTTATCTAGACTATACCTCTTCCAACCTGGTCTCCTGTAAAAATGCTATCCTTTTTTCTCAGTTCTTCATCTCCACCACATCTGCAAGTGGCCAAACTGCCACATCTGCCCATTCACCCCCTCACTCATCTCCATTTGGGTTCCCAAACAGTCCTTCCAGGTGAGGCAACACATCAGCTGCCTATCTGCTGGGGTCATCTATTGTATCCAGTGCTCCCAGTGTGGCCTTCTCCACACTGGTGAGACCATTCGTAAATTGGAGGATTGCTTTGTTGAGCCCTTCTGCTTCATCTGCTGAAATTGGAATTTTCTGTTGGCCAAGCATTTTAATTCCATTTCCCATTCTAACATGTTCGTCCATGGCCTCCTCTTGTGCCATGATGAGACCACCATCAAGGTGGAGGAGCAGCACCTTGTGTCTTGTCTGGTTAGCTTGTGATCTGATGGCATGAATATCGATTTCCCCTACTAGTAAAAACAAATTTCCTTCCCTCTCCCCTCTTCTTCCATTTCCCACTTTGGCCTCTTACCTCTTCTCACCTGCTTATCACCTCTTCATTGAGCCTCTTCTCCCTCCCTCTATCCTATGCTCCACTCCCCTTTCCTATCAGATGCCTTCCTCTCCAGCTTTCTACCTTTCCTACCCTACTGGTTTCACCTATCACCTTCTAGTTATCCTCCTTCCCCTCTCCCCACTTTTTTTTCTTCCTTTCCAGTCCTGAAGAAGGATCTTGGCCCAAAATGTTCACCGTTTATTCACTTCCATCGACGCTGCCTGACTTGCTGAGTTCCTCCAGCATTGTGTGTGTGTTCCCAAAGATCCCGCCAGTTTGCATCAACCAACATTCTTGTTAAAACATCTTCACCAAGATATTGCCATTTCCCAATGCTTCTAGCCCTCATTACTTATTTTTGTCCCTCACTTCTTCCTAGTTTCATCCACCCATGAACCACACATTGCAGCTACTGGCATTCCTTACCTATCTGATTGTATCTTCTCTTGACTTCTACCTTGTTGGCCCCCATCATCACTTTTCTTACTTAGCAGCTAGGAACATTGGTAGACTTTGTGTCCACTTATCACCCACCTCGCATTTCCATCTTCATCCCCACCCCACCCCACCTGGCTCTATCTGTCTTTCATTTTCCCTTATCTGGTTCACATGTATCCACCTGCCTCTGCTTCTTTCTTCCTCTTCCTACCTTTCTTTTTCTGCTTGTCACCCTTTACCCCTCCTTGGTCCAGTTATCATCTACTGGCCTCTGTCTAATTCCTGCACCTCCTATCTCCTCTTTATGCTGGCTGGAATGCCTCTCCACTCTCAGTCCTGATACAGAAATTTGATTGAAACATTGACAATTCCTTTCTATGCTCAGATGCCGCTCAACCCATTGAGTTCCTCCAGCAGGTTGCTTATCGGTGTTAACAAAATATTTGTATGATTTCTCCATTGTTTTCTTGTTCCCAATATGTCTTCTGTCTCAATCTGTAAGGACCCAGCTTAAAAAATATTTTCCTTTTCACATCCCAGTTGAAGCTTTGCCCTATTTTGATTAATTCTGATGCTGTCTCATTCCTTGGGCGGTTTTCAATTTTTTTTTTCTTTCTATAGCAACTTTAATACATATTTTTCTGTTTTTTCCCTATAGCATCAATTTTTTTTCTGTAGCAACTTTTTAAGTCTTTTCCTTTGATCTAACACTACTTTACCTCCTCTTGACATACACAGCTGAACCCCTTGAGCTTTTTCCCTAACAAAGTGTATATTACCTGTAAACTATGCATGGTTCCTCGAAATATTAGCCATTACTTGATTGCTGTCAATTTTATTGTGAATTCCCAGTTGTTCCCGGAAGGTCCCTTAAGTACCGGACAATCAATTAACCCATTTTATTTACACAGCACAACTTCTAAACCATCTTATTTCTTGGTTCGACACACTCATCTAGAAAACAGACTCCGACACAGTCTATAACTTCAGACACCAGGCTACAGATGCTTATTTGGTTTTCACTCTTCAAATACAGATTGTGTTTCTCACAAATGTTTTCAGTCTCTTGCTACCCACGTCCTTTCTAATCCATGATTTTCGAAGATAAAATCTTTTCTCTCAGCTGCCTTTGTTCTATTATTTAAAATCATGCTCCTTCACCTCCTTTTCCACTTTCCCTACGTATCTGGGAATATGTGTTCTTGATCAAAGGCAAAGTCAAGTTTATTGTCATATGTGCAAGTTAATATTCATGTACATGTACTAGTTAGGGAAGAGCAGAACCTCCAAGGTAGCAATCTCTAGATTACTCCTAGTGCCACGTGCTACTCAGGGCAGGAAGAAGATGAAAGTACACATGAATAAGTGGTGCAGAGGTGTAGGATTTTGGATTTCAGGATCATTGGGATCTCTTCTGGGGAAGGTATGACCTGTACAAAAAACATGGATTACACCTGAACCCGAGGAGAACCAATGTATTTGTGAGCAGGTTTGCTAGATTTGTTGGGGAGGATTTTAACTTGGTTGGCAGGGATTTGGGAACTGGAGTGATAGGGATGAGGATGGAGCAGTTGGTACACAAGTTGATGCAGTATTTAGTGAGACAGTGTAGATGGACAGGCAGATGATAGGGCAAAATGGCAATCTGTGGGGTGAGTTGAAGTGTAACATGTGGGCAAAATTGAAAATGTTAATGAACTGAAGTGTAACATGTGGGCAAAATTGAAAATGTTAATGAACTGAAGTTGTTATATTGAATGCTCGCAGTATATGGAATAAGTTAGATCTTGTAGTGCAGATAAAGATTGGCAGGAATGATGTGTTGCACATCGCTGAGTTGTGGCTGAAAGAAGATCCTAGTTGGAAGCTTAACATCCAAGGATACACATTGTATCGAAAGGACAAGCTGGTAGGCAGAGGGGGAGAGGTGACTGCATCGTTAAAAAATGAAATTAAATCATTAGAACAAGGTGGCATAAGATCAGATTATATAAATTCTAGTGGGTATAGTTAAGAAACAAGGTTAAAAAGGCACTAAGGAGAGTTACATACAGGTCCCTGAACAGTAGCCAGGATGTGGGATCTAGATTTCAATGCAAAATAGAAAAGGCATGTAATAAGTGCAGTGGTATGATAGTCATGGGTGATTTCAATATGCAGGTAGTTTTGGAAAATCAGATAGGTGCTGGATCCCAAGGAAAGGAATTTGTAGAATGCCTACAAGATGGTTTGTGGTTGAGCCCCCTAGGGGGGAAGACAATTCTGGATTGGGTGTTGTGAATTGAACCAGTTTTGATTAGAGAGCTTAAGGTAAAGGAACCCTTGAGAGACAGTGATCATAATGATGGAATTCACCCTGCAGTTTGAGAGGGAGAATATAAAGTCAGATGTATCAGCATTACAGTGAAGTCAAGGGAATTACATAGGCATGAGAGAAAAGCTGGCCAAAGTTGACTGGAAGGAGACACTAGCAGGGATGATGGCAGAAAAGCAATGGCTGGTCTTTCTGGGGAAAATATGGAAGTAGTAGGAAAGGTACATCCCAAAGATAAAGAAGTATTCTAAAGCAAAGGTGAGGCATCTGTGGCTGACAAAGGAAGTCAAAGTCAGCATAAAATTGAAAGAGAGGGCATATATATTTCTCAGCTGGCAGCAATCAGCGTGGGCTAACAAAAAGAAAGGAGGTGTTGACAGAATGGCCATTCTTGGAGTGGTCCAGCTTTGGTTCAATAGGCTTGGGGAAGAACAGACATGTGTAATCAAAGGTAGAATGTCTTACTAAATAAATAAGAAAACTTCTAGTTAAGTGTTTTTTTTTTCTCTCTGTTAGTATATAGCCTGTGCACTGAGAATGGATCCTGATATAATGGTCGTCAGGGCATTTTTTAGGATTAGGATATAAACCAAATATTGACTTCAGTGACCAACCTTCAGATCTGAATATGCATTGAAGATTAAATCTAAAATGCAATTCTGAAAAATGGGTAAACAATGCTGATTTAAATGTGTTATTTATGTATATTTTGGCAACTGTAGTATAGCTGTGAAGGAGGGAGGTGTGAAAGGGGTGTGTAGTTCAAAGGAAGGATTGTAAATATGAATTTGTTTGAATTGTCTTGAATTTTTCTTTGATCTTTAGCATATAAAATGATGAGTAGGGCTGGGCCAGGCAGACCTTGTTCCACTGAAAATGGCTACAGGATGATGCCTGCTGTATCTTGTTTTGTTGAATAAAGAGTCTGCTTCATGCTACCAATAATTCTCTCTGGTGACTTCATTCATGGAACAGCAGTGGAATGTTCCTTGTGTGAGGTGTGGGAAATTTTAGAGACCTGCAGTCTCCCTGATATCTACAACTGCATGAAGTGCATTGACCTGTAGCTCACTAGAGACTGTATTAAGGAACTAAAGCTTAGTTTGACTACCTTCAACTCATACAAGAGAATGAAGAGGTGATTGATAGGATCTACAACGAGATCCTTGAGGACAAATCCGGACCTGGAGTCCCTAAGGCGGTCCACGTAGCCTTCAACCTCATTCTGGCAATTCTTGCAACAACACTGGTACCAAGCTGTATCAGCCTTTGCCCTTCCCTTGGATAACATCAGTGTCATGGAGAGGGGAGACTTGCAGCATGGGCAACTGCCGGTCTCCCATACAACCCTGCCTAGGCCTGCACCCTGGAGAGGACAATCCAGTAAACTTCCCAGGCCCAGATCCATGGTCTCATGAGACTAGCAGATGCCACCACCAACACTATCAGCACAGGGAGATAGTCACCCCTAAGCTGCAGAATGCAGTTCCCTGGGTGACTGTCAGGAGAGGAAAAGAGAATAGGCAGCCAGTGTGGAGTACCCCTGTGGCCATTCTCCTCAGTAATAAGTAATCCGCTTTGGATACTTTTGTGGGGCATGACCTACCAGGGTGAAACTGCAGCAAATGGGTCTACTGCACTGAGTCTGGCTCTGTAGCTCAGATGGAAAGGGGGAGAAGAGGAGTGCAGTAGCTTTACAGGAATCCATAGTGAAAAGAGTAGAAAACAGATTCTGCAGATGAAAAAGAGACAACTGGATGGTATGTTGCCTCCCAGGTGCCAGGATCAGGGATGTCTCAGATTGGGTCCACGGCATTCTAAAGAGGGAGGGTAAACAGCCAGAAGTTGTGATACGTATTGGTACCAGCGACATGGGTAGGAAATGGAAGGAGATCCTGAAGAGACAATATAGGGGATTTGGCAGAAAGCTGAGAAGCAAGACCTCCAGGTTAATAATCTCTGGATTTCTTCCTGTGCCTTGTACCAGTGAGGGTATGAATAGGATGATTTGGCAGATGCATGTGTGGTTGAAGAATTGGTTCAGGGGACATGATTTCAGATTTCTGGATCATTGGAATCTCTTCTGAGGAGGATATGATCTGTACAGAAAGGACAGGTTTCACCTGAACACAAAAGGAGCGTGAAGATTTTCTGGAGCTGTTGGGGAGTGTTTAAGCTAATTTGTCAGGGGGATGGGAACCAGACTATTTGGACTGGTATACATGCTGAGGCAGTGTGCAGTGAAACTGTCAGGAAGGAGAGGCAGATGATAGGGCAAAATTGCAGTCAGTGAGTTGAGTTAAAGTGTAAAAGGGGGCCAAAATCAAAAAGGGTGATGAATACAGGATTGAAAGTATTCTATTTGGACAGGCAGGTAAGTAGAGGAGGTTTGGTGGCTCTATTTGTAAAAAATGAAATCAAATCATTAATAAAAGGTGTTGAAGGATTGGAAGATGTAGAATCCTTGTCAGTGGAGTTAAGAAACTGCAAGGGAAAAAGTCCCTGATGTGAGCAATATAGGTCTCCGATCAGTAGCCAGAATGTTGGCTACAAGTTACAAAAGGGGATAGAAAAGGCATGTAAAAAGGACAATGTAATGATAATCATGAAGAATTTCAACATGTAGGTAATTGGGAAACCTGGTTTGTGCTGGATCCCAAAGAGAGAATTTGTGGAATGCCTACAAGATAGTTTTTTAGAGCAGCTTATGGTTGAGCTCACTAGGGGAATGGCAATTCTGGATAGGCTGTTACTTAATGACCCAGATTTGATTAGGATGGTTAAGGTAAAGGAACCCTGAGAAGGGAGAGATCATAATATGATAGAGTTCATCCTGCAGTCTGAAAAGAGAATCTAAAATTGGATGTCTCAGTATTACAGTGGAGTAAATGAAATTACAGAGGCATGAGAGAGGAGCTGCCCAAAGTTGATTGAAAGGGGACACTAGCAGGAATGATGGTAGGAAAACAATGGCTGGTCATCATGAGGGAAATTTGGAAGCAGTAGGAAAGATACGTGCCAAAGATGAAGAAGTATTGTAAAGGGAGGATGAGGCAACTGTGGCTGAAAAAGGAAAACAAAGGACTGCAGAAAAGCAAAAGAGAGAATAGATGAAACATGAAGGTAAGCAAGCCAATAATATCAAAGAGGATATCAAAGACAAAAGAAAGGAAATTATAGACCAGTTAGCCTGATTTCAATGGTTCGAAAGACATTGGAGTCTATTTTTAAGGATGAGGGTTCAGTATTCCTGGAGACACATGATAAAATATGCCAAAATCAAATATGCTTTTCTAAAGGGAAAATCTTGTCTAACAAATCTATTGAAATTCTTTGAGGAAATAGCACGCAGGAGACAAAGAAGAGTCAGTGGAAGTTGTTTACTTGGTTTTCAGAAGGCCTTTGACAACATGCACATGAGGCTGTTTAACAAAATAAGAGCTCATGGCATTATGGGAAAGGTACAAGAATGGTTAAAAGATCAGCTAACTGGCAGGAGGCAAAGAGTGGGAGTAAAGGGACCTTTTCTTGTTGACTGCTGGTGACTAGTGGTGTGCTACAGGAGTCGGTGTTGGGACCACTTCTTTTCACATTATATGCCAATGATTTGGATGAAATAATTGATGGCTTTGTGGCCAAGTTTGCAGACTATATGAAAATAGGTAACGTTGAGGAACAGGGTGCCTGCAGAAGTACTTAGTCAGATTGGGGTAATGGGCCAAGAAATGTAAGATAGAATATAATGCAGGGTTGCCCATGGTCATGCACTTTAACACAAGGAATAAATATTTTGTAAATGGGTGAGAAAAAATCAAATGTGCATCAATTCTTAAAGGTTAACTTGCAGGTTGAGTTGGTGGTGAGGACACCAAATGCAAAGTTGACATTCATTTCAACAGAACTGGAATATAAAAGCAAGGATGTACTTCTGAGGCTTTATAAGGCATTGGTCAGACTGTACATTGTGAGCATCTGTGGCAATTTATCTGAGAAAGGAAGTGTTGTCATTGGAGAGAGTCCATAGGATATTCACAAAAATTATCCAAGGAATGAAAAGGTTATCATTTGAGTGTTTGATGACTCTGAGCCTGCACCCACTGGAGTTTAGAAGAATTAGGGGAAATCTCATTGAAACCTATTGAATATTTAAAGGTCTGGATATAGTGGATGTAGAGAGGATGTTTCCAATAGTGGAGGAGTTTAGGATCAGAGGACACAGTGTCAGAATTGAGGGATGTCTATTCAGAACAAAGATGAGGAAAAAATATTGTGATGAATATGCAGAATTCTTTGCTGTAGAAGGCTGTATAAGCCAATTCATTAGGTATATTTAAGCATGAGGTTAATATTTTCTTCATCAATAAGGATGCCAAAGGATACAGGATGAAATGGGTGGGAAGTTAAAAGACTGAGAAATTTTCAAATGAATAGAAGGCAGCTAAAAAACATAAGGAGAGAAACGATGAAATACAAAGTTAAGCTAGCCAATAATATCAAAGAAGATACCGAATTTTTTTTCTTTAGCTATATAAAGAGTAAATGACAGGTAAGAGTGGATATTGGACTGCTGAAAAATGATGCTGGAGGAGTAGTCATGGGGGACAAGGAAATGTCAGACAAACTTAATAAGTATTTTTTTCAGTCTTCACTTTAGAAGACACTAGCAATATACCAGAAATTCAAGAGTGTCAGGGGGCAGAAGTCAATGTAGTTGCTATTACTAAGAAGGTGGTGATTTGGAAGCTGAAAGGTCTGAAGGTGTATCAGTCACCTGGACCAGATGGACTACATTTCAGGGTTCTGAAAGACATAGCTGAAGTGATTGAAGAGGCATTAGTAATCTTTCAAGAATCACTAAATTCTGGAATGGAAACTTGCAAATGTCACTTGACTCTTTAAGAAAGGAAGATGGCCTGACTTCAGTGGTTGAGAAGATGTTGGAGTAATTGAAGGTGCATGATAAAGTAGGCCAATGTCAACATGGAATCCTTAATTGAGAATTTTGCCTGTGAAATCTGTTAGAATTCTTTGAAGAAGTAACAAGCAGAACAAAGAAGAGTCAGTTAATGATACATATCTGGATTTTTTGAAGGCCTTTGACAAGGTGCCTCACATAAGGAGTCCAAGGTATGAGTCCATGGTATTACAGGAAAGATTCTAACGTGGATAGAAGTTTGGTTGATTGTATTGAGAAATTTAACTGACATAATCACTCTATATACCTGAAATATTACCGCTATGTACTAGCTATTTACTACACTATGTAATCACTCCTATGTACTGAATATTACTATGTATTATTTTACTAGACACATTTTGCTATGTATTGTTTTACTAGATACCTTGTATTCTCTTACCTACATACTGTGGCAGTTAAAGAACACCTGTTTAGCTAGCAGCACTAATTAGCTGAAATGTACTGCATGTATTATACTCAGCCTTCATTAAGAGATAACGGTGGTGGACAGGATGGTATGAGCAGAAGATGTAATGTGAGGGAGGTTAAGGAGGCTGACTGAGAAACAACCTTGGCCAGGAATGAGACCCAAGATGTGAACTGGAAAGAAATACTGGTGGTGCACCGAGAGCTAGGCAAGAGCGATTGATTAGTTAATGTATAGATGATATGCAACTAAAATTGATTGGGTATGATGATAAAACTGAAATGTAACTGAGATAAGAAATTACTATAAAGAATGCTGTACACCGGAGCTCGGTGGGCTTTCGGTGCCAAGTTCATTGATTGCCTCAGTCTTTGTTTGTAAATAAAGGTTTAAAATTCTCAAAGAATTGTCTGCGTCTCCTGGTCATTTCAAGTAACCACGACAATTGGCAGGAGGCAAAGACTGGGAATAAAGTGGGTCTATTCTAGTTGGCTGTTGGTGACTAGTGTTGTTCCACAGGGATCGGAATTGGGACCACTTCTCTTCACTTACCTACACACCAGGACAGGGGTCGGCAACCCGCGGCTCCCTATGGCTTTGGAAAATAAATGATGAGTATTTAATTAAAATGTATTTTATGTTAATTTGTTAGTTTTTGAAATGTAATTCTAAATTTGAAGATTATGGTGATCTTGCACAATCTAAATAAAACGTATTTTTTGTCGCTATTAATATACGTCACCACGGCCAATGCCTGACACCCGCCAGTGCGCGATTTCTTTAATTTTTCGATCCAAGGTAGGGTAACTATGGAGAATTCTAAAAAAAGAAAAGTGACTGAAGAAAACAGAACGTTTAATGATACGTGGGCAGATTCATTTGCTTTCACTGCTGACGAGACTGGTTTACCGGTATGCTTAATATGCAATGAGAAACTAGCAAACAACAAAAAGTCAAAAGTCGCAAGACATTTCCAGAATAAACACGCAGCCTTTGCTCAAAAATATCTGGATGAAGATGAGAAAAAAGAAAGCCGTTTTGGAACTGGTGCGGAAGGTTGATCTGAGCAAAAATCATTTCAAGAAGTGGATGATGTCTGGAAAATCAACGGCATACGCTAGTTTTGTTGCCGCTCAGGAAATAGTCAGGCACGGGAAGCAGTTTACAGATGGTGAATATATAAAAGAATCTTTCATTAAGATTTCAGAACATCTATTCACGGACTTTAAAAACAAGAGTGAAATTGTGCAGAAAATCAGGGATATGCCCCTCTCTGCAAAGACTGTCAAAGACAGCACCATAAAAATGGCAGAAGACATCACAAGACAGTAAATTAAAGACATCAATTCAGCTGTGGCCTACTCAATTGCCTGTGACGAGTCTAAAGACAAAGGTGATATTGAACAAATAGCGCTGTTCTGCCAGTATGTAAACTCTGCTGGGCCACAGGAAGAAATGATTGAGTTGATACCTCTAAAAGGCCAAACATGGGGGACAGACATCTGTGAGGCTGTCTTGAATTGTTTAAGAGCCAAAGTAATAAAGACCACCCACCTGGTGTCAGTAGCTACTGATGGGGCACCAAGTATGACAGGAGCGCACAAGGGATTTGTGGCTTTATTGTAGAAGTCACTGGACAGAAAGCTGCCGACTTCTCACTGCGTCTTGCACCAAGAGGCACTGTGCGCTCAAACATTTCCTCTGGAATGCACAGAAGTAATGGATGTTGTCATTCAGATTGTCAATAAAATAATGACAAAAAGTTTAAATCACTGTCAATTCCGTTTGTTACTGGACAAGCTGGAAAGCGCATATTCTGATCTCCTGCTGCACAACAAAGTCTGGTGGCTGTCAAGAGGGGAGGTGCTGAAACGCTTTGTCACGTGTCTGGAAGAAGTGAAAACTTCCCTCAGCAGCAAAGGTCTCACCTTTCCTGAGCTGGAACAGCCAGAGTGCCTGTAAAAGCTACACTTCATAGTAGACATGACAGCGCACCTGAACACGCTGACCACAGCTCTTCAGGGGAAAGGACGCACAGCCCTGAACATGTTGGAGGATGTTTTGGCATTCCAGCGCAAGTTGACAGTGCTTGCCAGAGATTTACAGAAAGGCACATTGTCTCACTTCCCCAATTTGAGAGAGTTCAAACAAGCTCACGACATGATAAATTTGGAGTATTTACATTCTGCAATCATCGCAATGCAAACATCATTTGGGAAACGCTTCTGTGAGGTCAGAGAAGTAAAAAACACATTATCCTTCCCGGTCACTCCCCTAAGCATCGATCCATCCCTACTGAATACGACTGCATTGGCAGGTGTGAGTCAACCTGATCTTGAGATGGAACTGGCTGACATAGCAAACAAAAACATATGGGAATCCAAGTTTAGACGCTTGACAGCAAACCTTGAAGATGTTGCCCGTCAGAAGGCCATTCTTGCTCAGAATCACAAAGTGGAGTGATATTGAAAACCTCCTCCAAATGGACAAACTTGTGTTCGAAACATGGAATGCTATCCCCGACATTTATGTAAACATTAAAAAGTTTGGAGTCCTGTCGATCTTTGGATCCACATATGTATGTGTGCAGGTGTTCTCCAACATGAACTTTATTAAAAACAAACATCGCGCACGCCTCACAGATGACAGCTTGCGATCCTGTGTAAAGATGAAGGTGACGTCATACAGCCCTGATGTGCAGACGCTGTGCGCTGAGGTCCAGGATAACCAAGTATGATAAATATTTTAATTGCCTATTATTTTACGTATATTCATATTTTTTCATTGTTCAGTGAAATAGTCCTTTTATTTTTCAGGTTGACAGCTGGCTGACGTTATTTTTGGTTTGCTGCTGGTGGACAAATTAAGTTTGGCGTTTTTCATAAATACAAGTAGGACTCAAATAGACATTGATTTTTTTACTTAAAAGTAACCTTCAACCCAACGTCTTTTTTTCGGAGTTCAAAATGCTTTTGTTGCATGCAGAAATGTAATTTTGCTTTCTCTGCAGGATTTCATCGATTTCATAAATGCAACACATTATAGTTTGTTTATACATAGCATAAAGGCAAAAAAACCAGTGTATGCAGTGTTATTTCAATTAAATGTCAAACGGATTTTGTGGCTCCCAGTGTTTTCTTTTCTGTGGGAAACAGGTCCAAATGGCTCTTTCAGTGGTAAAGGTTGCCGACCCCTGCACTAGGAGAAATTACAATTGCCATGGAAGCGTAGCAGTTAGCACAATGCTATGACAGCTCGGGTCATTGGAATTCAGAGTTCAATCTCTGAACATCTGTAAAGTGCCTCTGTACATCCTCCCCCTGGAATGCATGGGTTTTCTCTGGGCACTCTGATTCCCCCAAAGAGTCCAAAACTGTACTGCTGGATCAACTGGTCATTGTAAATTGTCCTGCAATTAGATTAGGGTTAAATGAAGATTTTCAGGGGTTGCTGTGCAGTTTGGCTCAATGGACCAGAAGCACCTATTCTGCACTGTATCTCTAAATAGAATAAATGTAAATGAAAAATCAATCTACTAAGTGGAACATCTTTGGGAGAAGCGAAGAAAGCATGAGAGCGGCTTTCTTTCACTGAGAGTTTGATGAGTCTTGGTATGTCACCAGAGACTTTTCCGAATTTCTCCAGATGTACCATGGAGAGCATTCCAAGTGGTTGCATCACCGTCTATTATGGACAGCACAGCACAGGATTGGAAAATCTCAGCCAGCTCCATCATGGGAATAGCCTCTTCAGCAGCGAGAACATCTTCAAAAGGCGATGCCTCAAAAAGTTGCCATCTGTCATTAAGGACCCCAGTCATCCAGGACATGCCCAGTTTTCATTGCTACCATGAAGGAGGAAGTACAGAAGCCTGAAACCACACACTTCTTCAACCATTATTGACCATTATGACCATTGTTGACCATTCTTGACCATTATTCAGCAATAGCTTCTTCCCTTCCCCCATCAGATCTCTGAATGCAAAATGAACCTATCTTGCTACTTTTTCTTTTTTCTCTCCCTTTGCTCTACTTACTAAATTGAATTTTTAATATGTATCTTTTTTGTTGTAATTTTTAGTTTTTATTATGTATGGCATTGTACTGCTGCTGCAAACAACACACTGTATGACACATGCCAGTGATATTAAACTTGATTCTGATTCACGATAACGCTCCAAACACAAGAGGGGAAATTGGCTTTTGATCAGCATTTAGTGTAAAGTCAACCTGGAGTAGGAATATGCATTGATGCCCAGAATAAAGAAGAGTGAGCTTCCTTCGAGCATTTGCTTTCAATCCATGAGAGATTTTGTATATACTGTACAGTTTGCATAACATGAACCAAGAGAAAATCTGCAGGTGTTGAAAATCCAAGGACACACACAGAATGCTGGAGGGACTCAGCAGGGCAAGCAGGATTGATGGAGAAGAGTAAACAATCGATGTTTCGAGCCGAGACCCTTCACCAGTCCTGATGGAAGGGTCTTGGCTCAAAGTGTTGACTGCTTACTCTTTTCCGTAGATGATGCCCGGCCTGCTGAGTTCCTCCAACATTTTGTGTGTGTGTTGCTTGGATCACATGAGGTTCCTTTTAATGCACATTCTACAGGAATTGCTCAGAATAATCATGCTTTCTCCTATGGCAACAAAGAAAGACCAGAGACTCTTAATATTTGTGCTTCACTTTTTAAGTTCACATCATGACAGTTTGAACTCAAAACCATTTTCACAGACACTGATAAGTGATTTCCTATCATTTCTAAGTTAATTGTCAACAACCCAGTATTTTGGTTCTGCTGGGCTTCAGGTAGCTGAGTTGGTTAGACCATAAGACATAGGAGAAAAATTAAGCCACTTGGCCTATCGAGTCTGCTCCACCATTTCATCATGACCTCTAATTTATTATCCCTCTCAACCCTATTCTTCTGCCAACTCCCCATAACCTTTGATGCCCTGACTAACTTATCAACCTCCATTTTAAATATACTCAGTGACTTGACCTCCGCACAGCCATCCATGAATTCCACAGACTCACCGTCTTCTGGCCAAAGAAGTTTCTTCTCAGCTCTATTCTAAATGGCTGTACTTCTATTCTGAGGCTGTGCCTTCTGGAACTTGACTCACCCACTTCAAGGAGCCATCCTCTCTATATCCACTATATAGAGGCCTTTCAATACTCAAAAGGTTTCAATGAGATCCTCCTTCAATCTTCTAAACTCCAGCAAGTACAATCTCAGAGCCAACAAATTCTCCTCATACTCAGAATTATCCCCCTGAACCTCCTCTGGACCCTTTTCAATGCCAGCACATCTCTTCTTAGATATGGAGCTCAAAAAAATGCTCACAATACGACATGCAGTCTGACCATTATCTTATAATACCTCAGGTCTTTCTTTGTTGTCATAGGAAAAAGCACGATTGCTCAGTGCAATACCTATAGAATGTACATTATAATCACATCCTTGCTCTTACGTTATAGTTATCTCAAAATGAATGCTAACATTGCATTTGCCTTTCTTACCGCTGACTGCAGCTGCAAGTGGACCTTTAGAGAATCCAGCACAGGGACTCCCTAGTTCACTAGCACTTCTGAGTTTTGAATTTTCTTCCTGAAAACATTATTCTTGAGTTCTGAAATTAAATGGGTGAGGCTCAAGCTGTTAAGGAGTTGGGTGGTAATTCATCTGTCCACCATTCTATTGTGAATCATTTGCCAACTTGTCTACTTTTCAGAACAAGTGAATGAGTGTGGATAAACAAAGGGACCTTGGGGTTCAAATCCATACATCCCTGAAGGTCGCTGCACAGGTTGATAGGGTAGTTAAGAAGGCCTATGGGATGCTAGGCTTCATTAACAGGGGGATTGAGTTCAAAGAGTAGAGAGGTCTACAAATCTCTGGTGAGACCATACTTAGAGTATTGTGTTCAGTTATGGTCACCTCATTATAGGAAGGATGTGGAAGCTATGGAGAGGGTGCAGAGGAGATTTACCAGGATGTTGCCTGGATTGGAGAACAAGTCATATGAAGCTAGGTTAGCAGAGCTGGGACTTTTCTCTTTGGAGCGTAGAAGAATGAGAGGGGACTTGATAGAGGTCTACAAGATTATGAGAGGCATAGATAGGGTGGATAGTCAGTACCTGTTTCCCAGGGCACCAATAGCAAAGGGCATATGTACAAAATTAAGGGAGGGAAGTTTAGGGGAGACATCAGGGGTAAGTTTTTTTACACAGAGGGTTGTGAGTGCCTGGAATGACTTGCCAGGGATGGTGGTGGAGACTAAAACATTGGGGGTATTTAAGAGCCTCTTGGACAGGCACATAGATGAAAGAAACATGGAAGGTTATGGGGTAGTGTGGGTTTAGTACTTTTTTTAATGATTATATGGTTCAGCACAACATGGAGGGCTGAAGGGCCTGTACTGTGCTGTAGTGTTCTATGGTTTTCTATGTATATTTAAACCCATCCCAGTTTCATAGAGTTGATGCAATGCTTCACCACTGATGCAGAAACATAGAAAAGTTACTGAGGATACCATTCAGTTCAAACCAAACACACACAGGACCAGTAGATCGACATTTGAGTGATTTCCAGCACTGAATATGCTCATATGAAGTAGAGGCTGAAGTGGTGACATTCCAGCTGGTTTTTGGTTTCCAGATTAAGAAGGGACAGATATGAGGCGAGGAGGAGAGGAGGGACAGATTTGGGGAGAGGAGAGGAGGAGAGGGGGACTGATTTGGGAGGAAGAGGAGAGAAGGACAGATTTGAGGAGGGTAGAGAGAGGACAGATTTCAGGAGAGATGGAGAGAGGTTCAGATTTGGGGGGAGGAAGAGAGGAGGGACAGATCTGGGGGGAGGAGGAGAGAGGGACAGATATGGCGAAGGGAAGAGAAGGGACGGATTTGAAGAGAGGAGGACAGATTTGGGGAAGGAGGAGAGAGGGGACAGATTGGGGGGAGGAGGAGAGGAGGAGAGAGGGGACAGATTGGGGGGAGGAGGAGAGAGGGACAGATTTGGGGAGAGGAGGAGAGTGGGACAGATTTGGGGGGAGGAGGAGAGAGGGACAGATTTGAGGAGAGGGGGAGAGAGGGTACAGATTTGGGGGGTAGGAAGAGAGAGGGACAGATTTGGGGGGAGGAGGAGAGAGGGACAGATTTGAGGAGAAGAGGAGAGTGGGACAGATTTGGGGGGAGGAGGAGAGAGGGACAGATTTGAGGAGAGGGGGAGAGAGAGGACAGATTTGGGGGGTAGGAGGAGAGAGAGACAGATTTGAGGAGAGGAGGAGAGGAGAAGAGAAGGTAGGGGGATTAAAAATTTGAGTTGTAATGATCTACATGTTGAAATGCCTACATTGCCAATAATCAAGCAAATGAATTCCACATGAATCACTCTGATTTACCCATTATTTTTCAGAACATTAAAGGTTATTCTGGAGGCTAACAAAAGCTGAAAGTGATGAAATGTGTCGCAGTTCATTTCTTGCCTCCCTGAATCACAACCAGTTTTGCATATCCAATGCACAACTTTAGTGCTAAGCCTGTTTATGAGTTACAACACCAACTCAGTTTTATTACTTTGCCACAAGCAAAATGTAGTACTTAATTTGTAATGGAGCTTGGGTTTAGATGTAGCAGAGTGTATTTTGCACCTTGGAATTGATGATCTTTATGATTGCACTTGGATGAAAAATTATTAAAGAGGCTTCCACAGTGATGAATTAGAACAAAATTACTATCTAATATTCAAGAAACAATTGAGAAAAACACTAGACCACCTGATCAGAAAGCAATTCTAGTGTCCAATGCTGCTAACCAAGAGTGCCTTCTGAGGAAATATGCCACATCTCATTTACTGTCCATTAAATTTAATGGTCTGTTAATCACAACTGTGCACTTCTTACAATGGAGACTCTGATGGATTTGCTGCTGTGGCTTTGGGATGATATCCCTCAATATTAAACAAAGTGACATTTCCCTTTGCTTTGTGCAGTGAATTGGTGCAGGAAGCACTAAAATGAGTCAAAAGTGATGTTGCTTAATACTTTCACATTGCTGCTGAAGTTTTTACCCTAACATCATATACACCCAGTAAGAATTTTAAAAACGTAAATTCTATTTCCTATTTATCTGACAGCAATTAATGTCAGCTAGTTGAAAATGTTTTAAGACCATAAGATATAGGGGCAGAATTATACCATTTGGTCCATCGTCTCTGCTCCATGAATTCATCTTGGCTGATCAGCCCCAATCTCTTGCCTTCTCCACATTAACCCTTCATGCCCTGATTAATCAAGAATCTATCAAAGTCTGCATCAGATAGGCCCAATGGCTTGGCTT
This sequence comes from Hypanus sabinus, assembly GCF_030144855.1. Lineage (NCBI taxonomy): Eukaryota > Metazoa > Chordata > Chondrichthyes > Myliobatiformes > Dasyatidae > Hypanus > Hypanus sabinus. Next base: position 88,601,210 of record NC_082708.1, on the reverse strand, counting down.
CATCAACCACCCATGTCAACAAGTTCTACAGATTCATCACTCTCTGGCAAGAGAAATTTCTCCTTGTCTCCATTCTAACAGACATCCATCTAATCTGAGGCTGTGTCCCCTGATCTTAGACTCCACGACCATTGGAAACATCCTCTGCACATCCACTCTGTCAAGGCTTTCAACATTCAATATGTTTCAATGAGATTCCTCTCTTCATTCTTCTGAATTCCAGTGAGTGCATTCCCAGAACCATCAAACACTCCTCATATGATAAGATTTTTAATCCCGGAATCATTTTTGTGAACCTTGCTTCAACCCCTTCCAATGAAGCCTCACCAGTGCCTTATACAGCCTCAAAATTACATTGTTGCCTTTATATTCCAGTTCTCTCTAAATGCATGTTAACATTGCATATGCCTTCCTTGCCACCGACCCAGCTTCAGGAAATCCTGCACAAGGACTCCCAAGAGCCTTTGCACCTTAGATTTTTGAATTTTCTCTCCATTTAGAAAATAGTTTACATTTCCATTTCTTCTTCAAAAGTGCATCACCATGCACATGCAGCCACTGTGTTCCATCCACCACTTCTTTGTCCAGTCGCCCAATCTATCTATGTCCTTCTGTAGCCTTTCTGATTCCTCAACACTACCTGGACCTCTACTTACCTTTGTATCGGCTACAAATTTGGTCACAAAACCCACAATTCCATCATCCAAATCCTTGACATATAATGTAAAAAGAATTGGTTCTAACACAGACTCCTCTAGAAATTGACTAGTGCTGTCAGCCAACCAGAAAAGGCTTCCTTTATTCCCATTCTTAGCCTCCTGACAATCAGCGAACACTTTGTCCATGCTAGTATCTTTCCTGTAATACCATGGGCTCTTCATCAGAGTAAAGTAGATGCATCAGAAGCGTTCCCACAGAGATCTGGCAAAGAGCTTTAAAAATCCAGACTCTATAAAAAAGAGGTACTGCCTAGCAGAGCGGTCAAGTAGTCGTCCTCAGAGTAGTCTGAGTCAAAGAGTAAGGCTTTGGCTCAACAAAGCTTTGGTGAGAACAGGCAAAGGCAAAGTAACATGAAGGAACTAGCTCAGAAGGGTATAAGGAACTAACGAGGATGGCAGTAGACAAACTGTGTTAGGGAACTGGAGCTGGAGCTGGATGAATTTCAGATCATTCAGGAGGCACAGGCAGAAATAGACAGGAGTTTCAGGGAGATAGTCATCCCTAGGAGTCAGGAGACAGGTAGTTGGATGACTGTCAGAAGAGGGAAGGGGAATAGACAGGAAGAGCAGAGCATCCCTGTGGCTGTTCCCATCAACAATAAGTATACCATTTTGGATACTGTTGGTGGGGATGACCTACCAGGGACAAGTTGCAGTGATTGCATCTCTGGCACCAAGACTGGACCCTCAGCTCAGAAGGGGAGGGAAAAGAGGAGAGCAGTAGTGATAGGGGATTCGATAGTTAGTGGGACAGATAGGAGGTTCTGTGGAAGAGATTGAGAATCCCGGATGGTCTGTTGCCTCCCTGGTGCCACGGTCCGCGATATCTCGGATCCAGTTCTCAGTATTCTCAAGAGGGAGGGTGAGCAGTCGGATGTCGTGGTTCATGTAGGGACCAATGACGTGGGTAGGAAGAATGAGGAGGTACTGAAAGGTGAGTTTAGGGAGCTAGGTGCCAAGTTAAAGGACAGGACCTCCAGGATAGCAATCTCAGGATTGCTACTGGTGCCACGTGCAGATGGGCTTAGAAATAGTAAAATAGAGCAGATCAACATGTGGCTGAAGACATGGTGCGGGAGGGAGGGCTTCAGATTTATAGATAATTGGGCAGTTTTCCAGGGAAGGTGGGACCTGTTGCGGCGGGATGGTTTACATCTGAACTGGAGGGGGACAAATATTCTTGCAGGTAGGTTTGCTAGAGAGGCTCCAGTGGATTTAAACTAGATATGAGGGGGGATGGGAACCAGAGTGTAGGAACAGATGCATGGGAGAAGGAAGAAAAAAAGACAGTAAAGTTCTTTGTACTGTGAGAGATAAACAGAGAGGAAGAGGTGGAGAATTTCTTAACTGCATTTATTTTAATACTAGGAGCATTGTAAGAAAGGTGGATGAGCTTAAGAGCATGGATTGATACCTGGAAATATGATGTTGTAGCTATTAGTGAAACATGGTTGCAGGAAGGGTGTGCTTGGCAACTAAATATTCCTGGATTTCGTTGCTTCAGCTGTGATAGAATTGGAGGGACAAGAGGGGGAGGTGTTGCATTGTTTGTCAGGGAAAATATTACAGCAGTGCCCTGGCAGGATAGATTAGAGGGCTTGTCTAGGGAGACTATTTGGGTGGAATTGAGGAATGGGAAAGGTGTAGTAACACTTATAGGAGTATATTATGGACCACCTAATGGGGAGCGAGAATTGGAGGAGCAAATTTGCAAGGAGATAGCAGATATTTGTAGTAAGCACAGGGTTGATATTGTGGGAGATTTAAATTTTCCACACATAGACTGGGAAGCCCATACTGTAAAAGGAATGGATGGTTTGGAGTTTGGAAAAATGTGTACAGGATAGTTTTTTGCTGCAATACATAGAGGAACCAACTAGAGAAGGGGCAGTGTTGGATCTCCTGTTAGGGAATGAGAAAGGTCAGGTGACAGAGGTATGTATTGGGAGCACTTCGGGTCCAATGATCACAATACCATTAGTTTCAATATAATTATGGAGAAAGATAGGTCTGGACCCAGGGTTGATATTTTTGATTGGAGAAAGGCCAACTTTGAGGAGATGCGAAAGGATTTAGAAGGAGTGGATTGGGACAATTTGATTTATGGGAAGGATGTAATAGAGAAATAGAGGTCATTTAAGGGTGAAATTATGAGGGTACAGAATCTTTATGTTCCTGTTAGGTTGAAAGGAAAGGTTAAACGTTTGAGAGAGCCATGGTTTTCAAGGGATATTGGAAACTTGGTTAGGAAAAAGAGAAAGATCTACAATAAATATAGTCAGCATGGAGTAAATGAGGTGCTCGAGGAATATAAAGAATGTAAGAAGAATCTTAAGAAAGAAATTAGAAAAGCTAAAAGATATGAGGTTGCTTTGGCAAGTAAGGTGTAAGTAAATCCGAAGGGTTTCTAGAGTTATATTAATAGCAAAAGGATAGTGAGGGATAAAATTGGTCCCTTAGAGAATCAGAGTGGACAGCTATGTGTGGAGCTGAAAGAGATGGGGGAGATTTTGAACAATTTATTTTCTTCGGTATTCACTAAGGTGAAGGATATTGAATTGTGTAAGGTAAGGGAAACAAGTAGGGAAGTTATGGAAACTATGAAGATTAAAGATGAGGAAGTACTGGTGCTTTTAAGGAATATAAAAGTGGATAAATCTCCAGATCCTGACAGGATATTCCCTAGTACCTTGAGGGAGGTTAGTGTAGAAACAGCAGGGGCTCTGACAGAAATATTTCAAATGTCATTAGAAATGGGGATGGCGCCAGAGGACTGGCATATTGCTCATGTGGTTCCACTGTTTAAAAAGGGTTCTAAGAGTAAACCTAGCAATTATAGGCTTGTCAGTTTGACGTCAGTGATGGGTAAATTAATGGAAAGTATTCTTAGTGATGGTATATATAATTACTGGATAGACAGGGTCTGATTAGAAACATGGATTAGTCAACATGGATTTGTGCATGGAAGGTCATGTTTGACAAAACTTGTTGAATGTTTTGAAGAGGTTACGAGGAAAGCTGACGAGGGTAAAGTAGTAGATGTTGTCTATATGGACTTTAAGGCTTTTGACAAAGTTCCGCATGGAAGGTTAGTTAGGAAGGTTTAATCGTTAGCTATTAATATTGAAGTAGTAAAATGGGTTCAACAGTGGCTGGATGGGAGATGTCAGAGAGTAATGGTGGATAACTGTTTGTCAGGTTGGATGCCAGTGACTAGTGGTGTGCCTCAGGAATCTGTACTGGGTCCAATATTGTTTGTCATATACATTAATGATCTGGATGATGGGGTGGTAAATTGTATTAGTAAGTATGCAGATGATACTAAGGTAGGTGGCGTTGTGGATGATGAAGTAGGTTTTCAAAGCTTGCAGAGAGATTTAGACCACTTAGAAGAGTGGGCTGAATGATGACAGATGGAGTTTAATGCTGATAAGTGTGAGGTGCTACATTTTGGTAAGAATAATCCAAATAGGACATACATGGTAAATGGTAGGGCATTGAAGAATGCAGTAGAACAGAGTGATTTAGGAATAATGGTGCATAGTTCCCTGAAGGTGGAATCTCATGTGGATAGGGTGGTGAAGAAAGCTTTTGGTATGTTGGCCTTTATAAATCAGAGCATTGAGTATAAGAGTTGGGATGTAATGTTAAAATTGTACCAGGCATTGGTTAGGCCGAATTTGGAGTACTGTGTACAGTTCTGGTCACCGAATTATAGGAAAGATGTCAACAAAATAGAGAGAGTACAGAGAAGATTTACTAGAATGTTACCTGGGTTTCAGTACCTTAGTTACAGGGAAAGATTGAACAAGTTAAGTCTTTATTCTTTGGAGTATAGAAAATTGAGGGGGGACTTGATAGAGGTATTTAAAATTATCAGGGAGATAGATAGAGTTGACGTGGATAGGTTTCTTCTATTGAGAGTAGGGGAGAATCAAACAAGAGGACATGAGTTGAGAGTTAGGGAGCAAAAGTTTAAGGGTAACATGAGGGGGAATTTCTTTACTCAGAGAGTGGTAGCTGTGTGGAACAAGCTTCCAGTAGAAGTGGTTGAGGCAGGTTCGGTATTGTCATTTAAAGTAAAATTGGTTAGGTATATAGACAGGAAAGGAATGGAGGGTTATGGGCTGAGTGCAGGTCAGTGGGATTAGGTGAGAGTAAGCGTTCGGCATGGACTAGAAGGGCCGAGATGGCCTGTTTCTGTGTTGTAGTTGTTATATGGTTATATGGTTAATACGGGACTCTATAGTCAGGGGGACAGATTCTGTGGATGTCAAAAGGAAACACAGATGGTAGTTTTCCTCCCAGGTGCCAGGGTCTGCGATGTTTCTGAATGCATCACAATATCCTGAACAAGGGAGGATGAGAAGCCAGAATCGTGGAACATATTGGTTCTAAGTGACATAGGAAGAAAAAGGGTGTAGATCCTGAAAGCAGAATCCAGTGATTTAGCAAGGTAGCTGAGAAGCAGGACATCAAGGGCAGTAATCTTGGGATCACTGCCTGTGCCATTCAACAGTGAGGATAGGAATAGAATGAAGTGGCAGATAAATACGTGGCAGAAGAATTGGATCAGGGGCCAGGGATTCAGATTTCTGGTTAATTGGGAGCTCTTCTGGGGCAGGTGGCATCTGCACAAAAGGGATGAGTTGCACTTGAATCTGAGGATGACCAATATTTTTGCGGGCAGGTTTACTAGAATGGTTGGGAGTAGTTTAAACTAATATGGTAGGGGAATGGGAACCAGTAGGATAGAGCTAAGGACTTAACAGCTGATTTACAAGTAGATGATGGATGTTAAGTGAATGTAAGGAATGACAAGCTAATGATTGGGTACAAATGCAGACACAGCAAAGAATAAAATTGTACCACAGAGGCAAAATTCAAAAGAGCAAAGAATGCAGGATTGAGAGTGCTGTATTTATATGTGTGTAGCATTTGGTATAAGGTGGATGAACTCCTGGTGCATTTAAGAGATTGGTCGATATGATGTGAAAGAAGGCCATAGTTGGGAGCTTAACATCAAAGGATATACTTTGTATCGAAAAGACAGGCAAGGAAGAATAGGCAGTGGTGTGGCTCTGTTGGTATGAGATGGTATTACATCTTTAGAAAGCAGTGACATTGGGTCAGAGAATGTTGAATCTTTGTGGGTGGAGTTAAGGCTAAGGGTAAGAAAAACCATTATGGAAATCATGTATAGACCTTCAAGTAGTCATCAAGATGTGGGGTTGAAATTGCAAAGGGAGCTAGAAAGGGCATATAATAAGGGTAATGACACAATTTTAATGGCGGACTTCAATATGTAAGGGGATTGCGGAAATCAGGTTGGTGTTGGATCACAGTAGAGCAAATTTGTTGAATGCCTACAAGATGGTTTTTCAGAGCAGATTGTGCTTGAGCCTACTTGGGCAAGGCTGTCTGAGATTGGGTGTGGTGTTATAACCCAGATCATATTAGGGAGCTTAATGTAAAGGAACCCTTAAGAGGCAGTGATCATAATATGATTGAAATCATACTGCAATTTGAGAGAGAAAAATATCAGTCATGTGTATCAGTATTGCAATGGAATTAAGGAAATTACAGAGGAATGAGAGAAGAGCTTGCCTAGGTGGATTGGAGGAGGATACTGGTGGGGATGATGAAAGAACAGAAGTGGCTGAAGTTTTTGGGAATAGTTCACCAGGCGCAAGTTAGATATGTCCCACGGAAGTAGTAGTCTTCATATGGCAGGAGTAGGCAACCATGGCTGACAAGAGAAGTTAAGGACTGCATAAAAACTAAGGAAAGGGCATATAAGGTAGCAGAAGTGAGTGGGAAGTTGAATGATTGGGAAGCTTTTAAAATCAAACAACAAGCAACTATAAGAAGGGAAAAGATGAAATATGAAGGCAAACTATTCAATGATATAAAGCAGATACCAAAAGATTTTTCAGAGTAAAAGGGAGGTGAGAGTTGATATTGGACCAATGGAAACTGATGCTGGTGAGGTAGTAATGGAGGACAAAGAAATGGCAGATGAACATAATGGGTACATTGCATCTGGCTTCACTGTGGAAGACACTAGCAGTGTGCCAGAGGTCTGAGAGTGTCAAGGAGCAGGAGTGAGTGCCATTGCTATTATAAAGGCAAACTCAAAGTTCTTAAGATGCATAAGTCACCTAGACTAGATCGACTACATCCCAGAATCCTGAGAGAGGTTGCTGAAGAGATAATGGTTGTGTTGGTCATGAACTTTCAAGAATTACTTGATTCTGGCATTGTCCTTGAGGACTGGAAGATTGCAAATGTCACTCCACTCTTTAAGAAGGAAGAAAGACAAAAGAAAGGAAAGTATAGGCCAGTTAGCCTATCCTCAGTTGTTGGGAAATTGTTAGAGTCCATTATTAAGGATAAGGTTTTGGTGTACTTGGAGACTAAAGATAAAATAAGTCCGAGTCAGCATGGTTTCTGTGAAGGGAAATCTTTCCTGACAAATCTGTTGGAGTTCTTTAATGAAGAAAAAGATTGGTGGACAAAGGAGAGGCAGTGGATGTCATTTACTTAGATTTTCAGAAAGCATTTGATAAGGGACCACTTATGAGGCTGCTTAACAAGATAAAATCCAATGGCATTACTGGAAATATACTGGCATGGATAGCAGAATGACTGACAGGCATGAGGCAGTGAGTGGGAATATATGGGGCCTTTTCTGGTTGACTGCCAGTGACTAGTGGTGTTCCTCAGGGATCAGTATTGGGACCACTGATTGTCAATGATTTGGATAATGGAATTGATAGCTTTGTGGCAAAGTTTGTGGATGATCTGAAGATAGGTGAAGTGATAGGAAGTGCTGAGGAAGCAATGCAAGTTCAGCAGGACTTTGAAAAACTGGGAAGAATGGGCAAATAAAGTGGCAGGTGGACTACAGCATTGGGAAATGCATGATAAAGCACTTTGGTAAAAGGAACAATAGTGAGGACTATTATCTAAATGAGGAGAAGGTGCAAACACTAGTCAGGCTGCACTTGAATATTGTCAACAGTTTTAGGCCCTATATCTCTGAAAGGATGTATTGTTATTGGAGAGAGTCCAGAGGAGATTCACAAGGATGATTCCAGGAATAAAGGAATTAACATATGAGTAGAGTTTGGTAGCTTTGTGCCTGTTCTCACTGGAATTTAGCAAAATGCATGGGGATATTATTGAAACCCACCAAATGTTGAAAGGACTAGATAGGGTGTATGTGGAGAGGATGTTTTCAATGGTGGCAGTATCCAGATCTAGAAAGTACAGCCTCAAACTGAGGGGTGACCATTTGATAACAGAAATAATGAAGAGTTATTTTAGCCAGAGAGTAGTGAATCTGTGGAATGCTTTGACACAGACTGTGATGGAGGCCAAGTCCATGGGTATAGTTAAGGCAGAAATAGTTTCCTGATTGGTCAGAGTATCAAGGGATATGGTGAGAAGGCAGGGGTATGTTGTTGAGTGAGATCTGAGATCCACTATGGTGATATTGCAGAGCAGACTCAGTATGTTGAATGGCCTAATTGTACTCCTGTCTTATGGTCTTATGATCTTTACCAAAGGATTTCATCTTGTTAACCAGCCACACGTGTGGCACCTTGTAAAAAGTCTTCTGAAATTCCAAGTGCACAATATCCGTCAATTTTCTTTTGTCTATCCTGCTAGTTATTTCTTCAAAGAATTCCAACAGATCTGTCAGGCAAGATTTTCCCTGAAGGAAACCATGTTGACTTCGGCCTATTTTATCATTTGCCTCTAAATACCTCAAATCCATGTCCTTAGCAATCAACTCCAACATATTCCCAACTACTGAGGTCAGACTAATGGGCCTATAAATTCCTTTCTTCTGCCTCCCTCCCTTCTTGAAAAGTGCAGTGACATTTCAAGTTTCCAATCCTCCCAAACCATGCCAAAATCAATTGATTCTTGAAAGATCATTACTAATGCCTCCACAATCTGTTCAGCCACCTATTTCAGAAACCTAGGGTGTAGACCATTTGGTCCAGGTGATTTGTCTTTTCAGTTTCCCAAGCACTTTCTCCCTAGTAGCAGCAATTTCACTCACTTCTGCTACCTGACACTCTCGAACCTTTAACCGACTGCTAGTGTCTTCCATAGTGAAAACTGATTAAAAAAAATACTTCTTCAGTTCATCTCCATTTCCTTATCCCCCATTCCTACCTCTCCAGGATCATTTTCCAGAGGTCTGATATCTATTCTCACCACTCTGTAACTCATTATATGTGATCAGAGATCTTGACAAAGATGATTTAGACCCAGGTACTGGAGTATCCAAGGCTGGAATTGAGCCATGGTATAAAATTTGAACAAGAACTGAGGAAAAACTGAACACTAGATGATATCTCTACTTTGGCTTACAATTGAGCATCAAACCTCAGTTCAGGGACTCTTTAAATACTTAATTCTTAGCACCAAAACATGATTACCAATTAGCAGGATGGTCCTGAAGAGGCTACACCAGCTATCCATATTTTGGAGAATTAGTGTGTCTAAAGGTGAGAAGATGCCGTGTTTGGGTGTATGTTCTAACATTTTATACCCGAAGAAATTTTTGGTATCTTCTTCAATATTATTGAATAGCTTAATTTTGTATTCCATCTTTTCCCTCTCAAGACAGGATGACGGCAGCAGTTGTGTCATCCTAACTTGAGAGCACTACCTCTTCTTAGAAATGTATCTATCTTGTGCTTTCCGAATTGCTTCCAGAAACTCCAGCCATTTCTTTTCATTCCTGGTATTTATTTATTAAATTTAATTTCTACTGTCATCTCTGCTATCACAAATTTATTAATCTAAATAAGAAGCTGCATTTAGCTAATAGTTCCATTTATTTTTAGTATTTAGTACTTAGCTGAGTATGAATTCATTTAACTACCTGTTATGAACTATTGCAAATTTAATAGTAATTTGAAGCTATTGTAATAATTATTGCCATAAATAATTAACATAATAACCATTTGTTATCCTTCAGCAAATCCATAAATATCAAACTATAATGATCCAATTATCTTCTTCATACATGTTTGATAGCATCATGTTTTATGTATTGTGATAACTGTAGCAATGAAAAATACGAAACAAGTAATATTTATATTATCATCCACCATGCCAAAAATTCCTAATTGTATTATAAAGTCTGTGGAGGTTATGTGAAAAATAGAGATTAAAAGGAAATTTTTGGAAATGCACTGAATTTCTCACTCAGATGTGGCAAATTTTTCCAAAATTTGAATATCATATCACCAATGGATAAATCTCAGTTGTCCATGAGCAAATTGCTGTTTTCCATTGGAGGTACCAGTGAATGCAGATACTGGAAATCTGGAGCAGTAAACAAAGGGGATGGAGAAACTCATCTATGGAGGGACAGTCAAATTGTGGATTAAGAGTCTTCATTGAGGCTGGAAAGAGAAGAGATATCCAGAATAAAAAGTGGGGCAATGGGAAGGGGTGGAGCAATATCTATTGGTGTGATTGCATGGAATAAAGTTACATACAAATTGCTGGAGGAACTTAGCAGGCCAGGTAGCCCAGATGTTTCGGGCTGAAACACTTCAGCAGGACTGGAGAAAAAACAGCTGAGGAGTATATTTATAAGTTGGGGGGGGGGAGAGAGAGAAATGCCAGGTGATAGATGAAACTTTGAGGGGGAGGGATGAAATAAAGAGCTAGGAAGTTGATTGGTGAAAGAGGAAAGAGACAGAAGACTGTGGAAGAAAGAAGAAAATGAGGGGGCTGGTGGAGCACTAGAGGGAGGTGATGGGCAGAGAAGGGGAATACATGATAGAGGGACAAGGGGATGGAAAATAGTGAAGGGGGGGTGGAGGCATTGCTGGAAGTTTGAAAAATCAATTCTCATGCCATCAGGTTAGAGGCTACCCAAACAGAATACAAGGTGTTGTTCCTCCAACCTAAGTGTGGCCTTATCACAACAGTGGAGAAGACCATGGATGGACATATCGGAATGGGAATGGGAAGTGGAACTAAAATGGGGGGCCACTGGGAGATCCTACCGGTTCTGGTGGACGGAGCATAGGTGTTCGACGAAGCGGTCTTCCTTTCTATGTCAGGTCTCACCAGGTCACTCTGGGAGCACCAATCACAATATATGATCCCAACAGACTCACAGGTGAAGTGTTGCCTCACCTGGAAGGACTGTTTGGGGCTGTGAATGGTTGTGAGGGAGGAAGTGTAGGTGCAGGTGTAGCATTTGTTTCATTTTCAAGGATAAGTGCCAGGAGGGAGATCAGTGGGGAGCAATGAATGGACAAGGGAGCAATCCATGTGGAAAGCAAAAACTGGGGGGGGGGGCGGTGGGAAAGACGTGTTTGGTGGTGGGATCCAGTTGGAGGTGGCGGAAGATTCAGTGAATTATGTATTGGACGCAGAGGCTGGTGGGATGGTAGGTGAGGACAAGAGAAACCCTAGGTAGGGTGCCGGGAGGATGGGATAAGAGCAGACATTCTTGAAATGGAAGAGATGTGGTGGAGGGCAGTGTTGATGGTGGAGGAAGGGAAGCCCTTTTCATCTCACTCATTCTAGAATCATCCTGGGAAAACAGAGGAATTGAGAAAAGGGGATGGTGAATTTACAAGTAGCAGGGTGGGACGAGGTATAGTCCAGGTAGCTGTGAGCGTCTGTTGGTTTATAATAAACCTCGGTGAATAAGCTGTCTCCAGAGACAGAGACAGTGAGGTCGAGAAAGGGGAGTGAAGAGTCAGAAATCGACTAGGTGAATTTAAGGGCTGGGTGGAAGTTGGAGGCAAAGTGGATCAATTTGGCAAGTTCAGCATGGAAGCAGCACCAATACAGTCATCGATGTAGTGTAGGAAAAATGTGCGATGGTCACCAGTGTAGGCTTGGAACATAGTTTGTTCCACAAACAGGCAGGCATAGCTGGGAACCATGCAAGTGCCCATGGCAACCCCTTTTGTTTGAAGGAAGTGGGAGGACCCAGAGGATAAATTATTTAGAGTGAGGACAAGTTCTGCTAGGTGGAGCGGCACTAGTTAGGTTTGGTGTCCATAAAGAAACAGAGAGCTTTGAGGCCTTCCTGGTGGGGGATGGAGGTGTATGGTGACTGGACATCCATAGTAAAAATAAGATGATGGGAGCCAGGGAATCTGAAATCCTTGAAAAGATCCAGAGCGTGTGAGGTGTCACTAATGTAGGTGGGGAGGGTCTGAACCAGGGGGGTAAAACAGAGTCGAGGTATGAAGATATGAGTTCAGTGGGTCAGGAATAAGCTGAAACACACACAAAATGCTGGTGGAATGCCCCAGGCCAGGCAGCATCTATAGGAAGAAGCACTGTCGACATTTTGGGCCGAGACCCTTCATCAGGATTAACTGAAAAGAAAGATAGTAAGAGGTTAGAAAGTAGGAGGGGGAGGGGGAAATGTGAAATGATAGGAGAAGACCGGAGGGGTGGGGTGAAGCTGAGAGATGGAAAGTTGATTGGCAAAAGGGATACAGAGCTGGAGAAGGGAAAGGATCATGGGACGGGAGGCCTAGGGAGAAAGAAAGGAGGAGGGGAGCACTAGAGGGAGATGGAGACCAGGCAGAGTGATGGGCAGAGAGAGAGAAAAAAAAGGGGGAACTAAATATATCAGGGATGTGGTAAGAAGGGCAGGAGGGGCATTAACGGAAGTTAGAGAAGTCAATGTTCATACCATCAGGTTGGAGGCTACCCAGCTGGTGAATAAGGTGTTGTTCCTCCAACCTGAGTGTGGCTTCATCTTGACAGTAGAAGAGGCCATGGATAGACATATTAGAATGGGAATGGGACGTGTAATTAAAATGTGTGGCCACTGGGAGATCCTGCAGGATCTCTCCCTACACAACTCCCTTGTCCATTTGTCTCTCCCCACTGATCTCCCTCCTTGCACTTATCCTTGGATGCGGAACAAGTGCTGCACCTGTTCCTATACCTCCTCCCTCACTACCATTCAGGGCCCCAAACAGTTATTCCAGGTGAGGTGACTCTTCACCTGTTGGGGTCATATAATATGTTCGGTGCTCTCAGTGTGTATATCAGTGAGACCTGACATAGATTGGGAGACCGCTTCACTGAGCATCTACAATCCATCCACCGGAACAAGCAAGATCTCCCAGTGGCCACCCATATGAATTCCACTTCCCATTTCCATTCTGATATGTCCATCCATGGCCTCCTCCACTGTTAGAATAAGGCCACACCTAGGTTGGAGGAACAACACCTTAAATTCCGTTTGTGTATACTCCAACTTGATGGCATGAACATCAATTTCTGAAACTTCCAGTAATGCCCCGACTGCCTCTTCCCCCTACACCATTTCACATCCCCTTGTCCCTCTCTCATGTTATCTCCTTGCCCGCCCATCACCTCCCTCTGATGCTCCTTCCCCTCCATTCAAATTTACTCCTATGCTTTTTTCTCCAGTTCTGCCAAAATGTCTCGGCTGAAACATTGACTGTACTTCTTCCATAGATGCTGCCTGGCCTGCTGAGTTCCTCCGGCATTTTGGGTCTGTTGTTCGGATTTCTAGCATCTGCAGATTTTCTCTTGTTTGTGACATGGAACCAGGTGACAGGGGTGATAGGAAAGTGAGGGGATGTGCTGTGGGAAGTTTATAAGAAGCTTGGAGGTGATTATTGCAAGTTAGAAATGGCTGCAGAATCTGATAGGAGAGGTCAGTGATCCATAGAATAAATGGGAGGAATATATGGGTGAAGGGCAGCTGAAGAGGGTGTGGTGTAGGAAGAGGTTATGGGGACCAGTGGAATAAGGAAAAATGGGAACAGATGAGAGGGGAGTTGTTACCGGCAGTTAGAGAAATCAATGTTGCTGGAAACTACCAAGGCGGAATGTGAGTAATGTGAGGTGCATTTCTTCTAATCTGCACTGGCCTTGATTCAGGGGAAGAGGAGATCATACACAGATATTTCAGTATGGGAATGGGAAATGTGAATTAAAATGGTTTCCCATAAGGAGATCCAAGCTAGAACAGCAGATGAAGAAAAAGTTCTTGACAAAATGGTCACCCAATCTGTGTTGGTTCTCATCGATGCAGGAGAGACGACAGCAGGAGCACAAGGCAGGTGTAACACATAGTCTGGTGTTCATGATAAATGCCTGGAAAGTGATAAACAGACAACAGAAACACAGAAAGCAAAGAGGGGTTGGGAAGGGAAGATGTCCCAGCAGGTGGGATCGTATTGAAGTTGGAAATGACTTATGGATAATGATGTGTTAGATATATAGGATGGTGGGGTAGAAGAAGACTAGAAGAACTCTATCCTTGTTATGCCTCAGGATGATCAGGCAAGGCAGACATACGGAAAATAGAAGAACTGAAGGCTCCATCATTAGCATTTGGGAGGAAGCGCCATTTTCTGAATTTCCTGGATTGAAAAGCCACATTACAGGAAAAGAAGTGGTGGATACAGAGAATGTTTTGCTCTTACAAGTGATAGAGTGGGAAGAGGTGTGTAACTATTGGAATCAGTGGATTTGCAGTAGCGTGGAGAACAGTACTTTCAAAGAGGGTGAGGTTTGAGTAGATGAAAAGATCCAGAGCAGTCCTTGTTCACTTCTATCTACCACCTTCCAGTTTCTAACATCATTCCCACTCTCCTCACTCCTCCATGATCCCATCATCCCCCTCAGCTAGATCCATTGGTACCCTATCTGATCTTATGCCTCACCTTTCCTTGACCTCTATATACAGTCCTGCCTGAGCCACTGAACTCCTTCAGACTTATTCTGCGTTGCTCCTGGTATGCATTACCTGTGGGCAGAGCTGTATCACTTTGTTCCATTATCATCAGGTTACATTTTACCAAGTTCATACATAACACCGATTCAATACTAAAGTGCACCTTCAACAAAATCAATAAACTGCTGCAGTAAAAACATCAACAATTTAATAATCTGTTAGGATAATTTGATAGAATCAGATCCACTACTAAATAATGATAATATTAACCACTAAGAGCTGATTGAAATTGGAATCATATATCATAAATGATATGTTGTTTCATTATCAAAGGATCATAATATCACTTTACATAGTGTTTCATAAAATAATTACTTTGTCCGAGTACTAATCAGTGATACATAAAAAAATCATTGCTTTACTGTAATTGGTCTAGAGAAATAAATTATTGTTAAAATAGAGGAAAACCATTGAGACTGTTGCTTTGCAAAATAGCTGATGTAGGATATGCTACAGTGCCTATAAAGGGTATTCACCACCCCCCTCCCCAAGAAGTTTTCATGTTTTATTGTTTTACAACATTCACTCACAGTGGATTTAATTTGGCTTTTTTAACACTGATCAACAGAAAAGAATTTTTGGGTCAAAGTGAAGATAACCTTCCACAATTGGTCTAAATTTATAACTGCAAAACAAAAAAAAATTGATTTCATAATTACTCACTCTGGACAGTGCAATTTTTCCTCATTCTTCTTTACAAAACTTTTCAAGCTCTGTCAGATTGGATGGGGATCATGAGTGAACAGCCGTTTTCAAGTCCAGCTACAAATTCTCAATTGGATTGAGGTCTGGACTCCGACTTGGCCACTCCAGGACATTAACTTTCTTGTTTATAAACCATTCTTGTATAGTTTTGGCTTTATGCTTGGGGTAATTGTCTTGCTGGGAAACAAATCTCCCAAATCATAGCTCTCATGCAGACTGTATCAGGTTTTCTTCCAGAATTTCCCCTGTATTTTGCTGCATTCAATTTACCCCTCCCTTCACAAGCCTTCCAGGGTCTGCTGCAGTGGAGTATCCCCAGAGCATGGTGCAGCATGTTTCATGATAGAGATAGTGTGTTTTTGATGTATGTCTCATGCCAAACATAGTGTTTAGTCCGATGGCCAAAAAACTCAATTTTGGTTTCATCAAACCATAGAACCTTCTTCCAGTTGACTTCAGAGTCTCCCACATGCCTTCTGACAAACTTTAGCCAAGATTTAATGTGAGTTTTTTCAATGGTAGCTTTGTCTTTGCCATTCCCCCTGTGAAGCTGCAACTGATGAAGCACCCGGGCAACAGTCGTATGTGCAGCCTCTCTCAGCGCAGCCATTGAAGCATGTAACTCCTCCTGAGTTGTCATAGGTGGCCTCCCTCAACAGTCCTTTCTTGTACGGTCACTCAGTTTTTGAGGACAGCCTGCTCTAGGCAGATTTCAACTGTTCCATATTCTTTCCATTTCTTGATGATTGACTTAACTGTGCTCCAAGGGATATTCAGTGACTTGGAAATTTTCTTGTATCCATCTCCTGACTTGTGTTTTTCAATAACCTTTCTGCAGAGCTGCATGGAGTGTTCTTTTGTCTTCATTGTGTAGTTTTTGCCACGATACTCACTCACCAGCAGTTGGACCATCCAGACGCAAGTGTAGTTTTACTATAATCAATTAAAACACCTTGACTGCACACAGGTTTCCAAAAACAGACCTTCATTTAGCTGATTAAGTGATTTCTAAAACTAAGTGGCTGCACCAGTGATTATTTGGTGTGTCATATTAAAGGGGGCGTATCAATTATTTTGCATTTTATATTTGTAACTAATTCAGATCACTTTGTAGAGATCTGTTTTCACTTTGACACAAAAGAGTCTTTTTCTTTTGATCAGTGTCAAAAAAACCCAAGTTGAATCCACTGTGATTCAGTGTTATATAATAATTAAAACATAGAAACTTCCAAGTGGGGTGAATATTCTTATAAGCACTGTATATAAGAACATAAGAAATAGGAGCAGGAGCAGGCCACTTGGCCCATCGTTTCATGGTGCGGATCGTGAAGTCTGCATTCCGGTTCACGGTCCAGTTCATTGTTCCTTATTCCAGGTTGTCCAGTTTTCCCTTGTTACTCTAATTGAGTACCACCTCCCCCCCCCCCCAACATTGAGCCCTTTGCCTGAAACTTCGCCTGCATCTCTTGCCTGTATCGCTCTCAAGTTCTACCACTGGAGCAAGACCAGAGCCTTGCTTTGTTTACATAAAGAACTGTCTGTCATTGTTTGGGTACTGTCTCTGTGTCCACGCCTTTGCTAAGTAGGTCTGGTCGTTCGCCACTACCTTGTGTTGCAAACCGTCTCTCTCTGTCCACACCTTTGCTAGGTAGGTCTGGCCTTTTCCACTACCTTGTGTTGCAAACTGTCTCTCTGTGTTCTGTGTATGAGTCCTGGCCCTACGTCCTGCTCCCTAGGAGGGGTCCTGATCTGTGTAGAGTATTGGGCCCAAGTCATGTTCCTAAGGAGGGGTCCCAGCTCTGTGTTCCAAGATTCTGTGATCCTGCTCTCTCAAGACCAAGGCTCCATGTTCAGGTGTCCCAAGATTGAGTCAAGGCTTTGGGTTCTTGTCCTGTACATGTGCCTCATCCTGTGCAGGAGTTCCATGTCTTGTCCTTCTGCCAAGCCTTGAAGAACCCAAGCTATGTCCAGTCCTGTAGCCAAATCATGTCCTCTCCTTGTTCCGGGATCTGAGCCCAAGTCAAGACCCAGGTTCTGGGTCCTTGACTAGTCTCTGGCTCGGAGTCCAATCCCAAGCTCCTAGTTCCCAGTTCCTTGTCCTGGTCCTGCTTTTCTAGCCAAAGTCCTAGCCCAATTCTGTGTTCCTATCCCATCCCTAACTCCAGTCCAGTCCAGTTCCTAGTACTTCAGTGTCTGTGTCATGCACTTGGATCCCTTCCCAGCGCCAGCCGTATGACACATTGAGCCTGCTCCTCCATTCAATAAGATCATGGCTGATCTGATCATGGACTCATCTTCACCTACCTGCCTTTTCCTCATAACCCTTAATTCACCTACTATACAAAAATCTATCCAATCTGATCTTAAATATATTCACTGAGGTGGCCTCCACTGCTTCATTGGACAGAGAATTCCACAGATTCACCACTCTTTGGAAAAAGCAGTTCCTCCTCATCTCCATCCTAAATTTACTCCCCTGAATCTTGAGGCTATGTCCCCTAGTTCTAGTCCCATCTACCAGTGGAAACAACTTTCCTGCCTCTATCGTATCTATCCCTTTCATGATTTTGTATGTTTTTATAAGATCTCCTCCCATTCTTTGGAATTCCAGTGATTTCAGTCCCAAGAAATTCAATCTCTTCTCGTAGTCTAACCCCCTCATCTCTGGAATCAACCTGGTGAAGCCTCCAAAGCCTTCCTCAAGTACGGAGACCAGAGATGCACACAGTACTCCAGATGTAGTCTCATCAGTACCCTGTACAATTACAGCATGACCTCCCTTCTCTTAAATTCAATCCCTCTAGCAATGATGACCAACATTCCATTTGCCTTCTTGATAGCCTGCTGCACCTGCAAACCAACCTCAACATATTATGTGTCAAAAATAAACAAGCAGAGCAAAAAAAATGATAATGATACTGTGTCATGAGTTCACAGACTATCCATTTCCATGATTACCTTGAAGCTAATGGCATTATGATCACTAGATGCAAAGTGTTCCCCAAGACTGACTTCTATTTACCAGCCTTGTCTCATTCCTTCATAAGAGATCAAGTATCACATACTATCTTGTTAGAATGTCTACATACTGTTAAGGAAACTTTCCTGATCACATTTAACAAGTTCTTCCTCATCTAGTTATTTTACAGTATGGGAGTACCAGTTAGTATGTGGAAAGTTAAAACCACTTACTATCACAACTTTATGTTTCTTGCAACAGTCTGTGATCTCTCTTCAAATTTGTTCCTCTAAATCCCACAGACTATTGGGTGGTCTATAATATAGACCCATTAACATGGCTATGCACTTCTTATTTCTCAGTTCCACCCATAACACCTCACGAGGAGTTCTCCATTCAGTCCTGACTGAGCACTGCAGTGACATTTTCCCTGACTTGTAATACCACCCTTCCCACTTCTATCCCTCCCACTCTATCATGCTTACAACAATGCAGCACTGGAATATTGAGTTGCTAGCCCTTCCCCTCCTGCAACCAAGTCTCACTAATGGCTACAGCATCATAATTCCAGGTGTTGATCCATGCCCTGAGCTCACCCACCTTTCCCACGATACTCCTTGCATTGAAATATACGCAGCTCAGAACATTAGCCCCATTGTGCTTAATCATTTGCTTCTGGACTTTGTCTGAGGTCTTAACAACATCTGTCTCCACAAACACTCTACTATCTGCTGTGGCACTCTGGTTCCTATTCCCCTGCAACTCTAGGTTGAACCACTTTCTCCCACCACCCCCCATACTAGAAAACCTTTCCACTAGGATATTAGTTACCCTATTCATTTCCTTTTACAGGAAAACTATCTTTTCTCTTCAGTTCGCAACTTCCCTGAAATAGAGCCCAATGATCCAAAAATATGAAACCCTCCATCCTACAACAACTTCTTAGCCATGTGTTAACCTGTATAGTCTTCCTATTTCTGGCCTCCTCAGCATGTGGCGTGGGTAGCAGTCCTGAGATCACAATCCTGGAGGTCCTGCTGCTTACTAGCACCTAACTCCATGAACTCCCTATGCAGAACCTCATCACTCATCATACCTATGTCATTGGCATCCACATGGACCATGATTTCTGGCTGTTCACCCTCCCACGTAAGAATGCTGAGGACTTGATTTGAGATACCTGGCACCTGAGAGGCAACATGTCATCTGGAAGTATCATCCTCCTCCACAGAACCTCCTTTCTGTTCCCTTAACTAATGAATCCCCCAATATCACAGCGCATCCCTGCTCCCTGTTTCTCTTCTGAGTCACAGAGCCAGACAGTGTCAGAGGCCTGACCACTGTGCCTTCCCTCTGATAGGTCATCCTCTCCAACAGTATACCTGTTGGTGAAAGAGATGGTTACCGGATTACTCTGCACTGGTTCCTTAACACCTTTCACCCTCCTGACTGTCATCCAGTTTCTTGTGACCTGCATCTTGGGTATAAACTCCGCTCTATATGACCTGCCCATCACCTCCTCAGCCTGCCAAATGATCTGGAGTTCATCCAGTTACAGGTCCAACACCTTAACATGCAGTGTTAAAAGATGCAGCTGGATGCACTTCTTGCAGGTGAGGTTGACAGTGACACTGGAAGTCTCTCTCTGCATTCCCACATCCTGCAATAAGAACACTCAGCTATCCTGCCTGGCACCTACTGCTCTAACTGTGCAATTATAAAGAAGGAAAGAATAAATAAATTGGAAAGAAGTCTACCTACAGCTTTTCACCTTCTCTCACTCAAGCCTTTCCTCGCTGAAGCTTCAAAGAACTAAAGCCTCAAATCCTCACTCTAACACTGTCCCCTCCAACAAGGCTGTTCTGCCTGCCCCTGCCTTATTTTTAGTTGCACTTGTTAATGAATCCCAATCTCTGACATGCCAAAACCCACAAAGCACAGCTTTTTAATGCTCACTCGCTAACCTGAGTGAGGCAGTCCTTCTTTCACTCCAGATCTCTGATTTACTACTGCTCAAGTCTACTCTGCAAATTATGGAATTCTCTATTACTGCTGCTGTCCTCCTCTCCCCCTTTTCTTCTGAGCCACAACACCAGAGTTAGTGTCAGAGACCCATTTGGTGCAGCTCCACCCCACCACCCCACTCGGACTTCCCCCTCAACAGTATCCAAAACAGTATACTTATTATTGAGGGGAATGGCCACAAAGGTATTCTGTATTTACTGCCTGTTTCCCTTCCCTCTTCTGACAGTCACCCATTTTCCTATCTCCTTCAACTTAGGGGACAGACCCAGAAATAAACTGGAAGCTGCACTCCACCAGTGTTTTGTATCGGTGATTCACTTCTTTCCGCTTTCACTGTTCTTCCCCCACACCCATAATATAAAGCGACTCTCCAGTTGAAGGTAAGGGTAGGTCATTTATCAGTACTGATGCCCCTGTGTCCGCTAACATATCACAGTACTGGTTGTGTTCATCCATGTGTCACCAGTGCTGATGATGGGGGCCGCTGCCAGTTAGTTGTCCGATCTCAAGGCTGTCTTTACTAGTTCTATAAACTATTCATCAGTCAGATTGGGCAGAGTGGACACTGTCAGCATTGAGGAATTAGGTTCTGTTGTCCTCTTCATCAATCTTGGGGGCAGACTCTCATTCTTCTTCCCCTATCAGGACATTGTCTCCAACTGTGGCCTGGGAGACCACAGTCAAATTATCTCCTCTGCCCTTCTGTCTCTGGTGTGTTAGTCCCTTGCTAAGTGCCCTGGTCCGTGGCAAAGTAAGCAAGATCCCTGTGTCTTTGCAGCAGCCACGTCTGCCATCACCACCTTACAAGCCCGCTTCCTTTTCTTTCAATCTGTTTGCCTGGCCCAAGGAAGTATTGTGGAGTAGGTGGATCCCACTGATGTTCCCAAGGCTAAATCCCTCTCATTGAGATAACACACTTGACCACTGCGACACTCCCTTACACAACATTTACAAAGCTCTCCTTTGCCCGGCTTTGGAAAATCAGACCACTCTTCGATCTTGCTTTTGCTGATGTACAAGCAGAACCTGAAACAAGAGGTGGCCATAGTTAAAATTATTTGCTGTTGGTCTGACCAATTAGCCTTTATGCTGCAGGACTGCTTCGATGACCCCGCTTGGAATGTCTTCCATGATGAGGATGTTTCTATATTCAGGGACGGAGTCATGTGCTTCCTCCGGAAGTGTAATGACATTGTTGTCCCCCAGAAGTTGGTCAGGGTCTTCCTGAATCAGAAACCCTGTTCTGAGTGAGCAGTGCCACGCAGAGCTTGCATTGCCGGCAATCAGCTCCAGCTCAAGAACACCAGCTACGATCTGTGCTAAACTATCAAAACTGCGAAAGAATACAGGACAAGACTGAGTCAAGATTCACAATGAATAGTACATGTGACTTTTGGCGAGGGTTTCAAAGCCAAACATTGTGGTGCCACTAACATTGCGGATGAGCTCAATTGCTTGGTTAGATGTCCCTAACGCTGAGCCTCCAAGGAAAGCCACCACTACAACCTGCAGCCGGGTCATCTCTGAGGCTGAGCTACGCTGATGTTTCTGAGTGGACAGTCGCAAGTCTGCGGGACCGGACGGTATCGCAGGACGAGTACTCAGGATGTGCGCAGCTGGCAGGTGTGTTTGCAGACATTTTAAATCTCTCCCTCTCCCAGTGTAGAGTGTCCTCCTGCTTCAAATTATCCACCATTGTTGCTGTACCAAAAAAGACCAAGGTAACGTGCCTGAATGACTGGCGTCCTGTCCCAGTCACCTCAATAATAAGCAAATGCTTTGGGATTACATCAGCAGCATGTTACCACCCACACTGGACCCCTTACAATTCACCTATTGACACAACTGCTCGACAGACAATGCAATAGCCACTGCTCTACGTATCATCCTTACACACCTGGAGAAGTGGATGCTTATGAGAGAATGCTGTTCTTGGACTACAGTTCAGCATTCAACACCGTAATTCCATCCAGGCTTGACAGGAAGCTCAGAGACCTCGGCCTTGACCCTGCCTTGTGTAGCTGGACCCTGGACTTCCTGTCAGATCGTTGTCAGCTGGTAAGAGTGGGCTCCCTCACCTCCACCCCTCTGACCTTCAATTCAGGTGCTCCACCAGGCTGTGTACTAAGCCCCCTCCTTTACTCATTGTATACCCACCACTGCATTACCATCCACAGCTCTAATCTGCTAATTAAATTTGCCGATAACACTACATTGATTAGCTTTATCTCAAACAATAACGAGGTAGCCTATAGGGAAGAAGTCATCACCCTGACACAGTGGTGTCAAGAAAACAAGCTCTCACTCAATGTCGCAAAAACAAAGGAGCTGATTGTGGATTACAGGAGAAATGGAGATGGGCTAACCCCTATTGACATCAATGGATCCGGGGTTGAGAAGGTGAACAGCTTTAAGTTCCACAGCATCCACATCACTGAAGATCTCACGTGGTCTGCACATACCGGCCCTGTGGTGAAAAAAGCACAACAACTCCTCTTTCAACTCAGATGGTTGAAGAAGTTTGGTATGGGCCCCAGTTCCCAAGAACTTTCTACAGGGGCCCAATTTAGATCATCCTGAATGGCTGCATCACTGCCTGGTATGGGAACTGTACTTCCCTCAATCACAAGATTCTGCAGAGTGGTGCGGACAGCCCAGTGCATCTGTAGTTGTGAACTTCCAATGATTCAGGACAGCTACAAGGGTAGGTGTGTAAAAAAAGACCCATAGGATCATTGGAGACCCAAGTCATCCAAACCACAATCTATTCTAGCAGCTACCATCTGGGAAATGGTACCGCAGCATAAAAGCCAGGACCAACAGGCTCTGGGACAGCTTCTTCCACCAGGCCATAAGACTGATGAACTCACACTGATCTGAGTTTACTTCTATGTTTCATTGACTGTTCTATTTATTATAAATTACTACGATTGCACTTTGCACATTTAGACAGAGACGTAACATAAAGATTTTTACTCTGCATTTATGTGAAGGATGTAAGAACTAAAGTCAATTCAATTCAATTCACCCAACCAAAATCTATTCCAGCAGCTATCATTGGGAAATGGTACTGCAGCATAAAAGCCAGGACCAACAGGCTCTGGGACAGCTTCTTCCACCAGGCCATCAGACTGATTAACTCATGCTGATCTGAGCATATTTCTATGTTTCATTGACTATTCTATTTATTATAAATTATTATGATTGCACATTTCAATGGAGATGTAAAACAAAGATTTTTACTCCTCATGTATGTGAAGGGTGTAAGAAATAAAGTCAATTCAATTCCATTCCTGGTGGGCTGTGCTTTTTCAGTGTTACGAATCCCGTAACTGGAGAACTTACCAGCAAAGATAGAGATGTCCGTTGAAGTCTGTCACTATTTTCAAACGTTTTTATTGATAAAGGGACACAAAAGTAGGGTTAATACAAACATTCAGATAATGCACATCGTCAACACTCAATCTAAAGCGCGGGTATATTAATAATCATCATTAAGAAGTGAGCTCTGCTGGTGTCTAGGGGTTAATAGATTGTCCATTGGAAATATAAAAGTCACTCAAAGTCTGCAGGCCTCAGCCCTTTGAAAATCGCTGGGTTTTCCGTGGGGCGACCGAGAGAGAGAGATGGGGGGAGAAGAGAAAGAACTTGCCGAGTCTCGATGAATCTTCCGTGAAATCGGGGGAGCGTTGGTTTCCTCTCCCCGATGTTAGTTAAAAGCGGTTTTCTGTGATTCCAGCCACAGATTCCAATCCCGGAATTTAACGCACGTGGCTTCCTTCAGAATGGCTTCCCGCTGCTGCGGGATCACTCTCGTGTCTTCTTGGTGCGTCTGAGGGGGCTGTCCCCCTGAGACTCTCCTTTATACTTCCTCACGGGGTCGCAGGTGTCAATCAGGTTGGGATGATGCAATCTCTCTCTCAACCAGCCCACCTTGCCCGAGGGCTTTTCACGTGGTCTCCATGAGACAATAGTCGCTGTTGTCTTTATTCTGTATCCCTGGTGGGACCTGCAATTTGGCACATTTCTCTCTCTCTCTCCGACTGGGTCTACTGACCCCCCACCCTTTCGACGGGTGCTCTTGCGATTCTCACAAAGGAGGGGGCTGGGATCATAACATCAGGAAGACTGGATTGCCTCCCAGGACTGTCCAGCACTGAATATTCCTCTTATGCTCAATATTTACCTTCTGCATAATCTGTCACGGGCTCCTCAGCTCTCTGAACACTGGCATTACCATTCTTCAATTCCTCTCATCTCTCCCAGTCACTGCCTCACTTCTTCCTTGAAGTTCCAACATCTTTCCTCATCGGTGGCATTACCACTAGTTGTCCATGCTCCATCCTTCACACTTCGGGTCATACTGTCCCATATATTTCTCGGGCAATTAGCTTTATCCAATAAGTATATATCTTTGGGGTGCGTTTGATTGGTTTTGATCATTTCTCCTAACTTATCCAAAAATTTCTGCACTGCCACACACAACTCTAAGTGAAGACAGTTTAGATAGAATGTTCTGCATTTCCCCTGGGGTGAAGGGCTTGTAGATGCTGCAGAAGAAAGGAGTAGCTGGCCGGGTTCTGACCCTGTTTTTGTCTGGTCTCTATAGATGTCATCTCAGCAGATGTAAGATATCTCCAGACTAGTTATGATGCTGAGCAAAATACAAAGAATGGGAAAAAGTTAAACAGTACATATTGAAAACCACTGAGCATGTACTCTGCACTCTTCCACATATATGCTGCTGAAATCATGATCTGCCGCATTTAAAATTCTTGTTACTGAGCTTTCAAACTTATTTTAAAATACACAATAGGCACATTTAATGTCAGAGAAATGTATACAATATACATCCTGAAATTACTTTTCTTTGCAACCATCCACAAAAGCAGGGAAGTGCTCCAAAGCATGAATGACAATTAAATGTTAGAACCTCAAAGCCCCCCCCCCTCCTCCCATGCACAAGCAGCAGCAAAGCAACGATCTCCCTCCCCCACCGGCAAAAAAGCATCGGCACCCCCCCCCCCCCCCCCTCAGAGCACTCAAGCATGCATGATGCAGCAAAGCATCAGTAACGATACAGACTTGTAGTTCCCCAAATACTACTTGTTCACCCGGTATTTCAACATTACCACAGGCTCTCTTTCTCCCTAATAAGGGAAAAAGAAGTGTCCCATTTCACAGCGAGAGGGAAGACATAACAAGACAACTCACTGGCTTATGGTGTTAAAAGTCTGCTGCGTTGCTTTTCCCGAGCTCTGTGCCTCTGGGCACACAGCCAGCAGCAAGACCACTGTTCCCATCTTCCTTGTTCTCCAACGATGCATCAGATGGCAGCAGCACCAGCCCAGAATCAGTCCACCTCCAGAGCCACGAAAATCTGGCTCCCTGAAGGAACGCTAGTCTTCTCAGCCGCATCCTTGGGATATTGAAAAGCAGCCGGCTGTCAGGTCCTGGGACTGGGTCCCATTCCCATGAAGAACCAAAGTCAGAGTGTAACTCTAGGTCGGGGTCTTTAAAAAAACCTTGAAAGGGGAAAAAAGAGATATCAGAGCTATTTCCGAAGATGCAAGCAATGAAGTCGCAGTTTAGCACCAACATCACTAAGCTCTGCCCTCTTCAAAGACCTCCCCTTGCCAAGTACACTCACAAACCAACATGCCACCATACAGTACCCCAAACAAGTAAACATTACATGCACCCCTCTAGTGTCCCGAACGGTCTGAAACTATCTTTCACCCATAGTGTCCATGTTTTATCAAGCTATGCAAAGCTGTCTTATAGCTGGTCCCTTTACACTCATGCCATGCCCAGCACACCTTCATATCTACCAGTTCAGATCTCCACCACATTCTTTGAAGTTTCGTTATCCCATGGTCCTTGACCTGAACAGATCTAAGCATGGGTCTTCCTCTTGAAAATACTTATCGCTTTAGACTGCTGAGACTGCTGGCCACAGATTGAGTCATGAATGTATCCTGGATGAGTCTTTGCTGTCTATGAGCAATGTCACTGGAGAGACACCGAGGCTGGTGATATAGAAGTCTTTATTCATCATTACAAGCAGGCATCATTTTTGAGACACTGTCAGTCATGTTTGACAAACCCAAAAGAACATCACATTTTTATACCCTAAAGATCAAAGGTAACAGCAGCTGATATAATACAACTTGAGCAGTTACTATTATATTGTTTCCTTCAATACTTTGGGTTGACAATGCCTTCCTTTAAATTGTGTATCTACAGTGACAGCTGCCTCTGAACGTTCAATACCTTTATCACAAAGTAATTCACACAATCAGTCTAAAAACTTCTGGGAGCTAAAATCCCAGACATCCAAATTAACATTGTCAGGGCTGTCTCTGCATACACAAATATCAAAAGTATGGAAAAACTATTGATTGCCTATACCTGACCGTGTGATATGTTAAGTGACAACATCTGTCTGGTCTGCCAGTTTGAACTCAGTCACAATTGTGCGAATAACTGCCCATGTTGCCTGATTTGATGCTAGCTAATTAACACAATCCCATTATTTTAAAATTTGGTTCTTGCATATTCAATCTCTTAGTCTGTAGAGCACTCTGTGCTTTTAACTTCAATTTACCGCTTGCAATTTACAATAAAATTGAAGACTAATTGTGAGCTTCCTGAATTTACAATAAGAACTGAAGACTGGTTCTTGTTTGAATTAAGATTGTCTCTATTCACATAATTCCAGACTACTCCCTGGCAACATCAACTTCCCTCCATAGATAACACAAAGTACACTGCAGATGCTGTGGTCAGATCAACACGTACAAACAAGCTGGATGAACTCAGCAGGTTGGGGAGCATCCATCGACTGCTCATTTCAATGAATGCTGCCCAACCTGCTGAGTTCCTCCGGCTTGTTTGTACGTGTTGATTACTCCATAGATGCTGTCGGAGTTTCTGAGTTTCTTCAACATTTTTTGTGTGTTGCTCAGAAATTAATCAGAGTACTGCTGCAGATCTGACTTTGTGGTGTTGAAAGGATGTAACAGCACTGAAGAGGGTGCAGAAGAAATTCACCAAGGTGTTCAGTTATGACATGAGACTGGAGAAGCAAAGCCTTTTCTCCCTGATTAAGGAATGAGGTATCTGAAATTGTGAGGGTTACAGAGAAGGCAGACTGCATGAATCTCTTTTTCTATATCAAAACCAGACAAAGGAAAAGATGTAGCTTTAGGATAAGGGGTAAGAGATTTTTGAGGGAATTTGCGGAGGATGTCTTTCACCCAGCATATGTGAATGGGTGTGTGGGTGGGAGAATGGAAAGGGGTTTGTTTTGTTGTTGTTTATTTTTGTTTGTGTTGTAGGAATACTATGTTGCCGTTAGTATGTGTGTTGACTTGTAGATTGCCCCCAGTACGTCTTTATGTTTTGATATACATGTAATAGATAAAATAGCCTGAATCTGAATCCGAGGGAGTAAATACCTGGAATGCACTGCCTGAGAAAGTGGTGAATCTGACAGCATTTAACAAGTACTGATGAACCTCTGGATTATTTTGGTGTTGAAGTTTATAGACCAAGTGCTGGTGAATGTGATGATAATCAATGGGTGGGCACTAGTCATTGTGAATGTTGGGTTGAAAGGCACATTTCTCCAACTTTTTGACCATGATTTTTTCCTAATGGGTAGTAGTAAACCAGATGAAGATTTCTAACAAAGCATTATCAGTGTAAAATATTCACTCCATATCTTTCTCCAGAGCTGCAGACTGACCTGCTGGATATCTACAAAATTTCCTGCTTTATTTTAATAAACCAGGTGGTTTTGTAACAACTCTTTGCCCTTTTTATTTCCTATGAGGCCTGTGGTATTTTTGACCCAAGTTGTAGTCTAAGCTTCAATTACCAATAATAAATCCATAATGGTAGAAATAATTTTTTAAATATATCCAAGCTGGTCTTTTGTTAAATACCATTAGAGGTGTCTCCTTGGTTGATAAATAATTCTCTAGCACTGTTGCAAATTTCAGCAGAACTACAACATTTGATTTAGATCTTTGCTTCGGTCTCTCTAAGTGATCCAGGTTTATGTCATTTGATGCCTTATCACTTTAATGTCTGCATTTTTTTTTTGTGTATATTCCCGTTCACGCAACAAGAAGTTTTGTTTGGTTGAAGGAATCCTGCAATAGTCTTTCTCTGGGAACAGCACTGTTGGTCTACTTCAACATGCATGGGAAGATTCTAGAATTGTTAATATGTATGTTTCACTATTAAAATCTATTTTACACTGGGGTAGCTGTTCTAGGCTTCTTCAGAAGTTTTCATGAATAGCGAAAGGTTTATACAGTGTCTCTGCACTCTTCTTTCTCAGTTCAGTTCCAGGGAATTACTGCAGCCCAATACAAAAAGGTGGAATTTATTCCATTCTGCTTCCTCTCCATCTCACTCTATTACACACTGCTTGACTTTTTAGTTTGCTTTCCTGCTCAAGGATCTTAAGTGTCATTTCCTCCAAGGGAACACTGTAGCATTTGCTCCTGCAGGATTTAAAATTATTTCTATTCTGCATTTGATACCACGCTTCTGAAAGGCATTGGGCACTTGGCCAATGGCAAGCTTTTTGGGCTCTACAATGACATTTCCTTTTTCAGGAAGTTATCAAACAGGCAAATGGATTTGAGATTCACAACAGCCATATCATATTGAATGTTGGAATGAGCCTGGCACTGAAGAGGCTTTAAGGTGAATTCTAATTTTAAAATTCTCATTTTGTCTAAAGTATTCAGGGCATGAAGTGCATTTTTGAGTACAGCAAGTATGAAAACACATCATATTACATGTAAAGATGATCTTACACATTGTACTACCCTTTATAAAAACTGTTGAACAGGAAAATGATCACCACCTAAAAAGGGACATGAACATATTCCTATATGAGCCTCTCCATTTACAACATCCCATTTGCCCACCCCATCTCCCTTATTTGAACATTTAATGATCAAATTTCGGTTCTGAGATGTTGACCTGAACATGTACACCACCACCCCACACCGTGCCAGCCTCTATTTTTCCCCTCTTCCAAGAACTCAATCTTGCATCACACACACACTCCACCACTGGGTCCCTTCTCTCTTGGGTTCCCCTATTAGATTCCATGCTCCACTATTCCTTCCTGTCAGAGTCCAACTTCAGTAGCCTTTGTTTCTTTTGCCCATCATCTTCCAGCCTCTATTCATCCTTTTACACTTTTCTCCTCTCCTCTCTGGAATTCACCTATTGCTTGCCGGCTCTTGCTCCACACCTTCCCTCCACCTTTTTAGACTGATTATCTCCCCTTTATTTTTCAGTCCAGGAGCACAATCTCAACTGTTCATTCCCTTCAACAGATGCTACCTGACCTGCTGAGCTCTTTCAGCATTTTGTTTGTTGTTCCATATTTCAGAATCTGCTATCTCTTTGACATCACTAACAAAGTTTTATTGTACACTGTATACAATACACAGGCCTTTCACACTCCTAAGCAATTAGTTTTATTTGTTACATGTATGTAGAATCATACAACAAATGTGTCATTGGCATCAAATAATTCTCC
Source organism: Hypanus sabinus (assembly GCF_030144855.1). NCBI lineage: Eukaryota > Metazoa > Chordata > Chondrichthyes > Myliobatiformes > Dasyatidae > Hypanus > Hypanus sabinus. The sequence continues at coordinate 88,571,445 of NC_082708.1, read as the reverse complement.
CATTTCTCTATTACACCTGCCTGTCTTACGTCTATTCAACATAGGTGGCATGGTGGCATAGTGGTTAATGCAAACGGGTGTGGCTAGGGTTCGTGATTTGTAGGCATGCTGCTGTATGTTGATGCCAGAAGCACAATGACACCTGTGGGCTGTAAGTAGATCACTAAAAGAGACCATCTAGAACAGGCATGGGCAAACTACGGCCCGCGGGCCATATGCGGCCCGTTAAGCTTTTTAATCTGGCCCGCAGAACTTGATGAAATTATATTCATAAACCTTGTTAACGTTTTCTTCCCGCAATTCTGGCGTTTTCCCAATAGATGACGCACTCTATATACATTGACCTTTGTTGAGGTGCAGCGTATTACTCCACATTTGCACTTTACTTTGTGACCTTGTGGCGACCCATTTCCTGGCACATCCGAACCGGCTCACAATTAGCCAGCATTCCGGCTAAGAGAGATCGCCTGCGGGGATTTGCGAGCACAGAGCTCCGCATACCGGCGCGCTCTCCCTCCTTTGTCATTCTGCGGGTCGTTGTTGAGTTTTGGCACAGGGGACAATTGAATAAGAAGGAGCAGGACAAGTAGACCTGCATCTCCTATCGTTTTTGAAATAAAGACAGTCAGGAGGAGAGTGATGATGATAATCTCTTGAAGGATAACAGAATTTTCAGTGCTTTAAAATAATAACTGTTACTATTAAAAAAAGCTGTATTTTATTCATTTAATTTTCAGTGTTTTAAAAGTCATTTCAATAAATAGCTATATACCATGGGACTTCAAAGACAGATATTTTGTTGTAATGCATTTGTTCATTTTCAATTGAAATTAAAGCACATGTTTTCTACATATCCCATGATATTTTATTTTCTCTTATGAGGTGTATTACCAAAACACTCCGTCCATCTGCTCCTGGTCCTGTCAAATTTTAGAACCCTTTGTGGCCCTCAAGTCAAAAAGTTTGCCCACCCCTGGTCTAGAAGATAATGGGCACCTTGCCATGCAGCAGAAAACATCAAACTAACTAAGACTGAAGCAGGCCTCCGCTCTCCAGCTAAGGCCCAGTTTAGTGTGCTGCATCAGCAAGATCCACCGGCCTTGTTTACATAGAGGTAATTTGTGTTACTGGTGTGTGATAGCACAGCACATGGCTGACAAATGGAGCAACCCTGAACACATTTCCAGAAATGAAGTGCACTACCAGTGTACAAAGTGATGGAGATTTGGATTGAGTGTTTAGCTCACAAAAATTACTATATACTAGATTTCACATGACTTTCAACAAGTGTGTCTACTTGCAGAGCAGCAGATTTCGGTGTTACTACTGGGGCCAAGAATTGCTATAGTTACAGGAATATTACTTCTCTTTTGTTAGTTGTATCAATGGTAGCACAAGAATCCCATCTAATAACGTTGCCATGGAAACTCATAAATACTTATTCTGCTTATTGAAATCCACAGGAGTATATCAATGTCTGTTAAATGACAGCTAAAAGCAATTATAAAACAATAATATCCGTTACAAATACATAGCCAATTGGATTGATGACAATCTGCATTAAGTTATTACCCATCTTGTTCCTGCACTCACACTATAGATCATGCTGTCACAAAGGAATGGAAGAGAGGGCAATAGTTAGTGTTTGGATTTGTGAGATTTGACATATCAGCAATTATTGGTCTGAGAATGCAGTGATCAAGTTATGAACCATATAATGGCAAGCTTTTCTGTTAAGAAAGTGCTTTATCCACACGTGGCAATGTTTTAATTGCAATGGTAAAACGTCTTGCCAGTCTTTTGGAATTTGCAAAGTGGACAGAGTAGAACATAATGGTTGCCAACCCATAGATTGCGATCGACTGGTCAACCTTTGAGACTTTCCCAGTAGATCCTAAAAAAAAGAAAAAGAAATACACAAGTACTGTTGAGAGATTGTTTCTGGGTTGCGGGGTTTTAGTTTCGTTCTTTCTGCCCAGTGCGCATGCATGTAGCTCCCCCACAGTACACAGTGTAATTCAGTGGTCTCCAACCCCCGGGCCACAAGGAAATGATATGAGTCAGGTGCACATTTCCTCATTCCCTGTCACGCCCACTGTTGAACTTGAATACACACGAGGTCATCAGTCGTCTAAATGCAGTGACACCCTAGCGCCAATGATCACTGGTTGGCCTCGGGCAGCCAGCTGGAAGTGCTGTTGCTGCTGGCCTGGAGCGCGGACTGTTATCTGCCTCTGAACCTGTTTAGCACACTGAATGTTCATGGGGAAGCCGGTGCTAAAATATTCACAGACGACCTAATTCGGGCTCAGGGTTTCGTAAGTAGCAGAGCAGCTACTGCACTGCGATCTCCTGAAACAAGCTTTTGTTGGCTGATTGATCCTACAAGGGGGTTGGGCGCGGGCCCTGCCACACTCCTCGCTTGCTCAGTCACTCTCTCTGGACTGTGACTGCCACAGCCCTGGCATGAGGACCTCTGGCCCTGATCTTGTCCTCTCACCCCACCCACAACCAGCTGCACCAGGCCAAGGCGTCTGGCGGCGGGCTGGCGGGAGGCTGGAGTTCGGGCCCAGAGGCTGTCTAATGAGGCAACGAAGCCCTCAAAACTGCTTCGGTACTCTTGAGTCCAACCACCCCACACTGAAAGACAAACCTGTTGTGTTTTTTCAGTGGAAAAAAACGTGAGCAGCGTGGGACAGAAGTTAAGTGCTGAAGGCCATGAAAACTAAATTGCAGAATAGACTGAACATAACGAACCTACTTCGAGTATCGCTGTATTCCTGTCAAGTTTAACAACCCCCACCCCCCATCGACCAGTCCGCAAGAATATTGTCAATATGAAACTGGTCCACGGTGCAAAAAAAGGGTGGGTACCCCTGGTGTTTATACATTATTTCTATTTCCGGGTTGCAGGGTTTTACTTCCAGTCTTTTCTGCTCCAGTGCGCATGCGTGTAACTGATCGATCTGGGGTCGATTTTACCTTTCATAAGGCCAAGGTAGGGGATCTTGGTTGCCTCATTTGTCCCCTACATCTGATGACCACTAGTAGGAGGTGAATTGCTGTTTCAAGGAATGCGTATTACATGTATATGTTCCCAGTGCAGACCTTTCACTGCTCTTTTGTAACTCACGTTCATTCCCCAAAGAGCAGTTCAGGGATTTCATTGGAAGATATACAAATACCTGTCTACACTACAGACGTGCTTCTCTTACAGAATATACTTTGTCTAGAAAGTGTAGATGATGTGAAGTAAGTCTTGGACCCAAACCTTGTTGAAATTGACAAGTCATTTTCATTGAAATATGTAAGTATTTGATGCTGAATTCCTCACACAGTTTGTAGATTATTAAGGGACTAACATTACACTCTTCATGAGTTTATAGGACCACAAGGGACCTAGAGTTAACAAAGCTGGTGAGTATGAGGTGACCTATCTAAACACATTAATAGACCATTTTGAAGACTCTAATTTTTTTTTAGATCAGAGATAGTGATTCTTTTTCAGTTAACAAGACCATAAGACGTAAGCAGAATTAGGCCATTCAGCCCATTGAGTCTGTTCTGCCATTCCATAATGGCTGGCCCTCTCAACCCCATTCCTCTGCCTTATCCCCATAATCTTTTAAACCCTTACTAATCAAGAACCTATCAACATCCACTTTAAATATCCCCAATGACTTGACCTCCACAGTTATCTGTTGCAATGAATTTCACAGATTCACCACCCTCCAGTGAAAAATTCCTTCCTCATTTCTGTTTGAAAGAGACGTCCCCTGGTCCTAGAATCCCCATTATAGGAAACATCCTTTTGATGTCCACCCTATCCAGGCCTTTCAATATTCGATAGGCCTCGATGAGATCCCCTTCTAAACTCCAGTAAGTTTAGACCCTGAGCCATCAAATGCTATTCATACATTAAAACGTATATTCCCAGAATAATTCCTGTACAGTCGGCCCTCCTTATCCACAGGAGATTGGTTCCGGGACCCCTCGCGGTTACCAAAATTCGCGGATGCTCAAGTCCCTTATTCAACCTGTCTCAATGCAGTGGATCTTAGGACCCAGCGGAACCCCAGACCTTATTTAACATGTTTCAGTGCGGTGGATATTAGGACCTGGCACCAGAGCTCTGAATGCAGTGTTTTTGTTCATGAAAATAATCATAATCACGATTGAAAATAAAGTGGAAATAATAAAGCGATTGGAAAGAGGTGACAGACAGACAGACATACTTCATTGATCCCAAGGGAAATTGGGTTTCATTACAGCCACACCAACCAAGAATAGTGTAGAAATATAGCAATATAAAGCCATAAATAATTAAATAATAATAAGTAAATTATTCCAAGTGAAAATAAGTCCAGGGACCAGCCTATTGGCTCAGGGTGTCTGACACTCTGAGGGAGGAGTTGTAAAGTTTGATGGCCACAGGCAGGAATAACTTCCTATGTCGCTCAGTGTTACTTCTTGGTGGAATGAGTCTCTGGCTGAACGTACTCCTGTGCCTAACCAGTACATTATGGAGTGGATGGGAAACATTGTCCAAGATGGCATGCAACTTGGACAGCATCCACTTTTCAGACACCACCATCAGAGAGTCCAGTTCCACCCCCACAACATCACTGGCCTTACGAATGAGTTTGTTGATTCTGTTGGTGTCTGCTACCCTCAGCCTGCTGCCCCAGTACACAACAGCAAACATGATAGCACCGGCCACCACAGACTTGTAGAACATCCTCAGCATCATCTGGCGGATGTTAAAGGACCTCAGTCTCCTCAGGAAGTAGAGACGGCTCTGACCCTTCTTGTAGACAGCCTCAGTGTTCTTTCGCCAGTCCAGTTTATTGTCAATTCGTATCCCCAGGTATTTGTAATCCTCCACCATGTCCACACAGACCCCTTGGATGGAAACAGGGGTCACTGGTGCCTTAGCCCTCCTCAGGTCCACCACCAGCTCCTTAGTCTTTTTTACATTAAGCTGCAGATGATTCTGCTCTCACCATGTGACAAAGTTTCCCACTGTAGCCCTGTACTCCGCCTCATCTCCCATCCAACTATAGCAGAGTCATCAGAAAACTTCTGAAGATGGCAAGACTCTGTGTTGTAGTTGAAGTCTGAGGTGTAGATGGTGAAGAGAAAGGTTGACAGGACAGTCCCCTGTGGAGCTAGGGTACTGCTGACTACTCTGTCTGACACACAGTGAAACGCCATCGGTCATTGGAAAAGTGTTAGGCTACGTCGATCGACGATCGGAACAATTTTAAAGGATAAAGTGAGCAAGGCCCTGTCTCGACGAAAGCTACAATTATTACTAAGCAACACAGTGGTTTAATTATTGGGTTTTGGGGTTTTGGGTTTTTGATCCTCCACATGAACCCGTCACAGTGGAGAGCGCGCTCGGAAGTGGTCTGTCTCTGGATCAAACTCGGAAAATTCCGTTCCCGAGCCCGGCACTGAAACATACGTTCTTAAGTGTTTTATATGCTTAGAAAGGTAAAATATATACTGTATACTAATACAAACGTTTGACTAACTGAAGCTAAATAATACCAGATGTACCTGTTCCAATTTACTTAGTTAGAGAACTTCCGATTTTTTTCAATCCCGGTGCACAATAACCCACGCACATCCTCCCGTACACTTTAAATCATCTCTAGATTACTTATAGTACCTAATACAATGTAAATGCTATGTAAATGATTGTTATACTGCATTGTTTAGGGAATAATGAGAAGAAAAAAAAAGTCTGTACATGCTTGAACAACAAGTGCTGGAAGAGCACTTCGGGGTTTTCACGATTCACGGTTGGTTGAATTCACGCATGCGGAATCCGCGGATAACGAGGGCCGAATGTATACCTTTTCTGGACCTTCTCCAATGCCAGCACATTCTTCAGTAGATACGAGGCCCAAAGTTGCTCATAGTAATGCAAATGCGGTCTGAACAGTGTCTTATAAAGCCTCAGCATTACATCCTTGCTTTTATATTCTCATCCTCTCGAAATGAATACGAACATTGCATTTATATAAGTTAACCTTTAGAGGATCCTGCACAAGGATCCTCTGCAGCTCTGATATCTGAATTTTCTCCTGGTTTATAAGATAGTCTCTGCCTTTATTCCTTCTATGAAAGTGCATGACCGTACACTTCCCTACATGACATTACATCTCACATGTCTCCTGTTTTGAAACCTTAAGCATTACCTGAAGAAATTCTTCAAAATATACAGAATATTGTTTTCCACTTTGGGGATTCAAAGGAAAATTGGTCATAAAGATTGAATTGCTTTTGCTTGTAGTTCTATTGACAGGAGTAGTCATGTTCGATACTTCATGCATTAGGATGGGATCATGAAAAACAATTTCATTAAAAAGTGAAAGTGAACGTAGGTTGGAATTGATTGCACACATTTTGTAGTTACGGTCTAATACCATGATACATTGAAATGACAGTTTTTTTAATTTCTATGATCTCTTTGAACAGAAGTTACTCAAATCATTCATGTTAATACCTTAGCAGCACATTATTTTTATTATATTCTGGTTAAGAATTCAAGTAATTATCTCTAATAAAGCTGTTCTCACTCTTTGGATAGAAGTGATTCAGCTAACCAGGTTTGTTAACATTACCTCATTTCGGTGTCATAATGTCTACATTTCCCCACATAATACATGTGACATAGGTAATACTGGATGTTACCAATTGAAGAATTGTGTCAAGTGACAAACTGCTCTCTGTGATTTTGCAAGGGCTTTTGTGTATATTTTGCTAAAGAATCTGTCTGTTTCCATAGTAAGAAAAATACAGCCTAACATAGAAGTCTTCTTTCTTAATTTTTAGATTTAACTACAGACTGTTTCTGTTATCTTTAAAATAGGGAGAGTGATGCTGAGATATGGCAACAGAAGGGCTGATTGAGGAAACCATAAAATTTGGAAATCATGCTGAATTGGAACACCAAAGCATTGAGATAACTGAGAGTCAAAGTCATAGCACTGAAATGGACTCTTCAGCCCAACAAAACTATGCTGACCACCAAAACCCCATTTTTATACTAATCCTCTCTAACCCATTGTATTCTCTGCTCATTCCCATTAACGTTACCCACCTCACCAAGATTTTACCACTCATCAACTTACTAGGGGCAATCAACCTATCAATACAGACATTTTGGGGATATGGAAGAAACCATAACACCTGAGGAAAACACATTGGGTCACAGGAGTATACACATACTGCACATACTTGGAAAGAACTGCACCATAACCTCTCTAAAAGGCCTTGGAGAAAGTACATTAAATGCATTACAAAAACATTGAAATCCACACAAAATGTAGAAATTAACTGCTACCAAATCTTTATGTGCAGTGAGTGACTGGAAGAATGCCCTTACACTTCCTTAATGAAGTTAAAACTATTAGCAGATAATTGTAATTCCATTGATATGAAGAATTGCCTCATCAGAGATTTAATCATTTGTGGAAACCAAGAGCCTGACCTTTACAACTGCAACTATCCTATGTGAGCCAGACTTAACTCTTCAGACTGGGTAACATCTTCTTCCCTCTGGCTGTGAGACTAATGAATAACCCACCATCTCTGAGGTCTTGTCACTAGTATAACGAGCTCCTTTCTGTTAATTGTATTGTTTATGCTTAACTGCACTGCTTACCTGTGCTGCACACTGCATGCATTTTGAATTATATTTCATTAACTTATTTATAGTAATATTTTGGTTTATATGCTGTGCGTGATAAATGTTTTGTGGGTATGCTGTGGTCTGTGGAATGTTGTTTCATTTGGCTGTATATATGTGTCAGTACCTCAAGTTGAACTCTGTCTTTTTGTGTGTTTCCCCCTAGCTGTCAGTCTGTGGTTTTGTATTGCCATGTGCTCCTGTCCCCACTCCTGCTCTACTCCGGCCCCTGTATCACTGAGTATTCCGTCTCTCACCTGTTCCTCATTATTACCTGTATTGCTGCCACCCGTGTCTCATTGTGCTCCACCTATCATCTGCCTCTCTGTTTATTGCTCAGTATATTTCAGTCCTGTTTGTTGCCAGATTGTGCCAGTGAATTTTCCTGAGCCTTTCACAGCATTTGTATCTGTACTTAATCAGTCTGAATATTGACTCAGCCTGTTTCCTGATTCTGGTTTTTGGATTTCTCTGGATGTTTTGATCTCTGCCTGAATTTTGATACCAACTTTGTTTGCACATCAGGATTTGTTACTCAAATAATATCACTGTGTGTACAGTACTGGGTCTGCGATTGGATCCCTGTTCCAGCATCCTGACAATATGTACGCATAATACACTTAAACTTGAAATCAAAAACTGCATATGATGTACAAACTATAGTCATCCAAAGTCATGCTCGAAATACTTGATAGCAGGAGATGAGAGGTAGAATGGGGAAGCGGTTGCTGGGTGAAATGTTGCAGATATCGAGCATGACTATTTTAATGACTGAAGAAGAAATGTCCTATGTCTGAAAATTATTTGCTACAAATAGACCTCAATGACAAAGTCAGAATAGCTCCATAGAAATGACAAGATGAGCCATAAATAGACCAAACAGGTGCCAAATAAGGCTGACCCTTCAAAATTATGTGCACTAGATATATCTACACCAGCTGTTGATGAAATACTGTAAAATGTGCTCCAAAAGAAAGCCAACAATTTTGTTGGGAAATCCACATCAGAGCTGTGTAAAAAGGGCTGCATTTTAATCAGGAGGGCGATTGGGGTTTCCAAGGCAGAGTTTCGCCGCAGATTTGTTGAGTTGAGGAGCTACTAATCATCTAGAGGGATTTATTAGAAAGGGCCAATCAGAGTAATACAAGTGCAAGTGGAGCAGCCATTCATTTGAAGTGCGTCAGTGTCAGTATTTAGAGTGGCTTTGGCTCATCCGGCTTGGGTGATGTCAGTTTTGGATAAGGTGCATTGTCTTGTAAATTACTCCCTGTCTGACCTTATTTGTTCATTCCTCATCTGTGAAGACATAGTAGTTTAGTCAGAATGACTCTGGGGCAGTGCTTTATACTGTGTGTGGCATGTCCAGGAGAACTCCATTCTCTTGGATAAACATATCTGCACCAGGTGAACTTCGTTTCAGCTCCTGAGAGAATGTATATCTATATTTTTAAATTTTTTTTGAGAGAATGTATTATGGATCTGGAGCTGCAGCTTAATGATCTTCGACTCGTACAGGAGAATGAGGTGGTGATAGACAGGAGCTACAGGAAGGCAGTCACCCCGAGGTTGCATGAGACAGGTAATTGGGTGATTGTCAGGAGGAGGAGGGGAAATGCACAGCCAATGCAGAGTACACCTGTGGCCGTTCCCCTCGATAATAAGTACACAGCTTTAGATACTATTGAGGGGGACGACTGACCACAGGAGAGCCAGAGTGACCGGGTCTCTGGAACTGAGTCTGGTGCTGTGGCTCAGAACAACAGCGAGATGAAGAAGACGGCAGTGTTGATGGGAGATTCCATAGTCAGAGGAACGGAGATGAGGTTCTGTGGGCATGATAGAGACACCGGATGGTATGTTGCCTCGCTGGTGCCAGGATCAGGAATGTCTCAGATTATGTCCGTGGAATTCTCAAGGGTAAGGGTGAGCAGAGAGAAGGCCTGGTACATTTTGGCACCAATAACATAAGTCAACAAGATGAGGAGGCTCTGAAGAGAGATTTTAGAGTGCTGAGAAACAGTACCTCCAGAGTAAAAATCTCTGGTTTGCTGCCTATACCACTTGCCTGTCAGGGTAAGAATGGAATTATATGACAGGGGAATGCATGGCTGAGGAACTGGTGCAGGGGAGGGGTTCAGATTAATGGATCATAGGGATCTCTTCTGGGGAAGGTACGATCTGTACAAAAGGGACCTGAAACCAAGGGGTCCAATATACTTGCAGGCAAGTTGGCTATAGTTTTTGGGTCAGTTTAAACTAATATGGCTCGGGGATCAGAACCAGAGTGATAGTGCTGAGGATAATGTAGTTGGTTTACAAAACAGAGGCAGTGTGTAGTGAAACTCCTAGCAAGGAGAGTCTGATGGTAGGGCAAACTTGCAGTCATTGCATTGCAATGAGTTGCAATGTAAAAGGCAGACAAAATCAAAAAGAGTGAATACAGGACTAAAGGTGTTATATTTGAATGCATGGAGTACATGGAATAGTGTAGATGAACTTGTAGCCCAGTTACAGGTTTTGTTATCATCACTGAATCATGGCTGAAAGAAGATTATAGCTGGGAGCTTAATGTCCCAAAATACAGACTCTATTGAAAGGACAGACAGGAAGGCAGAGGGAGCGGTGTTTCTCTGTGGGTAAAAATTGAAATCAAATCACTAGAAAGAGGTGACATAGGGTCAGAAGGTGTTGAATCACTGTGGATCGAGCTAAGAAACTGCAAGGGTAAAAATAGGAGTTACATACAGACGCCCAAACAGTAGTGAAGATGCTGTCTACAAATTGCAATGGGAATTAGAAAATGCATGCCAAAAGGGCAATGTTACAATAGTCATGGGGGATTTCAATATGCAGGTAGATTGGGAAAATCAGGTTGATGCTGGATTCACAAGAGGGGGAATTTCTAGAGTGCTCCTGGTTGAGTCCACTAGAGGACTAGCTATTCTGAATTGAGTATTGTGCAATGAACCAAAATTGAATAGAGCGCTAAAAGTAAAAGACCCCAGAGGAAAAAGTGATCACGATCTGATCAAGTTCACCGTGAATTTTCAGAAGGGGAAGCTAAAGTCAGATGTATCAATATTAGAATGGAGTGAAGGGAGCTTCACAGGTATGAGGGTGTCATGGTTCCGGTTGGCCGTTCTCCTTTAATACTACTTTCTCCCCGATCATGCCCAAATTTCAGTCAATTGCTGCTAATTACCCAATTACCGTACATCTGGCCTTCATCAGAGACTGGGAAATAAATACAATGGCGACCCTATCACAGGTTGCCAGTTCGTTGGTCGATTCTTGAGTGATAATTTGTTCCCTGTTCCGATTAGAACCGGTAGTTCTAAGCTCCGCTCTAGTTTCTGGAGAGTCCTTGTGAATCCCGTCTCGTTGTCAAGATCCCTCTGGTTTCCTGCTCTACGTTCAGGTCTACGCCAGCCTCCCCTACTGAGTCGACGTGTCGGTGTCCTGCACTTGGGTTCTCCTCCGTCGCCCCTGTGTAACGGAATGAACCGGCCACGATGAACCCAGCAGTCTCGGATCCCGTACAAGAGGCCCTGACCAGCCAGGGCTACCTGTTGGGCGCCCATGATCAACTACTTCGGGAGATCACAGACAACCTTCTGACGCTAACCATGAATGTGCAGAAGGTCAGTGAATGAATGGACCGGGTCCCCGCTTTTGCCTCCCCACTCCTTCCAAGATTCCTGGCTACCCAAACAGCACCGCTCAGGATGGCTTCGCCCTCGGAGTCCGCAACCCCATCTCCTCGAGAACCGTCTGTGCCCAAGCCTGAACCCTCCGCCGGGGACCTAGGCAGGTGCCGGGCCTTCCTGCTCCAATGCTCCCTGGTTTTCGAGCTGCAGCCACGTACCTACACTTCCGACAAATCGAAGATTGCGTACATCATGGGGCTGCTACGAGGGGAAGCCTCGGCTTGGGAAACCGCGATATGGGATAACCGGCCGGAAGTTTGTTCCTCCTACTCCTCCTCTATCACAGAATGAGGAAGGTTTTCAAACAATCCATTCGCGACAAGGATGCCGCAAGATGACTGCTTACTCTTCGCCAGGCTTCGTGAAGTGTGGCCAGGTATTCCATTGAGTTCCAGACATTAGCCACAGAGAGGTATTTCAACAGGGCCTCTCGGATCAGGTAAAGGATGAGTTGGCCGTGAGGGATGACACAGACTGTCTGGACTCTCTGATCTCGCTAGCCATTTGATTAGATTATCGACTTCGAGAACATCTGAGAGAGAAGACCGGTTACCCCATTCCTCGGGCCACCCCACTGTCCACCTCACCTTCTGCAAACAGCTCTAACCTCTCCCCCCCTCTGTTCCTCACAGAGCTCCCACTCCTACTGTTCTGGTGGGTCTGACAACACTCCCCTCAGCACCCCAGAGTCCGATGCAGATCCAGGCAACCGTGAAATACCAGCAGCAGTCCCTGTCCCTATCTGCTCTGGTAGATTCTGGTGCGGAGGGCAACCTGCTGATGAGGAGATAGCCACCCAGGCCGGAATACCTCGTGAGCCGTTAACCCCCCCCCCCACCAGAGGCCTGGGCCCTGGACGGAAATCTGCTGGCTCGGGTGACCCACTGTATGCCGCTCCTGACCTTGACTTTATCCAGCAACCATCAGGAGGAAGTACTATTCAGCCTCATTCAGTCACCTCAAGCCCCGGTAGTCCTAGGGTACCCATGGCTGACCCAACACAATCCCTGGATTGACTGGTCTACTGGGAGGATAGCCAAATGGAGCCCGTCCTGCTATACCAACTGCCTGCGGTCGGCCCTGTCTCCCAGAGACTCTACCATGACCACACCTGTTTCGGAACCCCTTGACTTGTCCTGGGTCCCCAAGGAGTACCATGACTTAGGACAGGTGTTCAGCAAACAACGAGCCCTCTCCCTACCCCTGCACCACCTAAGCAATTGTGCAATTGACCTTCTCCCCGGGGCCCTGCTACCGACCAGTCACCTATTCAACCTGTCCCAGCCAGAGAAGGAAGCAATGGAAGGTTACATCAGTGAATCTCTTGCAGTGGGCATCATTCGGCCCTCATCTTCCCTGGTGGGCGCAGGGTTCTTCTTCGTGGGGAAGAAGGATGGCTCTCTCTGTCTCTGCATCGATTACCAAGGCCTGAGACATATAACCATTAAGAACAAGTACCCACTGCCTCTTATAAGTTCTGCGTTCGAGCCACTTCATGGAGCCACCACCTTCTCGAAGTTGGACCTCCAAAATGCCTACCACTTGGTCCAGATAAAAGAGGGGGATGAGTGGGAAACGGCTTTCAATACCCCCTTAGGCCACTTCGAGTACTTAGTCATGCCTTTCAGCCTCACCAATTCCCCCGCCGTTTTTCAAGCCTTGATCTACGATGTCCTAAGAGACTTCATTAAATGCTTCATGTTTGTCTACCTGGATGACATCGTGATCTTTTCCAGCAGTCCCCAGCAACACGTGCACCATGTCCGTCAAGTCCTGCAGAGGCTGGGGGAGAATAAATTATTCGTAAAGGCGGAGAAAGGTGAATTCCACGTCCCCTCGGTCAGCTTCCTAGGTTACAAGAGCAAGGATGTCCTTACAAGAGCAAGGATGTCTTTTTGCATTTGTACAGGGCCCTGGTGAGACCACACCTGGAATATTGTGTACAGTTTTGGTCGCCAGGTTTAAGGAAGGACATTCTAGCAATTGAGGAAGTGCAGCGTAGATTCACTAGGTTGATTCCTGGAATGGCAGGGCTGTCTTACGCAGAAAGATTGGAGAGATTGGGCTTGTACACACTGGTATTGAGCAGACTGAGAGGGGATCTGATTGAAACATTTAAGATAATTAAAGGATTTGATAGGATTGAGGCAGGAAATATGTTCCAGATGTTGGGAGAGTCCAGTACCAGAGGGCATGGATTGAGAATAAGAGGTCAGTTATTTAAAACAGAGTTGAGGAAGAGCTTCTTCTCCCAGAGAGTTGTGGAGGTGTGGAATGCACTGCCTCAGAAGATGGTGGAGGCCAATTCTCTGGATGCTTTCAAGAAGGAGCTAGATAGATATCTGATGGATAGGGGAATCAAGGGATATGGGGACAAACCAGGGACTGGGTATTGATAGTGAATGATCAGCCATGATCTCAGAATGGCGGTGCAGACTTGAGGGGCCGAATGGTCTACTTCTGCACCTATTGTCTATTGTCTATTATCTATATCATCGAGAGAGGACAGGTGAGAGCTGATCCCGAGAAGATCCGGGCTGTGGCGGAATGGCCCAAACCCACGGACCGCAAGGTTCAGGTGGCGGCCCCCAGTCAGGTGGCGGCACCCCCCTTACCCGGCTTACCTAGCCCACCACACCGTTTTGCTGGGATTCCGAAGCTGACTCAGCATTCACCAACCTGAAGAGGCGTTTCACCACCGCCCCCATCCTGGTTCATCTGGACCCATCCCGGCAATTCATCGTGGAGGTGGACGCCTCCGACTCCAGGGTAGGAGTGGCCCTATCCTAACAGGCTAGTTCTTTCTTTCTTTTTCAATCTTTTTATTGAGTTTCATATATATATAAAAAAAAACATAATAATGAATAGGTTATAAATACAATAGACTTGAAATTGCATTAATAATAGGATAATAATATCCTATTAAACATCAACAAAAAAAAGGTACATTAATCAATCAAGTCTATATAATTATATATGAAAAAAACAAAAATAGTCGTCAAAAGAAAAGGAAAAAAAAATTGAAAATATATAAAAGAGAATATATATTGAAAAAAAAAACACTAAACTAAACTAACATGGGCAATAATAACAGTTTATAAGTATATGATAGTGTCAAAAACTCCGGAACTCCATACCAGAACAAGAATAAACAGAGAGAAGGTCTGGGAAAGGCCAAATTAATTCATATGGAAATGTCGAATGAACGGTCCCCAAGTTTCTTCAAATTTAATTGGCCAGTCAAAAATAGTGCTTCTAATTGTTTCCAAACTCAGATAAGAAATAGTTTGAAAAAGCCACTGAGATGTGGTAAGAGGATTTACTTCTTTCCAGTTTTGTAATATAGACCTTCTGGCCATTAATGTTACAAAAGCAATCATTCATCTGATTGAAGGGGAAAACTGATTACCATCCTCATTTGGTATACCAAAAATTGCAGTAATAAAATGAGGTTGTAAATCGATTTTCCAAATTGAGGAAATGGTAACAAATATGTCCTTCCAATAGTTATGTAAAGTGGGACATGATCAAAACATGTGGATCAATGAAGCCACTTCTGAATGACATCTGTCACATTGAGGGTTAATATGAGAATAGAATCGAGCAAGCTTATCTTTAGACATATAAGCTCTATGTACAATTTTAAATTGTATTAAAGCATGTTTAGCACATATAGAAGAGGAATTAACCATTTGTAAAATTTTTTCCCATTTATCTGTTGATATATTGTATCTAAGTTCTTTTTCCCATTCTTGTTTAATTCTATCTGATGTTTCTGGTTGTATCTTCATAATCATATTATAAATAAAAGCTACTAATCCCTTCTGACAAGGATTAAAGGTAAAAATCAAATCTGAGAAATCCATTGAAGTTGAATTGGGAAAAGATGGTAGAACTTTATGTAAGAAATTTCTGATTTGTAAATATCTGAAAAAATTAGATTTAGGTAATTTAAATTTGTTGGAAAGTTGGTCAAAAGACATCAAAGTACCTTCAAAAAAAAGATCACGAAAACATTTTATACCTTTCCTTTTCCATATGCTAAAAGCTTGATCTGTCAATGAAGGTTTGAAAAAAAAATTAAGTAAAATAGGGCTATCAAGAACAAAGTTTTTCAGAGTAAAAAACTTATGAAATTGAAACCAAATTCGTAGTGTATGTTTGATAACAGGATTAGATATCTGTTTATTGAATTTAACTAAATCAGAAGGAAGAAAAGAACCAAGAACGGAGGATAGAGAATATCCCTTTACCTCATTGCATTCCAAATTTACCCACTGTGGACACAATAGTGAGTCCAAATCTAATTTCCAATACGTTAGGTTACGAATATTATTCGCCCAATAATAAAATCTAAAGTTAGGTAAAGCTAAACCACCATCTTTTTTAGATTTTTGTAATTGCCTTTTACTTAACCTGGGGTTTTTATTTTGCCACACAAATGAGGAAATTTTTGAATCAATGTTGTCAAAAAAAGATTTAGGAATAAAAATTGGTAAGGCTTGAAATAAGTATAAAAATTTCGGTAAAATCATCATTTTAATAGCGTTAATCTGACCAACTAATGATAAGAATAAGGGAGACCATCTTGTAGTAAGTTGTTGAATTTGATGAAGCATAGGTAAAAAATTCAGTCTAAATAAATCTTTATATTTCTTGGTAATTTTTATACCTAAATAGATAAAGTTATCAGTAACAACTTTAAATGGTATCCTGTCATTCAATAAGGTTTGCGCATTTAAGGGGAATAATTCACTCTTATCTAAGTTTAATTTATAACCAGAAAAACTACCAAATTGAGCCAACAAGAATAAAATAGCGGGAATAGACCTGTCAGGATCAGAAATATATAACAGCAAGTCATCAGCATAAAGTGATAATTTGTATAACTTCTCATTACGGGTAATACCAAAAATATTAGGAGATTCACGAATAGCAATGGCTAAAGGTTCTAATGCAATATTAAATAATAAAGGACTTAAAGGACAACCTTGTCTCATACCACGAGATAATTGAAAAAAAGAGGATCTATAATTATTTGTAAGAACAGAAGCAACAGGTTTATAATATATTAATTTAATCCATGATATAAAATTAGGACTAAAATTAAAATTTCTCAATGCATTAAATAAGTATGTCCATTCAACTCTATCAAAAGCTTTTTCAGCATCTAATGAGATAACACATTCTGGGGTTGTGGGTGATGAAGTATAAATTATATTAATCAATTTTCTAACATTAAAAAAGGAATACCGATTCCTAATAAAACCAGTTTGATCTTCTGAAATAATCTGTGATAGTACCTTTTCTAATCTAATGGCTAAAATTTTTGTAAGAATCTTAGAATCTACATTTAATAATGATATAGGGCAATAAGATGCACATAAAGTAGGATCTTTATCTTTTTTAAGAATTAGAGAGATAGTAGCTTCATAAAAAGATTGAGGTAATCTCTTCTTAGCAAACGCATCATTAAAGATTTCACATAACCATGGGGAAAGCAAAGAAGAAAAAGTTTTTAAAAATTCTACAATATAACCATCAGGGCCAGGAGCTTTCCCTGAATTCATTGATGAGATAGCCTCTCTTATTTCGGCCATAGAGGTAGGAGCATCAAGCAAGCTACGATCTTCATCTATCAGTTTAGGAATATTCAAATTGTTAAAAAAATTATCCATCATGGACAGGTCACCATCAAATTCTGATTGATATAAAGATTTATAAAAATCTTGAAAAGTGTTATTGATTTCTTTATGATCAGTAGTTAAATTACCAACTTGTTTACGAATTTTAATAATTTGTCGCTTAGTTGAAATAGTTTTTAATTGATTAGCTAACAATTTACCAGTTCGATCACTATGAATATAAAATTGAGCCCTGGTCTTGATTAATTGATTCTCAATTGAAGAAGATAATAATAAGCTATGTTCCATTTGAAGCTCAACTCTCCTCTTATAAAGTTCTTTGGTAGGAGTAACGGAATAAATCTTATCAATTTCTTTAATTTTATCTACCAATAAAGCTATATCTAAATATCTTTGTTTTCTTTTACCAATGGAATATGAGATAATTTGTCCACGGATAAAAGCCTTGAAGGAGTCCCAAAGTATTCCTCTATCAATCTATAGTTTGTTGAAAAAAATAAGTCAATTTGTTGTTTTATGAAGGTAATAAATTCTGGATCTTGAAGCAAAGTAGCGTTGAGTCTCCAAGATCTAGTATTAATGGAAGAGTCCGAGATCTTGATAGATAACTTCAAAGGTGCATGAACCGAAATGGCAATAGAATCGTATTTACAATCAGTAACATCTGTTATTAAACGATGATCAATAAGGAAATAATCAATTCTAGAATAACTATGATATACATGTGAAAGAAATGAAAATTCTTTATCTTTAGGGTTCAAAAACCGCCATATTTCAGTAATTCCCGAATCGACCATAGAAGAATTAATAAGTAAGGCTGATCTATTCGGAAGAGTTCGAATAGGTTTAGATCTATCCATCGAAGGATTCAAACAACAATTAAAATCTCCACCCATTATCAACATATATTCATTTAGATTAGGAAGGGATGTAAATAAACGTTTAAAAAATTCAGGGCAGTCAAAGTTTGGAGCATAAATATTAACTAGAACCACTTTTCGATTAAAAAGTGAGCCAGTTATCAACAAAAATCTGCCCTGTGGATCAGAAATAATTTCATGATGTGTAAACGAAATTGAGGGGTCTATAAAAATAGACACACCCCTAATTTTGGCGATACAATTCGAGTGAAATTGTTGACCCTTCCAGAACCTAAAAAACGTTGATTATCCTCCCTCCTAATATGGGTCTCCTTTGCAAAAATAATATTAGCATTCAATCTATGGAATACATTAAATATTTTTTTACATTTAATCGGATGATTTAAACCATTAGTATTCCAAGAGATAAAGTTAATAGATTTATCCATCATGTCAATATTAGTTGTGTGTATCATAAAAGGTTAAAAAGACACATAACCCATAATTCAGGAAGAAGGAAAATTGATTCAGGAGCAACCGGAGAACATGACACCTCAACAATATTAATAATTTAAAGTCGGCCCATAAACTAGAAGCAAAAAAATAAAAAGCAAAAGCATGAAAAAAGATCCCTACCCCCTCCCCCCACCCTTCGAAAGAAAGCCAAGCGGCAGGCGCATAATCTAATACTAACATTACCCCCATTTCAAGATGGCAGCTCCATAAAAAGATTTTTAAAAAACTATGTAACACCCAGATTAAAATATAGGGTTGCAAAAAGAAAATATATATCAGTCAGAATGAAAAAACTAATATAATAAAACAAACAATCATTAATAAAAAAGAAGTATGAACATTAAAATTTGAAAGTGTAATATACCTTTAAAAAAATTCCATGTTCAAATACAAGAAAGATGACGTTTCAAAAGCAAAGACTTATGGGAAGAAGAAACGACATTTTGAAAAAGCCGTATTACAAAATAGTTCAGTTCAGTAATCTATTTAAAAAAATTTAATAAAAAAGAGTTATCAAAATAGGATTAAAAAAAAGATTTAATAGACACTACAATGTATAAAAAAAGACTAAAAAATTCAAAACATTTGTCCCATTTCTAAGTACAGGCAGACAAATAAACGCTTACAGAAAGCAAAGTCTTATGGGAAGAAGAAACGACATCTTGAAAAAAAAGTAAATCATTATTACAAAATAAAAACGTGTATATCCGAAACAGAAAAAAGAATAAAAAAAAGGATATTATAAGAATTAAAAGAGCATCTATAAACAATGATAATAGTAGTAAAAAAAAAGAACCAGACCCATAGATCAGGATAAGAAGTTGTAACCCAGCTTCATGGGTTAAAACTTAAAATGAGATGGCATCCTCTCTCCAAAAAATCTTCAATATAACACATAGTTCAAGTTGCACTAGAAGATCGATATTCTTCAACAAATTTCTTCGCTTCTTCCGGAGTGTTGAAAAATTGTTGACTGTTGTCGTTCAGCGTAATTCTAAGCTTCGCTGGATACATTAAAGCTTGTTTAAGTCCAATCGAGTGAATCTCTGCCATCACTGGTTTAAAAGCGATTCTCGCTCTCATTACTTCATATGAATAATCTTCAACAATTCAAAATGTGTTGGTATTGTAAGAGATCATACCTTTTTTACGAGCTAATCGAATTAAAAGCTCTTTCTCCCGAGGATAATGAAGGCGAACAATCACCGCTCGTGGTTTACCAGACACAGCCAAAAATCTCGCAACTCTGTGAGCGCGGTCGATAACAGGTTTATTATGCAAACATTCATCACCGAAAATTTCCCACAATAATTTAGAGAAAAATTCAGTTAAATCACCGGACTCAACTTTTTCGGGAAATTTGATGATACGCAAATTCTGTCTGCGAGATCGGTTTTCGAGATCAGTAATTTTAAACTTATACTGATCCATAGTTTTAGCAGTTGACTCAATCTTCTTCTCCAGCGCTTCAATTGTACGTACTTTTTCACAAATTGATTTTTCAAGAGTCGTGATCTTATCTTCATGCCGCTGAATATCTGATGCCTGCGATTGAAGCTTAGTTTCAAGCGATCTATCAGCTTCTTCAAGTTCAGATATTTTCATGGTAAACTTATTTTCCAAACTTGTCAGTCTACTTCCCAATTTACCTTCTAATCTGCCTTCCAAACCCGCAAGTTTAGCATCCAGAAGATTAGAAATTATGTCGACGGGAAAAGGATCCTTAGACAATTTCTTGCTTGTAGCCATTTTAAGTTTGACAAGATTAGATCAAATATTGTTTTAGGAAAAAAAAAGTTAATCAGAAGTAGCAACTCATATGATTAAATTCGAAAAGATTTGATTAAAGGGTGATTATAGTTGAAAAAATGAAGAGAGCCTAAAAGGCAGATGTTTACGTCGCCATCTTGAAACTCCACCCCTAACAGGCTAGTTCTGACGAAAAGCTTCACCCCTGTGCCTTCTACTCTCGCCGACTGTCTCCCGCCGAGCGAAATTACAACATGGGGAATCGGGAACTACTGGCGGTTAAACTAGCATTGGAAGAATGGAAGCACTGGTTGGCGGGGGCAGAACACCCATTTATGTTATTGATGAATCATAAGAACCTGGAGTATATTAAGACTGCCAAGTGATTGAGCTCCCATCAGGCCCGGTGGGCATTGTTTTTTGGACGATTCCAGTTTACCCTCACGTTCCATCCAGGATCCAGGAACGGAAAGCTGGGCGCACTATTCCGTCAGCATGACTCCAAGAAGGACACCTCCAGCTCCGAGACAATCCTCCCTCCAACCTGCGTGGTGGCCGCCCTCTCTTGGGAGATTGAGGCAAAGGTAAGAGAGGCCCAGCGGGAAGACCCTGATCCTGGAAGTGGACCCAGGGATCGCCTGTACGTTCCCGCCTCCGTCAGGCCTTGGGTCCTCCAATGGGGACACACATCCCGGTTTGCCTGCCACCCCGGGAGTGATTGGACCCTGGCTCTCCTGAGGAGGTACTTTTGG
Organism: Hypanus sabinus; assembly: GCF_030144855.1. Classification (NCBI taxonomy): domain Eukaryota; kingdom Metazoa; phylum Chordata; class Chondrichthyes; order Myliobatiformes; family Dasyatidae; genus Hypanus; species Hypanus sabinus. Next base: position 88,550,517 of record NC_082708.1, on the reverse strand, counting down.
TGGCCGTCCATGGAGGGGGACACCCGCTCTTATGTCTCGGTGTGTTTCATTTGTACCCGGGGTACGGACTCTCATCGACCACTGGTGGGTCTACATTGTCCTCTACCTATCCCTGGTCATCCCTGGTCACACATCACCCTAGACTTCGTCACCGGTCTATCCCCTTCCTGCGGAAACACAACTGTCCTCACCGTGGGAGACCGATTCTCCAAGGTGGTGCGCTTTTTGGCCCTCCCGAAACTCCCATCCTCTCAGGAAACCACAGACCTTCTCGTCCGCCACATCTTCCGCCTCCACGGAATCCCCACGGACATCATCTCCGATCAAGGTTCCCAGTTTGTTTTGCAGGTATGGAAGGTCCTCTGTCGAGCCCTAGGAGCAACAGCCAGCCTGTCATCCGGCTTCCCCCCCCAGACGAAAGGGCAGATGGGACGGGTCAACCAAGAACTGGAGGCGACATTACATTGCGTAACGGCAAACCACCCGTCAACCTGGAGCGACCATCTCCTGTGGGTTGAGTACGCCCACAACTCCCTGGTGAGCTCTGCCATTGGGAGGTCCCTGTTTGAGTGATCCCTTGGGTACCAACCCCCGCTGTTCCCCACGCAGGAAGAGGAGATTGCGGTAACGTCGGTTCGGGACCACGTTGATTGGTGCCGGAAGATTTGGGAGGAGACTCGCATGACCCTACTCAAATCAACAAATCGAAATAAGAAAACGGCTGACCGACAGCGGACTCCAGTGCCGGAGTACGAACTGGGGCAGATGGTGTGGCTTTCCGTCAAGTACATCCCACTCAAATGTGAACTTAGGAAACTCGTCCCCCGCTTCCTGGGACCATTCAAGGTTGATAGGATTATCAATCCCACAGCGGTCCGCCTCACGCTGCTGAAGTCCATGTGTCTCAGTTGAAACCAGTCTCCATCAGCCCTTTGTGTCCCCCATCTGAGACTCCTCCCCCTGCCCAGCTCATCGACAGCCATCCGGCATACACCATCCGATGACTGCTACATGTGTGCCGTCGGTGCAAGAGCCTCCAATACCTGGTGGACTGAGAGGTGTACAGTCCTGAAGAGCGTTCCTGGGTCCCCTGCTCCTTTATCCTAGACCCTTCCCTCATCCAGAACTTCCATCGGGACCATCCAGACAGGCCTGGAGGAACGCTGGGAGGCTCCCATTGGGGGGGGGGTGGTACTGTTATGGTTCCGGTTGGCCATTCCCCTTTAACACTACTTTCTCCCCGATTATGCCCCAATTTCAGTCTATTGCTGCTAGTTACCCAATTACCGTACATCTGGCTCTCATCAGAGACTGGGAAATAAATACGATGGTGACTCTATCACTGGTTGCCCATTCGTTGGTCAATTCTTGAGTGACACTTTGTTCCCTGTTCTGATTAGAACCGGTAGTTCTAAGTTCCGCTCTATTTTCTAGAGAGTCCCTGTGAATCCCGTCTCCTTGTCAAGATCCCTCTGGTTTCCTGCTCTACGTTCAGGTCTACGCCAGCCTCCCCAACTGAGTTGACGTGCCAGTGTCCTGCACTTGGGTTCTCCTCTGTCGCCCCCATGTAACAGAGAGAGGAGCTGGCCAGAATTGATTGGAAAGAACACTGGCAGGGATGATAGCAGAGCAGCAATAGCTGGAATTTCTGGAAGCAATTCAGAAGCCACAGGAATCGTGGCTAACAAGGGAAGTCAAAGCCGAAGAGAGGACATATAATAGAGCAAACATTAGTGGGAAGTTCAAGGATTGGAAAGCTTTCGAATACCAACAGAAGGCAACTAAGAGATGTTAAGAATGGAATATGAAAGTAAGCTAGATAATAATATTGAAGAGGATACCAAAAGTTTCTTCAGATGCATAAACTGTAAAAGTGAAGTGAGAAGATATCAGATCACTGGAAATAGATGCTGCAGATGTAGTAATGGGAGACAATGAAATGGCAGATGAACTGAATAAAAATTTTGAACTGTCTTTACTGTGGAAGGCACTAGCAGTATGGTGGAAGTTCTAGGTGTTAGGAGTTAAGAAGTGTGTGAATTTACAATTACAAGAGAGAAGGTTCTTGGGAAATTGAAAGGTCTGCAGATAAGTCACCTGGACCATATGGTTTACACCCAGGGTTCAGAAAGAGATGGCTGAAGAAATTGGGGAGACATTAGTAATGATCTTTCAAGAATCATTAGACTCTGGAATGGTTCTGAAAGTCTGAAAAATTGCAAATGTCACTCTAGTCTTCTATAATGAAGAAAGACAGAAGAAAGGAAATCATAGGTCAGTTAGTCTGACCTCAGTAGTTGGGAAGATGTTGGAGTCAATTCACACAAACCACACAAAATGCTGGTGGAACACAGCAGGCCAGGCAGCATCGATAGGGAGAAGTGCTGTTGATGTTTTGGGCTGAGACCCTTTGTCAGGACTAACTGAAAGGAAAGATAGTAAGAGATTTAAAAGTAGGAGGGGGAGGGGAAAATGCGAAATGATACGAGAAGACCAGAGGGGGTGGGGTGAATCTGAGAGCCAGAAAGGTGATTGCCGAAAGTGATACAGAGCTGGAGAAGGGAAAGGATCATGGGCCGGGAGGCCTACGGAGAAAGAAAGGTGGAGGGGAGCACCAGAGGGAGATGGAGAACAGGCAGAGTGATGGGCAGAGAGATAGAAAAAAAGAGGAAGGGGAAAGAAAAATAAATATATCAGGGATAGGGTAAGAAGGTGAGGAGGGACATTAACAGAATTTAGAGAAGTCAATGTCCATGCCATCAGGTTGGAGGCTACCCAGCCGGTATACAAGGAGTTGTTCCTCCAACCTGAGTCAATTGTTTAGGTTGTGCTTTTGAGGTATTTAGAACCACATGATAGAATAGGCCACAGTCAGCATGGTTTCTCAAGGCAAAATCTTACCTGCCAAATCTGTTGCAATTCATTGAAGAAATTATAAGCAGAATAAACCAAGGAAAATCGGTTGATGTTGCGTATTTATTTGGATTTTCAGAAGTCCTTTGGCAAGGTGCTGCACAAACTATGAGCCTATAGTATTAAAGGGAAGGTATTTCATGGATAAAGCAGTAGCTGATTGGCAGGAGGCAAAGAGTGGGAATGAAAGGAGCCTCTGCAAGTTGGCTGCTGGTGAGTAGTAGTGTTTCATAGGGGTCTGTGTTGGGATCAATTCTTCTTCCATTATATGTTAATGATTTGGATGATGGAATTGATCATTTTGTTGCAAAGTTTGCAGCTGGTATGAAGATAGGTAGAAGGGCAGATAGCTTTAAGGAAGCAGAGAGGCTACAAAAGGACTTGGATAGATTAGGTGAATGGGCAAAGTAGTGGGAGATAGAATATCGTGTCAGGAAATGAATGGTCATGCACTTCAGTAGAATAAAAGAAAGAGTTGATTCGTTTTTTAATGGACAGAAACTACAAAAATCTCATAGAGGGATCAGAAGTGGAGAGAGTGAGCAGTTTCAAGTTCCTGGGTGTCAAGATCTCTAAGGATCTAACCTGGTCCCACCATATTGATGTAGTCATAAAGAAGACAGCGGCTATATTTATTAGGCGTTTGTAGAGATTTGGTATGTCAACAAATACACTGAAAAATGTCATAGATGTACCATGGAGAGCATTCTGACAGGCTGCATCACTGTCTGTCTGGTATGGAGGGGCGACTGCACAGGACTGAAAGAAGCTGCAGAAGGTTGTAAATCCAGTCAGTTCCATCTTGGATACTCGCCTACAAAGTACCCGGGACATCTTTAGGAAACAGTGTCTCAGAAAGGCAGCATCCAGAAGCCTGAAGGCACACACCCAGTGATTCAGAAACAGCTTCTTTCCCTCTACCAACTGATTCCTAAATGGACTTTGAAGCTTTGCACTCTACCTCACTTTTTTAATATACAGTATTTCTGATTTTGCCCAATTTTTTAAATCTATTCAATATACGGATTTGATTTAGCTGATTTACTGGTTTATTTATTATGTTTTATTTTATTTACTATTATTTTTTCTCTCTCTGCTAGATTGAACTGCATATTGCATTGAACTGCTGCTGCTTAGTTAACAAATTTCACATCACATGCCGGTGATAATATACCTGATTCTGATTCCGAGGTGCAAAGAGAGTAAGGAGACCTTGTGCAGGATTCCCTAAAGGTTAATTCACAGGTTGAACCTGTAGTGAGGAAGGCAAATGCAAATAGCATTCATTTCAAGGGGACTAGAATATAAAAGCCAGAATGTAATGTTGCGACTTTATGAAACACCAGTGAGGCCTCACTTGGAGTATTGTGAGCAGTTTTGGGCCCTTTATCTTAAGAAAGGATGTGCTGAACCTAGATTAGGTTTCTACTGTCAAGATGAAACCACACTCAGGTTGGAGGAACAACACCTTATGTTCCATCAGGGTAGCCTCCAACCTGATGGCATGAACATTAATTTCTCTAACTTCCGTTAATGCCCCCTCCCCTTCTTCCCCCTTCTTCCCCCTCCTTCCCTCCTTTCCTTCTTTCCATCCTTCCACTGGGCCTATATCACTAGAATTTAAGAAAATGAGGGGTGACCTCGTTGAAACTTGAATGTTGAACAGCCTTGATAGAGTGGATGTGGAGTTGATGTTTCCTATGGTGGGAGAGTCTTAGACCAGAGGACACAGCCTCAGAATAGAGGGGTGTCCTTTTATAATAGAGATGAGGAGGAATTTCTTTAGCCAGAGAGTGGTGAATCTGTGGAATTTTTTGCCACAGGCAGCTGTAAAGGTCATTTCTGTAGGTATATGTAAGGCTGAGGTTGATAGATTCTTGACTGGTCAGGGCATGAAGGGATACAGGAAGAAGTCAGGAGATGGGGGCTGAGAGGAAAATTGGATCAACCATGATGAAATGGTGGAGCAGACTCAATGGGCCAAATGGTCTAATTCTGCTCCTTTGTCCTCTGGACTTATGGTTTTATGGTTTCAAGGCATTGTAATTAAAATCAGTAAGTTATATGCTATCAATGCACATCCAGAATACACTAAAGCTTGTTGTGAGATGTTCTTTGAAAGTGGTTTAAAGAAATATGATGTGAATTTCATCAGGTGGAACAGAAAGATGTTATATCCATCTCTGGACTCTATGTGGTGTAGCAGATGGGACTGATAACAGTACTTCTTAACAGAATATGAAGGTTGTTTCAACACAATCACTTTATTTATGGATAAATATTCAAATTTCTCTCATGAACTCTGCAAAGCCTTTGCAGTGATTTTCAGGGAAATATAAAGTCAGGTTTGTAGGATTGGCATCTTCACTAAATGTTCCGATGTTTACAAACAGTAACAATTTAATTCTCATTAATATTTGATTCATGACGATAACATGAATTGCTTATTTTGTTGTAATTGATGTGATATTGTTTTGTTATAATAACTTAATTCTGTAGCTGACACTAGATCCTTTGGTTCGCTTTATCTTTAAAATATGGGAATCTTACAAGCTCATGGCTGTCTTGTTGATTAGTCCAATGACCTTCAATTTAGATACATCTTCTAATAACTTGCCATCTTACCCATTCTCCAGTACAGTCTTTGTCTGGAGCTTTCCAGCTGAGGAAACATCCTGCCAAATTTCCCTTGCACTCACTCCAGTGTAACTGCATTCTTCATCTAATGTGGGGAATAGAATTGCATACAACTCCCAAGTGTGATCTACCCACAATGATTGATACAGTTGCAATATTATGTCTCAACTTTTAAATTCTGTACCCTCACCTGTGAATTCTTGCATGCTGTGTGAATTCTTTACTATCACATCTACCAGCGTTCCACTTAGAGGAGATTATGACCTGAACCCAGGGTCGAGAACACGAGGAAATCTGCAGATGCTGGAAATTCAAAATGCTGGTGGAATGCAGCAGGCCAGGCAGCATCTATAGGAAGAAGTACAGTCAACATTTCAGGCTGAGACCCTTCGTCAGGACAGTCTTTTATAATTTTATATACTTCTATCAAGTTACCCCTCAGCATCCATTGCTCAAGAGGAAACAAGCACAATCCATCCATAACTAAAGTACACCAACCCAGATCACATCTTTAAACAATCCTTCTCAACATTACTAACAATTATCTGCAAAAATCTATGTCTTCTCCTTAGTTATATCCTCTATGCTTTCCATTGCAACTTCTGTCAGATCTTATCTAGCCTTGGGAATTTGTCATCTCCAAGTTTTCCATGACATCTCCTTCTTAATTTTGACCTGCTCCAGATTATCCATATGTTCTTCTCTAACTCAGTAATATCCATGCCCTTTTCCTTGTGGACTTGCATGTATCAGTCACTATTTCCTAAAATGCAGATAGCACAAAACTTGGAGGTTTTCTGAATTTGGTGACAGATATATGACATAAAATATTTAGTTGAATGGTTAATAATGGAAGATTAAATTTGAAGTGTTTCATGTTTGTGAAAACAATGAGTGAAAGTAGTATAAACTTAAAGGCAAAATTCTCAGAGTTTACAAATAAACTTTAAGACAGTTTTGACAACTTCATCAACTGTTTCATTACAATAGACAATAGGTGCAGAAGTAGACCATTTGGCCCTTCGAGCCTGCACCGCCATTCTGAGATCATCGCTGATCATCTACTAATCTACTATCAATACCCGGTTCCTGCCTTGTCCCCATATCCCTTGATTCCCTTATCCATAAGATACCTATCTAGCTCCTTCTTGAAAGCATCCAGAGAATTGGCCTCTACTGCCTTCCAAGGCAGTGCATTCCAGACCCCCACAACTCTCTGGGAGAAGAAGTTTTTCCTTAACTCTGTCCTAAATGACCTACCCCTTATTCTCAAACCATGCCCTCTGGTACTGGACTCTCCCAGCATCTGGAACATATTTCCTGCCTCTATCTTGTCCAATCCCTTAATACTCTTATATGTTGCAATCAGATCCCCTCTCAACCTCCTTAATTCCAGCGTGTATAAGCCCAGTCTCTCTAACCTCTCTGCGTAAGGCAGTCCAGACATCCCAGGAATTAACCTTGTGAATCTACGCTGCACTTCCTCTACAGCCAGGATGTCCTTCCTTAACCCTGGAGACCAAAACTGTACATAATACTCCAGGTGTGGTCTCACCAGGGCCCTGTACAAACACAAAAGGATTTCCTTGCTCTTGTACTCAATTCCCTTTGTAATAAAGGCCAACATTCCATTAGCCTTCTTCACTGCCTGCTGCACTTGCTCATTCACCTTCAGTGACTGATGAACAAGGACTCCTAGATCTCTTTGTATTTCTCCCTTACCTAACTTTACACCATTCAGATAATAGTCTGCCTTCCTGTTCTTACTCCCAAAGTGGATAACCTCACACTTATTCACATTAAACGTCATCTGCCAAGTATCTGCCCACTCACCCAGCCTATCCAAGTCACCCTGAATTCTCCTAACATCCTCATCACATGTCACACTGCCGCCCAGCTTAGTATCATCAGCAAGCTTGCTGATGTTATTCTCAATGCCTTCATCTAAATCGTTGGCGTAAATCGTAAACAGCTGTGGTCCCAATACCGAGCCCTATGGCACTCCACTAGTCACCACCTGCCATTCCGAGAAACACCCATTCACCATTACCCTTTGCTTTCTATCTGCCAACCAGTTTTCTATCCATGTCAATGTTTTCCCCACAATGCCATGAGCTGTGATTTTACCCACCAATCTCCTATGTAGGACATTATCAAATGCCTTCTGAAGATCGAGGTACACTACATCCACTGGATCTCCCTTGTCTAACTTCCTGGTTACATCCTTGAAAAACTCCAATAGATTAGTCAAGCATGATTTACTCTTGGTAAATCCTTGCTGGCTCGGCCCAATCCTATCACTGCTATCTAGATATGCCACTATTTCATCTTTAATAATGGACTCTAGCATCTTCCCCACCACCGATCTCAGGCTGACAGGTTGATAGTTCTCTGTTTTCTCCCTCCCTCCTTTCTTAAAAAGTGGGATAACATTAACTGTTCTCCAATCCTCAGGAACTTGATCCTGAATCTAAGGAACATTGGAAAATGATTACCAATGCATCCGCAATTTCCAGGGCCACCTCCTTTAGTACCCTAGGATGCAAACCATCTGGACCTGGGGATTTGTCAGCCTTCAGTCCCATCAGTCTACTCATCACTGTTTCGTTCCTAGTGTCAATCTGTTTCATTTCCTCTGTTACCCAATGTCCTTGGCCCATCCGTACATCTGGAAGATTGCTTGTGTCTTCCTTAGTGAAGATCTAAAGTACTTATTAAATTCTTCTGCCATTTCTCTGTTTCCCATAACAATTTCACCCAATTCATTCTTCAAGGGCCCAACATTGTTCTTATCTATCTTCTTTCTCTTCACATACCTAAAAAAGCTTTTGCTATCCTCCTTTATATTCCTGGCTAGCTTGCATTCGTACCTCATTTTTTCTCCCCTTATTGCCTTTTTAGTTAAGTTCTGTTGTTCCTTAAAATTACTATCAATGACTTACAATAATCCTAACAAGTACAGCTAACTTCTACCAGGTGTCAATCAAGAGGATTAGTATAGGCAGGAACTGGATTGGACAGTACAAACATGTTGGGCTAAAGGGTCTCTTTCTGTGCTGTGATACTGTGACTCTATGACTAAGTTCATTTGATATCACCTGCATTAAATATTTCCATGCTAGCTTTCTCTTAACTCCTAGATTGATAGGAAAGAATGCTAAGAGGTGGACACAAAGAAAGCGATATAAATATATTGATTGAAAAATCTGGCAAATGGAGTGTATTATTTGAAGCTGTCTAAACAACGTATGAACATATTATTTAAATGGGGGAGATTGCAGCGTTCTGAGGTTTGGGTACCTAAGTGAGCTATTTGCTCAGATGCAGAAAGTGCAAGTGGTTAACTAAGCTAACACAATGTTAACGTTTGTTTCCATGGGAACAAAATACCAAAGATGATGGTTCAATTATAATCGGACATTTGTGAGCCCGCATCTGTAATACTACGTATGCTATTGGTCGCTTTATTAAAGAGAAGATGTTATTGCTTTGGAAGTAGTTCAGAGAATGTTCACTGGATCACCAAATGCAATGGCAGGCTGTCTCCTGAGGAAGGTTCATAGCAAAACCCGGCTTGTAACCACTAGAGTCTGGAATACTGAGATCTGACTTAATTAATAAATATAACAAGTATTGATAGAGTATGGAGGGCATTCCCTCTTATAGGAGAGACTAGAATGAACAGTTACTGTAAAGAAAAGGGATTTTAGAGAGGCGTTTCTCTCATTGATACTTCACAAGGGATCACAGGAAATAAAGGGTGTCCTTTTATCACCATGCTGTAACTTTCTAGTCCTTGATGGCACCCTGTCCATAGATACTTCAAGTTCAAGTTTATTGTCATCTGACTGTGCATATATACAACCAAACAAAACAACATTTCTCTGGACCATGGTTCACCCAGAAAGCATACATCACACACAGCACCAAACCCAATATTACCCTGAATAAGTTAGCGAAATATCATTCAAAATGCATGTTGTGTGCTAGCTAGTGTACAGTAACTAGCTTGTTGACCTAGTGATGAGATCTTGTTGCTGGCAGGGTTTAGTCTTTAGTCTTTAGTCTTTATTTAGTCTATTTAGTCTTTTTAGTCTATTTAGTCTATTAGACTATTTAGTCTTTCAGCTTAGGTGAAGAAGCTGTTACTCAGTTTGACAGACCTTGTCCTGATGCTTCTGATGGTAGTGAGTCAGAGAGATTGTGGGATGGGAGGTTAGGATCCTTAACAATGCTTTGGGCCTTTCGTCTCAGTGTTCCTGGTAAATGTCACAAATAAGGGGAGGGAGATCTCGGTGATCCTTTCAGTGCTTTTTACTCGCCTCTGTAAGGGATTGTAGTCTGATGCTTTGCACTTTCTGTACCACACCATGATGCAGCCAGATACACTTTCGATGGAGCTCCTGTGGAAAGATATTAGAATGAGGCACACCTCAATCTCCCCAGAGAGTTTTCAGATTGACAATTTTACAATTGCCAAATTTACAGATGACAAAGTTGGGTAGTAGTGTGAAATATGAGGAGGATGTTATGAGAATGCAGGATGAATTGGACAGGTTGGGTGAGTGGGCAGATGCATGGTAGATGCAATTTAATGTGGATGAATGTGAGGTTATCCAGTTTGGTGGCAAGAACAGAAAGGCAGATTACTATCTGACTGGTGTCACGTTAGGAAAAGGAGAAGTACAACGAGATCTAGGTGTCCTTGTTCATCAGTCACTGAAAGTAAGCATGCAGTTACAGCAGGCAGTGAAGAAAGCTAATGGCATGTTGGCCTTCATAACAAGGGGAGTTGAGTATAGGAGCAAAGAGGTCCTTCTGCAGTTGTACATGGCCCTGGTGAGACCACACCTGCAGTATTGTGTTCAGTTTTGGTCTCCAAATTTGAGGAAGGACATTCTTTCTATTGAGGGAGTGCAGTGTAGGTTCACGAGGTTAATTCCCGAGATGGCGGGACTGTCATGTGTTGAAAGGTTGGAGTGACTGGGCTTGTATACACTGGAATTTAGAAGGATGAGAGGGGATCTGATTGAAACATATAAGATTATTAAGGAATTGAACACGCTATAGGCAGGAAACATGTTGGTTGAGTCCAGAACCAAAGGCCACAGTTTAAGAATAAGGGGTAGGTCATTTAGAACTGAGTTGAGGAAAAACTTTTTCACCCAGAGAGTTGTGGATCTATGGAATACTCTGCCTCAGAAGGCAGTGGAGGCCAATTGTCTGGATGCTTTCAAAAAAGAGTTAGATAGAGTTCTTAAAGCTAGTGGAGTCAAGGAATATGGGGAGAAGGCAGGAATGGGGTACCTATTGTGGATGATCAGCCAAGATCTCATTGAATGGCGGTGCTGGCTTAAGGGGCCGAATGGCCTACTCCTGCACCTATTGTCTATTGTTACCCTGGCGAGGCTTTTCCTCGCCTCAGCTGCAGCCTGGTCCTTAGTGGAAGAGGGGGCTTTCCTTGATGTCACATTGGTTAATGCATCAAATTGTGCGCAGAAGTCATTCAGTCTATCAAGAAGGGGGATGTCACTGTTATTGACGCATAGGGTGGACTTATAATCAGTTGTGTTTGTATACATTGCCAAACGTACTGTGTGTCACTGGTGGAACAAAGGTGTCTGAATTTTCCGTGCGTACTCATGCTTTGCCTTCCTGATTGCTCTTGCTGACCTTAGAGTCATCTTGTGCCCAATCTGAAGGGAGCCTGATCCCTAAGCAGTGCATGAACCTCCACTGTCAGCCATGGTTTCTAGCTTCCCCTGGCAGTGTCGTGTTTAATCATGGTAACGTCCCCGATGCATTTGCTTAGTAGCCTGCATATTCATCAATGCTGATGTGATGATCGTAGGCAGTCGCCTCCCTCAATGTGCTTCCAAAGCAGTCCTGCGAAGCTGAGGTGGACATGTGGTCTGAGTATCCAAGGTGAAGACAGCAGGAATGGGTCATTCTCATAGATGACATGAACACTGGCATAAACGAGTCTAATCCAATGTATTCTCACCTCTGGTTGCGAAGTTGACATGCTGCTAGAACTTTTGCTGGACTGTTTTGAAGTTGACAGCAACAATGAAGACACCATCGGAGTGAGTGGTTTTGAGGTTGCAGTTGGCACCACAGAGCTGCTGCAACACTTCCCCAGCGCTAGCATAACGGGGGAAGGGTGGGGGGATGTGAACAGCAATTAGCTCAAAGGTAATGGTAAGTAGAAGGGCCTGCACTTCACCACTCCATCTCTGGTGAGCAGTGGGCTGTCACTGCCGAGGTGGTCACACACCAGTTCTAACCGATTTAGATACCCAGACCTCCTCCACCGGTCTTGCCAGACATCACAGCATTTCTGTCTGCTCGAAAGGAGATTAGGCCTGAGTATGCAGTCATGTCCTGGAGCCATGCTTCTCTCAGAATGTGTGTGTAGCAGTCCCTCATCTCCTGCTGGTTCAGACATCTTAGTTAATCTCAGATAATTCATCTTATTTTCTATCTATGGGATGTTAGTGAGTAGAATTATCAGGAACATGGGCCTGCAGGGACACACTTTAATTCTCACTCGAATACTGTGCTTCTGTGCTCTTGAACCGCTTCCTCAAGTAACTGTAGTAGACCATGGTGAGGAGAGATGGTCCACTCCCTGCATTAGTCTGTAACGGCGCAGCACATTTTCTATTTTGCTAGCTAGCAAGGTAGACTTGCAGATTTTGGTTATTTTTATGCCCATCACTATTTTTTGGTCATAATTGGAGCCAGAGTGGCCTCTGTAACCATGCGTGCTACCACCTTGCATGCAGTTTCATGAGGTTATGGTCAAGGACTCTACATTCCTCAGTTAAGTCCCCCAGGATGCTCTCCATCTGGAACTGTTAGCTAATGTACTTTACGTGCAGCTACCCTTTCCAGGACCTTTACTTTGTCAATTAACCCAGAATCTGAAACATACCTTCCCTTGCTGAGACTCGAGCAGTTTCTTCTATGGTTAAACAATTATAGAATGTATACATTTAACATCACAGCCATGCCATCTGCTTACAGAAGTAGATTATTGATCTCTAATTGGTCACTCTTTGCATCTTACAACCTTTTTCCTATTCAGTTGCCTCATCAGTATTTTTGCCCTTTCTTTAATTTCTTTTCCCTCTGAATTTTCTGCAGCCTGCTCGGCTCACAGTTATGTTAACAACCCAGCAGCTGTCACTAGCGATTTGTTTCAGTTCTATGTAACTCCATCTTTTTGCATATCCAGGGAATTCAGGCTTACTTTCCCTCCCCTTGCTACTCAGGAAAACATACCACCCTCCCCCCACTGCCTATGCTTCTTGCTGGCTCAGTAAAGCAGTCAGAAAAATCAAAGTTCTCATCTACCCCTCCTTCTCCCCTCTCCCATGGGGCAGAAGGTACAAAAGCCTAAAAGCTCGTACCAGCCTCACAGGTAAAGCTCTCCCAGCCATCGAGGACATCTACGTGAAATGCTGTGCAGTAAAGTAGCGTCCATCATCAGGGACCCCCACCACCCAGGAAATGCTCTCTTCTCACTGCTGCCATCAGGAAGAAGGTACAAGAGCCTCAGGACTTGCACCATCAGGGATGGTTACTACCCCTCAACTACTGGCCTCTTGAACCAAAGGGGATAACTTCACTCAACTTCACTTGCCTCATCATTGAAATGTTCCCTCAACCAATGGACTCACTTTTAAGAACTCTTCATCTCATGTTCTTAATATTCATTGCTTACTTATTTATTATTATTTATTGTTTCTTATTTTTGCATTTGTACAGTTTGTTGTTTTCTGCACTCTAGTTGAACATCCCAGTTAGGCAGTCTTTATTGATTCTGTTATAGTTGATTATACAACAAAAAAATGAATTTCAAGGCTGTGTATGGTAACATATATGTACCCCATACTTCTTGCTGTTCATATATTCCAGAAAATTAAGAAACTTTACTCAAATTGCTTTTGGGTTTCTTCCCAGCAAGATTTCCTATGAGGGTATTTGTTTCAACTCTGTTCATGTACAATCTATTCAACCTCTATACTACACACCACCCCCAGAACTAACTTAATTGCCCAGAACTCCTCTTCCCTTCACCATCTTTTCCAGAGAATTAGTGTCTCCTCAATTTTAACATGCCGTTGAGTAAATGTCATTGGAAGCAATGTTGGAGTCACCATGTAGCAGTGGGATTTCAGACATGACTTCATGCTGCTCTTAAACAAAATGGAAGATGTATTGGGCTTCAGAGACAGAGGAAAAGTTAAAGCATTGTCTTGGTATTGGGTTATTATTGTCACATATACCAATGGAAAGCTGAACAGAGTTCTATCACAGATGAAAACTGAGAAAGGACAAGAAGCTGAAGGGAGAAGCAATTATGAAGTCTACTGCTGAAAAAATGACTTTCAAAACATTTGAAGAAACCCTCCCCACCCCACCATATCCCCATTGGTCACTTGATGATCTGAAGACAAATCCTACCAAAGTTAAGACTGATAAGGACCTACTAAGCCCAGCAGAAGTTATAGCACCAGAGCACTTACTGTGGTGAAGGGGCAGGTAGTATTGAGGAAACAGGTAGGATGCAGAAGGACTTGGACAGATTAGGAGAATGGGCAAGAAAGTGGCAAATGAAATACATTGTTGGAAAATGCAAGGTCATGCACTTTGGTAGTAGAAATAAATGTGCAGACTATTTTCCAAATGGGGAGAAAATCCAGGAATCTGAGATGTAGTGGGACTTGGGAGTCCTTGTGCTGAATAGCCAAAGGTTAACTCACTGGTTGAGTCGATGGTGAGGAAGGCAAATGCCATGTTAGCCTTCATTTCAAGAGGTCTATAATACAAAAGGAAGGATGTGACACTGAGGCTTTATAAGGCACTGGTGAGGATTCATCTTGACTATTGTGAATAGTTTTGGGCCCCTCATCTTAGAAAGGATGTGTTGGCATTGGAGATGGTTCAGAGGAGGTTCACAAGGATTATACCAGGAATGAAACTGCTATCATAGGAGGAACATTTGATGGTTCTGAGTCTGTACTCATTGGAATTCAGAAGAATGAGGGGTTTCTCATTGAAACATTTTGAATGTTAAAAGGCCTAGACAGAGTAGATGTGGAAAAGATGTTTCCCATGGTGGGAGCGTTTAGGACAAGAGGGCACAGCCTCAGGATAGAGGGGCACCCTTTCAAAACAGAGATTCAGAGAAATTTCTTTAGCCAAAGGGCGATGAATTTGTGGAATTTGTTGCCACATGCAGCTGTGGAGGCCAGGTCATTGGGTGTACTTAAGGCAGAGATTGATAGGTTTTTGATTGGACATGGCATCAAAGGTTACGGGGAAAAGGCCGGGAACTGGGGTGGAGGAGGAGAAAAAAAAGGATCAGCCATGATTGAATGGCAGAGCAGACTTAATGGGTCAGATAGCTTAATTCTGCTCCTATGTCTTATGGCTTTATGGTGCTACTAAGATTTGTCAACTCTGTAAACAACTTTTTCTTCCATTCTGAGATGTGTGAATCACTTAGACAGTCGATTAGGAATGGTGGAGGAGCTTCACCTGACTCTGTCTGTTAGCCTCCAACCTGATAGTATGAACATAATTTCTCCTTCTCCCTCCCCCTTCCTCTATTCCCCACCCCCACCCCCACCCCAACCCCTGGATCCCCTTCTCCTTCTCCTATTGTCCACTCTCCTCTCCTATCAGATTTCTTCCTCTCCAGCACTTTATCTTTTCTAGTCCTCTGGTTTCTCCCATCACCTTTCAGCTATCCTCCTTCCTTTCCCTCTGCCTTTTTATTCTGGCATCTGCCCTCTTCATTTCCAGTCCTGAAGAGCAGCCACTGGAGAACAACTCTAAATAGAATCAGATCTATTGACCAACTCATCAGGGAGATTTTGGGCTGAGGTGTGATTCATTAAGACTCACTTACTTTTATTAAAATAATTAAGGCTCATTTTTATTAAAATTAATAAGTCTCATTCACTTTCTATTATTAGACGAGGGGTGTAACTTTGATTTTTTTCTAGTTTAGAAATGTAACCAGGCACTATACTGTAACACTGTTCCATGTACTGTAAAACTTACCAAAAAATTTTGTGGATCTGTGAAGTAAGTTTCAATGAGAAGTTTTCTTTCACTGAAATAACATTGTTCATTAATATGAATCACCAACTGCTTCCTGGGGTCTTGAAACGAAGGTTACTGAGATGCTCACGTGCACACAATAAAGCAGAAATCTGGACATTGCTCTCATTTTGCTAATGGGAGCTAATTGTACCTGAAGTCTCATAAAGGGGAAGTAACCTGAGCAAAATGCCTTAACCCATCTTCTGCAGAATCATTTGCCAACTCAAAATGATCTGGTGTTGATTTATTTCTAGTTTTTGATGATGGGAATTGACCTAGTAAGCTTCAGCTAAGTACAATTTTAAGGAAATTCCATATTTATTCTCAATGTAATCAAATCCATTAACATTATTTTAATCTCTAATAAATTGTGAATTTAGATTTTGTTTAGATTTTCTTTTTTTTAATTCTTTTAATTTTGTTATTAATTGTTTTTGTAATGCTTTTATATCCTTTAAATATTGGTTAACATTTCTATAGGTCTCAGATATTTTGAGCATTTGGCATTCTTTCATATTCCCAGCCAACTGGAGGATAAATCTTTTAAGTTTGTGCATTATTTTATGGGTTAGCCTTGTCTTTTTTGGCTCATCTTCCCCCCCCCCCACCCTTTCCAACTTACTATCACTCCCTCCCCAATATACCACTGCTTGATGTATGGGATGTACTCTTGAAGATCTCTCCACCAAAGCTTACACCCAAAGGTTTCAAATAGATTTTACTTGGAGGATCTGGAGGATCAATCAGATTTGGGTCAATTTTTCCAGTATTAACTGTAGGAAATTCACTTTTGATCTAAAATTTGGTCTGAGTACATCAGCAGGCAACAGTTCAAAATAACTTGAAATACCCCTGCTTCCAGCTCCTTTGAGCAAACACAAGGAAATCTGCAGATGCTGGAAATTCAAACAAAAATACACACAAAATGCTGGTGGAACACAGCATTTTGTGTGTGTTCCAGCTCTTTTGAGGTGGCTTTTAAGTTGGGCTTTTAACGAGAGCAATAAAAGACAATAATTTTTAATTTTTTTCAATTGCAATGATTATGCAAACTTTTACATTTGTAACTGCACAAATGAACTTGGAAAGAAACCTGAAAATTAACGTTGGAAAAGCAGCAGAATTCACAACATGCATTTGTTCAGTTTGCTAATGGTGGCCAAAATGGAAAATAGAAAATGTTGCCTAATGTGCACAGAAATGGATTGAAGGATTCAAATTTTAATTTTCATAATATTACTGGAACAAGAAGCACTTGAAGGAAAATTGAATTGCATGCTTACTCTGTTATGTTACTCTATTTAAACACACCATGGGTTACCAATTAAGAATCATATTCTGGAAGAATTATAGAACTTTTATCAACAGAAATAAACAAACACATCTTAACCCCGCCACATGCTGAATCATACTGGCTAACCCCACGCATGTTCAATGCTGTCCAATCATGTCATTGCACATGATATCACTCTTCCCAGGATTTCATGTTTATCCATTTGCTGAACTGATTCTCAAACTCAAATTAGACAATAGACAATAGGTACAGAAGTAGACCATTTGGCCCTTCGAGCCTGCACCACCATTCTGAGATCATGGCTGATCATCTACTATCAATACCCGGTTCCTGCCTTGTACCCATATCCCTTGATTCCCCTATCCATAAGATACCTATCTAGCTCCTTCTTGAAAGCATCCAGAGAATTGGCCTCCACTGCCTTCCGAGGCAGTGCATCCCAGACCCCCACAACTCTTTGGGAGAAGAAGTTTTTCCTTAACTCTGTCTTAAATGACCTACCCCTTATTCTCAAACCATGCCCTCTGGTACTGGACTCTCCCAGCATCTGGAACATATTTCCTGCCTCTATCTTGTCCAATCCCTTAATATTCTTATATGTTGCAATCAGATCCCCTCTCAATCTCCTTAATTCCAGCGTGTACAAGCCCAGTCTCTCTAACCTCTCTGCGTAAGACAGTCCAGACATCCCAGGAATTAACCTTGTGAATCTACGCTGCACTTCCTCTACTGCCAGGATGTCCTTCCTTAACCCTGGAGACCAAAACTGTACACAATACTCCAGGTGTGGTCTCACCAGGGCCCTGTACAAATGCAAGAGGATTTCCTTGCTCTTGTACTCAATTCCTTTTGTAATAAAGGCCAACATTCCATTAGCCTTCTTCACTGCCTGCTGCACTTGCTCATTCACCTTCAGTGACTGATGAACAAGGACTCCTAGATCTCTTTGTATTTCTCCCTTACCTAACTTTACACCGTTCAGATAATAATCTGCCTTCCTCTTCTTACTCCCAAAGTGGATAACCTCACACTTTTTCACATTAAACGTCATCTGCCAAGTATCTGCCCACTCACCCAGCCTATCCAAGTCACCCTGAGTTCTCCTAACATCCTCATCACATGTCACACTGCCACCCAGCTTAGTATCATCAGCAAACTTGCTGATGTTATTCTCAATGCCTTCATCTAAATCGTTGATGTAAATCGTAAACAGCTGTGGTCCCAATACCGAGCCCTGTGGCACTCCACTAGTCACTACCTGCCATTCCAAGAAACACCCATTCACCGTTACCCTTTGCTTTCTATCTGCCAACCAGTTTTCTATCCATGTCAATATCTTCCCCCCAATGCCATGAGCTGTGATTTTACCCACCAATCTCCTATGTGGGACCTTATCAAATTGGCATGGGGAAAATCAGCACAAAGTTAGACCAAAACAAATCAGTCCTGTATTGACCCAATTTTCTCCTGACAATTTTTGAATGATGTTTCTGCAAATGAAGAAATTGTGAATTTGAATCATTGCTGTATTAGAGGGAATATGAATGACAATTTATGTGTAATGACAGCCACTGACAGGAGTGTTTCTGTGACAAAATAAGTAACCTTGAGATCTCTACCTCAGAACTGAAGCAGCCTATATTTTCTGTTTAGGCCCAAGGGTGAGATTTAAATTAGGAACATTGGAAATGGAATTAGAAATAGGCCGTGCAGCCGGTTGAGTTCCCCCAGTTTTTATTAAAATCACAGCAGATCTGACCATTGGCTTTTTCCTCAAAAATCTGTACTGTGATAGAATGTAAATATGTAACTTAGCCCTGTGTACACTGATTCATTATCAAAGCCAGAGTTTCAAAGATCTAGAACCTTTTGAGGGAAGAACATCCCCAGTAGAAAGTAGTTGATCAGAGACAAGCCCACTGATGCCTGACATCCCTAACATCCCAAAACTCAAATGTTTTGATGGGTGTAATTCTCTTTCCCAGACAGCATAGCCCTATTCTGTTCAATCTTTTCACATGAGACAATCCCTTTAACCCAGTAGTCAATCTGGTGAGCTTTGCTGTACTTCCACTGTGGTAAGTAAAGACTTTTGTTAAATGACGGACCAAAGCTGCACCCGGTATTTTTGACATGACCTCACTAAAATCCTGCTGCAGGACTTCCTTGTGCTTATTTTACCTAGTAAAGGAGGTCAATATCTTATTTCTGTTCTGAAATACATCTGCATTTTTTCATCAGCAGCTCCTTGGGATCATAAATGGCTTCCTTTTACTTTGGTTCTGTCAGTTGAAATGACTGATGAAGCCAATGCAGGCACCACAATTTCTTTCATAAATAGGGCAGATAATCAGAGTGGATAGGTGGTTGGTGGTTTGTGAGAGAGTAATGTAACTAATGATCTCTTATCCTATTCTCCCCGACGTGGACAACTTAAATTTCCACACATTTGGTTGCATCTGGCATTATCTCTCCATGCAGTTAAATCTGTATCACTTGGTAAATTATTCAAACTAAAAAGTTCAACACTATTTGTTCAGTGTAAAGACATGTAATTAACTGTTTGTGGAAAAACATCTGCAATTGAAAAGTTAAATGCTTTCTGCAGAAGAATAGTTTTCTATCCTAAAATATCTTGTTTCGTAAGCTTATTGGGATTTTAAAAATTCTGTTAAATACATACATTTATGTTCTGCACACTCCTTATCAAACTAGCCCAGCAGTTACAATATAATAGAATTCAATAAGAATGAAAAGTGTTGTAAAAAATTAAATCCTTTCTTCCCATTAAATATCATTGAAGTTTCAACTTGAGTCTCAAAATGCAAACTGTAAAACTGATGAAAGCTGAAATGAGATACAATGGATTATTACTTTCTTATCCATTTACCAGTGGTCATGTTAAACTGTGGAAAGATCTTGCAAAGCCACATAATCAAATAAATATGAAAGGAGAATTTACTGCTGACACGTACTGGTACATCAAAATGCTCCACGATCTCCAAAGTCAATTGAAAACAATCAGTAGGTATTTTTCAGTAAATTGTCACTCAGTAGGAAAATTGCATCCTTGTATGACGCTTGTGCAGATAGGTAAAAGACTGCTGCAACTTAAAGGCCGAGGAACTTTTATTTATGCTGAAGAAGCAAATGTGTTAAGTGCATTTGTCAGATTTTTCTTTGAGTAAAACTGTCCTGGAAACTCAATAGTACAGCAATGTTATGTGCACTCAAATTTGCATGAGAAAGTGTCTGCTAAATCTCATTTCTCCTGGTAATGGATGAATTCCTCCTTGTATTCCCCATGCTTCAGCATCTGATGCACTAATATGTAGAGAGCCCAAATAAGCGCCATCTAGCAAACAGAGCTTATACCTCAAAGAACTTTCCTCTGATATTTTTTCATGTCATTGTAGCCCATTGATTGCTTAGCCAACTCACAAAAAACACAGAGGATCCCAAATGTTTTTTTCAGATATACAGGTATAAAGAATAAAAGAGAGGTGATAGTGGTTATTGGACAGCTGGAAAATGGAGAGATAGCAGTGGGAGACAAAGAAATGACAGGTGAACTTAAGAAGTATTTCATGTCAGTCTTCACTATGGAAAACGTTAGCAGTATGCCAGAAATTTGGGAGTGTCAGGGGGTGGAAGTGAGTTTAGTTGCTATTACCAAATGCAAGGTGTTTGGGAA
Source organism: Hypanus sabinus (assembly GCF_030144855.1). Classification (NCBI taxonomy): domain Eukaryota; kingdom Metazoa; phylum Chordata; class Chondrichthyes; order Myliobatiformes; family Dasyatidae; genus Hypanus; species Hypanus sabinus. The sequence goes on along the minus strand of NC_082708.1, from coordinate 88,529,860 downwards.
GCTGAAAGGTCTGAAGGTAGATAAACCATCTGGACCAGATGGACTACATCCTAGGATTCTGTAAGAATTAACTAAAGAGATCTCTCTAGAGTCACTAGATTCTGGAATGGTTCTGGAGGACTGGAAATTTTTAAAAGTCACTCCACTCTTTAAGAAGGGAGAGAGGCAGATGAAAAGGAATTATACGCCTGTTAGACTGACTTCAGTGGTTGGGAAGATGTTGGAACCTATTATTAAGGATGAGGTATCAGAGTATTTAAAAGCACATGATAAGGTAGGCCGAAGTCAGCATGGTTTCCTTGAGGGGAAATCCTGCCGGACAAACCTGTTGGTAATCTTTGAGGAAGTAACTGGCAGGATAGACAAAGTGGGTTAGTGGATGTTATTTACTTGGATTTTCAGCAGGTCTTTGACAATGTGCTACACATGAGGCTGCTTAACAAAATAAGAGCCCACGTTATTGCAGGAAAGATACCAACATGGATAGAAGACTAGTGGTGTTCTGCAGGGATCATTTCTTTTCAATTTATATGTCAACACTTGGAGGATGAAAATAATGCCCTATGGCCAAGTCTGCAGATGATTCAAACAAGTGCAGGGGCAGGTAGTGTTGAGGAAGCAGGGAGATTGCAGAAGGACTTGGACAGATTGGGAGAATAGGTAAAAGAGTGGCAGATGGAACATAGTTTAAGGAAGAGTATGGTCATGCACTTTTGTAGAAGGAGTAACTGCATAGACTATTTTCTAAATGGGGAGAACATTCAGAAATCAGAGGTGTAAAGGGACTTGTGCATCCTTGTGCTTGATTCCCTAATCTCCAGGTTGAGTCTGTGGTGAGGAAGGCAAATGCAGTGTGAGCATTCATTTCAAAGAGGACTAGAACATAGAAACAAGGATGTAATTGTGAGGCTTTATAAGGCATTAATCTATTGTGTGCAGTTTTGGGTCCCATATCAAAGAAAAGATGTGCTGACATTGGAGAAGTTCCAGACGAGGTTCACAAATGTGATTCCAGGAATGAAACAGTTAATGTATGAGATGTGTTTGATAGCTCTGCGCTTGTACTTGCTGGAGCTCAGAAGAATGAAGGTGGATCTCATTGAAACCAATTGAATACTTAAAGGCCTAGACCAGGCATGGGCAAACTACGGCCTGCGGGCCATATGCGGCCCGTTAAGCTTTTTAATCCGGCCCGCAGAACTTGCTGAAATTATATTAATAAACCTTGTTAACGTTTTTTCCCTGCAATTCTGGCGTTTTCCCAATAGATGACGCACTCTATATACATTGACCTTTGTTGAGGTGCAGTGTATTACTCAACATTTGCGCTTTACTCTTTGTTCGGCTCGACCTATTTGTGTGAACAGGCGTTCAGCGTCATGAACATCATCAAAGCCAGCCACAGATCCAAGTTAACTGACCAACACCTCAGATCCATCCTGAGAATCGCCACAACAAAACTAAATCCAGACTTTGAAGCGCTGGCTAAAAAGGGAGACCAACAACTCTGTTCCCACTGAAATTAAAAATAAGTTTCTTCGTTGTGTTATGTAAAAAATGCATTTGAAAATATTTTTTTCAATAAGCCTTACATGTTACATGTCATTTCTGTTAAGTGATGGACATGAGTAGTGCGCAGGTGCACATACGTTCTCAAAATAAAAAATGCGGTCCAGATCAAATAACGCGCTCCGCATACTGGCGCGCTGTCATTGTTCTGTCCTTGTGCTGGTCGTTGTTGAGTTTTGGCACAGGGGACAATTGAATAAGAAGGAGCAGGACAAGTAGACCTGCATCTCCTACCGTTTTTGAAATAAAGACAGTCAGGAGGAGAGTGATGATGATAATATCTTGAAGGATAACAGAATTTTCAGTGCTTTAAAATAATAACTGTTACTATTAAAAAAGCTGTATTTTATTCATTTAATTTTCAATGTTTTAAAAGTCATTTCAATAAATAGCTAAATACCATGGGACTTCAAAGACAGATATTTTGTTGTAATGCATTTGTTCATTTTCAATTGAAATTAAAGCACATGTTTTCTACATATCCCATGATATTTTATTTTCTCTTATGAGGTGTATTACCAAAACACTCTGTCCATCTGCTCCTGGTCCGGCCCCCCTGTCAAATTTTAGATCCCTTTGTGGCCCACAAGTCAAAAAGTTTGCCCATCCCTGGCCTAGACCGAGTGGATGTGGAGAAGATATTTCCTACAGTGTGTGAGTCTAAGACCAGAGGGCACAGCCTCAGGATAGAGAGATAAGAAAGAATTTATTTTGCTAGAGGGTGGTGAATCTGTGAAATTCATTGCCATGTCAGAATGTGAAGGTCAAATCACTGGGTATATTTAAAGCAGAGGTTGACATGGTCTCAAAAGTTACAGGGAGAAATCAGGAGAATCGGGTTGAGAAGTATAATAAATTAGCCATGATGGAATGGCGGAGTGGTCTCAATGGCCTAATGATCCTAATTCTGCTCTTATGTTCTATGGTCAACCTGGCAGAAATTGGCTTATTCGTCACCACCCAATCAAGGTCTTTCTACTTGTTTCAGAACTCTTACTAATGATGTTGAATGATTCAGTGGACTGAGTAGCCTAATTCTGTCCCTACGTCTCATGATCTTATGATAAAATGAGGGCTCCATACCACTTTTGAGGGCTGCTGTGCCCTAACTAACATAACTGCCTGAGCAGATTACAGGTCATGGATTTGGACAGCAAGAATTTAGTTTAGTTGGTTCTTTTTAAGTTTAAAACCTATTAATTCTCTCCATCTTACCAGGTAGCACCCTACTTTAGTTCTGAATTCCATTGTTTGTCCTAAGTTTGCAATACCAAATTTCTTCTAGCCCATTTCAACTCTGGCACCTTCATTAGGGAACGACTTTTCAGCAACGTCCTAACCATAACCCACTCACATGAAGTTCCGATCACACACCTGCAGAACGTTTCCTCATTCTGAGCATCTCCTCTACAGCCTGCAAGTTGAACCAGGACATGCCTCATCACCTTTGTATTAATGCAGAGTAACTGAAGGAATTGTCTATTACACATTAGTTATGCATGGCCCATGATGTAGGCTGGCTGGTGGCATAGTCGCGTCAGCACTAGACTTCTGAGTTCAAATCCAGCTGGCTCCAAAAACCTGGAGAGGGATGGGTTCCGCCAGGTTTCAGATGAAGTCAAGTTACTTTTATTGTCATATTGACCATAAATGCTGGTACAGTACATAGTGAAAATGAGACAAAGTTTTTTCAGGACCATGATGTTACATGACACAGTACAAAAACTAGACTGATCTACATAAAAAACAACTCAGAAAAAAACCACACTAGACTACAGACCTACCCAAGACAGCATAAAGTGCAGGCATTACAATAAATAATAAACAAGACAATAAGGCAGTAAGGTGTCAGTCCAGGCTTTGGGTATTGAGGAGTCTGATAGCTTGGGGGAAGGAACTGTTACATAGTCTGGTCGTGAGAGTCTGAATGCTTCGGTGCCTTTTCCCAGACGGAAGGAGGGAGAAGAGTTTGTACGAGGGGTGCGTGGGGTCCTTCATAATGCTGTTTGCTTTGTGGATGCACTGTGTAGTGTAAATGTCCATAATGGTGGGAAGGGAAACCCAAGACACGCCGTATGATGAGCAATCAGCAAAACGATCGGTGCAAAAAGCTTGTCGTGACAGCGGCCCGACGACTCCACCAGAAGTTAAGGGCCCACACAAACACACACACTCACACACACACACACACACACACACACACACACACACACACACACACACACACACACACAAACACAGCACCTTTTGTGTTAGGCTACATATAAACTTCACACCTTCTAATTTGCATCCATCCAACAGACACCAACAGCATCTGGACTGCGATCCGCAGCTTTTAGGAATGCATTATCCCAAACTGAATCCACAATACTTTGTCAAGGAACAGAAAACTGGTAGCCAGAGACATTTGCTAAATCTAAGTGAACTAAACCTAAGCATTCTTCAATTATGTGAAGAATAAAAGGATGACAGGAGTGAAGGTAGGACCAATTAGAAATAAAAGTGGGAAGATGAGCCTGGAGGCTGTGGAAGTGAGTGAGGTCCTCAATGAATACTTCTCTTCCGTATTCACCACTGAGAAGTAACTTGATGATGGTGAGGACAACATGAGTGAGGTTGATGTTCTGGAGCATGTTAATATTAAGGGAGAGGAGGTGTTGGAGTTGTTAAATTACATTAGGACGGATAAGTCCCCAGGGCCTGACGGAATATTCCCCAGGCTGCTCCACGAGGCAAGATAAGAGATTGCTGAACCTCTGGCTAGGATCTTTATGTCCTCGGTGTCCACGGGAATGTTACAGGAGGATTGGAGGGAGGCGAATGTTGTCCCCTTGTTCAAAAAAGGTAGTAGGGATAGTCCAGGTAATTATAGACCAGTGACCCTTACATCTGTGGTGGGAAAGCTGTTGGAAAAGATTCTTAGAGATAGGATCTATGGGAATTTAGAGAATCGTGGTCTGATCAAGGACAGTCAGCATGGCTTTATGAAGGGCAGATCGTGCCTAACAAGCCTGTTAGAGGAGTTTGAGGAGGTGACCGGGCATATAGATGAGGGTAGTGCAGTGGATGGGATCTACATGGATTTTAGTAAGGCATTTGACAAGGTTCCACATGGTAGGCTTATTCAGAAAGTCAGAAGACATGGGATCCAGGGAAGTTTGGCCAGGTGGATTCAAAATTGGCTTGCCTGCAGAAGGCAGAGGGTCGTGGTGGAGGGAGTACATTCAGATTGGAGGGTTGTGACTAGTGGTGTCCCACAAGGATCTGTTCTGGGACCTCTACTTTTTGTGATTTTTATTATTGACCTGGATGTGGGAGTAGAAGGGTGGGTGGGCATGTTTGCAGATGACACAAAGGTTGGTGGTGTTGTGGATAGTGTAGACCAGGGGTCGGCAACGTTTACCACTAAAAGAGCCAATATGGACCCATTTCCCACAGAAAAGAAAACACTGGGAGCCACAAAACGAAATAACACTGCATACAACGGGTTTTTTTTGCCTTTATGCTATGTATAAACAAACTATAATGTGTTGCATTTTTGAAATTGATGAACTCCTGCAGAGAAAACGAAATTACATTTCTGCATGCAACAAAAACATTTTGAACTCCGAAAAAAAGACGTTGGGTTGAAGGTTACTACATAGGTAGCCTACCTTGGATCGAAGAATTAAAAGAAAGCGCGCACTGGCGGGTGTCAGGCATTGGCAGTGGTGATGTATATTAATAGCGATAAAAAACACGTTGTAGCGATGTAGCGCTACACGCAGCGCTAAAATAAAGACTGCAGTCAAAGGTAACTTTATTCGAACAGCCTTGCTTTAAAGCCTCCCTCAACCCGTCCCCATGGGCGCGGATGCTCCAAAAGACACGTACTCACAAACCCCCGTAGGCTATCTCCCTTAGTCGGAACGGTGGCTAATTGTTCGGATGTGCTAGGAAACGGTGTCTCCGCAAAGTACAAGATCACCATAATCTTCAAATTTCGAATTACATTTCAAAAGCTAACAAACCACGGGGAGCCGCATCACAGAGATCAAAGAGCCGCATGTGGCTCTGGAGCCACAGGTTGCCGACCTCTGGTGTAGACGATTGTCGAAGATTGCAGAGAGACATTGACAGGATGCAGAAGTGGGCTGAGAAGTGGCAGATGGAGTTCAACAAGGAGAAGTGCGAGGTGGTACACTTTGGAAGGACAAACTCCAAGGCAGAGTACAAAATAAATTGCAGGATACTTGGTAGTGTGGAGGAGCAGAGGGATCATGTCCAGAGGTCACTGAAATTTGCCTTCCAGGTAGATAGGGTAGTTAAGAAAGCTTATGGGGTGTTAGCTTTCATAAGTAGAGGGATAGAGTTTAAGAGTCGCGATGGAATGATGCATCTGTATAAAATCCTAGTTAGGCCACACTTGGAGTACTATGTCCAGTTCTGGTTCCCTCACTATAGGAAGGATGTGGAAGCAGTGGAAAGGGTACAGAGGGGATTTACAGGATGCTGCCTGGTTTGGAGAGTATGGATTATGATCCGAGATTAAGGAAGCTAGGGCTTTACTCTTTGGAGAGATGGAGGATGAGAGGAGACATGATAGAGGTGTAAAAGTTATTAAAAAGAATAGACAGAGTGAACAGCCAGTGCCTCTTCCCCAGGGCACCACTGATCAGTACAAGAGGACAAGGCTTTAAGGTAAGGCTAAGGCTGGGAAGTTCAAGGGGGATATCAGAGGAAGGTTTTTCACTCAGAGAGTGGTTGGTGTGCTGAAAGAACTGCCTGAGTCAGTGGTGGAGGTAGATACACTAGTGAAGCTTAAGAGACTACTAGACAGGTATATGGAGGAAATTAAGGTGGGGGGTTAAATGGCAGGCAGGGCTTGCGGATCGGCACATATTCTATGTTCGAAACCCAAAAGTCACTCTAAGATATGCTCCATGATGAATTTTGTGTCGGCTTATTATCGGAAGTTTTATCAGAGACATTTCTCCTTCGACTCATACCACGCACGCCAACCATTCACACCCAATACATTCTGGAGTATGACAATACTACCACACACTCGATCCGTTCCCACCCAATACATTATGGAGTATGACGATCGTACCACACACTCCCATCAGTTCCCACCCAATAAATTCTGTAGTATGACAATCCTACCACACACTCGATCCACTCCCACACAATAAATTCTGGAGCATGAGAATCCTACCACACACTCCCATCCGTTCACACCGAATACAGACTGGAATATGACAATCCTATAACAAACTCGATCCATTCGCACCCAATACATTCTGGAGTATGACAATCCTACCACACACTCCCATCCGTTCCCACCCAATACATTCTGGAGCATGACAATGATACAACACACTCCCATCTGTTCCCACCCAATACATTCTGACGTATGACAATCCTACCACACACTCCCATCCGTTCCCACCCAATACATTTTGAGGTATGAGAATCCTACCACACACTTCCATCCGTTCCCACCCAATACATTCTGACGTATGACAATCCTACCACACACTCCCATCCGTTCCCACCCAATACATTTTGAGGTATGAGAATCCTACCACACACTTCCATCCATTCCCACACAATACATTCTGGAGTATGAGAATCCTACCACACACTCGATCCATGCCCACCAAATACATTCTGGAGTATGACAATTCTACCACACACTCCCAACCGTTCCAACACAATACATTCTGATGTATGACAATCCTACCAAACACTCGATCCGTTCCCACACAATACATTCTGGAGTATGACAATCCTACCACACCCACGATCCATTCTCACACAATACATTCTGGAGTATGACAATCCTACCACACACTCCCATCCTATCCAATTCAATACATTCAGGAGTATGACAATCCTACCACACACTCCCATACGTTCCCATCCAATACATTCTGATGTACGACAAACCTACCACAAACTTGCATTCGTTCCCACCCAATACATTCTGATGTATGACAATTGTACCACACACTCCCATTTTTCCCACCCAATGCATTCTGACATTTGACAATCCTACCACACACTCCCATCCGTTCCCATCCAATACATTCTGACGTATGACAATCCTACCACACACTCCCATACGTTCCCACCCAAGCACATTCTGATGTATGACAGTCCTACAACATACTCCCATCCGTTCCCACAATACATTCTGATGTATGAGAATCCTACCACACACTTGATCCGTTCCCACCAAATACATTCTGGAGTATGAGAATCCTACCACTCGATCCGTTCCAACCCAATACATTCTGGAGTATGACAATGATACCACACACTCCCATCCGTTCCCACACAATACAATCTGCAGTATGACAATCCTTCCACACACACGATCCATTACCACACAATACATACTGGAGTATGAGAATCCTACCACACACTCGATCCGTTCCAACCCAATACTTTCTGGAGTATGACAATGATACGACACACTCCCATCCGTTCCCACACGATAAAATCTGGAATATGACAATCCGACCACACTCTCATCCATTCCCACCCAATACATTCTGACGAATGAGAATCCTACCACACACTCCCATCCGTTCCCACCCAATACATTCTGATGTATGACAATCCTACCACACACTCGATCCATTCCCACACAATAAATTCTGGAGCATGAGAATCCTAACACACACTCCCATCCGTTCCCACCCAATACATTCTGGAGTATGACAATGATACAACACACTCCCATCTGTTCCCACCCAATACATTCTGACGTATGACAATCCTACCACACACTCCCATCCGTTCCCACCCAATACATTTTGAGGTATGAGAATCCTACCACACACTCCCATCCGTTCCCACCCAGTACATTCTGGAGTATGACAATGATAAAACACACTCCCATCTGTTCCCACCCAATATATTTTGACGAATGAGAATCCTACCACACACTCCCATCCGTTCCCACCCAATACATTCTGATGTATGAGAATCCTACCACACACTCGATCCGTTCAAACCAAATACATTCTGGAGTATGACAATTCTACCACACACTCCCAACCGTTCCAACCCAATACATTCTGATGTATGACAATCCTACCAAACACTCGATCCGTTCCCACACAATACATTCTGGAGTATGAGAATCCAACCACAAACTCGATCCGTTCCAACCCAATACATTCTGGAGTATGACAATGATACCACACACTCCCATCTGTTCCCACACAATAAAAACTGGAGTATGACAATCCTACCACACCCACGATCCATTCTCACACAATACATTCTGGAGGATGAGAATCCTACCACAAACTCCCATACGTTCCCATCCAATACATTCTGATGTACGACAATCCTACCACACCCACGATCCATTCTCACACAATACATTCTGACGAATGAGAATCCTACCACACTCGATCCGTTCCCACACAATACATTCTGGAGGATGAGAATCCTACCACACACTCCCATCCGTTCCCACGCAATACATTCTGGAGTATGACAATCCTATCACACACTCCCATCCTATCCCATTCAATACATTCAGGAGTATGACAATCATACCACACACTCCCATACGCTCCCATCCAATACATTCTGATGTACGACAATCCTAACACAAACTCGCATTCGTTCCCACCCAATACATTCTGACGTATGAGAATCCTACCACACACTCGATCCGTTCCCACCCAATACATTCTGGAGTATGACAATCCTATCACTCATTCCCAATCATTCCCACCCAATACATTCTGACGTTTGACAATCCAACCACCCACTACCTTCCTTTCCCACACAATACATTCTTTTGTATGACAATCCTACCACACAATCCCATCGGTTCCCACCCAATACATTCTGACGTTTGAGAATCTAACCACACTCTCCCATTCGTTCACACCCAATACATTCTGGAGTATGACAATGATATCACAAACTCCCATCCGTTCCCACCCAATACAATCTGACGTATGAGAATCCTACCACACTCCCATCCATTCCCACCCAATACATACTGACGTTTGACAATCCTACCACACACTCCCTTCCGTTCCCACCCAATACATTCTGACGTATGAAAATCCCACCACATACTCCCATCAGTTACAAACCAATACATTCTGATGTATAAGAATCCTACCTCACACTCCCATTCATTCCCACCCAATACATACTGACGTTTGAGAATCCTACCACACACTTCCATCCATACCCACCGAATACTTTCTGGAGTATGACAATCCTACCACACACTACCATCTTTTCCCACGCAATAAATTCGGACGTTTGACAAGACAACCACACACTCCCACCCGTTCCCATCCACGACATACTGGAGAATAACAATCCAACCAAACACTCCCATCCGTTCCCAATCAATACATTCCAATGTCTGAGAATCCTAAGACACACTCCCATCCATTCCCACCCAATACATTCTGATGTATGAGAATCCTACCACTCACTCCCATCCATTCCCATCCAGTACATTCTGGAGTATGACAATCCTACCACACTCTTCTTTCCGTTCCCACCCAATACATTCCGATGTATGACAATCCTACCACACACTACCATCCGTTCCCACCCAATATATTCCGATGTCTGAGAATCCTACCACCCACTCCCATCCATTACCCCCCAATACATTCTGTCGTTTGATAATCCTATCACACACTCAATCCTTTCCCACCCAATACATTCTGGAGTATGACAATCCTATCACACACTCAATCCGTTCCCACCCAATACATTCTGGAGTATGACAATCCTACCACACTCTTCTTTCCGTTCCCACCCAATACATTCCGATGTATGACAATCCTACCACACACTCCCATCCGTTCCCACCCAATATATTCCGATGTCTGAGAATCCTACCACCCACTCCCATCCATTACCCCTCAATACATTCTGTCGTTTGATAATCCTATCACACACTCAATCCTTTCCCACCCAATACATTCTGGAGTATGACAATCCTATCACACACTCAATCCGTTCCCACCCAATACATTCTGGAGTATGACAATCCTACCACACACTCCCATACGTTCCCATCCAATACATTCTGATGTATGACAAACCTACCGGAAACTTGCATTCGTTCCCACCCAATACATTCTGACGTATGAGAATCCTACCACACACTCGATCCGTTCCCACCCAATACATTCTGGAGTATGACAATTGTACCACACACTCCCATTTTTTCCCACCCAATGCATTCTGACATTTTACAATCCTACCACACACTCCCATACGTTCCCACCCAATACATTCTGATGTATGACAATCCTAACAAACAGTCGATCCGTTCCCACACAATACATTCTGGAGTATGAGAATCCTACCACACACTTGATCCGTTCCAACCCAATACATTCTGGAGTATGACAATGATAACACACACTCCCATCCATTCCCACACAATACAATCTGCAGTATGACAATCCTACAACACACACGATCCATTACCACACAATACATACTGGAGTATGAGAATCCTACCACACACTCGATCCGTCCCAACCCAATACATTCTGGAGTATGACAATGATACGACACACTCCCATCCGTACTCACACGATAAAATCTGGAATATGACAATCCTACCACACTCTCATCCATTCCCACCCAATACATTCCGATGTATAACAATCCTACCACACACTCCCATCCATTCCCACCCAATACATTCCGATGTCTGAGAACCCTACTACAGACTCCCATCCATTCCCACCCAATACATTCTGGAGTATGACAATCCTATCACAGGCTCGATCCGTTCCCATCCAATACATTCAGATTTATGAGAATCCTACCCCACACTCCCATCCGTTCCCACCCAATACATTCTGATGTATGACAATCCTAACAAACACTCGATCCTTTCCCACACAATACATTCTGGAGTATGAGAATCCTACCACACACTCCATACGTTCCCACGCAATACATTCAGGAGTATGACAATCCTACCACACACTCCCATACGCTCCCATCCAATACATTCTGATGTACGACAATCCTACCACAAACTCGCATTCATTCCCAACCAAACACATTCTGACGTATGACAGTTCTACAACACACTCCCATCCATTCCCACCCAAAACATTCTGATTCATGAGAATCCTACCACACACTCGATCCGTTCCCACCCAATACATTCTGATGTATGACAATCCTATTACACACTCCCATTTTTCCCCACCCAATGCATTCTGGCAATTGACAATCCTACCACGCACTCCCATCCGTTCCCATCCAATACATTCTTGCGTATGACAATTCTACCACACACTCCCATCCGTTCCCACCCAATACATTCTGAGTCATGAGAATCCTACACCACACTCCCATCCTTTCCCACCCAATACAGTCTGAGGTATGAGAATCCTACCACAAACTCCAGTCCATTCCCACCCAATACATTCTGATGTATGAGAATCCTACCACACACTCCCATCCATTCCCCCTCAATACATTCTGACGTATGACAATCCTACCACACACTCCCATACGTTCCCAACCAATACATTCTGATGTACGACAAACCTACCACAAACTTGCATTCGTTCCCACGCAATACATTCCGACGAATGAGAATCCTACCACACACTCGATCCGTTCCCACACAATACATTCTGGAGGATGAGAATCCTATCACTCACTCCCAATCATTCCCACCCAATACATTCTGACGTATGACAATCCAACCACGCACTACCTTCCTTTCCCACACAATACATTCTTTTGTATGACAATCCTACCACACAATCCCATCCATTCCCACCCAATACTGGAGAATGACAATCCTACCACACTCTCCAAACCGTTCCCACCCAATACATTCTGACGTTTGACAATCCTATCACACACTCGATCTGTTCACACCCAATACATTCTGACATATGTCAATCATACCACACACTCCCATCCGTTCCCACCCAACACATTCTGATGCATGACAATCCTACCAAACACTCCCAGCCACTCCCACCCAATACATTCTGATGTTTGACAATCCTATTACACACTCCATCCGTTCCCATCCAATACATTCTGGAATATGACAATCCTACCACACACTCCCATCCGTTCCCACCCAATACACACTCCCATCCGTTCCCACCCAATACATTCTGATGTACGACAATGCTACAACAAACTCGCATTCATTCCCACCCAATACATTCTGACGTATGAGAATCCTACCACACACTCGATCCGTTCCCACCCAATACATTCTGATGTACGACAATCCTACCACAAACTCGCATTCATTCCCACCCAATACATTCTGACGTTTGAGAATCTAACCACACTCTCCCATTCGTTCACACCCAATACATTCTGGAGTATGACAATGATATCACAAACTCCCATCCGTTCCCACCCAATACAATCTGACGTATGAGAATCCTACCACACTCCCATCCATTCCCACCCAATACATACTGACGTTTGACAATCCTACCACACACTCCCTTCCGTTCCCACCCAATACATTCTGACGTATGAAAATCCCACCACATACTCCCATCAGTTACAAACCAATACATTCTGATGTATAAGAATCCTACCTCACACTCCCATTCATTCGCACCCAATACATACTGACGTTTGAGAATCCTACCACACACTTCCATCCATACCCACCGAATACTTTCTGGAGTATGACAATCCTACCACACACTACCATCTTTTCCCACGCAATAAATTCGGACGTTTGACAAGACAACCACACACTCCCACCCGTTCCCATCCATGACATACTGGAGAATAACAATCCAACCAAACACTCCCATCCGTTCCCAATCAATACATTCCAATGTCTGAGAATCCTAAGACACACTCCCATCCATTCCCACCCAATACATTCTGATGTATGAGAATCCTACCACTCACTCCCATCCATTCCCATCCAGTACATTCTGGAGTATGACAATCCTACCACACTCTTCTTTCCGTTCCCACCCAATACATTCCGATGTATGACAATCCTACCACACACTACCATCCGTTCCCACCCAATATATTCCGATGTCTGAGAATCCTACCACCCACTCCCATCCATTACCCCCCAATACATTCTGTCGTTTGATAATCCTATCACACACTCAATCCGTTCCCACCCAATACATTCTGGAGTATGACAATCCTATCACACACTCAATCCATTCCCACCCAATACATTCTGGAGTATGACAATCCTACCACACACTCCCATACGTTCCCATCCAATACATTCTGATGTATGACAAACCTACCGGAAACTTGCATTCGTTCCCACCCAATACATTCTGACATATGAGAATCCTACCACACACTCGATCCGTTCCCACCCAATACATTCTGGAGTATGACAATTGTACCACACACTCCCATTTTTTCCCACCCAATGCATTCTGACATTTGACAATCCTACCACACACTCCCATACGTTCCCACCCAATACATTCTGATGTATGACAATCCTAACAAACAGTCGATCCGTTCCCACACAATACATTCTGGAGTATGAGAATCCTACCACACACTCGATCCGTTCCAACCCAATACATTCTGGAGTATGACAATGATAACACACACTCCCATCCATTCCCACACAATACAATCTGCAGTATGACAATCCTACAACACACACGATCCATTACCACACAATACATACTGGAGTATGAGAATCCTACCACACACTCGATCCATCCCAACCCAATACATTCTGGAGTATGACAATGATACGACACACTCCCATCCGTACTCACACGATAAAATCTGGAATATGACAATCCTACCACACTCTCATCCATTCCCACCCAATACATTCCGATGTATAACAATCCTACCACACACTCCCATCCATTCCCACCCAATACATTCCGATGTCTGAGAACCCTACTACAGACTCCCATCCATTCCCACCCAATACATTCTGGAGTATGACAATCCTATCACAGGCTCGATCCGTTCCCATCCAATACATTCAGATTTATGAGAATCCTACCCCACACTCCCATCCGTTCCCACCCAATACATTCTGATGTATGACAATCCTAACAAACACTCGATCCTTTCCCACACAATACATTCTGGAGTATGAGAATCCTACCACACACTCGATCCGTTCCAACCCAATACATTCTGGAGTATGACAATGATACCACTCACTCCCATACGTTCCCACGCAATACATTCAGGAGTATGACAATCCTACCACACACTCCCATACGCTCCCATCCAATACATTCTGATGTACGACAATCCTACCACAAACTCGCATTCATTCCCAACCAAACACATTCTGACGTATGACAGTTCTACAACACACTCCCATCCATTCCCACCCAAAACATTCTGATTCATGAGAATCCTACCACACACTCGATCCGTTCCCACCCAATACATTCTGATGTATGACAATCCTATTACACACTCCCATTTTTCCCCACCCAATGCATTCTGGCAATTGACAATCCTACCACGCACTCCCATCCGTTCCCATCCAATACATTCTTGCGTATGACAATTCTACCACACACTCCCATCCGTTCCCACCCAATACATTCTGAGTCATGAGAATCCTACACCACACTCCCATCCTTTCCCACCCAATACAGTCTGAGGTATGAGAATCCTACCACAAACTCCAGTCCATTCCCACCCAATACATTCTGATGTATGAGAATCCTACCACACACTCCCATCCATTCCCCCTCAATACATTCTGACGTATGACAATCCTACCACACACTCCCATACGTTCCCAACCAATACATTCTGATGTACGACAAACCTACCACAAACTTGCATTCGTTCCCACGCAATACATTCCGACGAATGAGAATCCTACCACACACTCGATCCGTTCCCACACAATACATTCTGGAGGATGAGAATCCTATCACTCACTCCCAATCATTCCCACACAATACATTCTTTTGTATGACAATCCTACCACACAATCCCATCGGTTCCCACCCAATACATTCTGACGTTTGAGAATCTAACCACACTCTCCCATTCGTTCACACCCAATACATTCTGGAGTATGACAATGATATCACAAACTCCCATCCGTTCCCACCCAATACAATCTGACGTATGAGAATCCTACCACACTCCCATCCATTCCCACCCAATACATACTGACGTTTGACAATCCTACCACACACTCCCTTCCGTTCCCACCCAATACATTCTGATATATGACAATCCTACCACACACTCCCATCCATTCCCACCCAATACATACTGACGTTTGAGAATCCTACCAAACACTTCCATCCATTCCCACCGAATACTTTCTGGAGTATGACAATCCTACCACACACTACCATCTATACCCACGCAATAAATTCGGACGTTTGACAAGACAACCACACACTCCCACCCGTTCCAATCCATTACATACTGGAGAATGACAATCCTACCACACTCTCCAAACCGTTCCCACCCAATACATTCTGACGTTTGACAATCCTATCACACACTCGATCTGTTCACACCCAATACATTCTGACATATGTCAATCATACCACACACTCCCATCCGTTCCCACCCAACACATTCTGATGCATGACAATCCTACCAAACACTCCCAGACACTCCCACCCAATACATTCTGATGTTTGACAATCCTATTACACACTCCATCCGTTCCCATCCAATACATTCTGGAATATGACAATCCTACCACACACTCCCATCCGTTCCCACCCAATACACACTCCCATCCGTTCCCACCCAATACATTCTGATGTACGACAATGCTACAACAAACTCGCATTCATTCCCACCCAATACATTCTGACGTATGAGAATCCTACCACACACTCGATCCGTTCCCACCCAATACATTCTGATGTACGACAATCCTACCACAAACTCGCATTCATTCCCACCCAATACATTCTGACGTATGACAATCCTACCACACACTCCCATCCGTTCCCACCCAATACATTCTGAGGTATGAGAATCCTCACACACTCCATCTGTTCCCATCCAATACGTTCTGGAGTATGACAATCCTACCACACACACGCTCCATTCCCACACAATACATTCTGGAGTATGAGAATCCTACCACACACTCGATCCATTCCCACCCAATACATTCTGGAGTATGACAATTGTACCACACGCTCCCATTTTTTCCCACCCAATGCATTCTGACATTTCACAATCCGACCACACACTCCCATCCGTTCCCATCCAATACATTATGACGTATGACAATCCTACCACACACTCCCATACGTTCCCACCCAATACATTCTGATGTATGACAATCCTAACAAACAGTCGATCCGTTCCCACACAATACATTCTGGAGTATGAGAATCCTACCACACACTCGATCCGTTCCAACCCAATACATTCTAGAGTATGACAATGATAACACACACTCCCATCCATTCCCACACAATACAATCTGCAGTATGACAATCCTACCACACACACGATCCATTACCACACAATACATACTGGAGTATGAGAATCCTACCACACACTCGATCCGTTCCAACCCAATACATTCTGGAGTATGACAATGATACGACACACTCCCATCCGTACTCACACGATAAAATCTGGAATATGACAATCCTCCCACACTCTCATCCATTCCCACCCAATACATTCCGATGTCTGAGAACCCTACTACAGACTCCTATCCATTCCCACCCAATACATTCTGGAGTATGACAATCCTATCACAGGCTCGATCCGTTCCCATCCAATACATTCAGATTTATGAGAATCCTATCACACACTCCATCTGTTCCCATCCAATACGTTCTGGAGTATGACAATCCTACCAGACACACGCTCCATTCCCACACAATACATTCTGGAGTATGACAATTGTACCACACACTCCCATTTTTTCCCACCCAATGCATTCTGGCATTTGACAATCCGACCACACACTCCCATCCGTTCCCATCCAATACATTATGACGTATGACAATCCTACCACACACTCCCATACGTTCCCACCCAATACATTCTGATGTATGACAATCCTAACAAACAGTCGATCCGTTCCCACACAATACATTCTGGAGTATGAGAATCCTACCACACACTCGATCCGTTCCAACCCAATACATTCTGGAGTATGACAATGATAACACACACTCCCATCCATTCCCACACAATACAATCTGCAGTATGACAATCCTACCATACACACGATCCATTACCACACAATACATACTGGAGTATGAGAATCCTTCCACACACTCGATCTGTTCCAACCCAATACATTCTGGAGTATGACAATGATACGACACACTCCCATCCGTACTCACACGATAAAATCTGGAATATGACAATCCTACCACACTCTCATCCATTCCCACACAATACATTCCGATGTATGACAATCCTACCACACACTCCCATCCATTCCCACCCAATACATTCCGATGTCTGAGAACCCTACTACAGACTCCCATCCATTCCCACCCAATACATTCTGGAGTATGACAATCCTATCACAGGCTCGATCCGTTCCCATCCAATACATTCAGATTTATGAGAATCCTATCACACACTCCATCTGTTCCCATCCAATACGTTCTGGAGTATGACAATCCTACCACACACACGCTCCATTCCCACACAATACATTCTGGAGTATGAGAATCCTACCACACACTCGATCCATTCCCACCCAATACATTCTGGAGTATGACAATTGTACCACACACTCCCATTTTTTCCCACCCAATGCATTCTGGCATTTGACAATCCGACCACACACTCCCATCCGTTCCCATCCAATACATTATGACGTATGACAATCCTACCACACACTCCCATACGTTCCCACCCAATACATTCTGATGTATGACAATCCTAACAAACAGTCGATCCGTTCCCACACAATACATTCTGGAGTATGAGAATCCTACCACACACTCGATCCGTTCCAACCCAATACATTCTGGAGTATGACAATGATAACACACACTCCCATCCATTCCCACACAATACAATCTGCAGTATGACAATCCTACCACACACACGATCCATTAACACACAATACATACTGGAGTATGAGCATCCTACCACACACTCGATCCGTTCCAACCCAATACATTCTGGAGTATGACAATGATACGACACACTCCCATCCGTACTCACACGATAAAATCTGGAATATGACAATCCTACCACACTCTCATCCATTCCCACACAATACATTCCGATGTATGACAATCCTACCACACACTCCCATCCATTCCCACCCAATACATTCCGATGTCTGAGAACCCTACTACAGACTCCCATCCATTCCCACCCAATACATTCTGGAGTATGACAATCCTATCACAGGCTCGATCCGTTCCCATCCAATACATTCTGATGTATGACAATCCTAACAAACACTCGATCCGTTCCCACACAATACATTCTGGAGTATGAGAATCCTACCACACACTCGATCCGTTCCAACCCAATACATTCTGGAGTATGACAATGATACCACACACTCCCATCCGTTCCCACGCAATACATTCAGGAGTATGACAATCCTACCACACACTCCCATACGCTCCCATCCAATACATTCTGATGTACGACAATCCTACCACAAACTCGCATTCATTCCCAACCAAACACATTCTGACGTATGACAGTTCTACAACACACTCCCATCCATTCCCACCCAAAACATTCTGATTCATGAGAACCCTACCACACACTCGATCCGTTCCCACCCAATACATTCTGATGTATGATAATCCTATTACACACTCCCATTTTTCCCCACCCAATGCATTCTGGCAATTGACAATCCTACCACGCACTCCCATCCGTTCCCAACCAATACATTCTTACATATGACAATTCTACCACACACTCCCATCCGTTCCCACCCAATACATTCTGAGTCATGAGAATCCTACCCCACACTCCCATCCTTTCCCACCCAATACAGTCTGAGGTATGAGAATCCTACCACAAACTCCAATCCATTCCCACCCAATACATTCAGATGTATGAGAATCCTACCACACACTCGATCCGTTCCAACTCAATACATTCTGGAGTATGACAATGATACCACACACTCCCATCCGTTCCCATGCAATACATTCTGGATTATGACAATCCTACCACACACTCCCTTCCGTTCCCACCAAATACATTCTGATGTATGAGAATCCTACCACACACTCACATCCATTCCCCCTCAATACATTCTGACGTATGACAATCCTACCACACACTCCCATACGTTCCCAACCATACACATTCTGACGTATGATAGCCCTACAACACACTCCCATCCGTTCCCACCCAATACATTCTGATTCATGAGAATCCTACCCCACACTCCCATCCTTTCCCACCCAATACAGTCTGAGGTATGAGAATCCTACCACAAACTCCAATCCATTCCCACCCAATACATTCTGATGTATGAGAATCCTACCACACACTTGATCCATTCCCACCCTATACATTCTGGAGTATGACAATTGTACCACACACTCCCATTTTTTCCCACCCAATGCATTCTGACATTTGACAATCCTACCACACACTCCCATCCGTTCCCATGCAATACATTCTGACATTTGACAATCCTACCACACACTCCCATGCGTTCCAATCCAATACATTCTGAAGTATGACAATCATACCACACACACCCATCCGTACCCACCCAATAAATTCTGACGATTGAAAATCCTACCACACACTCCCATCCGTTCCCACCCAATACATTCTGACGTATGACAATCCTACCACACACTCCCATCCGTTCCCACCCAATACATTCTGAGGTATGAAAATCCTATCACACACTCCATCTGTTCCCATCCAATACGTTCTGGAGTATGACAATCCTACCACACACACGCTCCATTCCCACACAATACATTCTGGAGTATGAGAATCCTACCACACACTCTATCCGTTCCAACTCAATACATTCTGGAGTATGACAATGACACCACACACTCCCATCCGTTCCCACGCAATACATTCTGGAGTATGACAATCCTACCACACACTCCCATCCGTTCCCATCCAATACATTCTGGAGTATGACAATCCTACCACACACTCCCATCCGTTCCCACCAAATACATTCTGATGTATGACAATCCTACCACACACTCCCATCCATTCCCACTCAATACATTCTGACATTCGACAATCCTAACACATACTCCCATTCGTTCCAACCCAATACATGCTGACGTTTGCGAATCCTACCACACACTCCCATCCGTTCCCACCCAATACATTCTGATGTATGACAATCCTATTACACACCCAATCCGATCCAAAACAATACATTCTGGAGTATGACAATCCTAACACACACTCCCATTTTTTCCCACTCAATACATTCTGATATTTGAAAATCATACCACACACTCCCATCCGTTCCCATCCAATACATTCTGATTTATGAGAATCCTACCCCACACACCCATCCGTTCCCACCCAATACATTCTGATGTATGACAATCCTAACAAACACTCGATCCGTTCCCACACAATACATTCTGGAGTATGACAATGATACCACACACTCCCATCCGTTCCCACACAATACAATCTGCAGTATGACAATCCTACCACACACTCGATCCGTTCCAACCCAATACATTCTGGAGTATGACAATGATACGACACACTCCCATCCGTACTCACACGATAAAATCTGGAATATGACAATCCTACCACACTCTCATCCATTCCCACCCAATACATTCCGATGTCTGAGAACCCTACTACAGACTCCCATCCATTCCCACCCAATACATTCTGGAGTATGACAATCCTATCACAGGCTCGATCCGTTCCCATCCAATACATTCTGACGTATGACAATCCTACCACACACTCCCATCCGTTCCCACCCAATACATTCTGGAGTATGACAATGATGCCACACACTCCCATCCGTTCCCACACAATACATACTGGAGTATGACAATGATACCACACACTCCCATCCGTTCCCACACAATAAAAAATGGAGTATGACAATCCTACCACATCCACGATCCATTCTCACACAATACATTCTGGAGTATGAGAATCCTACCACACACTCGATCCATTCCCACCCAATACATTCTTACATTTGACAATCCTACCACACACTCCCATGCTTTCCAATACAATACAATCTGACGTATGACAATCCTACTACACACTCCCATCCGTTCCCACCCAATACATTCTGGAGTATGAGAATGATACAACACACTCCCATCTCTCCCCACCCAATACATTCTGACGTATGAGAATCCTACCACACACTCGATCCGTTCCAACCCAATACATACTGGAGTATGACAATGATGCCACACACTCCCATCCGTTTCCACACAATAAAAACTGGAGTATGACAATCCTACCACATCCACGATCCATTCTCACACAATACATTCTGGAGTATGAGAATCCTACCACACTCGATACGTTCCAACCCAATACATTTGGAGTATGACAATGATACCACACACTCCCATCCGTTCCCACACAATAAAATCTGGAGTATGACAATCCTACCACACACTCGATCCATTCCCACACAATACATTCTGGAGGATGAGAATCCTACCACAGACTCCCATCCGTTCCCATCCAGTACATTCTGATGTACGACAAACCTACCACAAACTTGCATTTGTTCCCACACAATACATTCTGACGAATGAGAATCCTACCACACACTCGATCCGTTCCCACACAATACATTCTGGAGGATGAGAATCCTACCACACACTCCCATCCGTTCCCACGCAATACATTCTGGAGTATGACAATCCTATCACACACTCCCATCCTATCCCATCCAATACATTCAGGAGTATGACAATCCTACCACACACTCCCATACGCTCCCATCCAATACATTCTGATGTACAACAATCCTAACACAAACTCGCATTCATTCCCAACCAAACACATTCTGACGTATGACAGTTCTACAACACACTCCCATCCATTCCCACCCAAAACATTCTGATTCCTGAGAACCCTACCACACACTCGATCCGTTCCCACCCAATACATTCTGATGTATGACAATCCTATTACACACTCCCATTTTTCCCCACCCAATGCATTCTGGCAATTGACAATCCTACCACGCACTCCCATCCGTTCCCATCCAATACATTCTTACGTATGACAATTCTACCACACACTCCCATCCATTCCCACCCAATACATTCTGAGTCATGAGAATCCTACCCCACACTCCCATCCTTTCCCACCCAATACAGTCTGAGGTATGAGAATCCTACCACAAACTCCAATCCATTCCCACCCAATACATTCTGATGTATGAGAATCCTACCACACACTCGATCCGTTCCAACTCAATACATTCTGGAGTATGACAATGATACCACACACTCCCATCCGTTCCCATGCAATACATTCTGGATTATGACAATCCTACCACACACTCCCATCCGTTCCCATGCAATACATTCTGGATTATGACAATCCTACCACACACTCCCTTCCGTTCCCACCAAATACATTCTGATGTATGAGAATCCTACCACACACTCACATCCATTCCCCCTCAATACATTCTGACGTATGACAACCCTACCACACACTCCCATACGTTCCCAACCAAACACATTCTTACGTATGACAATTCTACCACACACTCCCATCCATTCCCACCCAATACATTCTGAGTCATGAGAATCCTACCCCACACTCCCATCCTTTCCCACCCAATACAGTCTGAGGTATGAGAATCCTACCACAAACTCCAGTCCATTCCCACCCAATACATTCTGATGTATGAGAATCCTACCACACACTCCCATCCATTCCCCCTCAATACATTCTGACGTATGACAATCCGACAACACACTCCCATACGTTCCCAACCAATACATTCTGATGTACGACAAACCTACCACAAACTTGCATTCGTTCCCACACAATACATTCTGACGAATGAGAATCCTACCACACACTCCCATCCATTCCCACTCAATACATTCTGGAGGATGACAATCCTACCACACACTCGATCCGTTCCCACACAATACATTCTGGAGGATGAGAATTCTACCACACACTCCCATCCTATCCCATCCAATACATTCAGGAGTATGACTATCCTACCACACACTCCCATACGCTCCCATCCAATACATTCTGATGTACGACAATCCTACCACAAACTCGCATTCGTTCCCACCCAATACATTCTGACGTATGAGAATCCTACCACACAATCGATCCGTTCCCACCCAATACATTCTGGAGTATGACAATCCTATCACTCACTCCCAATCATTCCCACCCAATACATTCTGACGTTTGACAATCCAACCACGCACTACATTCCTTTCCCACACAATACATTCTTTTGTATGACAATCCTACCACACAATCCCATCGGTTCCCACCCAATACATTCTGACGTTTGAGAGTCTAACCACACTCTCCCATTCGTTCACACCCAATACATTCTGGAGTATGACAATGATATCACAAACTCCCATCCGTTCCCACGCAATACATTCTGAGGTATGAGGATCCTACCACACACTCGATCCGTTCCAACCCAATACTTTCTGGAGTATGACAATGATACGACACACTCCCATCCGTTCCCACACGATAAAATCTGGAATATGACAATCCGACCACACTCTCATCCATTCCCACCCAATACATTCTGACGAATGAGAATCCTACCACACACTCCCATCCGTTCCCACCCAATACATTCTGATGTATGAGAATCCTACCACACACTCGATCCGTTCCCACACGATACATTCTGGAGTATGAGAATCCTACCACACACTCGATCCGTTCCAACCCAATACATTCTGGAGTATGACAATGATACCACACACTCCCATCCGTTCCCACACAATAAAAACTGGAGTATGACAATCCTACCACACCCAACATCCATTCTCACACAATACATTCTGGAGGATGAGAATCCTACCACAAACTCCCATACGTTCCCATCCAATACATTCTGATGTACGACAAACCTACCACAGACTTGCATTCGTTCCCACAAAATACATTCTGACGAATGAGAATCCTACCACACACTCGATCCGTTCCCACACAATACATTCTGGAGGATGAGAATCCTACCACACACTCCCATCCGTTCCCACGCAATACGTTCTGGAGTATGACAATCCTATCACACACTCCCATCCTATCCCATCCAATACATTCAGGAGTATGACAATCCTACCACACACTCCCATACGCTCCCATCCAACACTTTCTGATGTACGACAATCCTACCACAAACTCGCATTCGTTCCCACCCAATACATTCTGACGTATGAGAATCCTACCACACACTCGATCCGTTCCCACCCAATACATTCTGGAGTATGACAATCCTATCACTCACTCCCAATCATTCCCACCCAATACATTCTGACGTTTGACAATCCAACCACGCACTACCTTCCTTTCCCACACAATACATTCTTTTGTATGACAATCCTACCACACAATCCCATCGGTTCCCACCCAATACATTCTGACGTTTGAGAATCTAACCACACTCTCCCATTCGTTCACACCCAATACATTCTGGAGTATGACAATGATATCACAAACTCCCATCCGTTTCCACCCAATACAATCTGATGTATGAGAATCCTACCACACTCCCATCCATTCCCACCCAATACATACTGACGTTTGACAATCCTACCACACACTCCCTTCCGTTCCCACCCAATACATTCTGATATATGACAATCCTACCACACACTCCCATCCATTCCCACCCAATACATACTGACGTTTGAGAATCCTACCACACACTTCCATCCATTCCCACCGAATACTTTCTGGAGTATGACAATCCTACCACACACTACCATCTGTACCCACGCAATAAATTCGGACGTTTGACAAGACAACCACACACTCCCACCCGTTCCAATCCATTACATACTGGAGAATGACAATCCTACCACACTCTCCAAACCGTTCCAACCCAATACATTCTGACGTTTGACAATCCTATCACACACTCGATCTGTTCACACCCAATACATTCTGACATATGTCAATCATACCACACACTCCCATCCGTTCCCACCCAACACATTCTGATGCATGACAATCCTACCAAACACTCCCAGCCACTCCCACCCAATACATTCTGATGTTTGACAATCCTATTACACACTCCATCCGTTCCCATCCAATACATTCTGGAATATGACAATCCTACCACACACTCCCATCCGTTCCCACCCAATACACACTCCCATCCGTTCCCACCCAATACATTCTGATGTACGACAATGCTACCACAAACTCGCATTCATTCCCACCCAATA
This sequence comes from Hypanus sabinus, assembly GCF_030144855.1. Lineage (NCBI taxonomy): Eukaryota > Metazoa > Chordata > Chondrichthyes > Myliobatiformes > Dasyatidae > Hypanus > Hypanus sabinus. Next base: position 88,503,935 of record NC_082708.1, on the reverse strand, counting down.
CATTCTGACGTATGAGAATCCTACCACACACTCGATCCGTTCCCACCCAATACATTCTGATGTACGACAATCCTACCACAAACTCGCATTCATTCCCACCCAATACATTCTGACGTATGACAATCCTACCACACACTCCCATCCGTTCCCACCCAATACATTCTGAGGTATGAGAATCCTCACACACTCCATCTGTTCCCATCCAATACGTTCTGGAGTATGACAATCCTACCACACACACGCTCCATTCCCACACAATACATTCTGGAGTATGAGAATCCTACCACACACTCGATCCATTCCCACCCAATACATTCTGGGGTATGACAATTGTACCACACGCTCCCATTTTTTCCCACCCAATGCATTCTGACATTTCACAATCCGACCACACACTCCCATCCGTTCCCATCCAATACATTATGACGTATGACAATCCTACCACACACTCCCATACGTTCCCACCCAATACATTCTGATGTATGACAATCCTAACAAACAGTCGATCCGTTCCCACACAATACATTCTGGAGTATGAAAATCCTACCACACACTCGATCCGTTCCAACCCAATACATTCTGGAGTATGACAATGATAACACACACTCCCATCCATTCCCACACAATACAATCTGCAGTATGACAATCCTACCATACACACGATCCATTACCACACAATACATACTGGAGTATGAGAATCCTTCCACACACTCGATCTGTTCCAACCCAATACATTCTGGAGTATGACAATGATACGACACACTCCCATCCGTACTCACACGATAAAATCTGGAATATGACAATCCTACCACACTCTCATCCATTCCCACACAATACATTCCGATGTATGACAATCCTACCACACACTCCCATCCATTCCCACCCAATACATTCCGATGTCTGAGAACCCTACTACAGACTCCCATCCATTCCCACCCAATACATTCTGGAGTATGACAATCCTATCACAGGCTCGATCCGTTCCCATCCAATACATTCAGATTTATGAGAATCCTATCACACACTCCATCTGTTCCCATCCAATACGTTCTGGAGTATGACAATCCTACCACACACACGCTCCATTCCCACACAATACATTCTGGAGTATGAGAATCCTACCACACACTCGATCCATTCCCACCCAATACATTCTGGAGTATGACAATTGTACCACACACTCCCATTTTTTCCCACCCAATGCATTCTGGCATTTGACAATCCGACCACACACTCCCATCCGTTCCCATCCAATACATTATGACGTATGACAATCCTACCACACACTCCCATACGTTCCCACCCAATACATTCTGATGTATGACAATCCTAACAAACAGTCGATCCGTTCCCACACAATACATTCTGGAGTATGAGAATCCTACCACACACTCGATCCGTTCCAACCCAATACATTCTGGAGTATGACAATGATAACACACACTCCCATCCATTCCCACACAATACAATCTGCAGTATGACAATCCTACCACACACACGATCCATTAACACACAATACATACTGGAGTATGAGCATCCTACCACACACTCGATCCGTTCCAACCCAATACATTCTGGAGTATGACAATGATACGACACACTCCCATCCGTACTCACACGATAAAATCTGGAATATGACAATCCTACCACACTCTCATCCATTCCCACACAATACATTCCGATGTATGACAATCCTACCACACACTCCCATCCATTCCCACCCAATACATTCCGATGTCTGAGAACCCTACTACAGACTCCCATCCATTCCCACCCAATACATTCTGGAGTATGACAATCCTATCACAGGCTCGATCCGTTCCCATCCAATACATTCTGATGTATGACAATCCTAACAAACACTCGATCCGTTCCCACACAATACATTCTGGAGTATGAGAATCCTACCACACACTCGATCCGTTCCAACCCAATACATTCTGGAGTATGACAATGACACCACACACTCCCATCCGTTCCCACGCAATACATTCAGGAGTATGACAATCCTACCACACACTCCCATCCGTTCCCATGCAATACATTCTGGATTATGACAATCCTACCACACACTCCCTTCCGTTCCCACCAAATACATTCTGATGTATGAGAATCCTACCACACACTCCCATACGCTCCCATCCAATACATTCTGATGTACGACAATCCTACCACAAACTCGCATTCATTCCCAACCAAACACATTCTGACGTATGACAGTTCTACAACACACTCCCATCCATTCCCACCCAAAACATTCTGATTCATGAGAACCCTACCACACACTCGATCCGTTCCCACCCAATACATTCTGATGTATGATAATCCTATTACACACTCCCATTTTTCCCCACCCAATGCATTCTGGCAATTGACAATCCTACCACGCACTCCCATCCGTTCCCAACCAATACATTCTTACATATGACAATTCTACCACACACTCCCATCCGTTCCCACCCAATACATTCTGAGTCATGAGAATCCTACCCCACACTCCCATCCTTTCCCACCCAATACAGTCTGAGGTATGAGAATCCTACCACAAACTCCAATCCATTCCCACCCAATACATTCTGATGTATGAGAATCCTACCACACACTCGATCCGTTCCAACTCAATACATTCTGGAGTATGACAATGATACCACACACTCCCATCCGTTCCCATGCAATACATTCTGGATTATGACAATCCTACCACACACTCCCTTCCGTTCCCACCAAATACATTCTGATGTATGAGAATCCTACCACACACTCACATCCATTCCCCCTCAATACATTCTGACGTATGACAATCCTACCACACACTCCCATACGTTCCCAACCATACACATTCTGACGTATGATAGCCCTACAACACACTCCCATCCGTTCCCACCCAATACATTCTGATTCATGAGAATCCTACCCCACACTCCCATCCTTTCCCACCCAATACAGTCTGAGGTATGAGAATCCTACCACAAACTCCAATCCATTCCCACCCAATACATTCTGATGTATGAGAATCCTACCACACACTTGATCCATTCCCACCCTATACATTCTGGAGTATGAAAATTGTACCACACACTCCCATTTTTTCCCACCCAATGCATTCTGACATTTGACAATCCTACCACACACTCCCATCCGTTCCCATCCAATACATTCTGACGTATGACAATCCTACCACACACTCCCATACGTTCGCACCCAAGCACATTCTGATGTATGACAGTCCTACAACATACTCCCATCCATTCCCACAATACATTCTGATGTATGAGAATCCTACCACACACTTGATCCGTTCCCACCAAATACTTTCTGGAGTATGAGAATCCTACCACCCACTCGATTCGTTCCAACCCAATACATTCTGGAGTATGACAATGATACCACACACTCCCATCCGTTCCCATGCAATACATTCTGACATTTGACAATCCTACCACACACTCCCATGCGTTCCAATCCAATACATTCTGAAGTATGACAATCATACCACACACACCCATCCGTACCCACCCAATAAATTCTGACGATTGAAAATCCTACCACACACTCCCATCCGTTCCCACCCAATACATTCTGACGTATGACAATCCTACCACACACTCCCATCCGTTCCCACCCAATACATTCTGAGGTATGAAAATCCTATCACACACTCCATCTGTTCCCATCCAATACGTTCTGGAGTATGACAATCCTACCACACACACGCTCCATTCCCACACAATACATTCTGGAGTATGAGAATCCTACCACACACTCTATCCGTTCCAACTCAATACATTCTGGAGTATGACAATGACACCACACACTCCCATCCGTTCCCACGCAATACATTCTGGAGTATGACAATCCTACCACACACTCCCATCCGTTCCCATCCAATACATTCTGGAGTATGACAATCCTACCACACACTCCCATCCGTTCCCACCAAATACATTCTGATGTATGACAATCCTACCACACACTCCCATCCATTCCCACTCAATACATTCTGACATTCGACAATCCTAACACATACTCCCATTCGTTCCAACCCAATACATGCTGACGTTTGCGAATCCTACCACACACTCCCATCCGTTCCCACCCAATACATTCTGATGTATGACAATCCTATTACACACCCAATCCGATCCAAAACAATACATTCTGGAGTATGACAATCCTAACACACACTCCCATTTTTTCCCACTCAATACATTCTGATATTTGAAAATCATACCACACACTCCCATCCGTTCCCATCCAATACATTCTGATTTATGAGAATCCTAACAAACACTCGATCCGTTCCCACACAATACATTCTGGAGTATGACAATGATACCACACACTCCCATCCGTTCCCACACAATACAATCTGCAGTATGACAATCCTACCACACACTCGATCCGTTCCAACCCAATACATTCTGGAGTATGACAATGATACGACACACTCCCATCCGTACTCACACGATAAAATCTGGAATATGACAATCCTACCACACTCTCATCCATTCCCACCCAATACATTCCGATGTCTGAGAACCCTACTACAGACTCCCATCCATTCCCACCCAATACATTCTGGAGTATGACAATCCTATCACAGGCTCGATCCGTTCCCATCCAATACATTCTGACGTATGACAATCCTACCACACACTCCCATCCGTTCCCACCCAATACATTCTGGAGTATGACAATGATGCCACACACTCCCATCCGTTCCCACACAATAAAAAATGGAGTATGACAATCCTACCACATCCACGATCCATTCTCACACAATACATTCTGGAGTATGAGAATCCTACCACACACTCGATCCATTCCCACCCAATACATTCTTACATTTGACAATCCTACCACACACTCCCATGCTTTCCAATACAATACAATCTGACGTATGACAATCCTACTACACACTCCCATCCGTTCCCACCCAATACATTCTGGAGTATGAGAATGATACAACACACTCCCATCTCTCCCCACCCAATACATTCTGACGTATGAGAATCCTACCACACACTCGATCCGTTCCAACCCAATACATACTGGAGTATGACAATGATGCCACACACTCCCATCCGTTTCCACACAATAAAAACTGGAGTATGACAATCCTACCACATCCACGATCCATTCTCACACAATACATTCTGGAGTATGAGAATCCTACCACACTCGATACGTTCCAACCCAATACATTTGGAGTATGACAATGATACCACACACTCCCATCCGTTCCCACACAATAAAATCTGGAGTATGACAATCCTACCACACACTCGATCCATTCCCACACAATACATTCTGGAGGATGAGAATCCTACCACAGACTCCCATCCGTTCCCATCCAGTACATTCTGATGTACGACAAACCTACCACAAACTTGCATTTGTTCCCACACAATACATTCTGACGAATGAGAATCCTACCACACACTCGATCCGTTCCCACACAATACATTCTGGAGGATGAGAATCCTACCACACACTCCCATCCGTTCCCACGCAATACATTCTGGAGTATGACAATCCTATCACACACTCCCATCCTATCCCATCCAATACATTCAGGAGTATGACAATCCTACCACACACTCCCATACGCTCCCATCCAATACATTCTGATGTACAACAATCCTAACACAAACTCGCATTCGTTCCCACCCAATACATTCTGACGTATGAGAATCCTACCACACACTCGATCCGTTCCCACCCAATACATTCTGATGTATGACAATCCTACCACGCACTCCCATCCGTTCCCATCCAATACATTCTGACGTATGACAATCCTACCACACACTCCCATCCGTTCCCACCCAATACATTCTGATTCATGAGAATCCTACCCCACACTCCCATCCTTTCCCATCCAATACAGTTTGAGATATGAGAATCCTACCACACACTCCCATCCGTTCCCACCCAATACATTCTGACGTATGACAATCCTACCACACACTCCCATACGTTCCCAACCAAACACATTCTGACATATGACAATCCTACCACACACTCCCATCCGTTCCCACACAATACATTCTGAGGTATGCGAATCCTACCACACACTCGATCCGTTCCAACTCAATACATTCTGGAGTATGACAATGATACCACACACTCCCATCCGTTCCCACGCAATACATTCTGGAGTATGACAATCCTACCACACACTCCCAGCCGTTCCCATCCAATACATTCTGGAGTATGACAATCCTACCACACACTCCCATCCGTTCCCACCAAATACATTCTGATGTATGAGAATCCTACCACACACTCCCATCCATTCCCACTCAATACATTCTGACATTTGACAATCCTACCACACACTCCCATACATTCCCAACCAAACACATTCTGACGTATGACAGTCCTACAACACACTCCCATCCGTTCCCACCCAATACATTCTGATTCATGAGAATCCTACCCCACACTCCCATCCTTTCCCACCCAATACAGTCTGAGGTATGAGAATCCTACCACACACTCCCATCCGTTCCCACCCAATACATTCTGACGTATGACAATCCTACCACACACTCCCATACGTTCCCAACCAAACACATTCTGACCTATGACAATCCTACCACACACTCCCATCCGTTCCCACACAATACATTCTGAGGTATGCGAATCCTACCACACACTCGATCCGTTCCAACTCAATACATTCTGGAGTATGACAATGATACCACACACTCCCATCCGTTCCCACGCAATACATTCTGGAGTATGACAATCCTACCACACACTCCCATCCGTTCCCACGCAATACATTCTGGAGTATGACAATCCTACCACACACTCCCATCCGTTCCCACCAAATACATTCTGATGTATGAGAATCCTACCACACACTCCCATCCATTCCCACTCAATACATTCTGACATTTGACAATCCTACCACAAACTCCCATTCGTTCCAACCCAATACATGCTGACGTTTGCGAATCCTACCACACACTCCCATCCATTACCCCCCCAATACATTCTGATGTATGAGAATCCAACCACACACTTGATCCGCTCCCACCCAATACATTCTGGATGATTAAATTCTACAACACACTCCCAACTGTTCCCACCCAATACATTCTGATGTATGACAATCCTATTACACACCCAATCCGATCCAAAACAATACATTCTGGAGTATGACAATCCTAACACACACTCCCATTTTTTCCCACTCAATACATTCTGACATTTGAAAATCCTACCACACACTCCCATCCGTTCCCATCCAATACATTCAGATTTATGAGAATCCTACCCCACATTCCCATCCGTTCCCACCCAATACATTCTGATGTATGACAATCCTAACAAACACTCGATCCGTTCCCACACAATACATTCTGGAGTATGAGAATCCTACCACACACTCGATCTGTTCCAACCCAATACATTCTGGAGTATGACAATGATACCACACACTCCCATCCGTTCCCACACAATACAATCTGCAGTATGACAATCCTACCACACACACGATCCATTACCACACAATACATACTGGAGTATGAGAATCCTACCACACACTCGATCCGTTCCAACCCAATACATTCTGGACTATGACAATGATACGACACACTCCCATCCGTTCTCACACGATAAAATCTGGAATATGACAATCCTACCACACTCTCATCCATTCCCACCCAATACATTCCGATGTATGACAATCCTACCACACACTCCCATCCATTCCCACCCAATACATTCCGATGTCTGAGAACCCTACTACAGACTCCCATCTATTCCCACCCAATACATTCTGGAGTATGACAATCCTATCACAGGCTCGATCCGTTCCCATCCAATACATTCAGATGTATGAGAATCCTACCACACACTCGATCCTTTCCCACCCAATACATTCTTACATTTGACAATCCTACCACACACTCCCTTACTTTCCAATACAATACATTATGACGTATGACAATCCTACTACACACTCCCATCCGTTCCCACCCAATACATTCTGGAGTATGACAATGATACAACACACTCCCATCTGTTCCCACCCAATACATTCTGACGTATGAGAATCCCACCACACACTCGATCCGTTCCCACACAATACATTCTGGAGGATGAGAATCCTACCACACACTCCCATCCGTTCCCACCAAATACATTCTGATGTATGAGAATCCTACCACACACTCCCATCCATTCCCACTCAATACATTCTGACATTTGACAATCCTACCACACACTCCCATACATTCCCAACCAAACACATTCTGACGTATGACAGTCCTACAACACACTCCCATCCGTTCCCACCCAATACATTCTGATTCATGAGAATCCTACCCCACACTCCCATCCTTTCCCACCCAATACAGTCTGAGGTATGAGAATCCTACCACACACTCCCATCCGTTCCCACCCAATACATTCTGACGTATGACAATCCTACCACACACTCCCATACGTTCCCAACCAAACACATTCTGACCTATGACAATCCTACCACACACTCCCATCCGTTCCCACACAATACATTCTGAGGTATGCGAATCCTACCACACACTCGATCCGTTCCAACTCAATACATTCTGGAGTATGACAATGATACCACACACTCCCATCCGTTCCCACGCAATACATTCTGGAGTATGACAATCCTACCACACACTCCCATCCGTTCCCACGCAATACATTCTGGAGTATGACAATCCTACCACACACTCCCATCCGTTCCCACCAAATACATTCTGATGTATGAGAATCCCACCACACACTCCCATCCATTCCCACTCAATACATTCTGACATTTGACAATCCTACCACAAACTCCCATTCGTTCCAACCCAATACATGCTGACGTTTGCGAATCCTACCACACACTCCCATCCATTACCCCCCCAATACATTCTGATGTATGAGAATCCAACCACACACTTGATCCGCTCCCACCCAATACATTCTGGATGATTAAATTCTACAACACACTCCCAACTGTTCCCACCCAATACATTCTGATGTATGACAATCCTATTACACACCCAATCCGATCCAAAACAATACATTCTGGAGTATGACAATCCTAACACACACTCCCATTTTTTCCCACTCAATACATTCTGACATTTGAAAATCCTACCACACACTCCCATCCGTTCCCATCCAATACATTCAGATTTATGAGAATCCTACCCCACATTCCCATCCGTTCCCACCCAATACATTCTGATGTATGACAATCCTAACAAACACTCGATCCGTTCCCACACAATACATTCTGGAGTATGAGAATCCTACCACACACTCGATCTGTTCCAACCCAATACATTCTGGAGTATGACAATGATACCACACACTCCCATCCGTTCCCACACAATACAATCTGCAGTATGACAATCCTACCACACACACGATCCATTACCACACAATACATACTGGAGTATGAGAATCCTACCACACACTCGATCCGTTCCAACCCAATACATTCTGGACTATGACAATGATACGACACACTCCCATCCGTTCTCACACGATAAAATCTGGAATATGACAATCCTACCACACTCTCATCCATTCCCACCCAATACATTCCGATGTATGACAATCCTACCACACACTCCCATCCATTCCCACCCAATACATTCCGATGTCTGAGAACCCTACTACAGACTCCCATCTATTCCCACCCAATACATTCTGGAGTATGACAATCCTATCACAGGCTCGATCCGTTCCCATCCAATACATTCAGATGTATGAGAATCCTACCACACACTCGATCCTTTCCCACCCAATACATTCTTACATTTGACAATCCTACCACACACTCCCTTACTTTCCAATACAATACATTATGACGTATGACAATCCTACTACACACTCCCATCCGTTCCCACCCAATACATTCTGGAGTATGACAATGATACAACACACTCCCATCTGTTCCCACCCAATACATTCTGACGTATGAGAATCCCACCACACACTCGATCCGTTCCCACACAATACATTCTGGAGGATGAGAATCCTACCACACACTCCCATCCGTTCCCACGCAATACATTCTGGAGTATGACAATCCTATCACACACTCCCATCCTATCCCATCCAATACATTCTGATGTACGACAATCCTACCACAAACTCGCATTCATTCCCACACAATACATTCTGATTCATGAGAATCCTACCACACAGTCGATCCGTTCCCACCCAATACATTCTGATGTATGACAATCCTATTACACACTCCCATTTTTGCCCACCCAATGCATTCTGACATTTGACAATCCTAACACGCACTCCCATCCGTTCCCATCCAATACATTCTGACGTATGACAGTCCTACAACACACTCCCATCCGTTCCCACCCAATACATTCTGATTCATGAGAATCCTACCCCACGCTCCCATCCTTTCCCACCCAATACAGCCTGAGGTATGAGAATCCTACCACACACTCCCATCTGTTCCCAACCAATACAATCTGATGTATGAGAATCCTACCACACACTCGATCCATTCCCACCCAATACATTCTTACATTTGACAATCCTACCACACACTCCCATGCGTTCCAATCCAATACATTCTGAAGTATGACAATCATACCACACACTCCCATCCGTACCCACCCAATAAATTCTGACGTTTGAAAATCCTACCACACACTCCCATCCGTTCCCACCCAATACATTCTGACGTATGACAATCCTATCACACACTCCATCTGTTCCCATCCAATACGTTCTGGAGTATGAGAATCCTACCACCCACTCAATCCGTTCCCACGCAATACATTCTGGAGTATGACAATCCTACCCCACACTCCCATCCGTTCCCATCCAATACATTCTGACGTTTGACAATCCTACCACACACTCCCAAACGTTCCCAACCAAACACATTCTGACGTATGACAGTCCTACAACACACTCCCATCCGTTCCCACCCAATACATTTTGATTCATGAGAATCCTACCCCACACTCCCATCCTTTCCCACCAAATACAGTCTGAGGTATGAGAATCCTACCACAAACTCCAATCCATTCCCACCCAATACATTCTGATGTATGAGAATCCTACCACACACTCCCATCCGTTCCCAACCAATACATTCTGATGTATGAGAATCCTACCACACACTCGATCCATTCCCACCCAAAACATTCTTACATTTGACAATCCTACCACACACTCTCATACGTTCCAATACAATACATTCTGACGTATGACAATCCTACTACACACTCCCATCCGTTCCCAACCAATACATTCTGATGCATGAGATTCCTACCACACACTCAATCCATTCCCACCCAATGCATTCTGACATTTGACAATCCTACCACACACTCCCATGCGTACCCACCCAATAAATTCTGACATTTGAAAATCCTACCACACACTCCCATCCGTTCCCACCCAATACATTCTGACATATGACAATCCTACCACACACTCCCATCCGTTCCCACCCAATACATTCTGAGGTATGAGAATCCTATCACACACTCCATCTGTTCCATTCCAATACGTTCTGGAGTATGACAATCCTACCACACACACGCTCCATTTCCACACAATACTTTCTGACGAATGAGAATCCTACCACACACTCGATCCGTTCCCACACAATACATTCTGGAGGTTGAGAATCCTACCACACACTCCCATCCGTTCCCACGCAATACATTCTGGAGTATGACAATCCTATCACACACTCCCATCCTATCCCATCCAATACATTCAGGAGTATGACAATCCTACCACACACTCCCATACGCTCCCATCCAATACATTCTGATGTACGACAATCCTACCACAAACTCGCATTCATTCCCAACCAAACACAATCTGACGTATGACAGTCCTACAACACACTCCCATCCGTTCCCACCCAATACATTCTGATTCATGAGAATCCTACCCCACACTCCCATCCTTTCCCACCCAATACAGTCTGAGGTATGAGAATCCTACCACAAACTCCAATCCATTCCCACCCAATACATTCTGATGTAAGAGAATCCTACCACACACTCCCATCCATTCCCACCCAATACATTCTGACATTTGACAATCCTACCACACACTCCCATGCGTTCCAATCCAATACATTCTGAAGTATGACAATCATACCACACACTCCCATCCGTACCCACCCAATAAATTCTGACGTTTGAAAATCCTACCACACACTCCCATCCGTTCCCACCCAATACATTCTGACGTATGAGAATCCTATCACACACTCGATCCGTTCCAACCCAATACATTTGGAGTATGACAATGATACCACACACTCCCATCCGTTCCCACACAATAAAATCTGGAGTATGACAATCCTACCACACACTCGATTCATTCCCACTCAATACATTCTGGAGGATGAGAATCCTACCACAAACACCGATCCGTTCCTATCCAATACATTCTGATGTACGACAAACCTACCACAAACTTGCATTTGTTCCCACACAATACATTCCGACGTATGAGAATCCTACCACACACTCCCATCCATTCCCACTCAATACATTCTGACATTTGACAATCCTACCACAAACTCCCATTCGTTCCAACCCAATACATGCTGACGTTTGCGAATCCTACCACACACTCCCATCTGTTCCAATCCATTACATTCTGGACAATGACAATCCTACCACACACTCCAATCAGTTCCCACCCATTACATTCTGATGTATGACAATCCTAACACACACACCTATCCATTCCCACCCAAAACATTCTGACGTTTGAGAATCCTATCACACACTCGATCCATTCCCACCCAATACATTCTGACATTTGACAATCCTACCACACACTCCCATGCGTTCCAATCCAATACATGCTGACGTTTGCGAATCCTACCACACACTCCCATCCGTTCCCACACAATACATTCGGATGATTGAGAATCCTACCACACACTCCCATCCATTCCCACCCGTACACTCTGACGTTTGACAATCTTAACACACATTCGATCTGTTCGTACCCAATGCATTCTGACATATGGCAATCCGACCACACACTTCCATCTGTTCCCAACCATTACATTCTGGACTTTGACAATCCTACCACACACTCCAATCTGTTCACACACAATACATTCTGATGCATGACAATCCTACCACACACTCCCATCCGTTTCCACCCAATACATTCTGATGTATGAGAATCCTACCACACACACCCATCTGTTCCCACCCAATAAATTCTGACGTTTGACAATCCAACCACGCACTACCTTCCTTTCCCACTCAATACATTCTGGAGCATGACAATGATATCACAAACTCCCATCCGTTCCCACCCAATACAATCTGACGTATGAGAATCCTACCACACTCCCATCCATTCCCACCCAATACATACTGACGTTTGACAATCCTACCACACACTCCCTTCCGTTCCCACCCAATACATTCTGATATATGACAATCCTACCACACACTCCCATCAGTTCCCAACCAATACATTCTGATGTATGAGAATCCTACCACACACTCCCATCCGTTCCCTCCCAATACATTCTGAGGTATGAGAATCCTATCACACACTCCATCTGTTCCCATCCAATACGTTCTGGAGTATGAGAATCCTACCACCCACTCAATCCGTTCCCAAGCAATACATTCTGGAGTATGACAATCCTACCCCACACTCCCATCCGTTCCCATCCAATACATTCTGACGTTTGACAATCCTACCACACACTCCCAAACGTTCCCAACCAAACACATTCTGACGTATGACAGTCCTACAACACACTCCCATCCGTTCCCACCCAATACATTCTGATTCATGAGAATCCTACCCCACACTCCCATCCTTTCCCACCAAATACAGTCTGAGGTATGCGAATCCTACCACAAACTCCAATCCATTCCCACCCAATACATTCTGATGTATGAGAATCCTACCACACACTCCCATCCGTTCCCAACCAATACATTCTGATGTATGAGAATCCTACCACACACTCGATCCATTCCCACCCAAAACATTCTTACATTTGACAATCCTACCACACACTCCCATACGTTCCAATACAATACATTCTGACGTATGACAATCCTACTACACACTCCCATCCGTTCCCACCCAATACATTCTGACGTATGACAATCCTACCACACACTCCATCTGTTCCATTCCAATACGTTCTGGAGTATGACAATCCTACCACACACACGCTCCATTCCCACACAATACTTTCTGACGAATGAGAATCCTACCACACACTCGATCCGTTCCCACACAATACATTCTGGAGGTTGAGAATCCTACCACACACTCCCATCCGTACTCACACGATAAAATCTGGAATATGACAATCCTACCACACTCTCATCCATTCCCACCCAATACATTCCGATGTCTGAGAACCCTACTACAGACTCCCATCCATTCCCACCCAATACATTCTGGAGTATGACAATCCTATCACAGGCTCGATCCGTTCCCATCCAATACATTCTGACGTATGACAATCCTACCACACACTCCCATCCGTTCCCACCCAATACATTCTGGAGTATGACAATGATGCCACACACTCCCATCCGTTCCCACACAATAAAAAATGGAGTATGACAATCCTACCACATCCACGATCCATTCTCACACAATACATTCTGGAGTATGAGAATCCTACCACACACTCGATCCATTCCCACCCAATACATTCTTACATTTGACAATCCTACCACACACTCCCATGCTTTCCAATACAATACAATCTGACGTATGACAATCCTACTACACACTCCCATCCGTTCCCACCCAATACATTCTGGAGTATGAGAATGATACAACACACTCCCATCTCTCCCCACCCAATACATTCTGACGTATGAGAATCCTACCACACACTCGATCCGTTCCAACCCAATACATACTGGAGTATGACAATGATGCCACACACTCCCATCCGTTTCCACACAATAAAAACTGGAGTATGACAATCCTACCACATCCACGATCCATTCTCACACAATACATTCTGGAGTATGAGAATCCTACCACACTCGATACGTTCCAACCCAATACATTTGGAGTATGACAATGATACCACACACTCCCATCCGTTCCCACACAATAAAATCTGGAGTATGACAATCCTACCACACACTCGATCCATTCCCACACAATACATTCTGGAGGATGAGAATCCTACCACAGACTCCCATCCGTTCCCATCCAGTACATTCTGATGTACGACAAACCTACCACAAACTTGCATTTGTTCCCACACAATACATTCTGACGAATGAGAATCCTACCACACACTCGATCCGTTCCCACACAATACATTCTGGAGGATGAGAATCCTACCACACACTCCCATCCGTTCCCACGCAATACATTCTGGAGTATGACAATCCTATCACACACTCCCATCCTATCCCATCCAATACATTCAGGAGTATGACAATCCTACCACACACTCCCATACGCTCCCATCCAATACATTCTGATGTACAACAATCCTAACACAAACTCGCATTCGTTCCCACCCAATACATTCTGACGTATGAGAATCCTACCACACACTCGATCCGTTCCCACCCAATACATTCTGATGTATGACAAACCTACCACGCACTCCCATCCGTTCCCATCCAATACATTCTGACGTATGACAATCCTACCACACACTCCCATCCGTTCCCACCCAATACATTCTGATTCATGAGAATCCTACCCCACACTCCCATCCTTTCCCACCCAATACAGTTTGAGGTATGAGAATCCTACCACACACTCCCATCCGTTCCCACCCAATACATTCTGACGTATGACAATCCTACCACACACTCCCATACGTTCCCAACCAAACACATTCTGACATATGACAATCCTACCACACACTCCCATCCGTTCCCACACAATACATTCTGAGGTATGCGAATCCTACCACACACTCGATCCGTTCCAACTCAATACATTCTGGAGTATGACAATGATACCACACACTCCCATCCGTTCCCACGCAATACATTCTGGAGTATGACAATCCTACCACACACTCCCAGCCGTTCCCATCCAATACATTCTGGAGTATGACAATCCTACCACACACTCCCATCCGTTCCCACCAAATACATTCTGATGTATGAGAATCCTACCACACACTCCCATCCATTCCCACTCAATACATTCTGACATTTGACAATCCTACCACACACTCCCATACATTCCCAACCAAACACATTCTGACGTATGACAGTCCTACAACACACTCCCATCCGTTCCCACCCAATACATTCTGATTCATGAGAATCCTACCCCACACTCCCATCCTTTCCCACCCAATACAGTCTGAGGTATGAGAATCCTACCACACACTCCCATCCGTTCCCACCCAATACATTCTGACGTATGACAATCCTACCACACACTCCCATACGTTCCCAACCAAACACATTCTGACCTATGACAATCCTACCACACACTCCCATCCGTTCCCACACAATACATTCTGAGGTATGCGAATCCTACCACACACTCGATCCGTTCCAACTCAATACATTCTGGAGTATGACAATGATACCACACACTCCCATCCGTTCCCACGCAATACATTCTGGAGTATGACAATCCTACCACACACTCCCATCCGTTCCCACGCAATACATTCTGGAGTATGACAATCCTACCACACACTCCCATCCGTTCCCACCAAATACATTCTGATGTATGAGAATCCTACCACACACTCCCATCCATTCCCACTCAATACATTCTGACATTTGACAATCCTACCACAAACTCCCATTCGTTCCAACCCAATACATGCTGACGTTTGCGAATCCTACCACACACTCCCATCCATTACCCCCCCAATACATTCTGATGTATGAGAATCCAACCACACACTTGATCCGCTCCCACCCAATACATTCTGGATGATTAAATTCTACAACACACTCCCAACTGTTCCCACCCAATACATTCTGATGTATGACAATCCTATTACACACCCAATCCGATCCAAAACAATACATTCTGGAGTATGACAATCCTAACACACACTCCCATTTTTTCCCACTCAATACATTCTGACATTTGAAAATCCTACCACACACTCCCATCCGTTCCCATCCAATACATTCAGATTTATGAGAATCCTACCCCACATTCCCATCCGTTCCCACCCAATACATTCTGGAGTATGACAATGATAACACACACTCC
Source organism: Hypanus sabinus (assembly GCF_030144855.1). Taxonomy (NCBI): domain Eukaryota; kingdom Metazoa; phylum Chordata; class Chondrichthyes; order Myliobatiformes; family Dasyatidae; genus Hypanus; species Hypanus sabinus. Next base: position 88,486,727 of record NC_082708.1, on the reverse strand, counting down.
CATCCATTCCCACACAATACAATCTGCAGTATGACAATCCTACCACACACACGATCCATTACCACACAATACATACTGGAGTATGAGAATCCTACCACACACTCGATCCGTTCCAACCCAATACATTCTGGACTATGACAATGATACGACACACTCCCATCCGTTCTCACACGATAAAATCTGGAATATGACAATCCTACCACACTCTCATCCATTCCCACCCAATACATTCCGATGTATGACAATCCTACCACACACTCCCATCCATTCCCACCCAATACATTCCGATGTCTGAGAACCCTACTACAGACTCCCATCTATTCCCACCCAATACATTCTGGAGTATGACAATCCTATCACAGGCTCGATCCGTTCCCATCCAATACATTCAGATGTATGAGAATCCTACCACACACTCGATCCTTTCCCACCCAATACATTCTTACATTTGACAATCCTACCACACACTCCCTTACTTTCCAATACAATACATTATGACGTATGACAATCCTACTACACACTCCCATCCGTTCCCACCCAATACATTCTGGAGTATGACAATGATACAACACACTCCCATCTGTTCCCACCCAATACATTCTGACGTATGAGAATCCCACCACACACTCGATCCGTTCCCACACAATACATTCTGGAGGATGAGAATCCTACCACACACTCCCATCCGTTCCCACGCAATACATTCTGGAGTATGACAATCCTATCACACACTCCCATCCTATCCCATCCAATACATTCTGATGTACGACAATCCTACCACAAACTCGCATTCATTCCCACACAATACATTCTGATTCATGAGAATCCTACCACACAGTCGATCCGTTCCCACCCAATACATTCTGATGTATGACAATCCTATTACACACTCCCATTTTTGCCCACCCAATGCATTCTGACATTTGACAATCCTAACACGCACTCCCATCCGTTCCCATCCAATACATTCTGACGTATGACAGTCCTACAACACACTCCCATCCGTTCCCACCCAATACATTCTGATTCATGAGAATCCTACCCCACGCTCCCATCCTTTCCCACCCAATACAGCCTGAGGTATGAGAATCCTACCACACACTCCCATCTGTTCCCAACCAATACAATCTGATGTATGAGAATCCTACCACACACTCGATCCATTCCCACCCAATACATTCTTACATTTGACAATCCTACCACACACTCCCATGCGTTCCAATCCAATACATTCTGAAGTATGACAATCATACCACACACTCCCATCCGTACCCACCCAATAAATTCTGACGTTTGAAAATCCTACCACACACTCCCATCCGTTCCCACCCAATACATTCTGACGTATGACAATCCTACCACACACTCCCATCCGTTCCCTCCCAATACATTCTGAGGTATGAGAATCCTATCACACACTCCATCTGTTCCCATCCAATACGTTCTGGAGTATGAGAATCCTACCACCCACTCAATCCGTTCCCACGCAATACATTCTGGAGTATGACAATCCTACCCCACACTCCCATCCGTTCCCATCCAATACATTCTGACGTTTGACAATCCTACCACACACTCCCAAACGTTCCCAACCAAACACATTCTGACGTATGACAGTCCTACAACACACTCCCATCCGTTCCCACCCAATACATTTTGATTCATGAGAATCCTACCCCACACTCCCATCCTTTCCCACCAAATACAGTCTGAGGTATGAGAATCCTACCACAAACTCCAATCCATTCCCACCCAATACATTCTGATGTATGAGAATCCTACCACACACTCCCATCCGTTCCCAACCAATACATTCTGATGTATGAGAATCCTACCACACACTCGATCCATTCCCACCCAAAACATTCTTACATTTGACAATCCTACCACACACTCTCATACGTTCCAATACAATACATTCTGACGTATGACAATCCTACTACACACTCCCATCCGTTCCCAACCAATACATTCTGATGCATGAGATTCCTACCACACACTCAATCCATTCCCACCCAATGCATTCTGACATTTGACAATCCTACCACACACTCCCATGCGTACCCACCCAATAAATTCTGACATTTGAAAATCCTACCACACACTCCCATCCGTTCCCACCCAATACATTCTGACATATGACAATCCTACCACACACTCCCATCCGTTCCCACCCAATACATTCTGAGGTATGAGAATCCTATCACACACTCCATCTGTTCCATTCCAATACGTTCTGGAGTATGACAATCCTACCACACACACGCTCCATTTCCACACAATACTTTCTGACGAATGAGAATCCTACCACACACTCGATCCGTTCCCACACAATACATTCTGGAGGTTGAGAATCCTACCACACACTCCATCCGTTCCCACGCAATACATTCTGGAGTATGACAATCCTATCACACACTCCCATCCTATCCCATCCAATACATTCAGGAGTATGACAATCCTACCACACACTCCCATACGCTCCCATCCAATACATTCTGATGTACGACAATCCTACCACAAACTCGCATTCATTCCCAACCAAACACAATCTGACGTATGACAGTCCTACAACACACTCCCATCCGTTCCCACCCAATACATTCTGATTCATGAGAATCCTACCCCACACTCCCATCCTTTCCCACCCAATACAGTCTGAGGTATGAGAATCCTACCACAAACTCCAATCCATTCCCACCCAATACATTCTGATGTAAGAGAATCCTACCACACACTCCCATCCATTCCCACCCAATACATTCTGACATTTGACAATCCTACCACACACTCCCATGCGTTCCAATCCAATACATTCTGAAGTATGACAATCATACCACACACTCCCATCCGTACCCACCCAATAAATTCTGACGTTTGAAAATCCTACCACACACTCCCATCCGTTCCCACCCAATACATTCTGACGTATGAGAATCCTATCACACACTCGATCCGTTCCAACCCAATACATTTGGAGTATGACAATGATACCACACACTCCCATCCGTTCCCACACAATAAAATCTGGAGTATGACAATCCTACCACACACTCGATTCATTCCCACTCAATACATTCTGGAGGATGAGAATCCTACCACAAACACCGATCCGTTCCTATCCAATACATTCTGATGTACGACAAACCTACCACAAACTTGCATTTGTTCCCACACAATACATTCCGACGTATGAGAATCCTACCACACACTCCCATCCATTCCCACTCAATACATTCTGACATTTGACAATCCTACCACAAACTCCCATTCGTTCCAACCCAATACATGCTGACGTTTGCGAATCCTACCACACACTCCCATCTGTTCCAATCCATTACATTCTGGACAATGACAATCCTACCACACACTCCAATCAGTTCCCACCCATTACATTCTGATGTATGACAATCCTAACACACACACCTATCCATTCCCACCCAAAACATTCTGACGTTTGAGAATCCTATCACACACTCGATCCATTCCCACCCAATACATTCTGACATTTGACAATCCTACCACACACTCCCATGCGTTCCAATCCAATACATGCTGACGTTTGCGAATCCTACCACACACTCCCATCCGTTCCCACACAATACATTCGGATGATTGAGAATCCTACCACACACTCCCATCCATTCCCACCCGTACACTCTGACGTTTGACAATCTTAACACACATTCGATCTGTTCGTACCCAATGCATTCTGACATATGGCAATCCGACCACACACTTCCATCTGTTCCCAACCATTACATTCTGGACTTTGACAATCCTACCACACACTCCAATCTGTTCACACACAATACATTCTGATGCATGACAATCCTACCACACACTCCCATCCGTTTCCACCCAATACATTCTGATGTATGAGAATCCTACCACACACACCCATCTGTTCCCACCCAATAAATTCTGACGTTTGACAATCCAACCACGCACTACCTTCCTTTCCCACTCAATACATTCTGGAGCATGACAATGATATCACAAACTCCCATCCGTTCCCACCCAATACAATCTGACGTATGAGAATCCTACCACACTCCCATCCATTCCCACCCAATACATACTGACGTTTGACAATCCTACCACACACTCCCTTCCGTTCCCACCCAATACATTCTGATATATGACAATCCTACCACACACTCCCATCAGTTCCCAACCAATACATTCTGATGTATGAGAATCCTACCACACACTCCCATCCGTTCCCTCCCAATACATTCTGAGGTATGAGAATCCTATCACACACTCCATCTGTTCCCATCCAATACGTTCTGGAGTATGAGAATCCTACCACCCACTCAATCCGTTCCCACGCAATACATTCTGGAGTATGACAATCCTACCCCACACTCCCATCCGTTCCCATCCAATACATTCTGACGTTTGACAATCCTACCACACACTCCCAAACGTTCCCAACCAAACACATTCTGACGTATGACAGTCCTACAACACACTCCCATCCGTTCCCACCCAATACATTCTGATTCATGAGAATCCTACCCCACACTCCCATCCTTTCCCACCAAATACAGTCTGAGGTATGCGAATCCTACCACAAACTCCAATCCATTCCCACCCAATACATTCTGATGTATGAGAATCCTACCACACACTCCCATCTGTTCCAATCCATTACATTCTGGACAATGACAATCCTACCACACACTCCAATCAGTTCCCACCCATTACATTCTGATGTATGACAATCCTAACACACACACCTATCCATTCCCACCCAAAACATTCTGACGTTTGAGAATCCTATCACACACTCGATCCATTCCCACCCAATACATTCTGACATTTGACAATCCTACCACACACTCCCATGCGTTCCAATCCAATACATGCTGACGTTTGCGAATCCTACCACACACTCCCATCCGTTCCCACACAATACATTCGGATGATTGAGAATCCTACCACACACTCCCATCCATTCCCACCCGTACACTCTGACGTTTGACAATCTTAACACACATTCGATCTGTTCGTACCCAATGCATTCTGACATATGGCAATCCGACCACACACTTCCATCTGTTCCCAACCATTACATTCTGGACTTTGACAATCCTACCACACACTCCAATCTGTTCACACACAATACATTCTGATGCATGACAATCCTACCACACACTCCCATCCGTTTCCACCCAATACATTCTGATGTATGAGAATCCTACCACACACACCCATCTGTTCCCACCCAATAAATTCTGACGTTTGACAATCCAACCACGCACTACCTTCCTTTCCCACTCAATACATTCTGGAGCATGACAATGATATCACAAACTCCCATCCGTTCCCACCCAATACAATCTGACGTATGAGAATCCTACCACACTCCCATCCATTCCCACCCAATACATACTGACGTTTGACAATCCTACCACACACTCCCTTCCGTTCCCACCCAATACATTCTGATATATGACAATCCTACCACACACTCCCATCAGTTCCCAACCAATACATTCTGATGTATGAGAATCCTACCACACACTCCCATCCGTTCCCTCCCAATACATTCTGAGGTATGAGAATCCTATCACACACTCCATCTGTTCCCATCCAATACGTTCTGGAGTATGAGAATCCTACCACCCACTCAATCCGTTCCCACGCAATACATTCTGGAGTATGACAATCCTACCCCACACTCCCATCCGTTCCCATCCAATACATTCTGACGTTTGACAATCCTACCACACACTCCCAAACGTTCCCAACCAAACACATTCTGACGTATGACAGTCCTACAACACACTCCCATCCGTTCCCACCCAATACATTCTGATTCATGAGAATCCTACCCCACACTCCCATCCTTTCCCACCAAATACAGTCTGAGGTATGCGAATCCTACCACAAACTCCAATCCATTCCCACCCAATACATTCTGATGTATGAGAATCCTACCACACACTCCCATCCGTTCCCAACCAATACATTCTGATGTATGAGAATCCTACCACACACTCGATCCATTCCCACCCAAAACATTCTTACATTTGACAATCCTACCACACACTCCCATACGTTCCAATACAATACATTCTGACGTATGACAATCCTACTACACACTCCCATCCGTTCCCACCCAATACATTCTGACGTATGACAATCCTACCACACACTCCATCTGTTCCATTCCAATACGTTCTGGAGTATGACAATCCTACCACACACACGCTCCATTCCCACACAATACTTTCTGACGAATGAGAATCCTACCACACACTCGATCCGTTCCCACACAATACATTCTGGAGGTTGAGAATCCTACCACACACTCCCATCCGTTCCCACGCAATACATTCTGGAGTATGACAATCCTATCACACACTCCCATCCTATCCCATCCAATACATTCAGGAGTAAGACAATCCTACCACACACTCCCATACGCTCCCATCCAATACATTCTGATGTACAACAATCCTACCACAAACTCGCATTCATTCCCAACCAAACACATTCTGACGTATGACAGTCCTACAACACACTCCCATCCGTTCCCACCCAATACATTCTGATTCATGAGAATCCTACCACACACTCCCATCCTTTCCCACCAAATACAGTCTGAGGTATGAGAATCCTACCACAAACTCCAATCCATTCCCACCCAATACATTCTGATGTATGAGAATCCTACCACACACTCCCATCCGTTCCCAACCAATACATTCTGATGTATGAGAATCCTACCACACACTCGATCCATTCCCACCCAAAACATTCTTACATTTGACAATCCTACCACACACTCTCATACGTTCCAATACAATACATTCTGACGTATGACAATCCTACTACACACTCCCATCCGTTCCCAACCAATACATTCTGATGCATGAGATTCCTACCACACACTCAATCCATTCCCACCCAATGCATTCTGACATTTGACAATCCTACCACACACTCCCATGCGTACCCACCCAATAAATTCTGACATTTGAAAATCCTACCACACACTCCCATCCGTTCCCACCCAATACATTCTGACATATGACAATCCTACCACACACTCCCATCCGTTCCCACCCAATACATTCTGAGGTATGAGAATCCTATCACACACTCCATCTGTTCCATTCCAATACGTTCTGGAGTATGACAATCCTACCACACACACGCTCCATTTCCACACAATACTTTCTGACGAATGAGAATCCTACCACACACTCGATCCGTTCCCACACAATACATTCTGGAGGTTGAGAATCCTACCACACACTCCATCCGTTCCCACGCAATACATTCTGGAGTATGACAATCCTATCACACACTCCCATCCTATCCCATCCAATACATTCAGGAGTATGACAATCCTACCACACACTCCCATACGCTCCCATCCAATACATTCTGATGTACGACAATCCTACCACAAACTCGCATTCATTCCCAACCAAACACAATCTGACGTATGACAGTCCTACAACACACTCCCATCCGTTCCCACCCAATACATTCTGATTCATGAGAATCCTACCCCACACTCCCATCCTTTCCCACCCAATACAGTCTGAGGTATGAGAATCCTACCACAAACTCCAATCCATTCCCACCCAATACATTCTGATGTAAGAGAATCCTACCACACACTCCCATCCATTCCCACCCAATACATTCTGACATTTGACAATCCTACCACACACTCCCATGCGTTCCAATCCAATACATTCTGAAGTATGACAATCATACCACACACTCCCATCCGTACCCACCCAATAAATTCTGACGTTTGAAAATCCTACCACACACTCCCATCCGTTCCCACCCAATACATTCTGACGTATGAGAATCCTATCACACACTCGATCCGTTCCAACCCAATACATTTGGAGTATGACAATGATACCACACACTCCCATCCGTTCCCACACAATAAAATCTGGAGTATGACAATCCTACCACACACTCGATTCATTCCCACTCAATACATTCTGGAGGATGAGAATCCTACCACAAACACCGATCCGTTCCTATCCAATACATTCTGATGTACGACAAACCTACCACAAACTTGCATTTGTTCCCACACAATACATTCCGACGTATGAGAATCCTACCACACACTCCCATCCATTCCCACTCAATACATTCTGACATTTGACAATCCTACCACAAACTCCCATTCGTTCCAACCCAATACATGCTGACGTTTGCGAATCCTACCACACACTCCCATCTGTTCCAATCCATTACATTCTGGACAATGACAATCCTACCACACACTCCAATCAGTTCCCACCCATTACATTCTGATGTATGACAATCCTAACACACACACCTATCCATTCCCACCCAAAACATTCTGACGTTTGAGAATCCTATCACACACTCGATCCATTCCCACCCAATACATTCTGACATTTGACAATCCTACCACACACTCCCATGCGTTCCAATCCAATACATGCTGACGTTTGCGAATCCTACCACACACTCCCATCCGTTCCCACACAATACATTCGGATGATTGAGAATCCTACCACACACTCCCATCCATTCCCACCCGTACACTCTGACGTTTGACAATCTTAACACACATTCGATCTGTTCGTACCCAATGCATTCTGACATATGGCAATCCGACCACACACTTCCATCTGTTCCCAACCATTACATTCTGGACTTTGACAATCCTACCACACACTCCAATCTGTTCACACACAATACATTCTGATGCATGACAATCCTACCACACACTCCCATCCGTTTCCACCCAATACATTCTGATGTATGAGAATCCTACCACACACACCCATCTGTTCCCACCCAATAAATTCTGACGTTTGACAATCCAACCACGCACTACCTTCCTTTCCCACTCAATACATTCTGGAGCATGACAATGATATCACAAACTCCCATCCGTTCCCACCCAATACAATCTGACGTATGAGAATCCTACCACACTCCCATCCATTCCCACCCAATACATACTGACGTTTGACAATCCTACCACACACTCCCTTCCGTTCCCACCCAATACATTCTGATATATGACAATCCTACCACACACTCCCATCAGTTCCCAACCAATACATTCTGATGTATGAGAATCCTACCACACACTCCCATCCGTTCCCTCCCAATACATTCTGAGGTATGAGAATCCTATCACACACTCCATCTGTTCCCATCCAATACGTTCTGGAGTATGAGAATCCTACCACCCACTCAATCCGTTCCCACGCAATACATTCTGGAGTATGACAATCCTACCCCACACTCCCATCCGTTCCCATCCAATACATTCTGACGTTTGACAATCCTACCACACACTCCCAAACGTTCCCAACCAAACACATTCTGACGTATGACAGTCCTACAACACACTCCCATCCGTTCCCACCCAATACATTCTGATTCATGAGAATCCTACCCCACACTCCCATCCTTTCCCACCAAATACAGTCTGAGGTATGCGAATCCTACCACAAACTCCAATCCATTCCCACCCAATACATTCTGATGTATGAGAATCCTACCACACACTCCCATCTGTTCCAATCCATTACATTCTGGACAATGACAATCCTACCACACACTCCAATCAGTTCCCACCCATTACATTCTGATGTATGACAATCCTAACACACACACCTATCCATTCCCACCCAAAACATTCTGACGTTTGAGAATCCTATCACACACTCGATCCATTCCCACCCAATACATTCTGACATTTGACAATCCTACCACACACTCCCATGCGTTCCAATCCAATACATGCTGACGTTTGCGAATCCTACCACACACTCCCATCCGTTCCCACACAATACATTCGGATGATTGAGAATCCTACCACACACTCCCATCCATTCCCACCCGTACACTCTGACGTTTGACAATCTTAACACACATTCGATCTGTTCGTACCCAATGCATTCTGACATATGGCAATCCGACCACACACTTCCATCTGTTCCCAACCATTACATTCTGGACTTTGACAATCCTACCACACACTCCAATCTGTTCACACACAATACATTCTGATGCATGACAATCCTACCACACACTCCCATCCGTTTCCACCCAATACATTCTGATGTATGAGAATCCTACCACACACACCCATCTGTTCCCACCCAATAAATTCTGACGTTTGACAATCCAACCACGCACTACCTTCCTTTCCCACTCAATACATTCTGGAGCATGACAATGATATCACAAACTCCCATCCGTTCCCACCCAATACAATCTGACGTATGAGAATCCTACCACACTCCCATCCATTCCCACCCAATACATACTGACGTTTGACAATCCTACCACACACTCCCTTCCGTTCCCACCCAATACATTCTGATATATGACAATCCTACCACACACTCCCATCAGTTCCCAACCAATACATTCTGATGTATGAGAATCCTACCACACACTCCCATCCGTTCCCTCCCAATACATTCTGAGGTATGAGAATCCTATCACACACTCCATCTGTTCCCATCCAATACGTTCTGGAGTATGAGAATCCTACCACCCACTCAATCCGTTCCCACGCAATACATTCTGGAGTATGACAATCCTACCCCACACTCCCATCCGTTCCCATCCAATACATTCTGACGTTTGACAATCCTACCACACACTCCCAAACGTTCCCAACCAAACACATTCTGACGTATGACAGTCCTACAACACACTCCCATCCGTTCCCACCCAATACATTCTGATTCATGAGAATCCTACCCCACACTCCCATCCTTTCCCACCAAATACAGTCTGAGGTATGCGAATCCTACCACAAACTCCAATCCATTCCCACCCAATACATTCTGATGTATGAGAATCCTACCACACACTCCCATCCGTTCCCAACCAATACATTCTGATGTATGAGAATCCTACCACACACTCGATCCATTCCCACCCAAAACATTCTTACATTTGACAATCCTACCACACACTCCCATACGTTCCAATACAATACATTCTGACGTATGACAATCCTACTACACACTCCCATCCGTTCCCACCCAATACATTCTGACGTATGACAATCCTACCACACACTCCATCTGTTCCATTCCAATACGTTCTGGAGTATGACAATCCTACCACACACACGCTCCATTCCCACACAATACTTTCTGACGAATGAGAATCCTACCACACACTCGATCCGTTCCCACACAATACATTCTGGAGGTTGAGAATCCTACCACACACTCCCATCCGTTCCCACGCAATACATTCTGGAGTATGACAATCCTATCACACACTCCCATCCTATCCCATCCAATACATTCAGGAGTAAGACAATCCTACCACACACTCCCATACGCTCCCATCCAATACATTCTGATGTACAACAATCCTACCACAAACTCGCATTCATTCCCAACCAAACACATTCTGACGTATGACAGTCCTACAACACACTCCCATCCGTTCCCACCCAATACATTCTGATTCATGAGAATCCTACCACACACTCCCATCCTTTCCCACCAAATACAGTCTGAGGTATGAGAATCCTACCACAAACTCCAATCCATTCCCACCCAATACATTCTGATGTATGACAATCCTATTACACACTCCCATTTTTCCCCATGCAATGCATTCTGACATTTGACAATCCTACCACGCACTCCCATCCATTCCCATCCAATACATTCTGACGTATGACAATCCTACCACACACTCCCATACGTTCCCAACCAAACACATTCTGACGTATGACAGTCCTACAACACACTCCCATCCGTTCCCACCCAATACATTCTGATTCATGAGAATCCTACCCCACACTCCCATCCTTTCCCACCCAATACAGTCTGAGGTATGAGAATCCTACCACAAACTCCAATCCATTCCCACCCAATACATTCTGATGTAAGAGAATCCTACCACACACTCCCATCCATTCCCACCCAATACATTCTGACATTTGACAATCCTACCACACACTCCCATACGTTCCCAACCAAACACATTCTGACGTATGACAGTCCTACAACACACTCCCATCCATTCCCACCCAATACATTCTGATTCATGAGAATCCTACCCCACACTCCCATCCTTTCCCACCCAATACAGTCTGAGGTATGAGAATCCTACCACACACTCCCATCCATTCCCACCCAATACATTCTGACATTTGACAATCCTACCACACACTCCCATGCGTTCCAATCCAATACATTCTGAAGTATGACAATCATACCACACACTCCCATCCGTACCCACCCAATAAATTCTGACGTTTGAAAATCCTACCACACACTCCCATCCGTTCCCACCCAATACATTCTGACGTATGAGAATCCTATCACACACTCGATCCATTCCCACACAATACATTCTGGAGGATGAGAATCCTACCCCACACTCCCATCCGTTCCCACCCAATACAATCTGACGTATGAGAATCCTACCACACTCCCATCCATTCCCACCCAATACATACTGACGTTTGACAATCCTACCACACACTCCCTTCCGTTCCCACCCAATACATGCTGACGTTTGCGAATCCTACCACACACTCCCATCCGTTCCCAACCAATACATTCTGATGTATGAGAATCCTACCACACACTCCCATCAGTTCCAATCCATTACATTCTGGACAATGACAATCCTACCACACACTCCAATCAGTTCCCACCCAATACATTCTGATGTATGACAATCCTAACACACACACCTATCCATTCCCACCCAAAACATTCTGACGTTTGAGAATCCTATCACACACTCGATCCATTCCCACCCAATACATTCTGACATTTGACAATCCTACCACACACTCCCATGCGTTCCAGTCCAATACATGCTGACGTTTGCGAATCCTACCACACACTCCCATCCGTTCTCACCCAGTACATTCTGGTGTATGAGAATCCTACCACACACTCCGATCCATTCCCATACAATACATTCGGATGATTGAGAATCCTACCACACACTCCCATCCATTCCCACCCGTACATTCTGACGTTTGACAATCTTAACACACATTCGATCTGTTTGTACCCAATGCATTCTGACATATGTCAATCCGACCACACACTTCCATCTGTTCCCAACCATTACATTCTGGACTTTGACAATCCTACCACACACTCCAATCTGTTCCCACACAATACATTCTGATGCATGACAATCCTACCACACACTCCCATCCGTTTCCACCCAATACATTCTGATGTATGAGAATCCTACCACACACACCCATCTGTTCCCACCCAATAAATTCTGACGTTTGACAATCCAACCACGCACTACCTTCCTTTCCCACTCAATACATTCTGGAGCATGACAATGATATCACAAACTCCCATCCGTTCCCACCCAATACAATCTGACGTATGAGAATCCTACCACACTCCCATCCATTCCCACCCAATACATACTGACGTTTGACAATCCTACCACACACTCCCTTCCGTTCCCACCCAATACATTCTGATATATGACAATCCTACCACAAACTCCCATTCGTTCCAACCCAATACATGCTGACGTTTGCGAATCCTACCACACACTCCCATCTGTTCCAATCCATTACATTCTGGACAATGACAATCCTACCACACACTCCAATCAGTTCCCACCCATTACATTCTGATGTATGACAATCCTAACACACACACCTATCCATTCCCACCCAAAACATTCTGACGTTTGAGAATCCTATCACACACTCCATCTGTTCCCATCCAATACGTTCTGGAGTATGAGAATCCTACCACCCACTCAATCCGTTCCCACGCAATACATTCTGGAGTATGACAATCCTACCCCACACTCCCATCCGTTCCCATCCAATACATTCTGACGTTTGACAATCCTACCACACACTCCCAAACGTTCCCAACCAAACACATTCTGACGTATGACAGTCCTACAACACACTCCCATCCGTTCCCACCCAATACATTCTGATTCATGAGAATCCTACCCCACACTCCCATCCTTTCCCACCAAATACAGTCTGAGGTATGCGAATCCTACCACAAACTCCAATCCATTCCCACCCAATACATTCTTATGTATGAGAATCCTACCACACACTCCCATCCGTTCCCAACCAATACATTCTGATGTATGAGAATCCTACCACACACTCGATCCATTCCCACCCAAAACATTCTTACATTTGACAATCCTACCACACACTCCCATACGTTCCAATACAATACATTCTGACGTATGACAATCCTACTACACACTCCCATCCGTTCCCACCCAATACATTCTGACGTATGACAATCCTACCACACACTCCATCTGTTCCATTCCAATACGTTCTGGAGTATGACAATCCTACCACACACACGCTCCATTCCCACACAATACTTTCTGACGAATGAGAATCCTACCACACACTCGATCCGTTCCCACACAATACATTCTGGAGGTTGAGAATCCTACCACACACTCCCATCCGTTCCCACGCAATACATTCTGGAGTATGACAATCCTATCACACACTCCCATCCTATCCCATCCAATACATTCAGGAGTATGACAATCCTACCACACACTCCCATACGCTCCCATCCAATACATTCTGATGTACAACAATCCTACCACAAACTCGCATTCATTCCCAACCAAACACATTCTGACGTATGACAGTCCTACAACACACTCCCATCCGTTCCCACCCAATACATTCTGATTCATGAGAATCCTACCACACACTCCCATCCTTTCCCACCAAATACAGTCTGAGGTATGAGAATCCTACCACAAACTCCAATCCATTCCCACCCAATACATTCTGATGTAAGAGAATCCTACCACACACTCCCATCCATTCCCACCCAATACATTCTGACATTTGACAATCCTACCACATACTCCCATACGTTCCCAACCAAACACATTCTGACGTATGACAGTCCTACAACACACTCCCATCCATTCCCACCCAATACATTCTGATTCATGAGAATCCTACACCACACTCCCATCCTTTCCCACCCAATACAGTCTGAGGTATGAGAATCCTACCACAAACTCCAATCCATTCCCACCCAATACATTCTGATGTAAGAGAATCCTACCACACACTCCCATCCATTCCCACCCAATACATTCTGACATTTGACAATCCTACCACACACTCCCATGCGTTCCAATCCAATACATTCTGAAGTATGACAATCATACCACACACTCCCATCCGTACCCACCCAATAAATTCTGACGTTTGAAAATCCTACCACACACTCCCATCCTTTCCCACCCAATACATTCTGACGTATGAGAATCCTATCACACACTCGATCCATTCCCACACAATACATTCTGGAGGATGAGAATCCTACCCCACACTCCCATCCGTTCCCACCCAATACAATCTGACGTATGAGAATCCTACCACACTCCCATCCATTCCCACCCAATACATACTGACGTTTGACAATCCTACCACACACTCCCTTCCGTTCCCACCCAATACATGCTGACGTTTGCGAATCCTACCACACACTCCCATCCGTTCCCAACCAATACATTCTGATGTATGAGAATCCTACCACACACTCCCATCAGTTCCAATCCATTACATTCTGGACAATGACAATCCTACCACACACTCCAATCAGTTCCCACCCAATACATTCTGATGTATGACAATCCTAACACACACACCTATCCATTCCCACCCAAAACATTCTGACGTTTGAGAATCCTATCACACACTCGATCCATTCCCACCCAATACATTCTGACATTTGACAATCCTACCACACACTCCCATGCGTTCCAGTCCAATACATGCTGACGTTTGCGAATCCTACCACACACTCCCATCCGTTCTCACCCAGTACATTCTGGTGTATGAGAATCCTACCACACACTCCGATCCATTCCCACACAATACATTCGGATGATTGAGAATCCTACCACACACTCCCATCCATTCCCACCCGTACATTCTGACGTTTGACAATCTTAACACACATTCGATCTGTTTGTACCCAATGCATTCTGACATATGTCAATCCGACCACACACTTCCATCTGTTCCCAACCATTACATTCTGGACTTTGACAATCCTACCACACACTCCAATCTGTTCCCACACAATACATTCTGATGCATGACAATCCTACCACACACTCCCATCCGTTTCCACCCAATACATTCTGATGTATGAGAATCCTACCACACAATCCCATCTGTTCCCACCCAATACATTCTGACGTTTGAGAATCTAACCACACTCTCCCATTCGTTCACACCCAATACATTCTGGAGCATGACAATGATATCACAAACTCCCATCCGTTCCCACCCAATACAATCTGACGTATGAGAATCCTACCACACTCCCATCCATTCCCACCCAATACATACGGACGTTTGACAATCCTACCACACACACCCTTCCGTTCCCACCCAATACATTCTGATATATGACAATCCTACCACACACTCCCATCCATTCCCACCCAATGCATTCTGACGTATGACAATCCCACCACATACTCCCATCAGTTACAAACCAATACATTCTGATGTATGAGAATCCTACCTCACACTCCCATTCATTCCCACCCAATACATACTAACGTTTGAGAATCCTACCACTCACTCCCATCCATTCCCATCCAGTACATTCTGGAGTATGACAATCCTACCACACTCTTCTTTCCGTTCCCACCCAATACATTCCGATGTATGACAATCCTACCACACACTCCCATCCGTTCCCACCCAATATATTCCGATGTCTGAGAATCCTACCACCCACTCCCATCCATTACCCCCCCAATACATTCTGTCGTTTGATAATCCTATCACACACTCGATCTGTTCCGTCCCAAAGCATTCTGGAGTATGACAATCCTACCACACACTCGCATCCGTTCCCATCCAATACAATCTAACGTATGACAATCCTACCACACACTCCCATCCGTTCCCATCCAATACAATCTAACGTATGACAATCCTACCACACACTCGCATCCATTCCCACTCAATACATTCTGACATTTGACAATCCTACCACAAACTCCCATTCGTTCCAACCCAATACATGCTGACGTTTGAGAATCCTACCACACACTCCCATCGGTTCCCACCCAACACTTTCTGATGTATGAGAATACTAACACACACTTGATCCGTTCCCACCCAATACATTCTGGATGACTAAATTCTACAACACACTCCCAACCGTTCCTACCCAATACATTCTGATGTATGACAATCCTATTACACACCCAATCCGATCCAAAACAATACATTCTGGAGTGTGACAATCCTAACACACACTCCCATTTTTTCACACTCAATACATTGTGACATTTGAAAATCCTACCACACACTCCCATCCGTTCCCATCCAATACATTCTGATTTATGAGAATCCTACCACACACTCCCATCCGTACCCACCAAATAAATTCTGACGTCTGAAAATCCTACAACACACTCCCATACGTTCCCACCCAATACATTATGACGTATCACAATCCTACCACACACTCCCATCCGTTCCCACCCAATACATTCTGAGGTATGAGAATCCTACCACACACTCCAATCCGTTCCCACCCAATACATTCTGATGTATGAGAATCCTACCACACACTCCCATCAGTTCCCATCCATTACATTCTGATGTATGACAATCCTAACACACACACCTATCCATTCCCACACAAAACATTCTGACGTTTGAGAATCCTATCACACACTCCATCCGTTCCCACCTAATACGGTCAGGAGTGTGACAATCCTAACACACTCCCATCCATTCCCACCCAATACATACTGACGTTTGACAATCCTACCACACACTCCCTTCCGTTCCCACCCAATACATTCTGACGAATGACAATCCTAACACACACTCCCATCCGTTACAACCCAATACATACTGACGTTTGAGAATCCTACCACACACTCCCATCCGTTCTCACCCAATAAATTCTGACGTTTGACAATCCAACCACGCACTACCTTCCTTTCCCACACAATACATTCTTTTGTATGACAATCCTACCACACAATCCCATCTGTTCCCACCCAATACATTCTGACGTTTGAGAATCTAACCACA
Organism: Hypanus sabinus; assembly: GCF_030144855.1. Taxonomy (NCBI): domain Eukaryota; kingdom Metazoa; phylum Chordata; class Chondrichthyes; order Myliobatiformes; family Dasyatidae; genus Hypanus; species Hypanus sabinus. Next base: position 88,468,633 of record NC_082708.1, on the reverse strand, counting down.
CTCTCCCATTCGTTCACAACCAATACATTCTGGAGCATGACAATGATATCACAAACTCCCATCCGTTCCCACCCAATACAATCTGACGTATGAGAATCCTACCACACTCCCATCCATTCCCACCCAATACACACTGACGTTTGACAATCCTACCACACACTCCATTCCGTTCCCACCCAATACATTCTGATATATGACAATCCTACCACACACTCGCATCCATTCCCACTCAATACATTCTGACATTTGACAATCCTACCACAAACTCCCATTCATTCCAACCCAATACATGCTGACGTTTGAGAATCCTACCACACACTCCCATCGGTTCCCACCCAACACTTTCTGATGTATGAGAATACTACCACACACTTGATCCATTCCCACCCAATACATTCTGGATGACTAAATTCTACAACACACTCCCAACCGTTCCTACCCAATAAATTCTGACGTCTGAAAATCCTACAACACACTCCCATTCGTTCCCACCCAATACATTATGACGTATCACAATCCTACCACACAACTCCCATCCGTTCCCACCCAATACATTCTGACGTATGAGAATCCTATCACACACTCGATCCGTTCCAACCCAATACATTCTTTTGTATGACAATGATACCACACAATCCCATCTGTTCCCACCCAATACATTCTGACGTTTGAGAATCTAACCACACTCTCCCATTCGTTCACAACCAATACATTCTGGAGCATGACAATGATATCACAAACTCCCATCCGTTCCCACCCAATACAATCTGACGTATGAGAATCCTACCACACTCCCATCCATTCCCACCCAATACATACTGACGTTTGACAATCCTACCACACACTCCATTCCGTTCCCACCCAATACATTCTGATAAATGACAATCCTACCACACACTCCCATCCATTCCCACCCAATACATTCTGATGTAAGGGAATCCTACCACACACTCCCATCCGTTCCCAACCAATACATTCTGATGTATGAGAATCCTACCACACACTCGATCCATTCCCACCCAAAACATTCTTACATTTGACAATCCTACCACACACTCCCATACGTTCCAATACAATACATTCTGACGTATGACAATCCTACTACACACTCCCATCCGTTCCCAACCAATACAATCTGATGCAGGAGATTCCTACCACACACTCAATCCGTTCCCACCCAATACATTCTGACGTATGACAATCCTACCACACACTCCCATCCGTTCCCACCCAATACATACTGACGTTTGAGAATCCTACCACACACTTCCATCCATTCCCACCGAATACTTTCTGGAGTGTGACAATCCTACCACACACTACCATCTACTCCCACGCAATAAATTCGGACGTTTGACAAGACAACCACACACTCCCACCCGTTTCCATCCATTACATACTGGAGAATAACAATCCTACCACACTCTCCAATCCGTTCCCACCCAATACATTCTGACGTATGACAATCCAACCAAACACTCCCATCCGTTCCCAATCAATACATTCTAATGTCTGAGAATCCTACCACAAACTCCAATCCATTCCCACCCAATACATTCTGATGTAAGGGAATCCTACCACACACTCCCATCCGTTCCCAACCAATACATTCTGATGTATGAGAATCCTACCACACACTCGATCCATTCCCACCCAAAACATTCTTACATTTGACAATCCTACCACACACTCCCATACGTTCCAATACAATACATTCTGACGTATGACAATCCTACTACACACTCCCATCCGTTCCCAACCAATACAATCTGATGCATGAGATTCCTACCACACACTCAATCCGTTCCCACCCAATACATTCTGACGTATGACAATCCTACCACACACTCCCATCCGTTCCCACCCAATACATTCTGAGGTATGAGAATCCTATCACACACTCCATCTGTTCCCATCCAATACGTTCTGGAGTATGACAATCTTACCACACAAACGCTCCATTCCCACACAATACTTTCTGACGAATGAGAATCCTACCACACACTCGATCCGTTCCCACACAATACATTCTGGAGGTTGAGAATCCTATCACACACTCCCATCCTATCCCATCCAATACATTCAGGAGTATGACAATCCTATCACACACTCCCATCCTATCCCATCCAATACATTCAGGAGTATGACAATCCTACCACACACTCCCATACGCTCCCATCCAACACATTCTGATGTACGACAATCCTACCACAAACTCGCATTCATTCCTAACCAAACACATTCTGACGTATGACAGTCCTACAACACACTCCCATTCGTTCCCACCCAATACATTCTGATTCATGAGAATCCTACCACACACTCGATCCGTTCCCACCCAATACATTCTGATGTATGACAATCCTATTACACACTCCCATTTTTCCCCACCCAATGCATTCTGACATTTGACAATCCTACCACGCACTCCCATCCGTTCCCATCCAATACATTCTGACGTATGACAATCCTACCACACACTCCCATACGTTCCCAACCAAACACATTCTGACGTATGACAATCCTACCCCACACTCCCATCCTTTCCCACCCAATACAGTCTGAGGTATGAGAATCCTACCACAAACTCCAATCCATTCCCACCCAATACATTCTGATGTAAGAGAATCCTACCACACACTCCCATCCATTCCCACTCAATACATTCTGACATTTGACAATCCTACCACAAACTCCCATTCGTTCCAACCCAATACATGCTGACGTTTGCGAATCCTACCACACACTCCCATCTGTTCCCAACCAATACATTCTGATGTATGAGAATCCTACCACACACTCCCATCAGTTCCAATCCATTACATTCTGGACAATGACAATCCTACCACACAATCCAATCAGTTCCCACCCAATACATTCTGATGTATGACAATCCTAACACACACACCTATCCATTCCCACCCAAAACATCCTGACTTTTGAGAATCCTATCACACACTCGATCCATTCCCACCCAATACATTCTGACATTTGACAATCCTACCACACACTCCCATGCGTTCCAATCCAATACATTCTGAAGTATGACAATCATACCACACACTCCCATCCGTACCCACCCAATAAATTCTGACGTTTGAAAATCCTACCACACACTCCCATCTGTTCCCACCCAATACATTCTGACGTATGAGAATCCTATCACACACTCGATCCGTTCCAACCCAATACATTCTTTTGTATGACAATGATACCACACAATCCCATCTGTTCCCACCCAATACATTCTGACGTTTGAGAATCTAACCACACTCTCCCATTCGTTCACAACCAATACATTCTGGAGCATGACAATGATATCACAAACTCCCATCTGTTCCCACCCAATACAATCTGACGTATGAGAATCCTACCACACTCCCATCCATTCCCACCCAATACATACTGACGTTTGACAATCCTACCACACACTCCATTCCGTTCCCACCCAATACATTCTGAGGTATAAGAATCCTACCACACACTCCAATCCGTTCCCACCCAATACATTCTGATGTATGAGAATCTTACCACACACTCCCATCAGTTCCCATCCATTACATTCTGGACAATGACAATCCTACCACACACTCCAATCAGTTCCCACCCAATACATTCTGATGTATGACAATCCTAACACACACACCTATCCATTCCCACCCAAAACATCCTGACGTTTGAGAATCCTATCACACACTCCATCCGTTCCCACCCAATACATTCTGGAGTGTGACAATCCTAACACACTCCCATCCATTCCCACCCAATACATACTGACGTTTCACAATCCTACCACACACTCCCTTCCGTTCCCACCCAATACATTCTGACGAATGACAATCCTAACACACACTCCCATCCGTTACAACCCAATACATACTGACGTTTGAGAATCCTACCACACACTCCCATCCGTTCTCACCCAATAAATTCTGACGTTTGACAATCCAACCACGCACTACCTTCCTTTCCCACACAATACATTCTTTTGTATGACAATCCTACCACACAATCCCATCTGTTCCCACCCAATACATTCTGACGTTTGAGAATCTAACCACACTCTCCCATTCGTTCACAACCAATACATTCTGGGGCATGACAATGATATCACAAACTCCCATCCGTTCCCACCCAATACAATCTGACGTATGAGAATCCTACCACACTCCCATCCATTCCCACCCAATACACACTGACGTTTGACAATCCTACCACACACTCCATTCCGTTCCCACCCAATACATTCTGATATATGACAATCCTACCACACACTCCCATCCATTCCCACCCAATGCATTCTGACGTATGACAATCCCACCACATACTCCCATCAGTTACAAACCAATAACTTCTGATGTATGAGAATCCTACCTCACACTCCCATTCATTCCCACCCAATACATACTGACGTTTGAGAATCCTACCACACACTTCCATCCATTCCCACCGAATACTTTCTGGAGTGTGACAATCCTACCACACACTAACATCTACTCCCACGCAATAAATTCGGACGTTTGACAAGACAACCACACACTTCCACCCGTTTCCATCCATTACATACTGGAGAATAACAATCCTACCACACTCTCCAATCCGTTCCCACCCAATACATTCTGACGTATGACAATCCAACCAAACACTCCCATCCGTTCCCAATCAATACATTCTAATGTCTGAGAATCCTACCACAAACTCCAATCCATTCCCACCCAATACATTCTGATGTAAGGGAATCCTACCACACACTCCCATCCGTTCCCAACCAATACATTCTGATGCATGAGAATCCTACTACACACTCCCATCCGTTCCCAACCAATACATTCTGACGTATGACAATCCTACCACACACTCCCATCCGTTCCCACCCAATACATTCTGAGGTATGAGAATCCTATCACACACTCCATCTGTTCCCATCCAATACGTTCTGGAGTATGACAATCTTACCACACACACGCTCCATTCCCACACAATACTTTCTGACGAATGAGAATCCTACCACACACTCGATCCGTTCCCACACAATACATTCTGGAGGTTGAGAATCCTATCACACACTCCCATCCTATCCCATCCAATACATTCAGGAGTATGACAATCCTATCACACACTCCCATCCTATCCCATCCAATACATTCTGATGTACGACAATCCTACCACAAACTCGCATTCATTCCTAACCAAACACATTCTGACGTATGACAGTCCTACAACACACTCCCATTCGTTCCCACCCAATACATTCTGATTCATGAGAATCCTACCACACACTCGATCCGTTCCCACCCAATAAATTCTGATGTATGATAATCCTATTACACACTCCCATTTTTCCCCACCCAATGCATTCTGACATTTGACAATCCTACCACGCACTCCCATCCGTTCCCATCCAATACATTCTGACGTATGACAAACCTACCACACACTCCCATACGTTCCCAACCAAACACATTCTGACGTATGACAGTCCTACAACACACTCCCATCCGTTCGCACCCAATACATTCTGATTCATGAGAATCCTACCCCACACTCCCATCCTTTCCCACCCAATACAGTCTGAGGTATGAGAATCCTACCACAAACTCCAATCCATTCCCACCCAATACATTCTGATGTAAGAGAATCCTACCACACACTCCCATCCGTTCCCAACCAATACATTCTGATGTATGAGAATCCTACCACACACTCGATCCATTCCCACCCAATACATTCTGACATTTGACAATCCTACCACACACTCCCATGCGTTCCAATCCAATACATTCTGAAGTATGGCAATCATACCACACACTCCCATCCGTACCCACCCAATAAATTCTGACGTTTGAAAATCCTACCACACACTCCCATCCGTTCCCACCCAATACATTCTGACGTATGAGAATCCTATCACACACTCGATCCATTCCAACCCAATACATTTGGAGTATGACAATGATACCACACACTCCCATCCGTTCCCACACAATAAAATCTGGAGTATGACAATCCTACCACACACTCGATCCATTCCCACACAATACATTCTGGAGGATGAGAATCCTACCACAAACTCCCATCCGTTCCCATCGAATACATTCTGATGTACGACAAACCTACCACAAACTTGCATTTCTTCCCACACAATACATTCTGACGTATGAGAATCCTACCACACACTCCCATCCATTCCCACTAAATACATTCTGACATTTGACAATCCTACCACAAACTCCCATTCGTTCCAACCCAATACATGCTGACGTTAGCGAATCCTACCACACACTCCCATCAGTTCCCATCCATTACATTCTGATGTATGACAATCCTAACACACACACCTATCCATTCCCACACAAAACATTCTGACGTTTGAGAATCCTATCACACACTCCATCCGTTCCCACCCAATACGTTCAGGAGTGTGACAATCCTAACACACTCCCATCCATTCCCACCCAATACATACTGACGTTTGACAATCCTACCACACACTCCCTTCCGTTCCCACCCAATACATTCTGACGAATGACAATCCTAACACACACTCCCATCCGTTACAACCCAATACATACTGACGTTTGAGAATCCTACCACACACTCCCATCCGTTCTCACCCAATAAATTCTGACGTTTGACAATCCAACCACGCACTACCTTCCTTTCCCACACAATACATTCTTTTGTATGACAATCCTACCACACAATCCCATCTGTTCCCACCCAATACATTCTGACGTTTGAGAATCTAACCACACTCTCCCATTCGTTCACAACCAATACATTCTGGAGCATGACAATGATATCACAAACTCCCATCCGTTCCCACCCAATACAATCTGACGTATGAGAATCCTACCACACTCCCATCCATTCCCACCCAATACATACTGACGTTTGACAATCCTACCACACACTCCATTCTGTTCCCACCCAATACATTCTGATATATGACAATCCTACCACACACTCCCATCCATTCCCACCCAATACATTCTGATGTAAGGGAATCCTACCACACACTCCCATCCGTTCCCAACCAATACATTCTGATGTATGAGAATCCTACCACACACTCGATCCATTCCCACCCAAAACATTCTTACATTTGACAATCCTACCACACACTCCCATACGTTCCAATACAATACATTCTGACGTATGACAATCCTACTACACACTCCCATCCGTTCCCAACCAATACAATCTGATGCATGAGATTCCTACCACACACTCAATCCGTTCCCACCCAATACATTCTGACGTATGACAATCCTACCACACACTCCCATCCGTTCCCACCCAATACATACTGACGTTTGTGAATCCTACCACACACTTCCATCCATTCCCACCGAATACTTTCTGGAGTGTGACAATCCTACCACACACTACCATCTACTCCCACGCAATAAATTCGGACGTTTGACAAGACAACCACACACTCCCACCCGTTTCCATCCATTACATACTGGAGAATAACAATCCTACCACACTCTCCAATCCGTTCCCACCCAATACATTCTGACGTATGACAATCCAACCAAACACTCCCATCCGTTCCCAATCAATACATTCTAATGTCTGAGAATCCTACCACAAACTCCAATCCATTCCCACCCAATACATTCTGATGTAAGGGAATCCTACCACACACTCCCATCCGTTCCCAACCAATACATTCTGATGTATGAGAATCCTACCACACACTCGATCCATTCCCACCCAAAACATTCTTACATTTGACAATCCTACCACACACTCCCATACGTTCCAATACAATACATTCTGACGTATGACAATCCTACTACACACTCCCATCCGTTCCCAACCAATACAATCTGATGCATGAGATTCCTACCACACACTCAATCCGTTCCCACCCAATACATTCTGACGTATGACAATCCTACCACACACTCCCATCCGTTCCCACCCAATACATTCTGAGGTATGAGAATCCTATCACACACTCCATCTGTTCCCATCCAATACGTTCTGGAGTATGACAATCTTACCACACACACGCTCCATTCCCACACAATACTTTCTGACGAATGAGAATCCTACCACACACTCGATCCGTTCCCACACAATACATTCTGGAGGTTGAGAATCCTATCACACACTCCCATCCTATCCCATCCAATACATTCAGGAGTATGACAATCCTATCACACACTCCCATCCTATCCCATCCAATACATTCAGGAGTATGACAATCCTACCACACACTCCCATACGCTCCCATCCAACACATTCTGATGTACGACAATCCTACCACAAACTCGCATTCATTCCTAACCAAACACATTCTGACGTATGACAGTCCTACAACACACTCCCATTCGTTCCCACCCAATACATTCTGATTCATGAGAATCCTACCACACACTCGATCCGTTCCCACCCAATACATTCTGATGTATGACAATCCTATTACACACTCCCATTTTTCCCCACCCAATGCATTCTGACATTTGACAATCCTACCACGCACTCCCATCCGTTCCCATCCAATACATTCTGACGTATGACAATCCTACCACACACTCCCATACGTTCCCAACCAAACACATTCTGACGTATGACAGTCCTACAACACACTCCCATCCGTTCCCACCCAATACATTCTGATTCATGAGAATCCTACCCCACACTCCCATCCTTTCCCACCCAATACAGTCTGAGGTATGAGAATCCTACCACAAACTCCAATCCATTCCCACCCAATACATTCTGATGTAAGAGAATCCTACCACACACTCCCATCCGTTCCCAACCAATACATTCTGATGTATGAGAATCCTACCACACACTCGATCCATTCCCACCCAATACATTCTTACATTTGACAATGCTACCACACACTCCCATACGTTCCAATACAATACATTCTGACGTATGACAATCCTACTACACACTCCCATCCGTTCCCAACCAATACATTCTGATGTATGAGAATCCTATCACAAACTCGATCCATTCCCACCCAATACATTCTGACATTTGACAATCCTACCACACACTCCCATGCGTTCCAATCCAATACATTCTGAAGTATGACAATCATACCACACACTCCCATCCGTACCCACCCAATAAATTCTGACGTTTGAAAATCCTACCACACACTCACATCCGTTCCCACCCAATACATTCTGACGTATGAGAATCCTATCACACACTCGATCCGTTCCAACCCAATACATTTGGAGTATGACAATGATACCACACACTCCCATCCGTTCCCACACAATAAAATCTGGAGTATGACAATCCTACCACACACTCGATCCATTCCCACACAATACATTCTGGAGGATGAGAATCCTACCACAAACTCCCATCCGTTCCCATCGAATACATTCTGATGTACGACAAACCTACCACAAACTTGCATTTCTTCCCACACAATACATGCTGACGTTTGCGAATCCTACCACACACTCCCATCTGTTCCCAACCAATACATTCTGATGTATGAGAATCCTACCACACACTCCCATCAGTTCCAATCCATTACATTCTGGACAATGACAATCCTACCACACAATCCAATCAGTTCCCACCCAATACATTCTGATGTATGACAATCCTAACACACACACCTATCCATTCCCACCCAAAACATCCTGACGTTTGAGAATCCTATCACACACTCGATCCATTCCCACCCAATACATTCTGACATTTGACAATCCTACCACACACTCCCATGCGTTCCAATCCAATACATTCTGAAGTATGACAATCATACCACACACTCCCATCCGTACCCACCCAATAAATTCTGACGTTTGAAAATCCTACCACACACTCCCATCTGTTCCCACCCAATACATTCTGACGTTTGAGAATCCAACCACACTCTCCCATTCGTTCACAACCAATACATTCTGGAGCATGACAATGATATCACAAACTCCCATCTGTTCCCACCCAATACAATCTGACGTATGAGAATCCTACCACACTCCCATCCATTCCCACCCAATACATACTGACGTTTGACAATCCTACCACACACTCCATTCCGTTCCCACACAATACATTCTGAGGTATGAGAATCCTACCACACACTCCAATCCGTTCCCACCCAATACATGCTGATGTATGAGAATCTTACCACACACTCCCATCAGTTCCCATCCATTACATTCTGGACAATGACAATCCTACCACACACTCCAATCAGTTCCCACCCAATACATTCTGATGTATGACAATCCTAACACACACACCTATCCATTCCCACCCAAAACATTCTGACGTTTGAGAATCCTATCACACAATCCATCCGTTCCCACCCAATACATTCTGGAGTGTGACAATCCTAACACACTCCCATCCATTCCCACCCAATACATACTGACGTTTCACAATCCTACCACACACTCCCTTCCGTTCCCACCCAATACATTCTGACGAATGACAATCCTAACACACACTCCCATCCGTTACAACCCAATACATACTGACGTTTGAGAATCCTACCACACACTCCCATCCGTTCTCACCCAATAAATTCTGACGTTTGACAATCCAACCACGCACTACCTTCCTTTCCCACACAATACATTCTTTTGTATGACAATCCTACCACACAATCCCATCTGTTCCCACCCAATACATTCTGACGTTTGAGAATCTAACCACACTCTCCCATTCGTTCACAACCAATACATTCTGGAGCATGACAATGATATCACAAACTCCCATCCGTTCCCACCCAATACAATCTGACGTATGAGAATCCTACCACACTCCCATCCATTCCCACCCAATACACACTGACGTTTGACAATCCTACCACACACTCCATTCCGTTCCCACCCAATACATTCTGATATATGACAATCCTACCACACACTCGCATCCATTCCCACTCAATACATTCTGACATTTGACAATCCTACCACAAACTCCCATTCATTCCAACCCAATACATGCTGACGTTTGAGAATCCTACCACACACTCCCATCGGTTCCCACCCAACACTTTCTGATGTATGAGAATACTACCACACACTTGATCCATTCCCACCCAATACATTCTGGATGACTAAATTCTACAACACACTCCCAACCGTTCCTACCCAATAAATTCTGACGTCTGAAAATCCTACAACACACTCCCATTCGTTCCCACCCAATACATTATGACGTATCACAATCCTACCACACAACTCCCATCCGTTCCCACCCAATACATTCTGAGGTATGAGAATCCTACCACACACTCCAATCCGTTCCCACCCAATACATTCTGATGTATGAGAATCCTGCCACACACTTCCATTCGTTCACAACCAATACATTCTGGAGCATGACAATGATATCTCAAACTCCCATCCGTTCCCACCCAATACAATCTGACGTATGAGAATCCTACCACACTCCCATCCATTCCCACCCAATACATACTGACGTTTGACAATCCTACCACACACTCCCATCCGTTCCCACCCAATATATTCCGATGTCTGAGAATCCTACCACCCACTCCCATCCATTACCCCCCAATACATTCTGTCGTTTGATAATCCTATCACACACTCGCATCCATTCCCATCCAATACAATCTAACGTATGACAATCCTACCACACACTCCCATCCGTTCCCATCCAATACAATCTAACGTATGACAATCCTACCACACACTCCCATCCGTTCCCATCCAATACATTCTGGAGTATGACAATCCTACCACACACTCCCATCCATTCCCACCAAATACATTCTGATGTATGAGAATCCTACCACACACTCCCATCCATTCCCACTCAATACATTCTGATGTATGAGAATCCTACCCCACATTCCCATCCGTTCGCACCCACTACATTCTGACGTATGACAATCCTACCACACACTCCCATCCGTTCCCACCCAATACATTCTGATTTATGAGAATCCTACCACACACTCCCATCCGTACCCACCAAATAAATTCTGACGTCTGAAAATCCTACAACACACTCCCATCCGTTCCCATCCAATACATTCTGATTTATGAGAATCCTACCCCACATTCCCATCCGTTCGCACCCACTACATTCTGACGCATGACAATCGTACCACACACTCCCATCCGTTCCCACCCAATACATTCTGATTTATGAGAATCCTACCACACACTCCCATCCGTACCCACCAAATAAATTCTGACGTCTGAAAATCCTACAACACACTCCCATACGTTCCCACCCAATACATTATGACGTATCACAATCCTACCACACAACTCCCATCCGTTCCCACCCAATACATTCTGAGGTATGAGAATCCTACCACACACTCCCATCCGTTCCCATCCAATACAATCTAACGTATGACAATCCTACCACACACTCCCATCCGTTCCTATCCAATACATTCCGGAGTATGACAATCCTACCAAACACTCCCATCCGTTCCCACCAAATACATTCTGATGTATGAAAATCCTACCACACACTCGCATCCATTCCCACTCAATACATTCTGACATTTGACAATCCTACCACAAACTCCCATTCGTTCCAACCCAATACATGCTGACGTTTGAGAATCCTACCACACACTCCCATCGGTTCCCACCCAACACTTTCTGATGTATGAGAATACTACCACACACTTGATCCATTCCCACCCAATACATTCTGGATGACTAAATTCTACAACACACTCCCAACCGTTCCTACCCAATACATTCTGATGTATAACAATCCTAACACACACTCCCAGTTTTTTCACAATCAATACATTCTGACATTTGAAAATCCTACCACACACTCCCATCCGTTCCCACCCAATACATTATGACGTATCACAATCCTACCACACAACTCCCATCCGTTCCCATCCAATACATTCTGATTTATGAGAATCCTACCACACACTCCCATCCGTACCCACCAAATAAATTCTGACGTCTGAAAATCCTACAACACACTCCCATACGTTCCCACCCAATACATTATGATGTATCACAATCCTACCACACAACTCCCATCCGTTCCCACCCAATACATTCTGAGGTATGAGAATCCTACCACACACTCCAATCCGTTCCCACCCAATACATTCTGATGTATGAGAATCCTACCATACACTCCCATCAGTTCCCATCCATTACATTCTGGACAATGACAATCCCACCACACACTCCATCCGTTCCCACCCAATACATTCTGACGAATGACAATCCTATCACACACTCCCATCCGTTACAACCCAATACATACTGACGTTTGAGAATCCTACCACACACTCCCATCCGTTCTCACCCAATAAATTCTGACGTTTGAAAATCCAACCACGCACTACCTTCCCTTCCCACACAATACATTCTTTTGTATGACAATCCTACCACACAATCCCATCTGTTCCCACTCAATACATTCTGACGTTTGAGAATCTAACCACACTCTCCCATTCGTTCACAACCAATACATTCTGGAGCATGACAATGATATCACAAACTCCCATCCGTTCCCACCCAATACAATCTGACGTATGAGAATCCTACCACACTCCCATCCATTCCCACCCAATACATACTGACGTTTGACAATCCTACCACACACTCCCTTCCGTTCCCACCCAATACATTCTGATATATGACAATCCTACCTCACACTCCCATTCATTCCCACCCAATACATACTGACGTTTGAGAATCCTACCACTCACTCCCATCCATTCCCATCCAGTAAATTCTGGAGTATGACAATCCTACCACACTCTTCTTTCCGTTCCCACCCAATACATTCCGATGTATGACAATCCTACCACACACTCCCATCCGTTCCCACCCAATATATTCCGATGTCTGAGAATCCTACCACCCACTCCCATCCATTACCCCCCCAATACATTCCGTCGTTTGATAATCCTATCACACACTCGATCTGTTCCGTCCCAAAGCATTCTGGAGTATGACAATCCTACCACTCACTCGCATCCGTTCCCATCCAATACAATCTAACGTATGACAATCCTACCACACACTCCCATCCGTTCCCATCCAATACAATCTAACGTATGACAATCCTACCACACACTCCCATCCGTTCCCATCCAATACATTCCGGAGTATGACAATCCTACCAAACACTCCCATCCGTTCCCACCAAATACATTCTGATGTATGAAAATCGTACCACACACTCGCATCCATTCCCACTCAATACATTCTGACATTTGACAATCCTACCACAAACTCCCATTCATTCCAACCCAATACATGCTGACGTTTGAGAATCCTAACACACACTCCCATCGGTTCCCACCCAACACTTTCTGATGTATGAGAATACTACCACACACTTGATCCATTCCCACCCAATACATTCTGGATGACTAAATTCTACAACACACTCCCAACCGTTCCTACCCAATACATTCTGATGTATGACAATCCTAACACACACTCCCAGTTTTTTCACACTCAATACATTCTGACATTTGAAAATCCTACCACACACTCCCATCCGTTCCCATCCAATACATTCTGATTTATGAGAATCCTACCCCACATTCCCATCCGTTCGCACCCACTACATTCTGACGTATGACAATCCTACCACACACTCCCATCCGTTCCCACCCAATACATTCTGATTTATGAGAATCCTACCACACACTCCCATCCGTACCCACCAAATAAATTCTGACGTCTGAAAATCCTACAACACACTCCCATTCGTTCCCACCCAATACATTATGACGTATCACAATCCTACCACACAACTCCCATCCGTTCCCACCCAATACATTCTGAGGTATGAGAATCCTACCACACACTCCAATCCGTTCCCACCCAATACATTCTGATGTATGAGAATCCTGCCACACACTTCCATTCGTTCACAACCAATACATTCTGGAGCATGACAATGATATCTCAAACTCCCATCCGTTCCCACCCAATACAATCTGACGTATGAGAATCCTACCACACTCCCATCCATTCCCACCCAATACATACTGACGTTTGACAATCCTACCACACACTCCCATCCGTTCCCACCCAATATATTCCGATGTCTGAGAATCCTACCACCCACTCCCATCCATTACCCCCCAATACATTCTGTCGTTTGATAATCCTATCACACACTCGCATCCATTCCCATCCAATACAATCTAACGTATGACAATCCTACCACACACTCCCATCCGTTCCCATCCAATACAATCTAACGTATGACAATTCTACCACACACTCCCATCCGTTCCCATCCAATACATTCTGGAGTATGACAATCCTACCACACACTCCCATCCATTCCCACCAAATACATTCTGATGTATGAGAATCCTACCACACACTCCCATCCATTCCCACTCAATACATTCTGATGTATGAGAATCCTACCCCACATTCCCATCCGTTCGCACCCACTACATTCTGACGTATGACAATCCTACCACACACTCCCATCCGTTCCCACCCAATACATTCCGATTTATGAGAATCCTACCACACACTCCCATCCGTACCCACCAAATAAATTCTGACGTCTGAAGATCCTACAACACACTCCCATCCGTTCCCATCCAATACATTGTGATTTATGAGAATCCTACCCCACATTCCCATCCGTTCGCACCCACTACATTCTGACGCATGACAATCGTACCACACACTCCCATCCGTTCCCACCCAATACATTCTGATTTATGAGAATCCTACCACACACTCCCATCCGTACCCACCAAATAAATTCTGACGTCTGAAAATCCTACAACACACTCCCATACGTTCCCACCCAATACATTATGACGTATCACAATCCTACCACACAACTCCCATCCGTTCCCACCCAATACATTCTGAGGTATGAGAATCCTACCACACACTCCAATCCGTTCCCACCCAATACATTCTGATGTATGAGAATCCTGCCACACACTTCCATTCGTTCACAACCAATACATTCTGGAGCATGACAATGATATCTCAAACTCCCATCCGTTCCCACCCAATACAATCTGACGTATGAGAATCCTACCACACTCCCATCCATTCCCACCCAATACATACTGACGTTTGACAATCCTACCACACACTCCATTCCGTTCCCACCCAATACATTCTGACGTATGACAATCCTACTACACACTCCCATCCGTTCCCACCCAATACATTCTGACGTATGACAATCCTACCACACACTCCATCTGTTCCATTCCAATACGTTCTGGAGTATGACAATCCTACCACACACACGCTCCATTCCCACACAATACTTTCTGACGAATGAGAATCCTACCACACACTCGATCCGTTCCCACACAATACATTCTGGATGACTAAATTCTACAACACACTCCCAACCGTTCCTACCCAATACATTCTGATGTATAACAATCCTAACACACACTCCCAGTTTTTTCACAATCAATACATTCTGACATTTGAAAATCCTACCACACACTCCCATCCGTTCCCACCCAATACATTATGACGTATCACAATCCTACCACACAATCCCATCCGTTCCCACCCAATACATTCTGAGGTATGAGAATCCTACCACACACTCCAATCCGTTCCCACCCAATACATTCTGATGTATGAGAATCCTACCACACACTCCCATCAGTTCCCATCCATTACATTCTGATGTATGACAATCCTAACACACACACCTATCCATTCCCACACAAAACATTCTGACGTTTGAGAATCCTATCACACACTCCATCCGTTCCCACCCAATACGTTCAGGAGTGTGACAATCCTAACACACTCCCATCCATTCCCACCCAATACATACTGACGTTTGACAATCCTACCACACACTCCCTTCCGTTCCCACCCAATACATTCTGACGAATGACAATCCTAACACACACTCCCATCCGTTACAACCCAATACATACTGACGTTTGAGAATCCTACCACACACTCCCATCCGTTCTCACCCAATAAATTCTGACGTTTGACAATCAAACCACGCACTACCTTCCTTTCCCACACAATACATTCTTTTGTATGACAATCCTACCACACAATCCCATCTGTTCCCACCCAATACATTCTGACGTTTGAGAATCTAACCACACTCTCCCATTCGTTCACAACCAATACATTCTGGAGCATGACAATGATATCACAAACTCCCATCCGTTCCCACCCAATACAATCTGACGTATGAGAATCCTACCACACTCCCATCCATTCCCACCCAATACACACTGACGTTTGACAATCCTACCACACACTCCATTCCGTTCCCACCCAATACATTCTGATATATGACAATCCTACCACACACTCGCATCCATTCCCACTCAATACATTCTGACATTTGACAATCCTACCACAAACTCCCATTCATTCCAACCCAATACATGCTGACGTTTGAGAATCCTACCACACACTCCCATCGGTTCCCACCCAACACTTTCTGATGTATGAGAATACTACCACACACTTGATCCATTCCCACCCAATACATTCTGGATGACTAAATTCTACAACACACTCCCAACCGTTCCTACCCAATAAATTCTGACGTCTGAAAATCCTACAACACACTCCCATTCGTTCCCACCCAATACATTATGACGTATCACAATCCTACCACACAACTCCCATCCGTTCCCACCCAATACATTCTGAGGTATGAGAATCCTACCACACACTCCAATCCGTTCCCACCCAATACATTCTGATGTATGAGAATCCTGCCACACACTTCCATTCGTTCACAACCAATACATTCTGGAGCATGACAATGATATCTCAAACTCCCATCCGTTCCCACCCAATACAATCTGACGTATGAGAATCCTACCACACTCCCATCCATTCCCACCCAATACATACTGACGTTTGACAATCCTACCACACACTCCCATCCGTTCCCACCCAATATATTCCGATGTCTGAGAATCCTACCACCCACTCCCATCCATTACCCCCCAATACATTCTGTCGTTTGATAATCCTATCACACACTCGCATCCATTCCCATCCAATACAATCTAACGTATGACAATCCTACCACACACTCCCATCCGTTCCCATCCAATACAATCTAACGTATGACAATCCTACCACACACTCCCATCCGTTCCCATCCAATACATTCTGGAGTATGACAATCCTACCACACACTCCCATCCATTCCCACCAAATACATTCTGATGTATGAGAATCCTACCACACACTCCCATCCATTCCCACTCAATACATTCTGATGTATGAGAATCCTACCCCACATTCCCATCCGTTCGCACCCACTACATTCTGACGTATGACAATCCTACCACACACTCCCATCCGTTCCCACCCAATACATTCTGATTTATGAGAATCCTACCACACACTCCCATCCGTACCCACCAAATAAATTCTGACGTCTGAAAATCCTACAACACACTCCCATCCGTTCCCATCCAATACATTCTGATTTATGAGAATCCTACCCCACATTCCCATCCGTTCGCACCCACTACATTCTGACGCATGACAATCGTACCACACACTCCCATCCGTTCCCACCCAATACATTCTGATTTATGAGAATCCTACCACACACTCCCATCCGTACCCACCAAATAAATTCTGACGTCTGAAAATCCTACAACACACTCCCATACGTTCCCACCCAATACATTATGACGTATCACAATCCTACCACACAACTCCCATCCGTTCCCACCCAATACATTCTGAGGTATGAGAATCCTACCACACACTCCCATCCGTTCCCATCCAATACAATCTAACGTATGACAATCCTACCACACACTCCCATCCGTTCCTATCCAATACATTCCGGAGTATGACAATCCTACCAAACACTCCCATCCGTTCCCACCAAATACATTCTGATGTATGAAAATCCTACCACACACTCGCATCCATTCCCACTCAATACATTCTGACATTTGACAATCCTACCACAAACTCCCATTCGTTCCAACCCAATACATGCTGACGTTTGAGAATCCTACCACACACTCCCATCGGTTCCCACCCAACACTTTCTGATGTATGAGAATACTACCACACACTTGATCCATTCCCACCCAATACATTCTGGATGACTAAATTCTACAACACACTCCCAACCGTTCCTACCCAATACATTCTGATGTATAACAATCCTAACACACACTCCCAGTTTTTTCACAATCAATACATTCTGACATTTGAAAATCCTACCACACACTCCCATCCGTTCCCACCCAATACATTATGACGTATCACAATCCTACCACACAACTCCCATCCGTACCCACCAAATAAATTCTGACGTCTGAAAATCCTACAACACACTCCCATACGTTCCCACCCAATACATTATGATGTATCACAATCCTACCACACAACTCCCATCCGTTCCCACCCAATACATTCTGAGGTATGAGAATCCTACCACACACTCCAATCCGTTCCCACCCAATACATTCTGATGTATGAGAATCCTACCATACACTCCCATCAGTTCCCATCCATTACATTCTGGACAATGACAATCCCACCACACACTCCATCCGTTCCCACCCAATACATTCTGACGAATGACAATCCTACCACACACTCCCATCCGTTACAACCCAATACATACTGACGTTTGAGAATCCTACCACACACTCCCATCCGTTCTCACCCAATAAATTCTGACGTTTGAAAATCCAACCACGCACTACCTTCCCTTCCCACACAATACATTCTTTTGTATGACAATCCTACCACACAATCCCATCTGTTCCCACTCAATACATTCTGACGTTTGAGAATCTAACCACACTCTCCCATTCGTTCACAACCAATACATTCTGGAGTATGACAATCCTACCACACACTCCCATCCATTCCCACCAAATACATTCTGATGTATGAGAATCCTACCACACACTCCCATCCATTCCCACTCAATACATTCTGATGTATGAGAATCCTACCCCACATTCCCATCCGTTCGCACCCACTACATTCTGACGTATGACAATCCTACCACACACTCCCATCCGTTCCCACCCAATACATTCTGATTTATGAGAATCCTACCACACACTCCCATCCGTACCCACCAAATAAATTCTGACGTCTGAAAATCCTACAACACACTCCCATCCGTTCCCATCCAATACATTCTGATTTATGAGAATCCTACCCCACATTCCCATCCGTTCGCACCCACTACATTCTGACGCATGACAATCGTACCACACACTCCCATCCGTTCCCACCCAATACATTCTGATTTATGAGAATCCTACCACACACTCCCATCCGTACCCACCAAATAAATTCTGACGTCTGAAAATCCTACAACACACTCCCATACGTTCCCACCCAATACATTATGACGTATCACAATCCTACCACACAACTCCCATCCGTTCCCACCCAATACATTCTGAGGTATGAGAATCCTACCACACACTCCCATCCGTTCCCATCCAATACAATCTAACGTATGACAATCCTACCACACACTCCCATCCGTTCCCATCCAATACATTCCGGAGTATGACAATCCTACCAAACACTCCCATCCGTTCCCACCAAATACATTCTGATGTATGAAAATCCTACCACACACTCGCATCCATTCCCACTCAATACATTCTGACATTTGACAATCCTACCACAAACTCCCATTCGTTCCAACCCAATACATGCTGACGTTTGAGAATCCTACCACACACTCCCATCGGTTCCCACCCAACACTTTCTGATGTATGAGAATACTACCACACACTTGATCCATTCCCACCCAATACATTCTGGATGACTAAATTCTACAACACACTCCCAACCGTTCCTACCCAATACATTCTGATGTATAACAATCCTAACACACACTCCCAGTTTTTTCACAATCAATACATTCTGACATTTGAAAATCCTACCACACACTCCCATCCGTTCCCACCCAATACATTATGACGTATCACAATCCTACCACACAACTCCCATCCGTACCCACCAAATAAATTCTGACGTCTGAAAATCCTACAACACACTCCCATACGTTCCCACCCAATACATTATGATGTATCACAATCCTACCACACAACTCCCATCCGTTCCCACCCAATACATTCTGAGGTATGAGAATCCTACCACACACTCCAATCCGTTCCCACCCAATACATTCTGATGTATGAGAATCCTACCATACACTCCCATCAGTTCCCATCCATTACATTCTGGACAATGACAATCCCACCACACACTCCATCCGTTCCCACCCAATACATTCTGACGAATGACAATCCTACCACACACTCCCATCCGTTACAACCCAATACATACTGACGTTTGAGAATCCTACCACACACTCCCATCCGTTCTCACCCAATAAATTCTGACGTTTGAAAATCCAACCACGCACTACCTTCCCTTCCCACACAATACATTCTTTTGTATGACAATCCTACCACACAATCCCATCTGTTCCCACTCAATACATTCTGACGTTTGAGAATCTAACCACACTCTCCCATTCGTTCACAACCAATACATTCTGGAGTATGACAATCCTACCACACACTCCCATCCATTCCCACCAAATACATTCTGATGTATGAGAATCCTACCACACACTCCCATCCATTCCCACTCAATACATTCTGATGTATGAGAATCCTACCCCACATTCCCATCCGTTCGCACCCACTACATTCTGACGTATGACAATCCTACCACACACTCCCATCCGTTCCCACCCAATACATTCTGATTTATGAGAATCCTACCACACACTCCCATCCGTACCCACCAAATAAATTCTGACGTCTGAAAATCCTACAACACACTCCCATCCGTTCCCATCCAATACATTCTGATTTATGAGAATCCTACCCCACATTCCCATCCGTTCGCACCCACTACATTCTGACGCATGACAATCGTACCACACACTCCCATCCGTTCCCACCCAATACATTCTGATTTATGAGAATCCTACCACACACTCCCATCCGTACCCACCAAATAAATTCTGACGTCTGAAAATCCTACAACACACTCCCATACGTTCCCACCCAATACATTATGACGTATCACAATCCTACCACACAACTCCCATCCGTTCCCACCCAATACATTCTGAGGTATGAGAATCCTACCACACACTCCCATCCGTTCCCATCCAATACAATCTAACGTATGACAATCCTACCACACACTCCCATCCGTTCCCATCCAATACATTCCGGAGTATGACAATCCTACCAAACACTCCCATCCGTTCCCACCAAATACATTCTGATGTATGAAAATCCTACCACACACTCGCATCCATTCCCACTCAATACATTCTGACATTTGACAATCCTACCACAAACTCCCATTCGTTCCAACCCAATACATGCTGACGTTTGAGAATCCTACCACACACTCCCATCGGTTCCCACCCAACACTTTCTGATGTATGAGAATACTACCACACACTTGATCCATTCCCACCCAATACATTCTGGATGACTAAATTCTACAACACACTCCCAACCGTTCCTACCCAATACATTCTGATGTATAACAATCCTAACACACACTCCCAGTTTTTTCACAATCAATACATTCTGACATTTGAAAATCCTACCACACACTCCCATCCGTTCCCACCCAATACATTATGACGTATCACAATCCTACCACACAACTCCCATCCGTTCCCATCCAATACATTCTGATTTATGAGAATCCTACCACACACTCCCATCCGTACCCACCAAATAAATTCTGACGTCTGAAAATCCTACAACACACTCCCATACGTTCCCACCCAATACATTATGATGTATCACAATCCTACCACACAACTCCCATCCGTTCCCACCCAATACATTCTGAGGTATGAGAATCCTACCACACACTCCAATCCGTTCCCACCCAATACATTCTGATGTATGAGAATCCTACCATACACTCCCATCAGTTCCCATCCATTACATTCTGGACAATGACAATCCCACCACACACTCCATCCGTTCCCACCCAATACATTCTGACGAATGACAATCCTATCACACACTCCCATCCGTTACAACCCAATACATACTGACGTTTGAGAATCCTACCACACACTCCCATCCGTTCTCACCCAATAAATTCTGACGTTTGAAAATCCAACCACGCACTACCTTCCCTTCCCACACAATACATTCTTTTGTATGACAATCCTACCACACAATCCCATCTGTTCCCACTCAATACATTCTGACGTTTGAGAATCTAACCACACTCTCCCATTCGTTCACAACCAATACATTCTGGAGCATGACAATGATATCACAAACTCCCATCCGTTCCCACCCAATACAATCTGACGTATGAGAATCCTACCACACTCCCATCCATTCCCACCCAATACATACTGACGTTTGACAATCCTACCACACACTCCCTTCCGTTCCCACCCAATACATTCTGATATATGACAATCCTACCACACACTCCCATCCATTCCCACCCAATGCATTCTGACGTATGACAATCCCACCACATACTCCCATCAGTTACAAACCAATACATTCTGATGTATGAGAATCCTACCTCACACTGCCATTCATTCCCACCCAATACATACTGACGTTTGACAATCCTACCACACACTCCCATCCGTTCCCGCCCAATACATTCTGACGAATGACAATCCTACCACACACTCCGATCCATTCCCACACAATACATTCGGATGATTGAGAATCCTACCACACACTCCCATCCATTCCCACCCGTACATTCTGACATTTGACAATCTTAACACACATTCGATCTGTTCGTACCCAATGCATTCTGACATACGTCAATCCGACCACACACTTCCATCTGTTCCCAAACATTACATTCTGGACTTTGACAATCCTACCACACACTCCAATCTGTTCCCACACAATACATTCTGATGCATGACAATCCTACCACACACTCTCATCCGTTTCCACACAATACATTCTGATGTATGAGAATCCTACCACACGATCCCATCTGTTCCCACCCAATACATTCTGACGTTTGAGAATCTAACCACACTCTCCCATTCGTTCACACCCAATACATTCTGGAGTATGACAATGATATCACAAACTCCCATCCGTTCCCACACAATACAATCTGACGTATGAGAATCCTACCACACTCCCATCCATTCCCACACAATACATACTGACGTTTGACAATCCTACCACACACTCCCTTCCGTTCCCACCCAATACATTCTGATATATGACAATCCTACCACACACTCCCATCCATTCCAACCAATGCATTCTGACGTATGACAATCCCACCACATACTCCCATCAGTTACAAACCAATACATTCTAATGTATGAGAATCCTACCTCACACTCCCATTCATTCCCACCCAATACATACTGACGTTTGAGAATCCTACCACTCACTCCCATCCATTCCCATCCAGTACATTCTGGAGTATGACAATCCTACCACACTCTTCTTTCCGTTCCCACCCAATACATTCCGATGTATGACAATCCTACCACACACTCCCATCCGTTCCCACCCAATATATTCCGATGTCTGAGAATCCTACCACCCACTCCCATCCATTACCCCCCCAATACATTCCGTCGTTTGATAATCCTATCACACACTCGATCTGTTCCGTCCCAAAGCATTCTGGAGTATGACAATCCTACCACTCACTCGCATCCGTTCCCATCCAATACAATCTAACGTATGACAATCCTACCACACACTCCCATCCGTTCCCATCCAATACAATCTAACGTATGACAATCCTACCACACACTCCCATCCGTTCCCATCCAATACATTCCGGAGTATGACAATCCTACCAAACACTCCCATCCGTTCCCACCAAATACATTCTGATGTATGAAAATCGTACCACACACTCGCATCCATTCCCACTCAATACATTCTGACATTTGACAATCCTACAACAAACTCCCATTCATTCCAACCCAATACATGCTGACGTTTGAGAATCCTACCACACACTCCCATCGGTTCCCACCCAACACTTTCTGATGTATGAGAATACTACCACACACTTGATCCATTCCCACCCAATACATTCTGGATGACTAAATTCTACAACACACTCCCAACCATTCCTACCCAATACATTCTGATGTATGACAATCCTAACACACACTCCCAGTTTTTTCACACTCAATACATTCTGACATTTGAAAATCCTACCACACACTCCCATCCGTTCCCATCCAATACATTCTGATTTATGAGAATCCTACCCCACATTCCCATCCGTTCGCACCCACTACATTCTGACGTATGACAATCCTACCACACACTCCCATCCGTTCCCACCCAATACATTCTGATTTATGAGAATCCTACCACACACTCCCATCCGTACCCACCAAATAAATTCTGACGTCTGAAAATCCTACAACACACTCCCATTCGTTCCCACCCAATACATTATGACGTATCACAATCCTACCACACAACTCCCATCCGTTCCCACCCAATACATTCTGAGGTATGAGAATCCTACCACACACTCCAATCCGTTCCCACCCAATACATTCTGATGTATGAGAATCCTGCCACACACTTCCATTCGTTCACAACCAATACATTCTGGAGCATGACAATGATATCTCAAACTCCCATCCGTTCCCACCCAATACAATCTGACGTATGAGAATCCTACCACACTCCCATCCATTCCCACCCAATACATACTGACGTTTGACAATCCTACCACACACTCCCATCCGTTCCCACCCAATATATTCCGATGTCTGAGAATCCTACCACCCACTCCCATCCATTACCCCCCAATACATTCTGTCGTTTGATAATCCTATCACACACTCGCATCCATTCCCATCCAATACAATCTAACGTATGACAATCCTACCACACACTCCCATCCGTTCCCATCCAATACAATCTAACGTATGACAATTCTACCACACACTCCCATCCGTTCCCATCCAATACATTCTGGAGTATGACAATCCTACCACACACTCCCATCCATTCCCACCAAATACATTCTGATGTATGAGAATCCTACCACACACTCCCATCCATTCCCACTCAATACATTCTGATGTATGAGAATCCTACCCCACATTCCCATCCGTTCGCACCCACTACATTCTGACGTATGACAATCCTACCACACACTCCCATCCGTTCCCACCCAATACATTCTGATTTATGAGAATCCTACCACACACTCCCATCCGTACCCACCAAATAAATTCTGACGTCTGAAAATCCTACAACACACTCCCATCCGTTCCCATCCAATACATTCTGATTTATGAGAATCCTACCCCACATTCCCATCCGTTCGCACCCACTACATTCTGACGCATGACAATCGTACCACACACTCCCATCCGTTCCCACCCAATACATTCTGATTTATGAGAATCCTACCACACACTCCCATCCGTACCCACCAAATAAATTCTGACGTCTGAAAATCCTACAACACACTCCCATACGTTCCCACCCAATACATTATGACGTATCACAATCCTACCACACAACTCCCATCCGTTCCCACCCAATACATTCTGAGGTATGAGAATCCTACCACACACTCCAATCCGTTCCCACCCAATACATTCTGATGTATGAGAATCCTGCCACACACTTCCATTCGTTCACAACCAATACATTCTGGAGCATGACAATGATATCTCAAACTCCCATCCGTTCCCACCCAATACAATCTGACGTATGAGAATCCTACCACACTCCCATCCATTCCCACCCAATACATACTGACGTTTGACAATCCTACCACACACTCCATTCCGTTCCCACCCAATACATTCTGACGTATGACAATCCTACTACACACTCCCATCCGTTCCCACCCAATACATTCTGACGTATGACAATCCTACCACACACTCCATCTGTTCCATTCCAATACGTTCTGGAGTATGACAATCCTACCACACACACGCTCCATTCCCACACAATACTTTCTGACGAATGAGAATCCTACCACACACTCGATCCGTTCCCACACAATACATTCTGGAGGTTGAGAATCCTACCACACACTCCCATCCGTTCCCACGCAATACATTCTGGAGTATGACAATCCAATCACACACTCCCATCCTATCCCATCCAATACATTCAGGAGTATGACAATCCTACCACACACTCCCATACGCTCCCATCCTACACATTCTGATGTACGACAATCCTACCACAAACTCGCATTCATTCCAAACCAAACACATTCTGACGTATGACAGTCCTACAACACACTCCCATTCGTTCCCACCCAATACATTCTGATTCATGAGAATCCTACCACACACTCGATCCGTTCCCACCCAATAAATTCTGATGTATGATAATCCTATTACACACTCCCATTTTTCCCCACCCAATGCATTCTGACATTTGACAATCCTACCACGCACTCCCATCCGTTCCCATCCAATACATTCTGACGTATGACAATCCTACCACACACTCCCATACGTTCCCAACCAAACTCATTCTGACGTATGACAGTCCTACAACACACTCCCATCCGTTCGCACCCAATACATTCTGATTCATGAGAATCCTACCCCACACTCCCATCCTTTCCCACCCAATACAGTCTGAGGTATGAGAATCCTACCACAAACTCCAATCCATTCCCACCCAATACATTCTGATGTAAGAGAATCCTACCACACACTCCCCATCCGTTCCCAACCAATACATTCTGATGTATGAGAATCCTACCACACACTCGATCCATTCCCACCCAATACATTCTTACATTTGACAATGCTACCACACACTCCCATACGTTCCAATACAATACATTCTGACGTATGACAATCCTACTACACACTCCCATCCGTTCCCAACCAATACATTCTGATGTATGAGAATCCTATCACACACTCGATCCATTCCCACCCAATACATTCTGACATTTGACAATCCTACCACACACTCCCATGCGTTCCAATCCAATACATTCTGAAGTATGACAATCATACCACACACTCCCATCCGTACCCACCCAATAAATTCTGACGTTTGAAAATCCTACCACACACTCCCATCCGTTCCCACCCAATACATTCTGACGTATGAGAATCCTATCACACACTCGATCCGTTCCAACCCAATACATTTGGAGTATGACAATGATACCACACACTCCCATCCGTTCCCACACAATAAAATCTGGAGTATGACAATCCTACCACACACTCGATCCATTCCCACACAATACATTCTGGAGGATGAGAATCCTACCACAAACTCCCATCCGTTCCCATCGAATACATTCTGATGTACGACAAACCTACCACAAACTTGCATTTCTTCCCACACAATACATTCTGACGTATGAGAATCCTACCACACACTCCCATCCATTCCCACTCAATACATTCTGACATTTGTCAATCCTACCACAAACTCCCATTCGTTCCAACCCAATACATGCTGACGTTTGCGAATCCTACCACACACTCCCATCTGTTCCCAACCAATACATTCTGATGTATGAGAATCCTACCACACACTCCCATCAGTTCCAATCCATTACATTCTGGACAATGACAATCCTACCACACACTCCAATCAGTTCCCACCGAATACATTCTGATGTATGACAATCCTAACACACACACCTATCCATTCCCACCCAAAACATTCTGACGTTTGAGAATCCTATCACACACTCGATCCATTCCCACCCAATACATTCTGACATTTGAAAATCCTACCACACACTCCCATCTGTTCCCACCCAATACATTCTGACGTATGAGAATCCTATCACACACTCGATCCGTTCCAACCCAATACATTCTTTTGTATGACAATGATACCACACAATCCCATCTGTTCCCACCCAATACATTCTGACGTTTGAGAATCTAACCACACTCTCCTATTCGTTCACAACCAATACATTCTGGAGCATGACAATGATATAACAAACTCCCATCCGTTCCCACCGAATACAATCTGACGTATGAGAATCCTACCACACACTCCCATCAGTTCCAATCCATTACATTCTGGACAATGACAATCCTACCACACAATCCCATCTGTTCCCACCCAATACATTCTGACGTTTGAGAATCTAACCACACTCTCCCATTCGTTCACAACCAATACATTCTGAAGTATGACAATCATACCACACACTCCCCAACCGTACCCACCCAATAAATTCTGACGTTTGAAAATCCTACCACACACTCCCATCTGTTCCCACCCAATACATTCTGACGTATGAGAATCCTATCACACACTCGATCCGTTCCAACCCAATACATTCTGGAGTATGACAATGATACCACAAACTCCCATCCGTTCCCACACAATAAAAACTGGAGTATGACAATCCTACCAAACACTCCCATCCGTTCCCACCAAATACATTCTGATGTATGAAAATCCTACCACACACTCGCATCCATTCCCACTCAATACATTGTGACATTTGACAATCCTACCACAAACTCCCATTCGTTCCAACCCAATACATGCTGACATTTGAGAATCCTACCACACACTCCCATCGGTTCCCAACCAACACTTTCTGATGTATGAGAATACTACCACACACTTGATCCATTCCCACCCAATACATTCTGGATGACTAAATTCTACAACACACTCCCAACCGTTCCTACCCAATACATTCTGATGTATAACAATCCTAACACACACTCCCAGTTTTTTCACAATCAATACATTCTGACATTTGAAAATCCTACCACACACTCCCATCCGTTCCCATCCAATACATTCTGATTTATGAGAATCCTACCCCACATTCCCATCCGTTCGCACCCACTACATTCTGACGTATGACAATCCTACAACACACTCCCATACGTTCCCACCCAATACATTATGACGTATCACAATCCTACCACACAACTCCCATCCGTTCCCATCCAATACATTCTGATTTATGAGAATCCTACCACACACTCCCATCCGTACCCACCAAATAAATTCTGACGTCTGAAAATCCTACAACACACTCCCATACGTTCCCACCCAATACATTATGATGTATCACAATCCTACCACACAACTCCCATCCGTTCCCACCCAATACATTCTGAGGTATGAGAATCCTACCACACACTCCAATCCGTTCCCACCCAATACATTCTGATGTATGAGAATCCTACCATACACTCCCATCAGTTCCCATCCATTACATTCTGGACAATGACAATCCCACCACACACCATCCGTTCCCACCCAATACATTCTGACGAATGACAATCCTACCACACACTCCCATCCGTTACAACCCAATACATACTGACGTTTGAGAATCCCACCACACACTCCATCCGTTCCCACCCAATACATTCTGACGAATGACAATCCTACCACACACTCCCATCCGTTACAACCCAATACATACTGACGTTTGAGAATCCTACCACACACTCCCATCCGTTCTCACCCAATAAATTCTGACGTTTGAAAATCCAACCACGCACTACCTTCCCTTCCCACACAATACATTCTTTTGTATGACAATCCTACCACACAATCCCATTTGTTCCCACCCAATACATTCTGACGTTTGAGAATCTAACCACACTCTCCCATTCGTTCACAACCAATACATTCTGGAGCATGACAATGATATCACAAACTCCCATCCGTTCCCACCCAATACAATCTGACGTATGAGAATCCTACCACACTCCCATCCATTCCCACCCAATACATACTGACGTTTGACAATCCTACCACACACTCCCTTCCGTTCCCACCCAATACATTCTGATATATGACAATCCTACCACACACTCCCATCCATTCCCACCCAATGCATTCTGACGTATGACAATCCCACCACATACTCCCATCAGTTACAAACCAATACATTCTGATGTATGAGAATCCTACCTCACACTCCCATTCATTCCCACCCAATACATACTGACGTTTGACAATCCTACCACACACTCCCATCCGTTCCCGCCCAATACATTCTGACGAATGACAATCCTACCACACACTCCGATCCATTCCCACACAATACATTCGGATGATTGAGAATCCTACCACACACTCCCATCCATTCCCACCCGTACATTCTGACATTTGACAATCTTAACACACATTCGATCTGTTCGTACCCAATGCATTCTGACATACGTCAATCCGACCACACACTTCCATCTGTTCCCAAACATTACATTCTGGACTTTGACAATCCTACCACACACTCCAATCTGTTCCCACACAATACATTCTGATGCATGACAATCCTACCACACACACCCATCCGTTTCCACACAATACATTCTGATGTATGAGAATCCTACCACACGACCCATCTGTTCCCACCCAATACATTCTGACGTTTGAGAATCTAACCACACTCTCCCATTCGTTCACACCCAATACATTCTGGAGTATGACAATGATATCACAAACTCCCATCCGTTCCCACACAATACAATCTGACGTATGAGAATCCTACCACACTCCCATCCATTCCCACCCAATACATACTGACGTTTGACAATCCTACCACACACTCCCTTCCGTTCCCACCCAATACATTCTGATATATGACAATCCTACCACACACTCCCATCCATTCCAACCAATGCATTCTGACGTATGACAATCCCACCACATACTCCCATCAGTTACAAACCAATACATTCTAATGTATGAGAATCCAACCTCACACTCCCATTCATTCCCACCCAATACATACTGACGTTTGAGAATCCTACCACTCACTCCCATCCATTCCCATCCAGTACATTCTGGAGTATGACAATCCTACCACACTCTTCTTTCCGTTCCCACCCAATACATTCCGATGTATGACAATCCTACCACACACTCCCATCCGTTCCCACCCAATATATTCCGATGTCTGAGGATCCTACCACCCACTCCCATCCATTACCCCCCCCAATACATTCCGTCGTTTGATAATCCTATCACACACTCGATCTGTTCCGTCCCAAAGCATTCTGGAGTATGACAATCCTACCACTCACTCGCATCCGTTCCCATCCAATACAATCTAACGTATGACAATCCTACCACACACTCCCATCCGTTCCCATCCAATACAATCTAACGTATGACAATCCTACCACACACTCCCATCCGTTCCCATCCAATACATTCCGGAGTATGACAATCCTACCAAACACTCCCACCCGTTCCCACCAAATACATTCTGATGTATGAAAATCGTACCACACACTCGCATCCATTCCCACTCAATACATTCTGACATTTGACAATCCTACCACAAACTCCCATTCATTCCAACCCAATACATGCTGACGTTTGAGAATCCTACCACACACTCCCATCGGTTCCCACCCAACACTTTCTGATGTATGAGAATACTACCACACACTTGATCCATTCCCACCCAATACATTCTGGATGACTAAATTCTACAACACACTCCCAACCGTTCCTACCCAATACATTCTGATGTATGACAATCCTAACACACACTCCCAGTTTTTTCACACTCAATACATTCTGACATTTGAAAATCCTACCACACACTCCCATCCGTTCCCATCCAATACATTCTGATTTATGAGAATCCTACCCCACATTCCCATCCGTTCGCACCCACTACATTCTGACGTATGACAATCCTACCACACACTCCCATCCGTTCCCACCCAATACATTCTGATTTATGAGAATCCTACCACACACTCCCATCCGTACCCACCAAATAAATTCTGACGTCTGAAAATCCTACAACACACTCCCATACGTTCCCACCCAATACATTATGACGTATCACAATCCTACCACACAACTCCCATCCGTTCCCACCCAATACATTCTGAGGTATGAGAATCCTACCACACACTCCAATCCGTTCCCACCCAATACATTCTGATGTATGAGAATCCTGCCACACACTTCCATTCGTTCACAACCAATACATTCTGGAGCATGACAATGATATCTCAAACTCCCATCCGTTCCCACCCAATACAATCTGACGTTTGACAATCCTACCACACACTCCATTCCGTTCCCACCCAATACATTCTGATATATGACAATCCTACCACACACTCCCATCCATTCCCACCCAATGCATTCTGACGTATGACAATCCCACCACATACTCCCATCAGTTACAAACCAATACATTCCGATGTCTGAGAATCCTACCACCCACTCCCATCCATTACCCCCCAATACATTCTGTCGTTTGATAATCCTATCACACACTCGCATCCGTTCCATCCAATACAATCTAACGTATGACAATCCTACCACACACTCCCATCCGTTCCCATCCAATACATTCTGGAGTATGACAATCCTACCACACACTCCCATCCATTCCCACCAAATACATTCTGATGTATGAGAATCCTACCACACACTCCCATCCATTCCCACTCAATACATTCTGATGTATGAGAATCCTACCCCACATTCCCATCCGTTCGCACCCACTACATTCTGATTTATGAGAATCCTACCACACACTCCCATCCATACCCACCAAATAAATTCTGACGTCTGAAAATCCTACAACACACTCCCATACGTTCCCACCCAATACATTATGACGTATCACAATCCTACCACACAACTCCCATCCGTTCCCACCCAATACATTCTGAGGTATGAGAATCCTACCACACACTCCAATCCGTTCCCACCCAATACATTCTGATGTATGAGAATCCTGCCACACACTTCCATTCGTTCACAACCAATACATTCTGGAGCATGACAATGATATCTCAAACTCCCATCCGTTCCCACCCAATACAATCTGACGTTTGACAATCCTACCACACACTCCATTCCGTTCCCACCCAATACATTCTGATATATGACAATCCTACCACACACTCCCATCCATTCCCACCCAATGCATTCTGACGTATGACAATCCCACCACATACTCCCATCAGTTACAAACCAATACATTCTGATGTATGAGAATCCTACCTCACACTCCCATTCATTCCCACCCAATACATACTGACGTTTGAGAATCCTACCACACACTTCCATCCGTTCCCACCCAATACATTCCGGAGTATGACAATCCTACCACACACTCCCATCCGTTCCCACCCAATATATTCCGATGTCTGAGAATCCTACCACCCACTCCCATCCATTACCCCCCAATACATTCTGTCGTTTGATAATCCTATCGCACACTCGCATCCATTCCCATCCAATACAATCTAACGTATGACAATCCTACCACACACTCCCATCCGTTCCCATCCAATACAATCTAACGTATGACAATCCTACCACACACTCCCATCCGTTCCCATCCAATACATTCTGGAGTATGACAATCCTACCACACACTCCCATCCATTCCCACCAAATACATTCTGATGTATGAGAATCCTACCACACACTCCCATCCATTCCCACTCAATACATTCTGATGTATGAGAATCCTACCCCACATTCCCATCCGTTCGCACCCACTACATTCAGACGTATGACAATCCTACCACACACTCCCATCCGTTCCCACCCAATACATTCTGATTTATGAGAATCCTACCACACACTCCCATCCGTACCCACCAAATAAATTCTGACGTCTGAAAATCCTACAACACACTCCCATCCGTTCCCATCCAATACATTCTGATTTATGAGAATCCTACCCCACATTCCCATCCGTTCGCACCCACTACATTCTGACGTATGACAATCCTACCACACACTCCCATCCGTTCCCACCCAATACATTCTGATTTATGAGAATCCTCCCACACACTCCCATCCGTACCCACCAAATAAATTCTGACGTCTGAAAATCCTACAACACACTCCCATACGTTCCCACCCAATACATTCTGATGTATGAGAATCCTGCCACACACTTCCATTCGTTCACAACCAATACATTCTGGAGCATGACAATGATATCTCAAACTCCCATCCATTCCCACCCAATACAATCTGACGTATGAGAATCCTACCACACTCCCATCCATTCCCACCCAATACATACTGACGTTTGACATCCTACCACACACTCCATTCCGTTCCCACCCAATACATTCTGATATATGACAATCCTACCACATACTCCCATCAGTTACAAACCAATACATTCTGATGTATGAGAATCCTACCTCACACTCCCATTCATTCCCACCCAATACATACTGACGTTTGAGAATCCTACCACACACTTCCATCCATTCCCACCGAATACTTTCTGGAGTATAACAATCCTACCACACTCTTCTTTCCGTTCCCACCCAATACATTCCGATGTATGACAATCCTACCACACACTCCCATCCGTTCCCACCCAATATATTCCGATGTCTGAGAATCCTACCACCCACTCCCATCCATTACCCCCCAATACATTCTGTCGTTTGATAATCCTATCACACACTCGCATCCGTTCCCATCCAATACAATCTAACGTATGACAATCCTACCACACACTCCCATCCGTTCCCATCCAATACAATCTAACGTATGACAATCCTACCACACACTCCCATCCGTTCCCATCCAATACATTCTGGAGTATGACAATCCTACCACACACTCCCATCCATTCCCACCAAATACATTCTGATGTATGAGAATCCTACCACACACTCCCATCCATTCCCACTCAATACATTCTGATGTATGAGAATCCTACCCCACATTCCCATCCGTTCGCACCCACTACATTCTGACGTATGACAATCATACCACACACTCCCATCCGTTCCCACCCAATACATTCTGATTTATGAGAATCCTACCACACACTCCCATCCGTACCCACCAAATAAATTCTGACGTCTGAAAATCCTACAACACACTCCCATACGTTCCCACCCAATACATTATGATGTATCACAATCCTACCACACAACTCCCATCTGTTCCCACCCAATACATTCTGAGGTATGAGAATCCTACCACACACTCCAATCCGTTCCCACCCAATACATTCTGATGTATGAGAATCCTGCCACACACTCCCATCAGTTCCCATCCATTACATTCTGGACAATGACAATCCTACCACACACTCCAATCAGTTCCCACCCAATACATTCTGATGTATGACAATCCTAACACACACACCTATCCATTCCCACCCAAAACATTCTGACGTTTGAGAATCCTATCACACACTCCATCCGTTCCCACCCAATACATTCTGGAGTGTGACAATCCTAACACACTCCCATCCATTCCCACCCAATACATACTGACGTTTGACAATCCTACCACACACTCCCTTCCGTTCCCACCCAATACATTCTGACGAATGACAATCCTAACACACACTCCCATCCATTACAACCCAATACATACTGACGTTTGAGAATCCTACCACACACTCCCATCCGTTCTCACCCAATAAATTCTGACGTTTGACAATCCTACCACACACTCCCATCCATTCCCACCAAATACATTCTGATGTATGAGAATCCTACCACACACTCCCATCCATTCCCACTCAATACATTCTGATGTATGAGAATCCTACCCCACATTCCCATCCGTTCGCACCCACTACATTCTGACGTATGACAATCCTACCACACACTCCCATCCGTTCCCACCCAATACATTCTGATTTATGAGAATCCTACCACACACTCCCATCCGTACCCACCAAATAAATTCTGGCGTCTGAAAATCCTACAACACACTCCCATACGTTCCCACCCAATACATTATGACGTATCACAATCCTACCACACAACTCCCATCCGTTCCCACCCAATACATTCTGAGGTATGAGAATCCTACCACACACTCCAATCCGTTCCCACCCAATCCATTCTGATGTATGAGAATCCTGCCACACACTTCCATTCGTTCACAACCAATACATTCTGGAGCATGACAATGATATCTCAAACTCCCATCCGTTCCCACCCAATACAATCTGACGTATGAGAATCCTACCACACTCCCATCCATTCCCACCCAATACATACTGACGTTTGACAATCCTACCACACACTCCATTCCGTTCCCACCCAATACATTCTGATATATGACAATCCTACCACACACTCCCATCCATTCCCACCCAATGCATTCTGACGTATGACAATCCCACCACATACTCCCATCAGTTACAAACCAATACATTCTGATGTATGAGAATCCTACCTCACACTCCCATTCATTCCCACCCAATACATACTGACGTTTGAGAATCCTACCACACACTTCCATCCATTCCCACCGAATACTTTCTGGAGTATGACAATCCTACCACACTCTTCTTTCCGTTCCCACCCAATACATTCCGATGTATGACAATCCTACCACACACTCCCATCCGTTCCCACCCAATATATTCCGATGTCTGAGAATCCTACCACCCACTCCCATCCATTACCCCCCAATACATTCTGTCGTTTGATAATCCTATCACACACTCGCATCCGTTCCCATCCAATACAATCTAACGTATGACAATCCTACCACACACTCCCATCCGTTCCCATCCAATACAATCTAACGTATGACAATCCTACCACACACTCCCATCCGTTCCCATCCAATACATTCTGGAGTATGACAATCCTACCACACACTCCCATCCATTCCCACCAAATACATTCTGACGTATGACAATCCTACCACACACTCCCATCCGTTCCCACCCAATACATTCTGATTTATGAGAATCCTACCACACACTCCCATCCGTACCCACCAAATAAATTCTGACGTCTGAAAATCCTACAACACACTCCCATACGTTCCCACCCAATACATTATGATGTATCACAATCCTACCAC
Organism: Hypanus sabinus; assembly: GCF_030144855.1. Lineage (NCBI taxonomy): Eukaryota > Metazoa > Chordata > Chondrichthyes > Myliobatiformes > Dasyatidae > Hypanus > Hypanus sabinus. The sequence goes on along the minus strand of NC_082708.1, from coordinate 88,430,892 downwards.
ACAACTCCCATCCGTTCCCACCCAATACATTCTGAGGTATGAGAATCCTACCACACACTCCAATCCGTTCCCACCCAATACATTCTGATGTATGAGAATCCTGCCACACACTCCCATCAGTTCCCATCCATTACATTCTGGACAATGACAATCCTACCACACACTCCCATCAGTTCCCATCCATTACATTCTGGACAATGACAATCCTACCACACACTCCAATCAGTTCCCACCCAATACATTCTGATGTATGACAATCCTAACACACACACCTATCCATTCCCACCCAAAACATTCTGACGTTTGAGAATCCTATCACACACTCCATCCGTTCCCACCCAATACATTCTGGAGTGTGACAATCCTAACACACTCCCATCCATTCCCACCCAATACATACTGACGTTTGACAATCCTACCACACACTCCCTTCCGTTCCCACCCAATACATTCTGACGAATGACAATCCTAACACACACTCCCATCCATTACAACCCAATACATACTGACGTTTGAGAATCCTACCACACACTCCCATCCGTTCTCACCCAATAAATTCTGACGTTTGACAATCCTACCACACACTCCCATCCATTCCCACCAAATACATTCTGATGTATGAGAATCCTACCACACACTCCCATCCATTCCCACTCAATACATTCTGATGTATGAGAATTCTACCCCACATTCCCATCCGTTCGCACCCACTACATTCTGACGTATGACAATCCTACCACACACTCCCATCCGTTCCCACCCAATACATTCTGATGTATGAGAATCCTGCAACACACTCCCATCAGTTCCCATCCATTACATTCTGGACAATGACAATCCTACCACACACTCCAATCAGTTCCCACCCAATACATTCTGATGTATGACAATCCTAACACACACACCTATCCATTCCCACCCAAAACATTCTGACGTTTGAGAATCCTATCACACACTCCATCCGTTCCCACCCAATACATTCTGGAGTGTGACAATCCTAACACACTCCCATCCATTCCCACCCAATACATACTGACGTTTGACAATCCTACCACACACTCCCTTCCGTTCCCACCCAATACATTCTGACGAATGACAATCCTAACACACACTCCCATCCATTACAACCCAATACATACTGACGTTTGAGAATCCTACCACACACTCCCATCCGTTCTCACCCAATAAATTCTGACGTTTGACAATCCTACCACACACTCCCATCCATTCCCACCAAATACATTCTGATGTATGAGAATCCTACCACACACTCCCATCCATTCCCACTCAATACATTCTGATGTATGAGAATTCTACCCCACATTCCCATCCGTTCGCACCCACTACATTCTGACGTATGACAATCCTACCACACACTCCCATCCGTTCCCACCCAATACATTCTGATTTATGAGAATCCTACCACACACTCCCATCCGTACCCACCAAATAAATTCTGACGTCTGAAAATCCTACAACACACTCCCATACGTTCCCACCCAATACATTATGACGTATCACAATCCTACCACACAACTCCCATCCGTTCCCACCCAATACATTCTGAGGTATGAGAATCCTACCACACACTCCAATCCGTTCCCACCCAATCCATTCTGATGTATGAGAATCCTGCCACATACTTCCATTCGTTCACAACCAATACATTCTGGAGCATGACAATGATATCTCAAACTCCCATCCGTTCCCACCCAATACAATCTGACGTATGAGAATCCTACCACACTCCCATCCATTCCCACCCAATACATACTGACGTTTGACAATCCTACCACACACTCCATTCCGTTCCCACCCAATACATTCTGATATATGACAATCCTACCACACACTCCCATCCATTCCCACCCAATGCATTCTGACGTATGACAATCCCACCACATACTCCCATCAGTTACAAACCAATACATTCTGATGTATGAGAATCCTACCTCACACTCCCATTCATTCCCACCCAATACATACTGACGTTTGAGAATCCTACCACACACTTCCATCCATTCCCACCGAATACTTTCTGGAGTATGACAATCCTATCACACTCTTCTTTCCGTTCCCACCAAATACATTCCGATGTATGACAATCCTACCACACACTCCCATCCGTTCCCACCCAATATATTCCGATGTCTGAGAATCCTACCACCCACTCCCATCCATTACCCCCCAATACATTCTGTCGTTTGATAATCCTATCACACACTCGCATCCGTTCCCATCCAATACAATCTAACGTATGACAATCCTACCACACACTCCCATCCGTTCCCATCCAATACAATCTAACGTATGACAATCCTACCACACACTCCCATCCGTTCCCATCCAATACATTCTGGAGTATGACAATCCTACCACACACTCCCATCCATTCCCACCAAATACATTCTGATGTATGAGAATCCTACCACACACTCCCATCCATTCCCACTCAATACATTCTGATGTATGAGAATCCTACCCCACATTCCCATCCGTTCGCACCCACTACATTCTGACGTATGACAATCCTACCACACACTCCCATCCGTTCCCACCCAATACATTCTGATTTATGAGAATCCTACCACACACTCCCATCCGTACCCACCAAATAAATTCTGACGTCTGAAAATCCTACAACACACTCCCATACGTTCCCACCCAATACATTATGATGTATCACAATCCTACCACACAACTCCCATCCGTTCCCACCCAATACATTCTGAGGTATGAGAATCCTACCACACACTCCAATCCGTTCCCACCCAATACATTCTGATGTATGAGAATCCTGCCACACACTCCCATCAGTTCCCATCCATTACATTCTGGACAATGACAATCCTACCACACACTCCAATCAGTTCCCACCCAATACATTCTGATGTATGACAATCCTAACACACACACCTATCCATTCCCACCCAAAACATTCTGACGTTTGAGAATCCTATCACACACTCCATCCGTTCCCACCCAATACATTCTGGAGTGTGACAATCCTAACACACTCCCATCCATTCCCACCCAATACATACTGACGTTTGACAATCCTACCACACACTCCCTTCCGTTCCCACCCAATACATTCTGACGAATGACAATCCTAACACACACTCCCATCCATTACAACCCAATACATACTGACGTTTGAGAATCCTACCACACACTCCCATCCGTTCTCACCCAATAAATTCTGACGTTTGACAATCCAACCACGCACTACCTTCCTTTCCCACACAATACATTCTGACGTTTGAGAATCTAACCACACTCTCCCATTCGTTCACAACCAATACATTCTGGAGCATGACAATGATATCACAAACTCCCATCCGTTCCCACCCAATACAATCTGACGTATGAGAATCCTACCACACTCTCATCCATTCCCACCCAATACATACTGACGTTTGACAATCCTACCACACACTCCCTTCCGTTCCCACCCAATACATTCTGATATATGACAATCCTACCACACACTCCCATCCATTCCCACCCAATGCATTCTGACATATGACAATCCCACCACACACTCCAATCAGTTCCCACCCAATACATTCTGATGTATGACAATCCTAACACACACACCTATCCATTCCCACCCAAAACATTCTGACGTTTGAGAATCCTATCACACACTCCATCCGTTCCCACCAAATACATTCTGATGTATGAGAATCCTACCACACACTCGCTTCCATTCCCACTCAATACATTCTGACATTTGACAATCCTACCACAAACTCCCATTCGTTCCAACCCAATACATGCTGACGTTTGAGAATCCTACCACACACTCCCATCGGTTCCCACCCAACACTTTCTGATGTATGAGAATACTAACACACACTTGATCCGTTCCCACCCAGTACATTCTGGATGACTAAATTCTACAACACACTCCCAACCGTTCCTACCCAATACATTCTGATGTATGACAATCCTATTACACACCCAATCCGATCCATAACAATACATTCTGGATTATGACAATCCTAACACACACTCCCATTTTTTCACACTCAATACATTCTGACATTTGAAAATCCTACCACACACTCCCATCCGTTCCCATCCAATACATTCTGATTTATGAGAATCCTACCCCACATTCCCATCCGTTCGCACCCAATACATTCTGACGTTTGACAATCTTATCACACACTCAATCTGTTGCCACCCAATACATTCTGGAGTATGACAATCCTACCAGACACTACCATCTATTCCCACCCAATAAATTCCGACATTTGACAATCCTACCAGACACTCCCATCCGATCGCACCCAATACATTCTGACGTATGACAATCCTACCACACACTCCCACCGGTTTCCCATCCATTACATACTGGAGTATAACAATCCTACCGCACTCTGCAATCCGTTCCCACCCAATACATTCTGGAGTATGACAATCCTATCACTCACTCGATCCGTTCCCACCCAATACATTCTGGAGTATGACAATCCTACCACACTCTCCCATCCAATCCCACCCAATACATTCTGGAGTATGACAATCCTACCACACATTCCCATCCGTTCCCACTCAATAAATTCTGACATTTGACAAGACTCCCACACACTCCGATCCGATCCCACCAAATACATTGTGATATATGAGAATCCTACCACACACTCCCATCTATTTCCACCCAATACATTCTGACATTTGACAATCCTACCACACACTCCCATACATTCCCAGCCAATACATTCTGACGTATGAGAATCCTGCCACACACTCTCATCCGTTCCCACCCAATAAATTCTGACGTTTGACATTCCTACCACACACTTCCATCCGTTCCCACACAACACATACTGATGTATAGAAATTACCAAGAAATATAAAGGTTTATTCAGATTGAATTTTTTACCTATGTTTCATCAAATTCAACAACTTACTACGAGATGGTCTCCTTTATCCTTATCATTAGTTGGTCGGATCAATGCTATTAAAATGATGATTTTACCGAAATTTTTATATTTATTTCAAGCCTTACCAATTTTTATTCCTAAATCTTTTTTTGATAACATTGATTCAAAAATTTCCTCATTTGTGTGGCAAAATAAAAAACCCAGATTAAGTAATGACAGTTACAGAAATCTAAAAAAGATGGTGGTTTAGCTTTACCCAATTTTAGATTTTACTATTGGGCGAATAATATTCGGACTTTAATATATTGGAAACTAGATTTAGATTAACCATTGTGCCCACAGTGGGTAAATTTAGAATGTAATGATGCACAAGGATATTCTTTATTCTCTGTTCTTGGTTCTTCTCTCCCTGCTAATTTAGTTAAACTCAATAAACAGATATCTAACCCTATTGTCAAACATACATTACGAATTTGGTTTCAATTTCGTAAGTTTTTTACTCTGAAAAACTTCGTTCTTGATAGCCCTATCTTACTTAATTTTTTTTTAAATCTTCTTTAACAGATCAAGCTTTTAGCATATGGAAAAGGAAAGGTATAATATGTTTTCGTGATCTTTTTTCTGAAGGTAGTTTGATGTCTTTTGACCAACTTTCCAACAAATTTAAGTTATCTAAATCTAATTTTTTTAGATATTTACAAATTAGAATTTTTTTATATGAAGTTTTACCATCCTTTCCTAATTCAACTTTGATAGATTTTTCAGATATGATTTTTACTTTAAATCCTTGTCAGAAGGGATTAGTGGCTCTTATTTATAATATGATTATGAAGATACAACCAGCGGTATTGGGCAGAATTAAACAGGAGTGGGAAAAAGAACTTCAATACAATATATCAACGGAAAAATGGGAAAAAAATTTTACAAATGGTTAATTCTTCTTCTATATGTGCTAAACATGCTTTAATACAATTTAAGGTCGTACATAGAGCTCATATGTCTAAAGATAAGCTTGCTCGGTTTTATTCTCATGTTAACCCTCAATGTGACAGATGTCATTCAGATGTGGCTTCATTGACCCACATGTTTTGGCCATGTCCTACCTTACATAACTATTGGAAGGACATATTCGCTACCATTTCCTCAATTTGGAATATTGATTTACAACCCCATTTTATCACTGCAATTTTTGGTATACCAAATGAAGATGATAGCCAACTTTCCCCTTCAACTAGATGAATGATTGCCTTTGTAACATTAATGGCCAGAAGGTCTATATTACAAAATTGGAAAGAAGTAAATCCTCCTACCACATTTCAGTGGTTCTCTCAAACTATTTCTTGTCTGAGTTTAGAAAAAATTAGAAGTACTATTTTCGATTCATCAATTAAATTTGAAGAAACTTGGGGACCGTTCATTCGACACTTTCATATGAATTAATTTGGCTTCTTCCAGACCTTTACTCTTTTTATTCTTGTTCTGGTATGGAGTTCCGGAGTTTTTGACACTATCATATACATATAAACTATTATTATTGCCCATGTTAGTTTAGGTTTATTTTTTTTTAATATACATTTTTTCTGTATTTTTATATATTTTTTCTTTTGATGACTATTCTTAATCTTTTTCATGTATAATCAATATAGGTTAGATTGATTATTGTACGATCTTTTTTTTGCTGATAGCTTAATTAGATATTGTTATCTTGTTACTAATTTAATTTTAAGTCTAATGTACTCATAACCTATTTAATACAATATTATGTTATGTTTTTTATATATGAAATTTAATAAAAAAATTGAAAAAGAAAGAAAGAAGAAAGACAAATGAAAGTGTGTGCACCATATTTGTGTGTGATACTTTCACCACACTTGTTTCTTTAACTGGAATGCCTGCACCTGAATACCCAGTCACTTTTATATTTGTCTGATGTAACTTTGGTCTTGGCTTTAATGCATTGAACTCAAATTCTGCAAGAGCATTTACTTGTGCTCCAGTAATCAATTTAAACAGAATATTGTTTTAGTTCACTTGCAATGGCTTAGTCCAGATATTCTTACTTTTTTTGTTTCCACAAAGTACATCTATATAATACTCCAAGTTCATTTTCAAGCATTGCATTTACATGTTTTTTTTCTACTTCTGCAACGGCGTGAAAAATGATTGCTCATACCACAGTTGTTGCACACTTTCGAATACTCTGGACACATTTTAGGTCAGTGCTCCTGCCCACAGTGATCAAAGACTTTTTCTTTCAGATGAGCTCTTGCTCTCTGTTGGTTTCGTTGCCATTTCATTATTTTTTCTAACATGTTTGTGGTTATTCACAGTGTGTACACTGCAGTTCTCAATAAAAAGCTCTCTGTCGGTTTCGTTGCCATTTCGTTATTTTTTCTAATGTGTTCGTGGTTATTCACAGCGTGTACTGTGCAGTTCTCAATAAAAAGCTCTCTGTCGGTTTCGTTGCCGTTTCATTATTTTTTCTAACATGTTTGCGGTTATTCTCAGCATGGATACTGCAGTTCTCAATAAAAAGCTCTTTAGCCTGAGACTTTATGGTTTCCGAAGCTTTGCAGAGTATCAAAGCTTTTTTCAAATTTACATCTGGTTCTCTTAAGAGTCTTTCTCTCAGAGCATTATCCAGAATGCCGCAAACAATTCTGTCTTTAACAAAAGAGTCCATCAGCTCTGCAAACTCACATGTTTTGCTGTGACTTCTCAATTCTGTAACAAAGTGATCAATTGTTTGACCAGCTTTCTGCTTGCAAGTAAAGAATTTAGACAGTTCATATGTCAATTGCGCTTCGGTATAAAAAATGTGTCAAACTTGTCAATTTTCATTTTTAGATTCAAATTATCTCCATTCTCAAAAGTAAAATGGTTATATATCTGAGTTGTGTCATCCCCAATCACGTGGAGTAGAATTGCAGTTTTTGTTTTCTCTGTTTTATTATCTGCTCCGATCGCCAATAAATAAATTTCAAAACACTGTTTAAAGTTTTTTTCCAGTTTTCAGCTACGTTCCCAGTCAGCTGAAGTGTTTTTGGAGGTTGCAATACTTCCATTTTTTTAAAGTTGTTATCAAACAACGAAAAAGCTCATGCTTTTTTTTATTATCTTCACTTCTCCTGTGTTATTAAAATGAATTATTCTTCCAGACTGACTTCTGACACCGTGTTGTGTTCTTTATACGTACCGTCGGTTACTAAGAACAAACCATATTTTGGAAGAATTAAAATTAGAACTTTTATTTAACAGCAAACAGCAACCACATTTAATGCACAAGCTTCTCAATCATTCTGTCAGTTCTGCACATGCTCACAATTCGGTTCAATCACATTCTGACACCTGTAGATTTCGATGTTTCTATGTTTTATAGCCAGTGGGGACCCTTGACTTTGAATCAGCAACTATCTTCTCAATATTCAAAATTTAAACTTAAGTGCTCCAATAAAATGAGGGGAAAAAAACCTAACAATATTCTAAACAATTTATTGCCTTGTTACTCTATATCCTTGGAATCTGAAGAGATTCGATGGAGTTTAACAATGATAAGGTCTATAAAACTGGATAATGAACAACTGAGGAGATGACCTGGATTCGACAGAAGAACAGAACTATGAAAACAACAATCCAGAAATGCCCCCAGGCTAACTCCTACAACAAATTTTATATTTCCTGAAAGCTTTCGAGTGAAAGTGATTTCTCTCACTTTTTCAATAATTAAGTGATTGAAACCTATATATAACCTTTGGTTGAGAGGCGAAGTCTGCTTTGGCATAAAATTGCTGTTTGCTCTATTGTTACTTTTGCTGAAAGTTGCATTCATGAACTCCAGCCTTGACTGATTTAGCAATTATTTATTTGACTGACATGCTTAAATGTAAAATGTCAGCGCTTGCTAGATGTTGCCTATTAATATCTGAAAAATATCAGTTGCCTAGAAAGGGAAGGTGACAGTTAGATTTCCTGTCATTGGAAGCACTCAAAGCTCTTTGTGTAGGTCAGCTATTCAGTGTGTCTGTGGATGGACATAAAAGATCTGACCTTGCAAAGCTGAACTCCCCCGAGACACAACACCAAATCTATCGGGAAATCTTGTGTTTCTCTCCTCATCCTCCTTGAATGTAACACATTCTCTTTTATAGATTAAAATACAGAAAATAAATAGATAAATTCTAAATGCTATTCATAATGACCTATGAGATCATAAGATATAGGAGCTAAATAAAGCCATTTGGCTCTTCAAGTCTGCTCTGACAGTCGATTGTGACTGATTTTAATTAGTTTTTTATTTTTACTTTATTTTATTTAGAGATATGGTGCTGAACAAATCCTTCTGGATCTAATGAGCCACACCCCCCAGCAACCCACCTAGTTAACACTAGCCTAATTACATGACGATTTACAATGACCAACTACTCTACTAACCAGAAATCAAAGGATTCTGCAGATGCTAGAAATCGATAGCAGCACATAAAATATGCTGGAAGAATTCAGCAGGTCAGGGAGCATCTATGGAACAGAATAAACAGTCAAAGTTTTGGGCTGAAAACCTTCTTAAGGACGGGGAAGGAAAGAGGAAGACACCAGAATGAAAAGGTGGGGTGTGGTACATCTCTGGATTGTGGGAGGAAACCAGAGCACCTAGAAAAACTCCATGCAGGGAACATATGAGCACCTTACAGATGGTACAGGAATTGAACTCGAAACTGCAAAATATCCAGAGCTATAATAGTATCAGACTAGCTGCCAAGCTCCACTGGAACCCCTCTCTAAACCATTCTCCTGTCTTCTCCCTGTATCCTTTGATACCCTTCCTAATTGGAAATATCAATCTCTTCTTTAAATACACCCAATACTCCACATTCCTCTGAGTTCCACAGATTCACTATCCTCTAGCTGAAGAAATTCCTCCTTATCTCTGTTCTAAGAGGACATCCTTCAGATCTGAGGCTTCTGTTCTTAGGACCTTGACTCCCCCACTATTGGAAACATCCTCTCCATATCCGCTCTATCTAGGGCTTTCAATATTCAGTAGGTTTCAACGAGATATGTTCTCTTTCTTCTAAACTCCGATGAATACAGGCCCATGACCATCAAATACTCCTCACACATTAACCCTTTCATGCCCATGATTATTTTAGTGAACCTCCTATGTACCCTTTCCAATGCCAGCACATTCTTTCTTAGACATAATAGGGTAATGTTGATAAAATAGGGTCTTCTAAGAGCCTCTTAGGTAGGTACATGGAGCTTAGGAAAATAGAGGGCTATGCGCTAGGGAAATTCTAAGCAGTCTCTAGAGTAGGTTACATGGTCAGCACCACATTGTGGGCCAAAGGGCCTGTAATATGCTGTAAATTTCTATGTTCTATATAGTTCCCAAAATTGTTCATGATTCTCCAAAAGCAGTTTGACCAATGCCTTATAAAGTCTCAGTGCTATATTCTTCCTTTTATATTCTAGTCCCCTCAAGATGAATGCAAACATTTCATTTCCCTTCCTTACTACCAGTCAACCTGTAAATTAACCTTTAAGGAACCCTGCACTAGGACTCCTGTCCCTTTGTATCTCTGAATTCACTCTCATTTTGAAAGTAACTATCAGTTTATTCCTTCTACAAAGGTGCATAACCATACACTTCCCTACGTTGTATTCCATCTTCCACTTATTTGCCCATTCTCCTAAATTGTTCAAGTCCTTGTTTCCTCAACATAGTGTGTCCCTCCATCTATGATAGTATTCTTCACAAACTTAGCCACAAAGCCATCATTTCTATCATCCAGATCGTTAACATATACCCAGCATAGGCTCCCCTGGAACATCCCCTGAGGACAACCAGAAAATTCCCCCTTATTCTCACTCATAATCTTCAGCCAATCAACCATTTTCATGTATCATTTCTGTAATGCCATGGGCTCTAATTTTGTTTAGTAAACTTATGTACAGCATCTTGTCAAAGGCCTTCTGAAACTCCAAGTAAACAATATGTACTGTCTCCTTTGTCTATTCTGTCTGTTACTTCTTCAAAGAATTACAGCAGATTCATCAGGCAAGATAAATGAAATAATGTCGACTTTGGCCTTTTTCATCATGCACTTCCAGATACCCGAAGCCTCATCTTTTGACCATAATCCCATAAGGTATAGGAGCAGAATTTGGCCACTTGGTCCATCAAGTCTTCTCTACCATTTTATCATGACTGACCCAATTTTCCTCTCAGCCCCAGTCTCATGCCACCTCTCTATATCACTTTATGCCCTGGCCAATCAAAAATCTATCAACCTCTGCCTTCAATATACATAAAGACTTTGTTTCCACAGATGCCTGTGGCAATGAATTCCATAGATTCACCACCTGCTAGCTGAAGAAATTCCTCCTCATCTCCATTCTAAAATCATGCTTCTCTATTCTGAGGCTTAGACTTCCCCAGCATAAGAACATCCTCTCCACATCCACTCTATCAAGGCCTTTCACAATTCAATAGGCTTCAATGAAGTCACCCCTCAATCTTCTGAATTCTAGTGAATACAGGCCCAGAGCCATCAAGTGCTCTTCGTATGACAAATCATTGAATCATTTTTGTGAACCTCCAATGAAGCCTCTCCAGTTTCAGCACATCCTTTCCTTGATAATGGGCTCAAAACTGCTCTCAATCCTCCAAGTGAGGCCTCACCAGTGCTTTAAAAAGTCTCAACATTACATCCTTGCTTTTAAATTCTAACCCTTTTCAAATGAATGCTTACATTGCATTTGCCTTCCTCACTACAGACTCAACCTGCAAACAAAACTTTAGGAAATCCTACACAGGGACTAGCAGGTCCCTTGGCACCTCGGTTTTTTTTGTATTTTCAGAATGGAGAGAAATGTTTACAAAGAGGCTATAGTTAACCAATCACAGAAATTGGGCTAACTGGCCTATAGTTTCCTGTTTTTTGCTTCTCTCTCATCGTATTCATTTTTCAGTCTTCTGGGAGCATTCCAGAATCGAATGATTCTTGAACAATCACTACTAATACCTCCACAACTCCTTCAACTCCTTCTTTCAGAACCCTATTGAGTAGCCCATCTGGGCCAAGTGACTTGTCCACTTTTAGAACTTTCATCTTCTCAAGAACTTTCTGATCAATAAACCCACTTCTACACTTGATACCCTCAATATTCTGGCAGGTTGCTGTTGCCTTCCACAGTGAAGACTAATGCAAAATACTTATTCAGTTCATTGTCCATTTCTTTAACCCCCAGTACTACTCCTCCAGCATCATTTTCCAGTCAGCCAATGTCGACTCTTGCCTCCCTTTTACTCTTTATACAGTATATCTGTAAACTCTATTGGTAACTGCTTTCGTATTATGTGCTAGATTACCTTTTATATTTACAAACAAGAGAAAATCTGCAATGCTGGAAATCAAAGCAATATGGACAAAATTCTGGAGGAACTCAGCAGGCCAGGTGACATTTATGAAATGAATGTCTTTCATTCAACAGTCAATGGTTCAGGCTGAGACCCTTCTTCATGACTGGAAAAACGAGATAAGGTGGGGGAGGAGAATAAGAGGTACAAATGAAAAAGGTAAAGGGCTGGAGAAGGGAAATCTGACAGAAGAGGACAGAATGCCATGGAAAAAAAGGGGGAGGAGCCCCAAAGGGAGGTGATGGGCAGGTAATTTCTCTTTCTCCACCCCTTAATCTCTTTTACCAATCAACTTCCCAACTTTTTACTTCACCCCTCCTTTTCTCCCACTTTCACATTTCAACTACTACCCTATACTTGTCCCTCCCCTCCCTCTGCCTTTTGCTCTAACTTCTCATCTCTTCTTTCCAATTCTGATGAAGGGTTTCGGATTGAAATGTTGACTATTTACTCTTTTCCACAGATGCTGCCTAGCCTGCAGATTTCCTCCAGCATTTTGTGTGTGTTACCTTCATACTTATTTTTCTTTCCATAGTGCTCTTTTAGTTGCATTCTGTGTTTTTTTTTGAAAGCTTCCCAATCCTCTAGCTTCCCATTGTTTTTTGCTACAATATATGCCCCGTAGACCGATGTAGAATACTGAACCTGAGAATGGCGTATGCCTGTTCAGAGCAAACTGATTCCAAAGATAATATTTGTCACTTTCTGCTCACAAATCTAGACAAATTCCTTAATTTGTTACCTTAAAATCTATCATGGCTGCAACTGCACCACACAAAAAAAGTGTTTCTGGAAACAAGGCAACGTACAAATGAGCCACTATGTCTTGAAAGTCGCAAATCTTTGCTTCAGCTCTGGTTATTGGTGTTATTGGTGTTATTGCACATCAATCTAAGTGGTAAATCACTGTTCAAAGCAGAATTTTAATCTCTGAGCTACAGTATATATTTCTTATGGCTGTGAGATTTCAGCCGTCAGCAAATAATATCAGGGTCTTTCCAATCACAAGTGTATAATGCATATCTGCTCTTAGTGTTCACCTGATCAAATTTATCATTTGGAAATCCTTCAGAGTTATTTTTTGGTTTGAACTCTTGTATTGAACAGTGAATTCTGGGCAACTTTTTCTTTTATGAGCTTAATAATGTCCTGTTCAACATAGATTATTATGTCCTGTGGCAGACTCACTGGATGCAAATATTAGATACAAATAAGTTAAGCTGAAGTAACCGTGTCATTGTACCCCAAATTCTGAAATTTGAGCACCAAAACCAATTAACAACAAGGCCCAAGAGCCAAGAATTAGATCTGGTTTATAAACTATCCCTTCGTCCCATGCTGCATCAGAATCTACCTACTATGAGCAGATTATTAACATTCTAAAACAGCAAAAAACAACAAAGGAATTTAATGAACCTTCACATAGAGTGGTACCTCAGTGCAGTCTTTTAAACACTCAAACACATAAGTGCACATGTGTACATGCACACTTACCCTCTAAGGAACTAATGTAGCACCGTTTCTGGCCAATTACTTTGTCCTTATATGTTGTCTACAACTGAGATCAATGCATCATCTTACTTGTCAGAAAAGAGAGGTTGATGGAACCATTTTCATGGACACTGGTTTGTCTTTGCTATTAACTTAACTGACACCAAGCTATATAGTATGATATTGTATGAGTTAAAGACACATTATTTATAATTATAAGTATTTCAAATGTACTATGAATTCCATTCATGATATAAATCAATGGAAGCAAAAATATTAAAATTTGGCATTACTGCTGTAGATACCTGGAAAATGCCAGAGTAAAAAGAAAACTGATACTTTGAAATAGCATAAAATAGCATTCATTGCTTCGTAACATCCACACAAATAAAGTCATCTGCTTAAAAAAAGAAACATGTAGCTCCAGAAGTAATCTAATTAGCCCTTGATAAGTTGGTGTGTTGAACTTATTCCATCCTACAAGGAAATGTAAGTGGCAAAGATGTGCAGAGAAGAATGCAGACTACATTTTATTCCTTTACTGTTGTGATTAGAGGACCGAGATTTTATATATTCATCATGTGCCATATTATATGAGGTGGGTGATCATGGTCTTCCATCTGTCTAAGACCATGATTGTTCTTGGCCAACTTTTCTCCAGAAGTGGTTTGCTCTGGTCACCTTCTGAGCAGTGTCTTTACAAGACAGGTGACCCCAGCCATTATCAATATTCTTCAGAGATTGTCTGCCTGGTGTCAGTGGTTATATAACAAGGACTTGTGATATGTACCATGTGCTCACACGGCCATCCATCACCTGTTCCCATGGTTTCACATGACCCTGGTCAGTGGGGGTGGGGGTGCCACATCTTGCCCAAGGGAGTCCTACAAGGTAGTGCAAGGAAGAGTGCCTTACACCTCCTTTGGTACAGACTTACCTCCACCCTACCACCCATAAGATTTTATGTAACATCAATAACTTACATATCTGGAATTATTCATGGAATCTGCCTTATAATATCCAGAATGTTAGAAAATGTGATCTAGTAAATAGAAAATATAAAACAGAGGATTATGAGTCTCAAATGATCAATTGAGTATATTCTATTCATTTTGCCAGACACAATGAATGAAATGGCACATGAAGGATGCATTTTTTACAACATGTGTATGCTATAAATTAGCTTAAATGTACGCATAAGGTTGAAAATAATTTGAGTTATTAGAGTACTGCAATAATTTTAAGATCATGCCATTAAGTGTTGATATAGATAACAGATTGCTATATTAAAACTCCATTCACTATTGCGTTTAATTGCATGGAATTCTTTCAATCATTATTCTAAATATTTGACAGTATCATACTTGTTCTCAAATGTTAACCAGGCTTCTTTGTTTTCACTGTTCACAACAGGATGAATGTTGTGACATTACTGCACCTGTTGTATTGGCACAGACAGAAGGTCACCTGAAGGTCAAGCCTAAAACAAGTTTCAGCTCCCTTGGACAGGTAAATTTAAATGGTTTTGAGACTCATGAAAGATTCTGTATCTTCAGACTTCTGCATCGGATTTTATTTTGGCTTCCTGTGGATGATGGGATATCTTTTCTCTTTTCTGTTGTCTGTTTAATAATTAGAAAGTCATGATCTCTGACCTTCCCTCTCAGTGGATTGTTTACCATGTTCACACTTCAGCTGTAACTGTTTTAAGCCTCTCTTGGTGCACTCTGGATTCATCCGATGTCAGTAAATCTAGGCCTGGTGCATTAATACTCAGAGGATCTTCTCTATACCTCACACCTGATTAAATCACATCCACGCCCAAATACAGTCCTATTTCAATGTCTAAAACGCAACGTGATGTTAGATCTGTCCATTTAGTAACAATAGATGTCTGGGAAGCTCTCTCTCTCGAGACTTGTGCTCTCTCATCCATCTCCGTTGCTTCGTCTGACTTGTCTGAGATGGCTCAGTAATGCTTTTCACCTTTTACCTTGTTTCTTGATTTTTGTAATTGTAGTCATTATCCTCAAACAGAATAAATAAGCTTTCTCATACCATCCTGATAAATCAAAGACTCTTCTGAATGGAACATTACAAATGAATAGTGGAAAATAAATTCACATTGCCTTCTTAAGACTGAAGAACTTGCACTCTCCTACCTTTTAGAAAAGGACAATGAACAATGATAAACATGAGAAATATTACAGAGCAAACACGAGGAAATCTGCAGATGCTGGAAATTCAAACAACACACACAAAATGCTGGTGGAACACAGCAGGTCAGGCAGCATCTATAAGGAGAAGCACTGTTGATGTTTCGGGCCAAGACCCTTCGTCAGGACTAACTGAAAGGAAAGATACTAAGAGACTTGAAAGTAGTGGGGGGAGGGGGAAATGTGAAATGATAGGAGAAGACCGGAGGGGGTGGGATGAAGCTAAGAGCTGGAAAAGTGATACAGAGCTGGAGAAGTGAAAGGATCATGGGACAGGAGGCCTCGGGAGAAAGAAAGGGGGAGGGGGGGCAGCACCAGAGGGAGATGGAGAGCAGGCAGAGTGATTGGCAGAGAGAGGGAAAAAAAACAAACAACTAAATATGTCAGTGATGGGGTAAGAAGGGAAGGGAAGTTAGAGAAGTCAATGTTCATGCCATCAGGTTGGAGACTAGCTGATAGACGATAATGTCCTGACGAAGGGTCTCGGCCCAAAACGTTGACAGTGCTTCTCCTTATAGATGCTACCTGGCCTGCTGTGTTCCACCAGTATTTTGTGTGAAATTTTGCAGATGCTGCAAATTCACACACAGAATGCTGAAGGAACTCAGCAGGTCAAGCAGCATCAATGGAAATGAATAAACAATTGGTAGTTTGGGCCAAGACCCTTCTTCAGGACATTATCATCCATTATTAAGAATGATAATGCTCTGTTTTGAATTCTTATCATGTTAATTTACTACTTGATCCATATCTATCTAATTCAGGGTGTATTAGAAGATATGTTGATCAATTTTAACTTTGATTATGCAGTTTTTGGAATATATATTGGTTTCCATCATAATACAAATACAATTTTACAAGGCAGGGACAACTGACAATTGACAAATTAAAATTTTCCAGTTTATAATATCACTCATGTTGAATTATCCAATTCTGTCTTCCTTTAAAACTGGCAATTTATAATTGTCAGTTTGGATCAGTAACACTCTCAAACCTGAGCTTACAGGTTCAAAGCCTCACGGTGGGACTAGATTGCATAATATATGCTGACATTTCAGTGCAGTACTAAACTAAAAAGAATTCATCTGCTGGCATGAAGCTTCCATATTATGGAACACTGTACAGCGGGGACCAATAACACATTTTTTTTATGAGTAGTGTGCTTTTATATCAGCAACAACAAAAGAACATACATAAGAATGTAAGAAATAGTAGTCCCTTTTTTACCATTCATCAAGAAATTCCAGTTCAAAACCATTTAAGGCCTATCCCTTTGATTCCTCTAATATCCAGAAATCTATTCATCTGTGTTTTGTATACAATAAATGATTGAGCCACCAGGGTACAGAATACCAGAGGTTCACCAGCCCCTGAGAGAAAAGATCTCCTTCTTCTTTATGCCCTAAATGGTTAAGTCTTCGTGTTGCAACTGTGGCCTCCAATTCAAGTGTGGGCTTCCGGAGGGTCGGTGGGGGGGGGGGGGGGGTGCAGGGCTACGGTCAACAGCCCGCCCTGCATTTCTAATGATCAACACTGTTTACTGTTCTTGTGTCAAATTGCTTTTGTGGGATTATGGGGGGGGGGGGCAAGTTTTAGTTAATTTATACGTACACAACACTGGAAGAACTCAATAGGTCAGGCAGCATTCGTGAGAAAAGAGTAGCCAACATTTCGGGCCGAGATCCTTCATCAGAAATGGGGGGGAAGAGAGGGCTGAAGCCCAGTAATAGAGATAGGGGAGGGGGTAGGGCTTAGAGGCACCAGGTGGAAAAGCAATCAGAGGAAAGATAAAGGGGGAGGGGATAAGCATGAAAGAACTGTAGAGATAAAGAGCAGAGTGTTGAAAGGGGAGAGAGGCAGAGAGGGACCTGGGTAGGGGAAGGTGCAGGGGAGGGAATAACCTGAGGAGCAACACCTTATTTACCATCTGGGTCGCCTCCAACCTGGTGGTGTGAACATTGAATTCTCCAATTTCCGGTAATTCCCTCCCCCTCCCCCTAACCCAGGTCCCTCTCTGCCTCTCTCCCCTTTCAACACTCTGCTCTTTATCTCTACAGTTCTTTCATGCTTATCCCCTCCCCCATTTATCTTTCCTCTGATTGCTTTTCCACCTGGCACCTCTGGGCCCTGCCCCTCCCCATCTCGATTACTGGGCTTTGGCCCTCTCTTCCCCCCCCCCCCATTCCTGATGAAGGGTTTCGGCCTGAAACATTGGCTACTCTTTTCTCACGGATGCTGCCTGACCTGCTGAGTTCTTCTAGCATTGTGTACGTATTCT
Source organism: Hypanus sabinus (assembly GCF_030144855.1). Lineage (NCBI taxonomy): Eukaryota > Metazoa > Chordata > Chondrichthyes > Myliobatiformes > Dasyatidae > Hypanus > Hypanus sabinus. Next base: position 88,412,595 of record NC_082708.1, on the reverse strand, counting down.
TTGATCCACAGCATCTGCATTTGTATTTTTGTGTTTCAGCTAATTTATTGTTACATTTTAGCTTGGGTTATACAGTTACTTGCCTGTGTATTTGTGGGTCACACGAACTGTAACCGGGGTGTGTGATGGTCACCTCCCCCGTCTGTGTGAGACTGTTTGGGTTCACTCTCTGGGTCCTTGTGCCCAGTCTGTTTTGTGATAATCATAATAAAATGGTTGTTGAGTTAACGAGTTTCCTTGTCTGTCATTATGGATCAAATGCTCATTACATTGGTGTCAGGAGTGGGATATGAGATTGAAGAGCTACGATGTCGGATAGAGTGCCTTAAGACCCGGGGAATAAGACAAGGGACTGAGCAGTATGCCTCCCTGCACCCCCGGGCAGGGCTCATGAAGACGAGACCCAGATGGAGGACCTAGGAACCGAGCATTATTCCTTCCCAGGGAGCCCGACGGAGCGAGCGTAACCCAGGCTCTCCAACCTGGAGGACAGAGTGCAGTGCATCACTCGCCTCTGTCGGGACCCACACCGGGGAACCCAAGACGCTGTAGCCATGGGAGGATGGGCACCATGGTAGATGCCGCTGGAGCAAGAGGAAGACTAAAGAGCCTCGACGATTTGCGCCTCAGGGTCCACCCTGAAGCTCCCCAGGTACAACGGTACCAGCCGCCTGTCAAAAGTCGAAATTGCCGCATGGTTCAGTGGTGGAGCCCCACCAAGACAGCAGTGCACTTTGACCTGGCACTGGAGGGAGATGCCCTGTGGGCCCTCCTCGACCTAATGCCAGCGGAGCAGCGCGACTCCAGGGCCTCGTAGTGGCCCCGAGTTCCCTCCCACGGCCCAGGACGAGCTTGCCCTCCATGCCTTTGTAAAGGCGCTGACACCGGAGCACCTTTGGCAGCATGTTCGCCTGGCGTCGACATCGTCGTTGTGCTGGTAGAGGCAGAAAGGGCAGAAGCGATCTTAGCCCCACAAAGTGTTCTGGCATCACCCCACACGCAGCGGGCCCGGGCTCATACTGAGGGTGAGGAGTTCTCCGTGAGACAGGTTTGACCAGTGCCACACCGACCACACCATCGGCCACAAAACGATCTCTGCTACCGGTTCAGTGAGGCAGGTCACTTGGCCCGGGATTGCCCCGCACTGGCAACACGCCACAGCTCAGCACAGCCATCGGGAAATGTCGCCCGAATGCTCCAACAGAATCCATTGTCGCCTCTCCGGGTGGGCCTTTTGGGTGAAGAGCAAGGCTTATACGTGGACTGTGTGATGGAGGGAATCAGATGCCGAGCGCTGGTAGACACGGGGTCAACTATATATAACCATATAACAATTACAGCATGGAAACAGGCCATCTCAGCCCTTCTAGTCCGTGCCGAACGCTTACTCTCACCTAGTCCCACTGACCTGCACACAGCCCATTACCCTCCATTCCTTTCCTGTCCATATACCTATCCAATTTTACTTTAAATGACAATATCAAACCTGCCTCTACCACTTCTTGTTCCACACAGCAACCATTTTCTGAGTAAAGAAATTCCCTCTCGTGTTACCGGTACCCCTAAACTTTTGCCCTCTAACTCTCAACTCATGTCCTCTTGTTTGAATCTCCCCTACTCTCAATGGAAAAAGCCTATCCACGTCAACTCTATCTATCCCTCTCATAATTCTAAATACCTCTATCAAGTCTCCCCTCAACCTTCTGCACTCCAAAGAATAAAGACCTAACTTCTTCAACCTTTCCCTGTAACTTAGGTGCTGAAACCCAGGTAACATTCTAGTAAATCTTCTCCATACTCTCTCTATTTTGTTGACATCTTTCCTATAATTCGGTGACCAGAACTGTACACAATACTCCAAATTTGGCCTTACCAATGCCTTGTACAATGTTAACATTACATCCCAACTCCTGTACTCAAAGCTCTGATTTATAAAGGCCAACATACCAAAAGCTTTCTTCACCACCCTATCCACATGAGATTCTACCTTCAGGGAACTATGCATCACTATCATCCGTCCCAGTGTTCTCCCCAACATGGACCAGCATCCACGCCTGGGTGGACAACGACGGCGGTCCAGCTGAAGATGGTCACCGGCGACTGTGCGGCGATGCGAGGGAAGAGGAGGTTGCACATCGCAGTGGAACACGAGGTGTGGCTCACCGACATCCGAGAGTAGCCTGGACCTGCTGTCCCGCTGGGGGCCCGTGTGGATGTGTCGGGGGCAACACTCTGCCTCGGTGCTGATGCCGTGTCTCTCCAGCAGGGCAGCTCCAGGAAGCGGTCCCACCGGGGGCAGCAACCACCGCCGGTTTCACAGCGGCCCGCGGCAGTGTAGAACACCCGGCAGCTGCCCAACACAACACCGCTGAGCCACGGGCAAGTGACGGTGACGGCCCTTCGGGTGACAGCCTGCAGCCACCTCCCCACCGTGGACCAGCAGCTGTGCGGCGAACAGGTGAGCGGTCCTGAGCCGACCCGAGTGAGGGAATGGCTGAGCGTGGGACGATGGCCGGAGTGGGCAGAGGTCTCCGCCCTGGACCCAGAGACCAAGGCCCTGCACTCGGAGTGGGGAACACTGGAGGTGCACGACGTGTTGCTGTTCCACCGGTAGCAGTTGTCCAACGGTGACAGACATCTCCAGCAGCTGGTGGTCCCCTGGGAGCTGCGGTCGGCGCACGGGCTGGTGGGGGCCGGCCATCTCGGAGTTGTAAAGACATTGGACAGGCTGTGTGAACGCTTCTACTGGCCTGGGTACAGCCAGGACGAGGAGCTGTTCATGCACTGCTGTGACGCCTGCACGTCCCAGAAGGGGCCGGGCCACCAGTCTGGGGTGCTAATGCATCAGTACACAGTGGGGACACCAGTATGTGTCTACTGGCCCCTCTTGGAAGAAGGGGCCATTGCCCAGTCTTGGAAGCCACTGGAGGAGGCCGGGAGACTTGCTTGAACACATCTCTGATGTTGCCAAGGACAGCTGACAGCTTGGGTGGGGGCAGTGTGACACTCTGGGGGGGGGCGGGGTGCGTGGTAGACAGCCTACAACTGCATATCTAATGACCAACACTGTTTATTGTTCTTGTGTCAAAATGCTTTTGTGGGATAATGGTGGGAAGTTCCAGTTCATTTATTGTTACATTTTACTTAGGTTATACAGTTACTTGCCTGTGTATTTGTGGGTCACACTAACTGTAACCGGGGTGTGTGATGGTCACCTCCCCTGCCTGTGTGAGGCTGCTGGGTTCACTCTCTGGGTCATGATGCCCCGTTCTGTTTTGTGTTTATCACAATAAAACAGCTGTTGAGTTAACGAGCTTCCTCATCTGTCATTATGGACAAAATGTTCACCACAGAGAAAATATCCTCCTCCATCGAGCCTGGAAGAATTTAGCAATTTCTATAGCATCACCTGTCTTTCTTGAAAACACCAACAAACACAAGTCTAGACTTCTTATTCTCTTCTTATATAGAACCATCGAACATTACAGCACAGAAACAGGCCTTTTGGCCCTCCTTAGCTGTGCCGAACCATTTTCTGCCTAGTCCCACTGACCTGCACCTGCACCATATTCCTCCAAACCCCTCTCATCCATACACCTGTCCAAGTTTTTCTTAAATGTCAAAATTGAGCCTGCATTCACCACTTCATCTGGCAGCTCATTCCTCACTCCCACCACTCTCTGCGTGACAAAGCACCCTCTAATTTTCCCTTTAAACTTTTCCCCCTTCACCCTTAACCCATGACATCTGTTTTTTTTCTCCCCTAGCCTCAGTGGAAAAAGCCTGCTTGCATTCACTCTATCTATACCCATCATAATTTTATATACCTCTATCAAATCACCCCTCACTCTCCTACGCTCCAGGGAATAAAGTCCTAACCTATTCAACCTTTCTCTGTAACTCAGTTTCTCAAGTCCCAGTAACATCCTTGTAAACCTTCTCTGCACTCTTTCAACCTTATTAATATCCTTCCTGTAATTAGGTGACCAAAACTGCACACAATACTCCAAATTCGGCCTCACCAATGTCTTATACAACCTCACCATTACATTCCAACTCTTATACTCAATACTTTGATTTATAAAGGCCAATGCACCAAAAGCTCTATTTACGACTCCATCCACCTGTGACACCACTTTTAGGGAATTATGTATCTGTACTCCCAGATCCCTCTGTTCTACTGCACTCCTCAGTGTCCTTGTATATTTTACCTTGGTTTGACCTTCCAAAGTGCAATACCTCACACTTGTCCGCATTAAACTCCATCTGCCGTGTTTCTGCCCATTCCTTCAACTGGTGCAATTCTTCTGCAAGCTTTGAAAACCTTCTTCACTGTTCACTACACCTCCAATCTTTGTATCATCAGCAAATTTGCTGATCCAATTTGCCACATTATCATCCAGATCATTGATATAGATGACAAATAACAATGGACCCAGCACTGATCCCTGTGGCACACCACTAGTCACAGGCCTCCACTCAGAGTAGCAATCCTCCACTATCGCTCTCTGGCTTCTTCAATTGAGCCAATGTCTAATCCAATTTACTACCTCTCCATGTATACCTAGTGACTGAATCTTCCTAACTAACCTCCCATGTGGGATCTCGTCAAAGGCCTTACTGAAGTCCATGTATACAACATCCACTGCCTTCCCTTCATCCACTTTCCTGGTAACTTCCTCGACAAACTCTAACAGATTGGTTAAACATGACCTACCACACACAAAGCCATACTGACTTTTTCTAATAAGTCCCTGCCTATCCAAATACTTGTAGATCCTATCTCTTAGTATTCCTTCCAATAATTTACCACCTACCAATGTCAAACTTACTGGCCTATAATTTCCCGGCTTACTTTTTGAGCCTTTTTTAAACAACAGAACTACATGAGCTATCCTCCAATCCTCCGGCACCTGACCCGTGGATATCGACATTTTAAATATTTCTGCCAGGGCCCCTGCAATTTCAACACTAGTCTCCTTCAAGGTCTGAGGGAATACCCTGTCAGGTCCTGGGGATTTATCTACTCTGATTTGCCTCAAGCACCTCCTCCTCTTTAATCTGTATAAATTCCATTACCTCCCTACTTGTTTGCCTTTTTTCCATAGATTCCATTCCAGTTTCCTTAGTAAATACAGGTGCAAAAAACCCATTTAATATCTCTCCCAGTTCTTTTGGCTCCATACATGGCCGACCACTCTGATCTTCAAGAGGACCAATTTTATCCCTGACTATCCTTTTGCTCTTAACATACCTGTAGAAGCTCTTAGGATTATCCTTCACCCTGACTGCCAAAGCAACCTCATGTCTTCTTTTAGCCCTCCTGATTTCTTTCTTAAGTATTTTCTTACTCTGATGGCTGGAATGGCATTCCAGGATTAATCCAGTCAATTTCTGCAGAACTCCATTCAGAGTTGATACATCTTATTTAGGGAAGGAAACCAAAATTGCACACAATACTTCACATCATACCATTGACCTTTGTAATAGGAGAAAGACATCTTTACTATTGTTCTTAAATCCTCTCACAGTAGAGGCCAACGTACATTTTGACTGCCTAAATGCCTGTATCATCTACCATTTAGCTCTTAGTGACAAATATAAAAGGACAATTGGGTCCCAGTGAACATCATGATCTTCCAATATCAGAAAACACAAGAGGCACTCCTGGTACTGGCAAATTCAGAGCAAAGAACAACATGCTGGAGGAACTCAGCAAATCAGGCAGAATCTTTGGAGGAGAAAAAAAATAATCAATGTTTCAGGCCAAGGTTCTTCATCAGGACTGCAAAGGAAAGGGGAAGTAGCCAATTTATTACTTCTTTCTCTACTTACGATGGATGGTCTCACATGCCCCTACTTTGTCTTCAGTCTGCCACTGTGCTTTTTGTCAGTACAGTTGAAGTTCAGTACAGATGTCTACCGCCAAATGAAACAACACTCCTCTGGACCAACGTGCAGTACGCAGCACAAAAAGAAATATCACCACAAATAAATTAACAAATAACAAGGTGCAAGTCACAAGTTGAAAGTAAACCGTGTAGCGCTATCATTACATCACGTGTGATCAGACCTGGGTGGTGGGAGGGAGTGCAGTAGTCTCGTGGGTGGGGGTAGGGAGTGCAGTGGTCCCATGGGTGGTGACACGGAGTCCGGTAGTCCCCCTGGGTGGGGACAGGGAGTGCACTAGTCCCATGGGCGGGGACAGGGAGTGCGGTAGTCTGATGGGCGGGGGTAGGGAGTGCACTAGTCCCCTGGATGGGGACAGGGAGTGCAGTAGTCTCATTGGTGGGGACAGGGAGTGCACTAGTACCATGGGCGGGGGTAGGGAGTGCGGTAGTCTGATGGGCGGTGACAGGGAGTGCGGTAGTCCCATGGGCGGGGACAGGGAGTGCGGTAGTCCCATGGGCGGGGACAGGGAGTGCGGTAGTCCCATGGGTGAGGGTAGGGAGTGCGGTAGCATCATGGGCGGGGTCAGGGAGTGCGGTAGCATCATGGGCGGGGTCAGGGAGTGCGGTAGTCCCATGGGTGGGGACAGGGAGTGCGGTAGTCAGATGGGTGGGGACAGGGAGTGCACTAGTCCCCTGGGTGGGGACAGGGAGTGCGGTAGTCAGATGGGTGGGGACAGGGAGTGCACTAGTCCCTGGGTGGGGACAGGGAGTGCGGTAGTCAGATGGGTGGGGACAGGGAGTGCACTAGTCCCCTGGATGGGGACAGGGAGTGCGGTAGTCAGATGGGTGGGGACAGGGAGTGCACTAGTCCCCTGGGTGGGGACAGGGAGTGCGGTAGTCAGATGGGTGGGGACAGGAGTGCACTAGTCCCATGGGTGGGGACAGGGAGTGCGGTCGTCCCCTGGGTGGGGACAGGGAGTGCACTAGTCCCATGGGTGGGGACAGGGAGTGCGGTAGTCTGATGGGTGGGGACAGGGAGTGCGGTCGTCCCATGGGCGGGGACAGGGAGTGCGGTCGTCCCCTGGGTGGGGACAGGGAGTGCACTAGTCCCATGGGTGGGGACAGGGAGTGCGGTAGTCTGATGGGTGGGGACAGGGAGTGCACTAGTCCCCTGGGTGGGGACAGGGAGTGCACTAGTCCCCTGGGTGGGGACAGGGAGTGCGGTAGTCCCATGGGTGGGGACAGGGAGTGCACTAGTCCCATGGGTGGGGACAGGGAGTGCGGTAGTCTGATGGGTGGGGACAGGGAGTGCACTAGTCCCCTGGGTGGGGACAGGGAGTGCGGTAGTCAGATGGGTGGGGACAGGGAGTGCACTAGTCCCCTGGGTGGGGACAGGGAGTGCGGTAGTCTGATGGGTGGGGACAGGGAGTGCGGTAGTCCCATGGGTGGGGACAGGGAGTGCACTAGTCCCCTGGGTGGGGACAGGGAGTGCGGTAGTCCCATGGGTGGGGACAGGGAGTGCACTAGTCCCCTGGGTGGGGACAGGGAGTGCGGTAGTCCCATGGGTGGGGACAGGGAGTGCACTAGTCCCCTGGGTGGGGACAGGGAGTGCGGTAGTCTGATGGGTGGGGACAGGGAGTGCACTAGTCCCCTGGGTGGGGACAGGGAGTGCGGTAGTCAGATGGGTGGGGGTAGGGAGTGCACTAGTCCCATGGGCGGGGGTAGGGAGTGTGGTAGTCTCATGGGTGGGGACAGGGAGTGCGGTAGTCCCATGGGTGGGGACAGGGAGTGCACTAGTCCCCTGGGTGGGGACAGGGAGTGCGGTAGTCCCATGGGTGGGGACAGGGAGTGCACTAGTCTCCTGGGTGGGGACAGGGAGTGCGGTAGTCCCATGGGTGGGGACAGGGAGTGCACTAGTCCCCTGGGTGGGGACAGGGAGTGCGGTAGTCTGATGGGTGGGGACAGGGAGTGCACTAGTCCCCTGGGTGGGGACAGGGAGTGCGGTAGTCAGATGGGTGGGGGTAGGGAGTGCACTAGTCCCATGGGCGGGGGGTAGGGAGTGTGGTAGTCTCATGGGTGGGGACAGGGAGTGCAGTAGTCTGATGGGTGGGGACAGGGAGTGCGGTAGTCTGATGGGTGGGGACAGGGAGTGCACTAGTCCACTGGGTGGGGACAGGGAGTGCAGTAGTCCACTGGGTGGGGACAGGGAGTGCGGTAGTCTGATGGGTGGGGACAGGGAGTGCACTAGTCCCCTGGGTGGGGACAGGGAGTGCGGTAGTCTGATGGGTGGGGACAGGGAGTGCGGTAGTCCCATGGGTGGGGACAGGGAGTGCGGTAGTCTGATGGGTGGGGACAGGGAGTGCACTAGTCCCCTGGGTGGGGACAGGGAGTGCGGTAGTCAGATGGGTGGGGGTAGGGAGTGCACTAGTCCCATGGGCGGGGGTAGGGAGTGTGGTAGTCTCATGGGTGGGGACAGGGAGTGCAGTAGTCTGATGGGTGGGGACAGGGAGTGCGGTAGTCTGATGGGTGGGGACAGGGAGTGCACTAGTCCACTGGGTGGGGACAGGGAGTGCAGTAGTCCACTGGGTGGGGACAGGGAGTGCGGTAGTCCCCTGGGCGGGGACAGGGAGTGCAGTAGTCCCATGGGCAGGGGTAGGGAGTGCAGTAGTACCATGGGCGGGGGTAGGGAGTGCGGTAGTCCCATGGGCAGGGGTAGGGAGTGCACTAGACCCATGGGCGGAGGTAGGGAGTGCGGTAGTCCCCTGGGCCGGGGTAGGGAGTGCGTAGTCCCCGGGGTGGGGACAGGGAGTGCGGTAGTCCCCTGGGTGGGGACAGGGAGTGCGTTAGTCTGATGGGTGGGGGCAGGGAGTGCGGTAGTCTGATGGGTGGGGACAGGGAGTGCACTAGACCCACGGGTGGGGACAGGGAGTGGGGTAGTCTGATGGGTGGGGACAGGGAGTGCAGTAGTCAGATGGGCGGGTGTAGGGAGTGCGGTAGTCCCCTGGGTGGGGGCAGGGAGTGCAATAGAAACGTATAAAACCTACTACACTATACAGGCCCTTCGGCCCACAAAGTTGTGCCAAACATGTCCCTTCCCTAGAAATTACTAGGCTTACCCATAGCCCTCTATTTTTCTGAGCTCCATGTACCTATCTAAAAGCCTCTTAAAAGACCCTATTGTATCTGCCTCCACCACCATTGCTGGCAGCCCATTCCACGCATTCACCACTCTCTGAGTAAAAAAACTTACTCCTGACGTCTCCTCTGTACCTACTCCTCAGCACCTTTAACCTGTTTCCTTTAGTGGCAACAATTACAGCCCTGGGAAAAAGCCTCTGACTATCCACACGATTAATGCCTTTCATCATCTTATATACCTCTGTCAGCTCACCTCTCATCCTCTGTTGCTCCAAAGAGAAAATGCAGAGTTCACTCAATCTGTTTTCATAAGGCATGCTACTCAATCCAGGCAACATCCTTGTAAATCTCCACTGCATCTTTTCAAGGGTTTCTATATTCTTCCTGTAGTGAGCGACCAGAACTGAGAACTGAGTACTCCAAGTGAGGTCTGACCTGGGACCTATATCGTTGCAAATTACCTCTCTGCTCCTAAATTCAATTCCACAATTGATGAAGGTCAATGCACCATGTGCATTCTTAACCACAGGATCAACCTGCAGAGCAGCTTTCAGTGTCCTATGGACTCTGACCCACAGATCCCTCTGATCGTCCACACTGCAAAGAGCCTTACCATTAAAACTATATTCTGCCATCATATTCACCTACCAAAATGAACCACTTCACAGTTATCTGGTTTGAACTCCAATTGCCACTTCTCAGCCCAGCTTTGCTTTCTATCAATGTCCCGTTGTAACCTCTGACAGCCCTCCATACTATACACAACACCTCCAACCTTAGTGTCATCAGCAAACTTACTAACCCATCCCTCCACTTCCTCATCCAGGTCTTTTATAAAAATCACGAAGTGTAAGCGTCCCAGAACAGATCTCTGAGACATTCCACTGGTGACCAACCTCCATGCAGAATATGACCCATCTACAACCACTCTGCCTTCTGTGGGCAAGTCAGTTCTGGATCCACAAAGCAATGTTTCCTTGGATCCTATGCCTCCTTACTTCCTCAATAAGCCTTGCATGGGGTACCTTATCAAATGCCTTGTTGAAATACATTTACAATACATCTACTGCTCTTCCTCATCAATGTTTTTAGTGACATCCTCAAAAAGTTCAATCCTCCAATCCTCCATCCCCATTAATGATGCTAAGATCATCGCCAGAGGCTCAGCAATCTCCTCCCTCACCTCCCACAGTAGCCTGGGGTACATCTCATCCAGGCAAGGCGACTTATCCAACTTGATGCTTTCCAAAAGCTCCAGCACATCCTCTTTCTTAATATCTACATACTCAATGTTTTCAGTCTGCTGCAAGTTGACATTATTATCACCAAGATCCTTTTCCATAGTGAATACTGAAGCACAGTATTCATTAAGTAGTTCAAGTCAAGTCAAGTCACTTTTTATTGTCATTTTGACCATCACTGCTGGTAAAGTACATAGTAAAATTGAGACAACATTTTTCAGAACCATGGTGTTACATGACACAGTGCAAAAACTAGACAGAACTACATAAAAAACAACACAGAGAAAAAAAAGACAACAACTACACTAGACTACAGACCTGCCCAGGACTGCATAAAGTGCACAAAACAGTGCAGGAATTAGAAAATTAGATTAAAGTAACACCAGGTCTGAAAGGCCGCTGCTGCTGTGGTGCGCTGCCTCATGGTTTCTGCTATTTCCTCTGGTTCCATACACACTTTCCCACTGTCACACTCGATAGGTCCTATTCCTTCACGTTTTATCCTTCTGCTCTTCACATACTTGTCAAATGTCTTGGGCTTTTCTTAATCCTGCCCGCCAAGGCATTCTCATGGCCCCTTCTGGCTCTCCTAATTTCCTTCTTAAGCTCCTTCCTGTTAGCCTTATAATATTCTAGATCTCTCTGTACCTTTCATAAGCTTTTCTTTTCTTTTTGACCAGATTTATTACAGCCTTTGTACATCATGGTTCCTATACCCTACCAGAACTTTCCTGTCTCATTGGAATGTACTTATGCAGAACTTCACATTTCCTGAAAATTTGCCACATTTCTTCCGTACTTTTCCCTGAGAATATCTGTTTCCAATTTAAGCTTCCAATTTCCTACCTGATAGCCCCATAATTCCCCTTACTCCAATTAAACACTTTTCTAACTTGTCTGTTTCTACCTCTCTCCAATGTTATGGTAGAGGAGAGAATTATGATCACTATCTCCAAAATGCTCTCCCACTGAGAGATCTGACACATGACCAGGTTCATTTCCCATTACCAGATCAAGTACAGCCTCTCCTCTTGTAGGCTTATCTACATACTGTGTCATGAAACCTTCCTGAACACACCTAACAAACTCCACCCCAACTAAACCCCTCGCTCCAGGGAGATGCCAATCGATATTTGGGAAATTAAAATCTCCCATCACGACAATTCTGTTCTTATTACATCTTTCCAGGATCTGTTTCCCTATCTCCTCCTCGATATACTGTTACTATTGAGCAGCCTATAAAAAATACACAGTAAATTTATTGACCCCTTCCTGTTCCTAATCTTCACCCACAGAGATTACATAGACAATCCCTCCATGGCGTCCACCTTTTCTACAACCGGGACACTACCTCTGATCAACAGTGCCATGCCCCCACCTCTTTTGCCTCCCTCCATGGTGGGGGCAGGGAGTGCGGTGGTCCCATGGGTGGGGGCAGGGAATGCGGTAGTCTCATGGCTGGGGGTAGGGAGGGCGGTAGTCCCATGAGTGGGGGCAGGGAGAGTGGTAGTCTCATGGTTGGGGGTAAGGAGTGTCATAGTCCCATGGTTGGGTGTAGGGAGTGTGGTAGTCCCATGGGTGGGGACAGGGAGTATGGTAGTCACATGGGTGAGGGTAGGGAGTGCGGTAGTCTCATGGGTGGGGTCAGGGAATCCGGTACTCCCATGGGTGGGGGCAGGAAGTGCAGTATTCTCACAGCCTGGGGGAAGAAGCTGTTTCCGATCCCAATAGTCCATGTGCTAATGCAAAGGTACCACCCACATGATGGTAGGAAAACAAAGGGATTGTGGGACAGATGAGAAGGATCATTGCCAATGCTAAGGGCCCTGCGTATGCAGCCCTCCACATAAATATCTCTGATGGGTGGAAGAGATGACTGTCACACTTGTCCATATCCCACTGAAGCCCCATTCCATTTTTCATCACAACTCATACGCTTCCCACATATGTTGTTGTGTCACCAGCAAATATGAACTTAGAACTCTTTGAGATCCCTAGATATTGATGGTATGGCAGTTTCTTTCTGAAATTAATATAAAATTTGTCACATCACAGGCCCTCTTTCCTAGGGATGCTTATACATAGCTGGTGTGCCTAGGACTGTAGTAATTTTATGTACTGCACTGTACTGCTGCAAAAAAAGTTTCATGACATATGTGAGTGATGATAAACCTGATCAGATTTCAATATGGGTCTCTCTTGTGGACTGACTGTGGGAAGGGTCAGGGAGAGCAGAAGCATGGTTGGGAAAAGGAGAGCAGAGGGAGCAGGAAGCATCAGAGAGACATTCTGTAATGATCAATAAACCAAATGTTTGGAATTAAATGAGCTTCTCTGATATCTCAAGGCTGGGTGTGTCTGCACCCACACCACCCTCTGCTCTGGCACTCCTTCTCTGCCACCTGTCCCACACTCCTCCCGGTGCACTGCACCCTCACCATTCCCAACATCCTTTGCTCCCACCAGATTTACAGACTCACTGTCCAGTCCACATTGACAAATACAGTACTTTACATAAGCCTTAGGCACGTTAGCTATATATATGTGTCTAAGATTTTTGAATAGTACTGTATACTTGGACAAAATGTGATGGGCTGACTGCTAAGTTTGTGAATGACCTGAATATTGATGGAGTGATGGTTTGTGAAATAGATTTTCAAAGAATCCAGCAGGTTATAATCGAAATATAAGAGTGGGTATAGAACAGATAGATGGGATTTAATCCAGGTAAGCGTGAAGTATTGCACTTTGGGGTGGGGGGGGGGGGGGTCAGAAAAATGGTAAAATATACAGTAAAGGGCAGAAACCTTAAGAATATTTATGGATAGATGCTTCTTGGGGTCCAAATCCATAGTTCCCTGAAAGGGGCAATAAGGTAGATGGGGAAGCAAAGAAGCCAAATGTCATGCTTGCTTTCATTGGATGGGATATTGTGTGTAGGACCGTAAAATGTTGCAGAGGAATAAAAGTTTAGGTTGGACCACGTTTGGAGCATTGTGTGTATTCTGTTTGCCTTATTACAGAAAAGTTATGGAGGCTTTGGAGATGGTCAAAAGAGATTCACCATAGATTAGAGAGTACTAACTATAAGGAGAGGTTGAAAAACTAAGAATATTTTCTCTGGAGTATCAGTGGCTGAGCGGAGACCTTATCAAGGTATGAGAATCAAAGATTCTCACAGATTTTTTTTCCAGAGTAGAAATTCTAAATACTAGATGGCATCCATTTAAAGCGAGAGGGAAAAAGTTTAAAGGAGGTGTACAGGATAAGTTATTTTACACAAAGGTCAGTAGGTCCCTAGAAAGCAATGTCAGGAATAGCGGTGAAGGCAAGTACAAAAATGAATTTGAAGAAGTATTTAGACAGTCACACAAACATACAGGGAATGAAGGTATACGGATCTTGTGCAGACAACTGGGTTTTGTTTAATTTGGCCTATTGGTCACTACAGTGGTCAGAATCATCACCAATAATGACAAGATGGCCTATAGTGACAGGTGGCCTGGTGACAGGAAAATAGCTTCTTCCTCAATATCAAAAAGGAACAGGAGATGGTTATTGACCAGCAGAACTCGCTCCAATCACATCCCTCTTTACACTGACGGCACAGCAGTGAAAGCTAAGAGCAGTTTCAAACATATCTCACACAGTCCCTCATGGTCCCAGAACAACTCCTACACAATCAAGAAACCTCACCAATGTCTCATCTTTCTGAGATTGAAGAGAGCTCAACTTTGTACATCCATACTCATGAACTTGTAAAGATGTGCTGTAGTGAATATCCTAACATGCTGCACCACTGCTTGGTACAGAAACTGCACTGTGGCTGACGGATAATAAAAACTGCCTAATGCAACACCAGCACCAGCCTACCCACCGTCAAGGACAAAAATACAGAAAGGTGCCAGGAAAAGTTCAGTACTATCATGAAATATCCACCCAGCTCATGAACTGTTTGTTCCACTCCCATCAGGGTGGAAGCTATGTAATACTTACACCAGGACAGTTTCTTTCCCCAAGCAGGAAAGCTGATCAACACCTCCACCCCCACCTCTCGCATACCCATCCATGACGTTTCCTGTCAGTCATCTTGTGTACAGACGCTCATGTACCTAGTGCCACCTTATGCACATACAATTAATCTGTGTATATTGGCTATTTTATGTATTTATACATATTTATTTTGTTTTTATTATTATGTTCTTTATCTTACTGTGTTTTCTTGTACTGCCTTGGATTCAAAGTAATAATTATTTTGTTCTCCTTTACACTTGAGTAATGGAAAGGACATTTGAAATTGCATCTTGAACTTTAGACACTTTGGGATGAAAGACCTATTCTTGTCCTTTGTAATCTGTTTAATCTGATCACCTGCATTCAAATCTATCAACTGTGCCAAAAGGATGGATTCCATGATCCATACAAATAATCTAGGCATAAATATCCTTTGTCAGTGGACAAAAGGTGAAATATTGATTCATAAATGACAGAAATGACACAACGTAATTTGCAATCAATTAATTTGTTTGCATGAATTATATTGACAGATCATAATTGCAGTTTTATAACCATATAACAATTACAGCACAGAAACAGGCCATCTCGGCCCTTCTAGTCTGTGCCGAACACTTACTCTCACCTAGTCCCACCTACCTGCACTCAGCCCATAACCCTCCATTCCTTTCCTGTCCATATACCTATCCAATTTTACTTTAAATGACAATACCGAACCTGCCTCTACCACTTTAACTGGAAGCTCGTTACACACAGCTACCACTCTCTGAGTAAAGAAATTCTCCTTCATGTTACCCCTAAACTTTTGCCCCCTAACTTTCAACTCATGAACTCTTGTTTGATCTCCCCTACTCTCAATGGAAAAAGCCTATCCACGTCAATACTATCTATCCCCCTCATAATTTTAAATACCTCTATCAAGTCCCCCCTCAATCTTCTACACTCCAAAGAATAAAGACCTAACTTGTACAATCTTTCTCTGTAACTTAGGTGCTGAAACCCAGGTAACATTCTAGTAAATCTCCTCTGTACTCTCTCTATTTTGTTGACATCTTTCCTATAATTTGGTGACCAGAACTGTACACAATACAGTTATGAAACAAATAATTAATTGCATTTTGCCTCTAACAGTAAAACTCAGGTTTCTACGAGAAACCTGTACTGCTCCCCTGTACTGTGTAGGCATTAGTAAGCCTGCATTTTTTGTGCTTGTTCAGAACCCTCAAACTCAGATGCAGCAGAGGGAGCAATTCAGCCACTGGTAACTACCATAAAGTTATTGTCTTTGACTTCCATCAAGATGAGGAAATACCTGCACCTGAGTTGTAGATCCATTAAGTGACTGATAAGGCCACTGTGGGAATTGAAAAAACAAGAGACTCTGGAGATGTTAGAAATCTGAAGGAGGGTCTTGGCCTGCTGTGGGAATTGAAAACTCTTCTACAGTTGGGACAGGAGAAGTAGGTGAGTAGGTAGTTAGTGAGGTGACACTCTCTGTCCAGGGTCCTGGTCTCCAGGTTTGACATTGTTTGCACCAATCTGTATATTATTTGCTACTTCTAAGTGCTAAATCTGTTCAGGTAACCCAGTGAAGCGTACAATAATTTTACCTCAACTGATGAATAGGATTTGGAATTGGTTTGGTTTATTACTTTCACACCTACCTAGATTCTGTGACAAGTCTCTCCCATACCCCTTACACAGATCAAATCATTACAGTGCATGGAAGTAGACCTTGCTACAGCAGCAGCAATGCAAAACAAAGAGCAACAGCTTCAGAGAACGTGCAGTGCAGGTGAACAACAATGTGCAAGACTCATGTGGTAGATTGTAATGCCAATCGTCCATCTTATTGTATGAGACCATTTCATAGTCTTACTACAAGGGTGTAGAAGCTGACTGTGAACCTAACAGTACGTACTTTTAGGGCTGCCCAGTGGAAGAGGGGAGAAGAGAGATTGTCTGGGGAGTGTGGGTTCTTCAAGGATCCAGATGCAGAGGGAGACATTGACTCGCAGAGCCAAGATTATTTTTGTATTGAAGATGGAGCTGTAGCCAACAACAAAATCATCTGATGTGGATGAATTTACTTTCCAGATGCTCCAAAAAAGATTGTAGGACCAGGGGGATGCAGTCTGCTGTAGATCTGTTTGATGCTCGGTGAATCGCTGTGGGTTGTCTTTGTCTGAAAGGCTGAAATGAATGCATGCCATGACCAGCACTTCAAACCATTTCATAATAGTAGATGACAGAGCCATGTGGCAGGTCTTGTTAAGATGATAGTGGTCTTCTTAAAGTAGGTGAATGCCACAGACTGAAGCTGGAGAAGGTTAAAAACTTTCTGCAAATAGCTCCACTAGCTGATATTCCAGTGTAGACCCGCTAAACTCTGAGGGCGTCACCAGGGTCAGCATCCAGGCCATAAGTACAGGAGATTCTACAAATGTAGGAAATCTTCAGCACATACACATACTGTTGGAGGAACTCAGAAAGTCAGGCAGCATTCATGGAGGAGAATAAACAGCTGATATTTGGGGCCAAGACCCTTAACCAGAACAGGAATGGAAGGGTGAGGGGGAAGTTGGGTGGGTGGGTGATGGGGTGAAGTAAGAAACTGGAAGATGATCAGTGGAAGAGGTGAAGAGCGGATAAAGAAGGAATCTGATAGGAGAAGATAATAGACCAGAGATGAAAGGCAAGGAAGAGGGGTACCAGAGGGAGCTGATGGACAGGTGAAGAGAAAAGAAGGCATAAGAGGGAAACCATAATGGAGAATGTAGAAAGAGAGAATGGAAGAGTGGAGAAATTGCCAGAAGTTAGACAAATCAATGTTTATGTCATCAAAATGGAGGCTAACCAGACAGAATATGAGGTGCTGCTCCTCCAACCAGAGTGTGGCCTCATTCTGGCAGTAGAGGAGGCCATGGACCACCAATATGTCAGAATAGAAATGAGAAGTCATACTGATGTGGTGGCCACCGGGAAATTCTGCCTTTTGTGGCGTACAGAGCAAATGCGTTCGACAACACAGTCCCCAAATCTGTATCGGGTCTTACCGGTGTAGAGGAGGCTACACCAGGAGCACCAGGATGACCCTGATAGACTCACAGGTGAAGTGTTGCCTCACCTGGAAAGGGTGCTGGGGCCCTGAATAGTGGTGAGTGTGGAGATGTAGCACTTAGCCTCATATAGAGATAAGTGCCAGGAGTGAGATGAGTGGGGAGGGACAAGTGGACAAGGGAGTCATGTTGAGGGTGATCCTTACAGGATGTGAGTAGAAAAAGATAATGCTCTACTAGTATTATCCCATTGTAGATGGTGGAAGTTACAGAAAATGATAATGATAACATTAGTTATACAGTATAGCACCTTTCAGACATTAAGATGCAGGCTCAAAGTGCTTTACATAGATTGTTATGATAAATCATAAAAGTATATAGATTGAAATGTATTTGAATATATCAATTCATATTAATGTGATCTACGTTGATCGATATTAAGTAATCATATAAGTAGACCAAATTAAAGAGTACATTTTTAGAAGTATTTTGACACGCTCCACAGTACTAGCCTGGTGCTTCACTCGGTAGAGTGTTCCAGATTTTTGGTCCATAAGAGCAGAAGGCCGCATCACCAGTTCTTATATTCTTGGCTCTAGGAACAGTAAGAAAACTTGTATTTGTGGATCTAAGATTATGATTAGGGATGTAAGGGGATAGGCATTCCAAAAGATATGGAGCTAGAATATTTAGAGCCTTATTTACAATAAAAAGTATTTTAAAATTGATCCCGAAGGACATGGACAGCCAGTGTAATGATGCCAAAACCAGTGGCATGCTCAGATTTTCTGTTTTTGGTTAAATTTCTTGCTGTTGCATTTGGAACAGGCTGCAGGCATGCTGGATTTGGAGGCTCGTGCGACGGTAGGTAAGAATCATGGGAACCCTATCCCTATTAGGTGGATGGGGTGAATGCCGATGTGTAGGAAATGAAGGAGATCACACGAGACAGGCCAGATGCATTCCACGGATTCACACTCCAGAAGAATAATCCTGGCTGTAAGGGTGCGATGGAGGTTGTGACTTCCCATTTGCATTCTGTTGAAAACGTGTATAGAATGTGCTAAACTCATCGTGAAGGTATGTGCTGATGGTGTTGCTGCCCAGCTTTGTTCTGTAGCCTGTTATAGCATGCAAGCCCTGTTACAACTGACGCCAAGTCTGGGACTCGATTTTGAACCATCCCTTGGCATCTTTGATAGTTTTTCGGAGATTATATCTCAATTTCTTGTGAAGGTCCAGGGTTAATTGATTTGAGTGCTGCATGATGCCTGACACGCAAACAAATAAAAAGCAAAATCATTATTCGGTTCAGATTAAAAAAGGATCACCTTTCATAGTTAAAGCACATTCTTACCAATCTCAACAAAGGAGAGACAGGTTTATTCCCAGTTTTGTTCTCAGAAGTAAGTCTGAAAGGTTTTTCACTGCATGAGTTTGAATCAGTAGCAGATTCTCCTATGTATGCGTAATAGTACCTGGCCTGCCACACAGGCAGATAAATACAGCCACTACCCTGAAGGGAGTCCAGAGGCAACCCTGGTGTGGAGGTGGTATGCAGCAGATGGGACTCTGATGACTGATTTAATTAGAATATTTTAATAGATCCAGAAATGTAGAGGGTGAGTTGATAACAGCAAGTCTATTCTGAGGCAGTCAGAAGTCCATTAAGCTGTTACAGGACACTGGGGACTGCCAGTATTAAAACAAAGGAGAAAATCAAAATGTCTTTGAAAACTGAGTGGCATCATTTAGTTATAAGAAGTGTGTTTTGCTTCAAGTACCAATAACTACAGGTACATTTAAACTCTGATAAATTAGATTGCTTTTGACATTGTGCTGAAGCTCTTAATGATAGCAATGTGCTGACAGATATGCGAATGAATCTCAGTAATGTTTTTTTGTGATTTCACACGATATTATGCCTCTGGCAAGGCTGACATTAATTGTTCAAACCTAATTTCCTCTGAACTCTGGAGACTTTTTAAGGTCCAACTATACTGGTGGGTCTGGAGTCACATACAAACCAGACAAAGTGGGAACGGCAGATTTCCTTTATTATCAGATATGGCTAGCTGTCTGGTGTGACAAGCTATAATGATGAGATATTAGTGAACAAGAACGGTTTTAACAGCAATCTTGTAGTTTCACAATCACAATTACCAAGATCAGCACTTCCACAATTTAGTTTTTTATTACATAAGTTACCCGGCTGCGACTAAGGGATTTGAACTAAGGTATCTGGATCAATGGTGCAGGTGTCTTGCTGCTGGCCCATAACAAATTCTCAACTTCTACTAGTAAACAAATAATAAACAGGCTTAAACTGACAGAACTTAGAATTTGTCTGAATGATCCATCACTAATTGGATGCGATAAATGCAATTAAATGTGGTTTGATGGGAATGCATTTGCACCTTTTAAAACTGCTGCCTAATTTCAATATCTCAATTCGTGCAAAATAACTAATTTTCTTCCATGTACCTCATTTTTATTTTCTTCAAAAAAGTAGCATTTCACATTGCTATTGATTTAAATTATGTAAGGAATGTTAAGTATTTCCTTCAGAAACCCTAGGGATTTTGCATGCACATGGGGATGATGTTCATGCAACAAGAAATTTGTTTTATTAGTAAAATAGGAAGTATTGGCACAATCAGTGAATCTCTAGTTCCTACTTTTACTCCATCTGTTCGTGTCTCTCCTCAGCTGAATGTGCCGAATCCCTTTGGGTCTGGTACTCTTGTGTGTGACAGAGAGATGCATATAAAGTCTAAGTGACATTGGCACAGATCTTCCTAAATTCATTGATTTAATTGTAGGAAAGTTCTTAAAAGAAAGCAAACATCATTTATTAATTTAATAGTAGAATAAGTAGAGTTTGCATATTGGCAGAATACAGAAAGTATTTGCACTGACATACTGTGGATCAGGAATTGTTTTACAATGCAAAATGGCCAATTACCCTTTTCTGAATCACAAACATGAAAAATCTGCAGTTGCTGGAGATCCAAAACAGCATGCACAGAGTGCTGGAGGAACACAGCCGGCCAGGCAGCAACTATGGAGAAGTCAACAGTAGACGTTTTGGGCCAAGACCCTTCTTCAGGACAGCTACCCTTCCCCAAATACCCACCTACCTTATATCACCTGAGGAAGATGCAAGTGTCTTCATGTGGAAGGTGGAACAGCTGATTGGTAAGAGTGCAATCATTTATAGAACAATGTAACTAAAAATAATCTTCTTCAACCTGTGAAGCAGTGAATATGCTGCGATTTTAATGTGCCTAGCACCGAATTTGTTACAGTATTTTGTTTTATGACATCTCGTTTTCCATAAACATACAAGCTTTATTGCTTGCAGCAGAGAACCCAGGTTCCTAGAGCAGCAGCAGCATTAACTGCTGCACCATCACACCACCTTTAAACAGTGAAAAGGGAGCTTTGACTCTCAGATAATGCATTGATATCCAGTGTTGTTCCTGCTGCAACCTCAGGCATTTACAGTCTGTCTGCCCAGACGTGCTCTTTCACACAATCTTTCTGTAACAAATGATCAGCTCTGAAAGAGGCAGCTCATGCCTCACAAAAGCTCAATCATTATGCAGTGGAATCAGAACCCCCCCCCCCCATGAATCACAGACAAAATCCTTGTCGTTTCGCTCCAACTCTGTGATTCTGTGATAACGGTTGCGACTGTGCTATGGGCAGAATTGATATAACACATCCTTTGTTAATTTGGTTAAGTTTTGTAGTTTTGTCCCTAGCTCATAGTTATCACTAAAGCTGCAATCCCTGAGCCAAAAGGTATCCCGTACTTGAAATTTTAAATTCCCAGGAATTCAGCCTCAGAACTTAAAATGCTGTTGTCATCTGGACAATAAGGTAATGTGGTTTAAAATCTATTGCCTAGTTCTATACTGTCTTGCACAACTGGAGAATGATATATCTTTCCTTCACTTGATCTCTAGAAGATGAATATCTGCTATTATGGAATTGCATAAATAAGATGACCCAGACTTGTAGCCCCCTGCAAAAATAATTTCATACCACATTGTCAGCTGCTTGATCCCCCTTCCACAAGAACAACCACAGTTGAGTCATTGCAGCAGTTCTGCCCCATGGCTCAGCTGTTTTAATTGCTTTTAATTAAAGCCTGGAATGGGATGCAGCAATTAATCAGTGTGTGAAACTGCTCATGGGGAAGATCGGAACAAATACAGACATTAAACAGATAGCAATGACATCACTGGTGCCATATTTGCACTGCTGACAAGGGAACTGCTCAAGTGAGGTAATTAGATCACAGTCTTGAGGCCATTGAAATACTGTAAACCACTGAGACATGTTATGTACAAACTTTACAGCTACATAATCAAGCCTACAGTGAGGAAAGGAAGTTTATCCATCACTGATGGTGGGACTTGTTTGAACAGCTCCACAGAGCTGGAGTAGACTTTAACTACTGGAGTTTATGCTACATAACCAACACCGCTGTGATAACATTAGGGGTTAACTGGCAAGGATCATATTACATAATAAATCATGCATTCATTAGAATTAAATTCATCATTAGCTTCAATCAAAAAATTCCTCAGAGCTAAATGTGGATTTCCTTTTGTGGAAGGAAAGTTGCCAAAATATGGGCAGTAAGAAATTACCTTTCTTGTTAAAAAAAATAACATCCCAGGATCTTAATCAACACTTTCCCCTCAACCAGCATTACTGAGACAAATTAATTGACCTTGCCTCTCGGTCTCAGTTGTGGCAATGAAGAACGTCTCTCTCCCCTCTCCTTCCTCTTCACTGTTCTCATTCCTCTTGCCTTTCATTAGCAAATTACTGCAGTCATGGACCCATATTTCACGTGAAATTTTTACTACATAAAATTATCATGTGGTTAAGGTCCTGTTACTCTGATGTATTTGTTCAAAATAATAAAAAACTGGCAATGAGAATAAAGTCACAGAATATGATCTGCCCCCCCCCCCACACACACACAGAGTTAGAGTTCTACCTTAAAATAAAACATTCTATGTATCACACTGATAATAATTCTGTTGGTGATTAGCAAAATGTGGTATAGCTTATGTTGAGTCGGTGTCAGAGGAATGTAAATTGAAACATAGCACATGTGGCCAATGACTGGTTGGTATTTAAAACTGTAATAATTAGCAGTTCCAGTCATCTATTGCGAAACAAACACCTGGCATTTACGTGCTAATCAGTTAGAATTTTCAGAGCAAACTGCTCCAATTTCAACTAAGAATGCTG
Organism: Hypanus sabinus; assembly: GCF_030144855.1. Taxonomy (NCBI): domain Eukaryota; kingdom Metazoa; phylum Chordata; class Chondrichthyes; order Myliobatiformes; family Dasyatidae; genus Hypanus; species Hypanus sabinus. Next base: position 88,389,978 of record NC_082708.1, on the reverse strand, counting down.
AGGGTAAACCAAGCAGGGGAGGAATTTAAAATGAGGAATGACTGGCTCCCGACAACTTACATAATAAGTCCAAATATTACTCTACTGTTGTGAACAGGAAAACCCTGCTGATGGGATCGTCAAAAACTTACTGCTAGGCCAGGACTTGATCTGCTATTTTTAGCCCAATGCTTGGCTGGAAAACCTGTGATAGTTCAATTGTCACTGTGGGCTGAATGAGGGTTTATAATCAGCATTAATGCACATGAATTACATGAACAATGTTTTAACCAGGAAATGGAATTTCAACAAACTTTTTAAAGGGAATTCACTGCATATTCCATAAAAAACTCTGCATCTCCCCAGGCTGTCAGCCATATACGTCGCCACTGCTTTCCTGTAGTTTGCTTCCTTTTCCCTCCTCCTTCCCTCTTTCCCACCCTCAAAAAAAATCAGACGAAACATAGGGATACAATGCAAGATATAAAAACTTAATGCTTTAGGTTAACGACTCTTCATCCCTCTAGCTAAAGAAATTCCTCTTCACCTCTGTTCTAAATGGACATTGCTCTATTCTAAAGATGTGTCCTTTGATCCTAGACTGATCCACGATAGGAAACATCCTCTCCACATCCACTCTATCTCGGCCTGTCAATGTTCGACAGATTTTGAATGAGATTACCTTTCATTCTTTTAAACTCCAGAGAGTATAGGCCCAGAGCTGTCAAAAGCTCCACATATTGTACGTTAACCCTTTCATTCCCAGAATTATTCACATGAACTTCCTCTAGACCCTCTCCAGTGCCAGCACGTGATAAGGTGCTCACAGTTGCTCATAGTTCTGTGAGGAATAGGGAAGGGAGGAGAGGGATGTACTGTCCTTCCTCAGCTCCACGCTCCATGCTCCCTCCCAGACCTGAACTCTGCTTCCTTGCATCACCAGTTAAAAAATGTTTTTTTACTAAAACAAGATTAACATAATGGTTGGTAAGTTGATGGAGAAGATCCTGAGAGGTATGATTTATGAACATTTGGAGACGCATAATATAATTAAGAATAGTCATTATGGCTTTGTCAAAGGCAGGTCGTGCCTTACGAGCCTGACTAAATTTTTTGAGGATGTGACCAACACATTGATGATGGTGAAGCAGTAGATGTAGTGTATATGGATTTCAGCAAGACATTTAATAAGGTACTCCATGCAAGGCTTATTGAGAAAATAAGGAGGCATGGGATCCATGGGGAACTTGCTTTGTGGATCCAGAACTGGCTTGCACACAGAAGGCAGAGAGTGGTTGTAGATGGGTCATATTCTTCATGGAGGTCAGTCACCAGTGGAGTGCCTCAGGGATTTGTTCTTCATGAGTTTTATAAATGACCTGGATGAGGAATGTTGAAGGGTGGGTTAGTAAGTTTGCTAAGTTGGGGATATTGTAGTAGCTTGTCAAATGTTACAGCATGACATTGATAGGATGCAGAACAGGGCTGAGACATGGCAGATGGGCACTCAAAGTTGCTGCACAGGTTGACTATGTGCTTAAGAAGGCATACGGTGTATTGGTCTTCATCAACCATGGAATTGAATTTAGGAGCTGAGAGGTAATGTTGCAGCTATATAGGACCCTGGTCAGACCCCACTTGGAATACTGTGCTCAGCTCTGATCACCTCATCCAGAAAGGATGTGGAAACTATAGAAAGGGTGCAAAGGAGATTTACAAGGATGTTGCCTGGATTGGGGTGCATGCTTTATGAGAATAGGTTGAATGAACTTGACCTTTTCTCCTTGGAGCGACAGAGAATGAGAGGTGACCTGATAGAGGTGTATAAGATGATGAGAGGCATTGATCATGTGGATAGTCAGAGGCTTTTTCCCAGGGCTGAACTGGCTAGCAAGAGAGGTCAGAGTTTTAAGGTGCTTGGAAGTAGGTACAGAGGAGAAGTCAGCAGTAATTTTTTTACGCAGAGAGTGGTGAGTGCGTGGAATGCTGGCAATGTTGGTTGAAGCGGATATGATAGGGTCTTTTAAGAGATTCCTGGATAGGTACACAGAGCTAAGAAAAATAGAGGGCTATGGGTAACCCTAGGTAATTTCTAAGGTTCAGCACAGCATTGTGGGCTGAAGGGCCTGTATTGTGCTGTAAGTTTTCTATGTTTGTATAGAACCAAAAAAAATTAAATAGCAGACAGCTGAAGTAGCAAAGAACAGGAAAAAGTGGGCAGAACAAAGGCAATAGCAAATAGGGCATCAATACAGAAATGGAAATAGAGCAGTGATGAGAGAAAATGGTGAAGACTGTTATCCAAACAAGAGGGAATCTGCAGGTGCTGGAAATCCAAGCAACACACACAAAATGCTGGAGGAACTCAACAGACCAGGCAGCATTTTTGGAAAAAAATACAATTGACATTTTGGGCCGAGACCCTTTGGCAGGACTGGAGATAAGGAGATGAGTAGGTTTAAAAGATAGGAGAGGGGAGAGAGAAAGATGAGCTGATAGGTGAAACCAGGAGGGGGAGGGAAGTTGATTGGTGAAAGAGATGCAGGGCTGGAGAAGGGGAGGTCTGATAGGTGGGGAATAGAAGGCAATGGAAGACAGAAAAGGGGGAGGAACTCCAGTGGGAGCAATGGGCAGGGAAGGAGATAAGGTGAGAGAAAGAAAAGGGTATTGGGACTGGGGAAGGAGAGGGCTGGGGGGGGGGGGTGGTTTTGCCATTACTAGAAGTTTGAGAATCGATGTTCACGCCATCAGGTTGGAGACTACCCATTCGGAACATGGAAAATCTACAGCACATTACAGGCCCTTTGGCCCACAATGTTGTGCTGACTATGTAACCTACTCCAGAAGCTGCCTAGAATTTCCCTACCATTTGGCCCTCCATTTTTCTACCTAACAGTCTCTTAAAAGACCCTATTGTATCCGCCTCTACCACCACCCCGGCAGACCATTCCATGCTCCCACCTCTCTGTGTGAATAACTTAATTCTGAAATCCCCCTTGTAAATACTTTCAAGCACCTTAAAAGTATTTCAGCCCTGAGAAAAAACCTTTAGCTAACCATATGATCAATGCCTTTCATCATCTTATACCTCTCTATCAAGTCACCTTTCACCGCTGTAAGGAGAAAATGCCAACCTATTCTCATAGGGCATGCTCCCCAATCCAGGCAACATCCTTGTAAATCTCCTTTGGAAATTAAGGTGTTGTCCCTCCAAACTGAGTGTGGCTTCATCGCGACAGTAGAGGAGACCATGGATTGATTTATTGGAATAGGAATGGGAAGTGGAATTAAAATGGGTGGCCAGTGGGAGATCCCACTTTTCCTGGTGGGCAGAGTGTAGCTGCTCAGCAAAGCAGTCTCCCAATCTACATTGGGTTTCACTGATATACAGGAGGCCACCGGATACCGGAGACTCACAGGTGAAGTGCCTCCTCACCTGGAAGGACTATGTGGGGCCCTGAATGGTGGTGAGGGAGGAGGTGTAGGGGCAAATGTAACACTTGTTCTGCTTGCAAGAATAAGTGTCAGGAGGGAGATCGGTGGGGAGGAACGAATGGACAAGAGAGTTAAGTAGGGAGCAATACCTGCAGAAAGCAAAAAATGCGGGGAAGGGAAAGGCATTCCTGGTGGTGGGATCCCGTTGGAGATGGTGGAAGTTCCAGAGTATTACGTGCTGGATGTGGAGGGTGATGGGGTGGTAGGTGAGGACATGAAGAACACTATCCCTGATAGGGTGGAGGGAGGATGGGGTGAGAGCTGATACAGAATGTGTGAAATGGAAGAGATGCGGTTGAGGGTAGCGTTGATGGTGGAAGAAGGGAAGCCCCTTTCTTTGAAAAAGGAGCACCTCCTTTGTTCTAGAATGAAAAGCCTCACCCTGAGAGCAGGTGCAGTGGAAATGGAGGAATTGAGAGAAGGAGATGGTGTTTTTACAAGTAACAGGGTGGGAAGAGGTATGGTCCAGGTAGCAGTGAGAGGCTGTGGGTTTATAATGGATATCAGTGGATAAGCTCTCTCCAGAGATAGAGACAATGAAATTGAGAAAGGGGAGGGAGGAGTCAGAAATGGACCAGGTAAGGTTGAGAGCAGGGTGGAAGTTGAAGGTAAAGTTGATGAAGTTGATGAGCTCATCATGTTTGCAGGAAACAGCACCAATGCAGTTGTCGATGTAGCATAGGGAAAATTGGGGAGTGACACCAGTGTAGTGTGTAAATAGAAGGAGATGGATGAGAACAAGAGAGGGAAGATAAAACAATGTTGGGACTGTGAAATACAGCTGTCGAAAATTGGAAGAGAGAATGCCAGAAATATCCAGCAATTCAGGTGTGTGAATGTGTGAAGAGTTAATGTTGTAGCTTGATAAGCAATTCAGAACTGGCCTATTCTGGCATGAATTGGACATACTCATTACCTGGTTATAGAATTCATTCCTGATCTTTATTGTGTTGAGCCAGGATTTGAGATGCTGATCCATCAGCTCACGTTGCAGCAACAGACCAAAGCTGGAGTCAGATTGTGAGTGGGAAAGAGAAATCAAGTAACAGCAACAGGAAACTCAAAGCTTCAAAGGTTCATTTTTGTTATTAAACCATGTATACCTGTCTGGACATGTCCCTCTGCTGACTGCTCCTGTGCCTCCTCCCACAGACCCCTGTATAAAGGTAATTGGGGCACTGCTCCTCCCTCAGTCTTCAACATGGTTGTGCTCCATTTTCACTGTTAATAAAAATCTATCATTCACTTCCAGTCTCCTAGAGTTATTGATAGTGCATCAATTTTATTAACAGCGATTTTGAAACATGGAATGCATTTTAAGACTGACAAATTGGATATTGACCCCTCAATGCTTTCGAATTCTGGCTAGCCTGCTTCAAATCATACCTGGAGGAGATTCAACTGACCGAGCCTGCCACAATGCGCAGAGTTCTCCTCTCCAGGGTCAGTCCACGGATCTACTCCATGATCAGGGACCAGCCGAGCTACCAGGGCGTGATGGACGCCCTCAAAAGACAATACCTGCAGCCAGTAAACACTGTCTATGCAAGACATCACTTAGCGACACGGCTGCAGCGGGCAGGAGATTCGAGTGCTGAGTTTGTCCGGGCCCTACAGACACTCGTGTGGGCCTGCGACTGCAGGGGACTGATGGCAGAACAGCATGTGGAGCTGCTAGTAAGAGACACCTTCATCACAGGGATCAGGTCAGGGTATGTGAACCAACGGCTGCTGGAACACGCTGATCATTGTCACGGAGTCATTGTCCCTGACCCTGATCATATGCCCCCTGTTTGAACTCCCTCTTCCCACCACCCTCAGAAGGTGCCTGGGCTTCTTTTCCTATTTCGCCCAATGGGTCCCTCACCACGCAGACGCGTCCCGCCCCCTGGTCAAGTCCACCACATTTCCATCTCAGCCAAGGCCCGTGCGGCCTTCAGCTGCATTAAGGCGGACATTGCCAAAGCAACGATGCATGCGGTGGATGAGACCATTCCCTTCCAAGTAGAGAGTGACGCCTCCGATTTCGCGCTGGCTGCTACCCTCAATCAGGCAGGCAGGCCAGTAGCATTCTTCTCTCGTACCCTTCAAGGCCCTGAAATTCGGCACTCCGCGGTGGAGAAAGAAGCCCAGGCCATAGTGGGAGCTATTAGGCACTGGAGGCACTATCTCGCCGGCAAAAGGTTCACCTTGCTGACCAACCAACGCTCAGTTGCGTTCATGTTCAGCAACCAACAGCAGGGCAAAATCAAAAATGATAAAATTTTGAGGTGGAGAATCGAACTCTCCACCTACAACTATGATATCCTGTACCGGCCTGGAAGGCTCAATGAGCCCCCTGATGCCCTATCCCAGGGAGCGTGTGCCAGCACACAGCTCGACCAGCTATACGCCCTCCATGCAGATCTTTGCCACCCGGGGGTCACCCAGCTTTTCCACTTTGTGAAAGCCCAGAACCTGCCTTACTCCCTTGAGGAGATCAGAACGATGACCAGGGACTGCCAAGTCTGCACAGAGTGCAAACCGCACTTCTACCGTCCTGAAAAGGCAGAACTTATCAAGGCCACCTGCCCCTTTGAGCGACTGAGTGTGGACTTTAAGGGACTCCTTCCCTCCACCGACCGCAATGTCTACTTTCTTAGCATAATCAACGAGTATTCGCGGTTCCCCTTTGCCATCCCTTGCCCCGATACCATTGCCACGTCTGTCATAAAAGCCCTGCGCCAGCTCTTCACTCTGTTCGGATACCCCTGCTATATCCACAGTGACAGTGGGTCCTCGTTTATGAGTGATGAGCTGCGCCAGTACCTGCTGGCTAGGGGCATTGCTACTAGTAGGACCACGAACTATAATCCCCGGGGGAATGGACAGGTGGAGAGGGAGAATGCCACGGTGTGGAAGGCCACACTCTTAGCCCTTAGGTCAAAGTGATTGCCGGTCTCTCGCTGGCAGGAGGTCCTCCCCAAGGCACTCCACTCCATCTGCTCCCTGTTATGCACGTCCACCAATGCCACCCCTCATGAGCGACTCTTTTCTTTTCCCAGGAAGTCGGCCACTGGGACCACCCTACTGGCTTAGTTGACGTCCCCAGGGCCAGTGCTGCTCCGGAAACATGCAAGGACCAATAAATACTCGCCGATGGTCGAGAGGGTTCACCTACTTCATGTGAACCCCCAGTATGCCTACGTGGTCTTACCTGATGGGCGGGAGGACACTGTCTCCATCCGCGATCTGGCGCCCACAGGAGCACCAGACCCCTACCCTGAACACTGCACGGTGACTATGAACCCTGTACCCACCAATGTATATACCCACGAGACACCGTGCACACCAGGCCCTACACAGACTGCTCACGACACTCGCATACTGGGTGCCACGCACACGCATGAGGGATTACTGATGCCCAACAGGCTGTGGCACCTCAAGTCAGGCCGGAGCCAGCACAACCGCCATCGCCAGTGCAATCACCACCGGTGCTACGTAAATCCTTGCGATGGACCCGACTGCCTGATAGACTTAACCTGTAAATATACTTGTCAGGAACTTCGCCCTGTGGGGACTCTCTTTTAAAACGAAGGAGAGGTGAATGTGGTGAACTGCATATACCTGTCTGGACACGCCCCCTGCTGACTGCTCCTGTGGCTCCTCCCACAGACCCCTGTAAAGCGTCTTCAACATGGTCGTGCCCTTTTTCACTGTTAATAAAAGCCTATCATTTTGTACTCTACCTCCAGTCTCCTAAAGTTATTGATAGTGCATCAATTTTGTTACCAGTGTTCGTATGCAGAATACATCTCTGAGATTTGACTTCAACAGATAACCACAAAGTACAGAAAACTACAGAATTATTTGAAAGAAAGGCATCAATCTACTCCCCCGCCACCTCCCAGATAAAAAGAAAAAGAAACAAAAACTCGCTAACCCCCAATCCCCTCCCCCAACCATTCATTCGCACAAACCCACATGGAGAAACAACAGGAGATTAAACCTCAAACCCAGTCTGCCAATCGTCAATGAGAAAGAAAAGAGAAAAACATAGAACTGAAAGCAATGGGTATGAACTACAGACCAATCCATAAATATCTCCGGGGGCAGTGACACGAACTAGCAGCCCCTCCGAGGGCTGAGACTCCAATCAGTGGCCCCTTTGAGGTTAGTGACTTGTAAGAGTAGGCCCTCCGAGGGCAGTGACACAAACCAGTGGCACAGGGGGCAACGACTCAAATCTGCTGCATCCCTGAGAACTGGTCACTTTCCTTTGCATTTGCCATGATACTTCAACCTTCCTCGATGATTTAATCAGTGAGAAATGTAGTTGATCATGGCCCCTCATCTTATCTCTCAGCTTTCCGTGGTAGCTTGTGCTCACATTTCTCTCCGAGAGTTTTCTCAGGGAGAGCAGAGCACTAGCTAACTTGATCTAAGTCAGTGGCTCTAACAGTTTCAAGAAGAAAATTAAGATACAAAGAATAAATAAAAGATGTAGAAAAACTGAAATGATTGACTATCTGGAAGGTGTCACCTGTGGAGTTGCTGTTCACTGGTGTCATCTTGTTTGGTGTTGGGCTAGGTGAGGCTCTTGTTCCATTTGCAAGGGTAAGTACCAGGAGGGAGAGCTGTGTGGTGGGATGACTAGACAAGGGAGTCGCATAGGGAGCGATCCCTGCAGAAACGGAAAGTGGGGGTGGAGGGGGGAGGCAAAGATGTTCCTCATTGTGGGATCCTGTTGGAATGGTGGAAGATACAGTAAATTACAAGCTAGATGCGATGGCTAATAGGGTGGTGGCAGAGGGCAAGATTAACCCTATAAGAGAAACCTTGTCCTTGCAATCAGAACAAGTGCCAAACCTGCCCCTACACCTCCTCACTCAATACTATTCAGGACACCAAACAGTCCTTCCAGGTGGGGCGACACTTCCCCCGTGAGCCTGTTGGGTTCATTTACTGTGTTCGGTGCACCCGGTGTGAACTCCTGTGTATTGGTGAGACCCGCTGTAGATTGGGAGACCAACGTTGAAAAAGCAGGATCTCCAGATAGCCGCATATTTCAATTCTATTTCTCCTTCCCATTTCAACATGTCAGTCCATGGTCTCCTCTCCTGTCATGAGGCCACAGTCAGGTTGGAGGAGCAATACCTTATATTCTGTAAACACAAAGTACATTGCAGGTGCTGGGGTCAAAGCAACACATACAACAGGCTGGAGGAACTCAGCAGATCGGGCAGCATCCATGGAAACGAGCAGTTAATGTTTCGGACCGAGACCCTTCGTCAGGACTGAAGAGTGAGGGGGCATGGCTCGAAACGTTGACTGCTTGTTTTCACGGATGCTGCCCAACCTACTGAGTTCCTCCAGCGTGTTGTGCATGTTACCTTATATTCCATCTGGGCTGCCTTCAACCTAATGTTATGAACATCCATTTCCCAAACTTCTGGTAATTGCCCCTCTTCCCCCCACTTCACAATTCCCCATTCCTGTTTCCCTCTCTCACCTTTTTCCTTACCTGCCCATCTCTTCCCCTTCCCTTTCTTCCATGATCTTCTACCCTCTCCTATCAGATCCCCCCTTCTCCAGTCCTTTATTCTTTCACTGATCAACTTCCCAGCTCTTTACTTCACCTGTTCCCCTCTCCCGGTTTCACCTATCACCAACTACCTTGTAGTTCTTCCTCCCCTCCACTCATCTTCTTACTCTGACTTCTCATCTTTTTTTCTCCAGTCCTGATGAAAGGTTTTGGCCTGAAATGTTGACTATTTATTTCTCTCCATAGATGCTGCCTGGCCTGCTGAGTTCCTCAAGTATTTTGTGTTAATGGATTGCACATTTAGTTAGAAACAACTCAAGGATTTACAAGAGAGAGGACTGTTTTCAGACTAGTGGAGATTACTGACATAAGTGCACAGACATATTTGAATCTGATTGTAATTTTAAATTATCAAGTCAAAATATTTTCTATTAAACCATTGCAAATTAAAATCAAAAATGCTTTTGACTTGGACCATGTGAACTATTTCTAAATGTCTTTGATCATCAGTGAGAAAGCGTTCATATAAATTCATACAATTAAAATAACTGATATACAAAAAATGAAAATATAATGCATTATATACATAACAATTTATTTAAAACTAATTACATACTCTCTATCTTTTTAACTTTTTACACACACACACACACACACACACACACACACACACACACATCCTTCCATACAAAATATTAAAATATGCAAACACCAGCTCGGGGGGTGGGGGGAGTGCATTTTCATTCCACCCTGAATCCCTGAAGTCTGTCATGTGTTCAGCAGCACATGAGCTGATATCTGACCTTCAGTTTGTGTCTCAGCTCCATTTTGCAATTTCTTGCCAAAACCATCAGCCAGAGGTGTGCAAGTTGTCCTAATTTTAGAAGGGCACTACAAGTTATTCATTGAGTTTAGATGAAATTGTTAAGTTCAAAGTTCAATGCAAAGCACATATATGTCACCATATACAACTCTGAGATTAACTTCCTTGCGCGCAATCACAGTAATTACAAGAATCACAATAGCATTAATGAAAGACCATACCCAACAGGATGGACAAATAGTCAGTGTGCAAAAGACAACTGTACATAGAAACATAGAAAAAAACCTACAACACAATACAGGCCCTTTAGCCCACGAAGTTGTGCCGAACATGTCCACATCTTAGAACTACCTAGGCTTACCCATAGTCCTCTATTTTTCTGCTCCATGTATCTATACAGGAGTCTCTGAAAGACCCTATCATTTCTGCTTCCACCACCGCCACTGGCAACCCATTCCATGCACTCACCGCTCTCTGTGTAAAAAATTTACCCTGCCATCTCTTCTGTACCTACTTCCAAGCACCTTAAAAGTATGCACACTTGTGCTAGCCATTTCAGTCCTAGGTAAAGGCTCTGACTATCCACATTATCAATGCCTCTCATTACCTTGTACAACTCTATCAGGTCACTTTTCATTCTCCATCACTCCAAGGAGAAAAGGCTGAGTTCACTCAACCTTTAAGGCATGCTCCCCAATCATCCTCCCCAATCAGGCAACATCCTGGATGATAACAAAAGAAATAATAAATTAATTAACTAATAAATAACTAGATAAATAAATGAAGATACAATAAATATTGAGAAAATAAAATGAAGAGACATTGAAAGTGTATCCATAAGTTGTGGATGGGGTGAATGAAGCTGAATGAAGTTTGACAGCCTGATGGTTGAGGGGTAATAACTGTTTCTGATCTGGTAGTATGTGTCCTGAGGCTCCTGTACTTCCTTCCCGATGGCAGCAGTGAGAAGAAGGCATGGCGTGGATGGTGGGGGTCCTTTGCGACGGATACCTGTGATGGACTGTGCCTTAGCCGTTACTTTTTAAAGGCTTTTCCATTTGAGGGCATTGGTGTTTCCATACCAAGACATGATGCAACCGGCCAGTTTGCTCTTCATTCCAAAGTTGCAAGGACATGTTTGGCCCAGCATTGTGGCCTGTATTGTGCTGTAGGCTTTTTATCTTTCTCTGCATATCTTCAGAAGTTTGTCAAAGTTTTAGACAACATGCAAAATCTTTGCAACCGTCTAAGAAAACAGAAGCACTGTCATGCTGTCTTCATAATCTCACTATATGCTGGACCCAGAGCAGGTCTTCTGAAATTATTCACTAAAAATTATTAATTTTGCCATATGTTTAGTAATATTTAGTGTAAAACCATTTTATAACAGCTAATGTTGGAGATAGACTCCAAGCTGTTAATTTGTAGTGATGTGAACTGTTCACATCTATTTGACATGCTGGGTAGGCAGGATTTAAATTCTGAAAAAAAAATTAAACTGTCAACATATTATTTTTTGTTTTGACAGTTCCATACCTGAAATAAATTCTGAAGCTTTTGGTGATATAGATATATTTCAAAGATATTCCCTGTCACAATCTTACTGAATCAAATAAATTCACTTGGGAAGGCTAGCATTAACATACTGAATACCATAGAGAATTTTCTTGAACTGCCATTATAAAGTTTATCTCTTCTACCTATTTGTAGCCCTGAGTTATACCTTCAAGATAAAACATTGTATTGTTTACATGATTATTCAAATAACCAGTTGATATTTGCCAAAATAATAACACTTCAAATTTTATTTAGTGAGCTCACATGATTACGTTGAAGTGAAATTGTATCAAAGAAATGTGAAAGAATGAAGTGCTGCTTCCTTTTTGCACCATACACCTAGGCGCTCATTTGGAGAGTATAATTCAATTGAACAAAGCTTTGAGGAAACCCAGCATCCTGAGAGTTAAGGAGAAATAATAAAGTCTGCCTTTAGGAGCAACTCTTCTAAGTTGCATTTACAGATATGCATTACAGTTTCAAATATTTAGTGTTTTAAATGTTTAGAAAAGTGAATAGATGTATTGATGCAAATCAGCTCACAAATAACCTTGACTAATTATTTTTGAAATATAGTTATATATAAAAATTTGTTTTATAAATGCAACATGATAATGAGCAAACAAAGTGACAATTGGTATCATTTTGTGGTAATATTCAGTCACCTTCATATGGATATTCACAGTGAGTTATACACTGTGATGGGTATTCACTAATCAAACCCGCAGATACAGATATTCACAGTGAGTTATACACTGTGATGGGTATTCACTAATCAAACCCGCAGATACAGATATTCACAGTGAGTTATACACTGTGATGGGTATTCACTAATCAAACCCGCAGATACAGATATTCACAGTGAGTTATACACTGTGATGGGTATTCACTAATCAAACCCGCAGATACAGATATTCACAGTGAGTTATACAATGTGATGGGTATTCACTAATCAAACCCGCAGATACAGATATTCACAGTGAGTTATACACTGTGTTGGGTATTCACTAATCAAGCCCCCAAGTACAAATATTCACTGTGAGTTATACACTGTGATGTGTATTCACTAATCAAACCCCCAAGTACAAATATTCACTGTGAGTTATACACTGTGATGGGTATTCACTAATCAAACCCGCAGATACAGATATTCACAGTGAGTTATACACTGTGATGGGTATTCACTAATCAAACCCGCAGATACAGATATTCACAGTGAGTTATACACTGTGATGGGTATTCACTAATCAAACCCGCAGATACAGATATTCACAGTGAGTTATACACTGTGTTGGGTATTTACTAATCAAGCCCCCAAGTACAAATATTCACAGTGAGTTATACACTGTGATGGGTATTCACTAATCAAACCCGCAGATACAGATATTCAGAGTGAGTTATACACTGTGATGGGTATTCACTAATCAAACCCGCAGATACAGATATTCACAGTGAGTTATACACTGTGTTGGGTATTTACTAATCAAGCCCCCAAGTACAAATATTCACAGTGAGTTATACACTGTGATGGGTATTCACTAATCAAACCCGCAGATACAGATATTCACAGTGAGTTATACACTGTGATGGGTATTCACTAATCAAACCCGCAGATACAGATATTCACAGTGAGTTATACACTGTGATGGGTATTCACTAATCAAACCCGCAGATACAGATATTCACAGTGAGTTATACACTGTGATGGGTATTCACTAATCAAACCCGCAGATACAGATATTCACAGTGAGTTATACACTGTGATGGGTATTCACTAATCAAACCCGCAGATACAGATATTCACAGTGAGTTATACACTGTGTTGGGTATTCACTAATCAAGCCCCCAAGTACACATATTCACAGTGAGTTATACACTGTGATGGGTATTCACTAATCAAACCCGCAGATACAGATATTCACAGTGAGTTATACACTGTGTTGGGTATTCACTAATCAAGCCCCCAAGTACAAATATTCACTGTGAGTTATACACTGTGATGGGTATTCACTAATCAAACCCGCAGATACAGATATTCACAGTGAGTTATACACTGTGATGGGTATTAACTAATCAAACCCGCAGATACAGGTATTCACAGTGAGTTATACACTGTGATGGGTATTCACTAATCAAACCCGCAGATACAGATATTCACAGTGAGTTATACACTGTGATGGGTATTCACTAATCAAACCCGCAGATACAGATATTCACAGTGAGTTATACACTGTGTTGGGTATTCACTAATCAAGCCCCCAAGTACAAATATTCACTGTGAGTTATACACTGTGATGGGTATTCACTAATCAAACCCGCAGATACAGATATTCACAGTGAGTTATACACTGTGATGGGTATTCACTAATCAAACCCGCAGATACAGATATTCACAGTGAGTTATACACTGTGATGGGTATTCACTAATCAAACCCGCAGATACAGATATTCACAGTGAGTTATACACTGTGATGGGTATTCACTAATCAAACCCGCAGATACAGATATTCACAGTGAGTTATACACTGTGTTGGGTATTCACTAATCAAGCCCCCAAGTACACATATTCACAGTGAGTTATACACTGTGATGGGTATTCACTAATCAAACCCGCAGATACAGATATTCACAGTGAGTTATACACTGTGTTGGGTATTCACTAATCAAGCCCCCAAGTACAAATATTCACTGTGAGTTATACACTGTGATGGGTATTCACTAATCAAACCCGCAGATACAGATATTCACAGTGAGTTATACACTGTGATGGGTATTAACTAATCAAACCCGCAGATACAGATATTCACAGTGAGTTATACACTGTGATGGGTATTCACTAATCAAACCCGCAGATACAGATATTCACAGTGAGTTATACACTGTGATGGGTATTCACTAATCAAACCCGCAGATACAGATATTCACAGTGAGTTATACACTGTGATGGGTATTCACTAATCAAACCCGCAGATACAGATATTCACAGTGAGTTATACACTGTGTTGGGTATTCACTAATCAAGCCCCCAAGTACACATATTCACAGTGAGTTATACACTGTGATGGGTATTCACTAATCAAACCCGCAGATACAGATATTCACAGTGAGTTATACACTGTGTTGGGTATTCACTAATCAAGCCCCCAAGTACAAATATTCACTGTGAGTTATACACTGTGATGGGTATTCACTAATCAAACCCGCAGATACAGATATTCACAGTGAGTTATACACTGTGATGGGTATTCACTAATCAAACCCGCAGATACAGATATTCACAGTGAGTTATACACTGTGATGGGTATTCACTAATCAAACCCGCAGATACAGATATTCACAGTGAGTTATACACTGTGTTGGGTATTCACTAATCAAGCCCCCAAGTACACATATTCACAGTGAGTTATACACTGTGATGGGTATTCACTAATCAAACCCGCAGATACAGATATTCACAGTGAGTTATACACTGTGTTGGGTATTCACTAATCAAGCCCCCAAGTACAAATATTCACTGTGAGTTATACACTGTGATGGGTATTCACTAATCAAACCCCCAAGTATAAATATTCACTGTGAGTTATACACTGTGATGGGTATTCACTAATCAAACCCGCAGATACAGATATTCACAGTGAGTTATACACTGTGATGGGTATTCACTAATCAAACCCGCAGATACAGATATTCACAGTGAGTTATACACTGTGTTGGGTATTCACTAATCAAGCCCCCAAGTACACATATTCACAGTGAGTTATACACTGTGATGGGTATTCACTAATCAAACCCGCAGATACAGATATTCACAGTGAGTTATACACTGTGATGGGTATTCACTAATCAAACCCGCAGATACAGATATTCACAGTGAGTTATACAGTGTTGGGTATTTACTAATCAAGCCCCCAAGTACAAATATTCATTGTGAGTTATACACTATGATGGATATTCACTAATCAATCCCCCACGTACAGATATTCACTGTGATGGGTATTCCCTGTCCAGGGTTAAGTTCAACTTTCTGATATAGCAGTTGAAACTTCTAGTGACCAAAGGGTTGTTTTTGAGATAAATAAACTTCAAAGCAATTTTCTTTATTTACTTTCTATTTGTAAACAGGCACCAATCTTCAGTTTTTAATGTAAATTGGAAGCAATAATCAATTTAAAATTAAAAGCGCTGCTTTGCAAACAATCAAGTTGTCTATAGAACACAGGATGCTGGTTCACAATTGAAACATAAGACAATGGGGTTATTTAATTGGATTGCTTTCAGCAGACAACATGGCTAAGTTATTTAGTTTAAGGAAGCTTGCAGATCAGACTGATTCTCTCAATTATCACATCAAATAACTGATCGGTAAGTGTTGAAAGGTTTGTATGCTTAGACAGTCAGTTTCACAGATGTAATTATGGAAATCTGGGAACTGTATCTCTAGAAACTTTTAGATTATTTGTATAAAAAGGTATGTGAAAAATATTATGTATGTGTGAAGTTACCCAAGTGTGCAGAAAAATAGTGGAAATGTAGAGAGTGAAAGGCTTACTGGGAATGGTCATGGGACAGCAAGAAGAATGACAGAAAGACAGGGCAATGAGAATCCATCCCTCTGCAATAGATTTCTGTGCCGGGTTTGTCTACAAGTCGATTGTGTGACTTTTTAGACTACCAGAATTGTGGCCGTGTTTTGGAAATCCTTTGTGATTGAGAAATTGTTTGCACTTTGGAAATCTTATTTTTCAAACAGAAAACGTCTGTGAGTTACAAAAACATATATCTGAATTTAAACATAAATTGCTAGAAACAAATAAACTGGGTTTAAACTATTTTATTAGCTGGAAATACCTCCTCTTTGGAAGGAAGGGGGACCCACCACTCAGACAGTGGGTTTGGCAACTAAACTTGCTATGGAAGGTAACAGGGCAGTGAACTAGTCTTTGAAGAGTAGGTAGTGATAGTATAAATCCCTTTGAGTGCAGGTATCCTATCAACATTGGACAGGGCATAAGGTCCTCAAATATTCAAAGTACATTTATTATCCAGGAACATATAAATTATACAACCTTGAGACCTTTTTTTTACAACTTTTATACAATTATACAACCTTTTCAATTGAAGCAAGAGGCTGAGAGTGGAAGACTGAAGCATCGTGGAGGGAAGGTCGTTTTTCTTTTCTTTAACTGATCAGGGAAAAGAAGCTCTACTGCGCAGGCACATGACGTAGCACGACAAGGTTTAAAAGAAAGACCACCATATACAGCGGCCATCATTGGAGTGGACTGAGTCTGAGTGGGACGGCTTTGGCTCAATCAGGCTTCGGCGAGAAACAAGCAGAGGTGAGGGTAGGTTCCGGTAAGTTCCTGTTTTACTTCTTTTTTTGTTCAGACTAGAGAATATGCCAGGCAGGATGTTGAAATGCTCCTCTTGCAGGATGTGGGAAATCAGGGAGACCTCCTTACTCCCTGACAACAATACCTGCAAGAGGTGCATCCAGTTGCAGCTCCTAACAGACCGCATTAGGGAACTGGAGAAGGAGCTGGATGACCTCCGGATCATTCAGGAGACTGAGCAGTTTATAAACAGCAGCTTCCGGGAGGTAGTTACAATTAAGGAACATGGCACAGGTAACTGGGTTACCGTCAGGCGAGGGAAGGGGAAAGGGCAGGTAATGCAGGGTTCCCCTGTAGCCATTCCCCTCCAAAACAGGTATACCAATTTGAATACTGTTGGGGGAGGGGGGGAATGGCTTACATGGGACACACTGCGGCAGCCGGATCTCTGGCACTGAGTCTGGTTCTGCAGTGCAGAAGTGAGGGAGGAAGAAGAGGAGAGCAGTAGTGATAGGGGACTCCATAGTAAGGGGTACAGACAGGAGATTCTGTGGTCGTGACAGAAACTTCCGGATGGTTTGTTGCCTCCCGGGTGCCAGGGTCAGGGATGTCTCTGATCGCGTGCACAGCATTCTGAAATGGGAGGGTGAGCAGACAGATGTCACGGTACACATCGGTACCAATGATATAGGTAGAAAGAGTGAGGTGGTCCTCGAGAGTGAGTACAGAGAGCTTGGTAGGAAGTTGAAAAACAGGATCTTGAGGGTAGTAATCTCCGGATTGCTACCTGTGCCACGTGCCAGTGAGGGTAAGAATAGGATGCTCTGGCAGATGAACAGGTGGCTGAGGAACTGGTGTAGGGGGCAGGGTTTCAGATTTCTAGATCATTGGGACCTCTTCTGGGGCAGGTGGGACCTATACAAGAGAGACGGGTTACACCTGAATTACAAAAGGACCAATATACTTGCAGGGACGTTTGCTAATGTTATTGGGGAGGGTTTAAACTAGATTTGCAGGGGGGTGAGAACCAGAGTGCCAGAGTAGATAGTGAAACAGGGGTAAAAATAAATGATGTTAGTAGTTCATGCAGTCACAAATAGTAAGGTTGTGTGTGGTGGTACTAATCTTCTGATGTGTATATATTTCAATGCGAGGAGTATTGGGGGAAAGGCAGACAAGCTGACGGCCTGGATTGATACATGGAATTATGACATCATAGCCATTACTGAAACTTGGCCACAGGAGGGGCAGGACTGGCAGCTCATTGTTCCAGGGTTCTGATGTTTCAGATGTGATAGAGGCAGAGGGATGAAGGGTGGGGGGGGGGGTGGTTTTGCTAGTCAGGGGAAATATTACAGCAGTGCTCAGGCAGGACAGATTAGAGGGCTTGTCTACTGAGGCCATATGGGTGGAACTGAGAAACAGGGAAGGTATGACCACATTAATAGGGTTGTATTATAGACCACCCAATAGTCAGCAAGAATTGGAGGAGCAAATCTGCAGAGAGGTAACAGAGAACTGCAGGAGTCAGAAAGTTGTGATTGTAGGGAATTTTAATTTTCCACACATTGATTGGGACTTCCATACTGCTAAAGGTCTAGATAAGTTAGATTTAATTAAATGTGTTCAGGAAAGTTTTCTAAATCAATATATAGATGTATCAACTAGGGAGGATGCAATATTAGATCTCTTATTAGGAAATGAGTTAGGGCAGGTGATGGAAGTGTGTGTAGGGGAACACTTTGGTTCCAGTGATCATAACGTCATTAGTTTCAACTTGATCATGGATAAAGATAGATCTGGTCCTCGGGTTGAATTTCTAAACTGGAAAAAGGCCAAATTTGAAGAAATGAGAAAGGAAATAAAAAGCGTAGATTTGGACAGGTTGATCTCTGGCAAGGATGTGATTGGTAAGTAGGAGGCCTTCAAAGGAGAAATTTTGAGAGGAGTGCAGAGTTTGTATGTTCCTGTCAGGGTTAAAGGCAAAATGAATAAGAATAAGGAACCTTGGTTCTCGAGGGATATTGGAACTCTAATAAAGAAGAAGAGAAAGATGTATGACATGTATAGCCAACAAGGAGGAAATAAGGTGCTTGAGGAGTATAAAAAGTGCAAGAAAATACTTAAAAAGAAATCAGGAGGGCTGAAAGAAGACATGAGCTTGCTTTGGCAGTCAGGGTGAAGGATAATTCTACAGGCTTCTACAGGTAGGTTAAGAGCAAAAGGATAGTAAGGGATAAAATTGGTCCTCTTGAAGATCAGAGTGGTCGGCTATGTATGGAACCAAAAGAAATGTGAGAGATATTAAATGGTTTTTTTGCACCTGTATTTACTAAGGAAGCTGGAATGGAATCTACAGAAACAAGGCAAACAAGTAGGGATGCCATGGAACTTATACAGATTAAAGAGGAGGAGGTGTTTGCCGTCTTGAGACAAATCAGAGTAGATAAATCACCAGGACCTGACAGGGTATTCCCTCGAACCTTGAAGGAGACTAGTGTTGAAATTTCAAGGGCCCTGGCAGAAATATTTAAAATGTCGATATGCACGGGTCAGGTGCCGGAGGATTGGAGAATAGCTCATGTAGTTCTGTTCAAAATAGGGTCAAAAAGTAAGCCAGGAAATTATAGGCCAGTAAGTTTAACATTGGTACGTGGTAAATTATTAGAAGGAATACTAAGCGATAGGACCTACAAGTATTTGGATAGACAGGGACTTAATAGAAAAAGTCAGCATGGCTTTGTGTGTGGTAGGTCATGTTTAACCAATCTATTAGAGTTTTTCGAGGAAGTTAACAGGAAAGTGGATGAAGGGAAGGCAGTGGATGTTGCACTGGAAGGCATGGACTTCAGTAAGGCCTTTGACAAGGTCCCGCATGGGAGGTTAGTTAGGAAGATTCAGTCACTAGGTATACATGGAGAGGTAGTAAATTGGATTAGACATTGCCTCAATGGAAGAAGCCAGAGAGTGGTAGTGGAGGATTGCTACTCTGAGTGGAGGCCTGTGACTAGTGGTGTGCCACAAGGATCAGTGCTGGGTCCATTTTTATTTGTCATCTATATCAATGATCTGGATGATAATGTGGCAAATTGGATCAGCAAATTTGCTGATGATACAAAGATTGGAGGTGTAGTGGACAGTGAGGAAGGTTTTCAAAGCTTGCGGAGGGATTTGGACCAGTTGGAGGAATGGGCAGAAAAATAGCAGATGGAGTTTAATGCGGACAAGTCTGAGGTATTGCACTTCGGAAGGTCAAACCAAGGTAAAACATAGAAGGTAAATGGTAGGACACTGAGGAGTGCAGTAGGACAGAGGGATCTGGGAGTACAGATACATAATTCCCTAAAAGTGGTGTCACAGGTGGATGGAGTCGTAAATAGAGCTTTTGGTACATTGGCCTTTATAAATCAAAGTATTGAGTATAAGAGTTGGAATGTAATGGTGAGGTTGTATAAGACATTGGTGAGGCCGAATTTGGAGTATTGTGTGCAGTTTTGGTCACCTAATTACAGGAAGGATATTAATAAGGTTGAAAGAGTGCAGAGAAGGTTTACAAGGATGTTGCCAGGACCTGAGAAACTGAGTTACAGAGAAAGGTTGAACAGGTTAGAATTTTATGCCCTGGAGCGTAAGAGAATGAGGGGTGATTTGATAGAGGTATATAAGATTATGATGGGTATAGTTAGAGTGAATGCAAGCAGGCTTTTTCCACTGAGGCTAGGGGAAAAAAAACCAGAGGTCATGGGTTAAGGGTGAAGGGGGAAAAGATTAAAGGGAACATTGGGGGGGGGCTTCTTCACGCAGAGAGTGGTGGGAGTGTGGAATGAGCTGTGAGGTGAAGTGGTGAATGCAGGCTCACTTTAGACTTTTAAGAAAAACTTGGACAGGTGTATGGATCAGTGGGGTTTGGAGGGATATGGCCCAGGTGCAGGTCAATAGGACTAGGCAGAAAAATGGTTTGGCACAGCCAAGAAGGGCCAAAAGGGCTGTTTCTGTGCTGTAATGTTCTATAGTTCTATGGAGACTTACTTGCTCACAGGTAGCCACAAAGCAAGAAACCCATAAGAAGCCAATTAAAGAATAAAAAAGAATAAAAATAAAAATAAAAGCCCAACAAGAGAAAGAAAACAAAACACAAATCATGAAAACAATTGAAGGGAACAACAACAATCCAAACCAAATTGAGTCCTCAGTTCCAAATCCCAGAGCAGCCTGGAGTAGGCCCAAAGCCTCACTTATCAGTTCATCATTTAGTGGGCATGGAGCCCAGCAGACAGGGCAGTATTCATAGCCTCAGCACCATGGAGTGAGGGGAGAGTCCACCGTGGAGAAGGATTGAAATCAGATCCCAACACCCTGTCTTTTCAGTCTCTCTGTGCCGACATTTAAATAGACCAAACTCCGGCAACCAGGAGAGAAGGAATGCACATCGCAGAGAGTGAGCAAAATTGGCTTTCGCCTCCATTTTGAGCCGGCATTTAAACAGCGCATTGTACCTCGGACAAGGTCCCAGCTTGTAGCAAAAGACTCCAGGCCTAGACCACATCATCCAGTGACAAGCTCTGGGTGCAAATTTTGTGGGCCAGTCTGAAGCTGTTCCAAAATTCTTCAAATCAGCTCGACGCCCAGAGTGATCCAACCTCACACCTGGCAGTTGTAGGGGTACTGAATCTCCTCCACCTGTGCCTTGACTTCCCCTTTTGGCACCCAAAGCAATCCAACCTCTCGTCCAGGCCATATGTACGGCCATTGTAATTCCATCTGCAATCACTCTGCAACACACCATTGCAGCTCATACCCCAAACTTGCCTCACAATTGCTTGCCCCTTCACTGTTTGCTGTGTTAATTTAACACAATTTACCCCAGAAAAGGTATTTTCAGTGATGTTTTTAGTTGAATTTCTTAAGACTACCGGAGAGCTGTCGCATGCATTTGATAGCATTATCTTATCTTTGTAGTCAGCAGACCCAATAGCATCACAGCACGCATATTTGAAGTATGAGTAATAGGGCCAGGGTCTTGCACATGTTCACCTAGCAAAGCTCCATCACAAGCTTGTTGCTAACAATTCTACATTCGGCCTTGATCTCACAGAAATGATCATAATACAGCAACTTCAAAAGGAACTTGCACTTCATTACTAGGTTCCTTCAGCATAATCAAGGGCAGTCATTGAGTTGGCTTTCCATCCAGTTTTGATAGATGCATGGGCTCTTCTGAACTCTATTTTCACACTCCAAATAATTGGACCTTATAGTGATGGGAAAACAGGATCAGCCATAATGTACTGGTTAGGCACGTTCAGCCACAGACTCATTCCACCGAGATGCAACAATGAGCATCATAGGAAGTCATTCCTGCTCGTGGCCGTCAAACTTTACAACTCCTCCCTTGGAGTGTCAGACACCCTAAGCCAATAGGCTGGTTTCCACTTGGTGTAATTTACTTATTACTATTTAATTATTTATAGTTTTATATTGCTATATTTCTACACTATTCTTGGTTGGTGCGACTGTAGTGAAACCCAATTTCCCTCGGGATCAATAAAGTATGTCTGTCTGTCTGTCTGTCTGTCTGTCTGCCAGACAAGGTACAACAGAACATGACTTTATTCTTGTTGCAATTCACTCTACTATGTGAGAGCAGTGGATCCTAACAGAATACACTAGTGTTGTTCTTTGAAAGTTCTGTGCAGGAGAAAGGCACAGAATGCCTCTGAAGTCCGACTGGAGCAGAGGATAGATCTGGTCAGCTGATTCCCCCAATTTGCTTTCAAAATCATTAGAAAGAGCTTTCAAACAAGCAGGAAGTTCTTGCATGAATCGTGGAATATATAATAGCTCCTGCCAGATGGCTTGTTTATGCAATCAGAAGAATATGAGCAGAATAAGGATATTTGGTCCATTGAGTTTACTCCGGCATTCCATCATGGCTGATTCATTATCCCTCTCAGACCCATTCTCCTGCCTTCTCCTCATAAACTAAGATGCCCTAACTGCTTTAAGTATACTCAATGACATGACCTCTGTAGCCATCTGTGGCAACAAATTCCACAGATTCACCACCCACTGTCTATAACCATATAACAATTACAGCACGGAAAAAGGCCATCTTGGCCCTTCTAGTCCATGCCGAACCCTTACTCTCACCTAGTCCCACCGACCCGCACTCAGCACATAACACTCTATTCCTTTCCTGTCCATGTACCTATCCAATTTTACCTTAACTGACAATATTGAACCTGCCTCTACCACTTCTACTAGAAGCTTTTTGCACACAGCTACCACTCTCTGAGTAAAGAAATTCCCCCTTGTGTTAACCTTAAACTTTTGCCCCCTAACTCTCAACTCATGTCCTCTTATTTGAATCTCCTCTACTCTCAATGGAAAAAGCCTATCCATGTCAACTCTATCTATCCCCCTCATAATTTTAAATACCTCTATCAAGTCCCCCTTCAACCTTTTACACTCCAAAGAATAAAAAGCTAACTTGTTCAACCTTTTTCTGTAACTTAGGTGCTGAAACCCAGGTAGCATTCTAAAAAATGTCTAAAATTTTTTCCTTTCTCATTTCTGTTCTAAATGGCAACCCTCTATTCTGAGGATATGCCTTCTGGTCTTGGACTCCCCCACTATAGGAAACACCATCTCTACATTCACTCTGGCTAGGCTTTTCAATTGTTCAATAGATTTCAATGAGATCTGCCCTTATTCTACAAAACTGCAATGAGTACGAGCCCAGAGTCATCAAATGCTAATCTGTTCATTCCCGAAATTATTCTTGTGAATCTTCTCTGGGCCCTCTCCAATGCCAGCGCATCTTTTCTTAGATAAAGTCCCCAAAACTATTCACAATATACCAAGTGCTGTCTGACCAGTGCCTTATAAAGCCATAGAATCACATCTTTGCTCTTATGTTCTTGTCCTTTTGAAATGAATGCTAACATTTCATTTGCCTTCCTCAACACTGACTCAGTCTGCAAGTTATCCTTTAGGAAATATTGCACAAGGATTCTCAACCTTTTGAACTTAAGATTTCTGAATTTTATCTCCAGTTAGAAAATAGTCTATGCCTTTATTCCTTCCCGCAAAGTGCATGACCATACTGTTCCCTACATTACATTCCATCCATTCTCCCAATCTGTCCAAGTAATTCTGTAGGTTCCCCACTTCCTCAACACCAGCTGTCTCTACATGTCTGTTTCTATCATCTGCAAACTTGGCCATAAAACCTGCAATTCAGTCCTCAAAATCCTTGACGTATAATGTGAAAAAAAGCAGATCCCGATATTGATCCCTGTGGACCACCATCGGACTTCTCTCAATTCTAGTATCTTTCCTGTAATACCATGCACCCTTACCTTGTTAAGCAGCCACTGTACTGTGGCTGAAGAAGCATTTACTTACTTATCTTCCAGATCCCATATTATTGCTCTCACTCTGCCTCCCTCAGGGGCAACAAAGGTAGAGTTCCCATGGTCCTTAAGTCCCCCCAGATGTAACTGAGGTAGAGTTCCCATGGTCCTTACCCCCCCACCCCGATGTAACAGAGGGCATATGTACAAAATTAAGAGAGAGAAGTGTAGGGGAGACATCAGGGGTAAGTTTTTTACACAGAGGGTTGTGATGCCTGGAATGACTTGCCAGTGATGGTGGTGGAGGTTAAAACATTGGGGTATTTAAGAGCCTCTTGGACAGGCACATGGTTGAAAGAAAAATAGAGGGTTATGGGGTAGTGTGGGTTTAGTACTTTTTTTTAGGGATTATATGGGTTAGCACAACATGGAGGGCTGAAGGGCCTGTACAATGCTGTAGTTCTAGGTAGAGTTTCCATGGTCCTTACTCTCCCCCCCTCCCAGGGGTAACAGAGGTAGAGTTCCCATGGTCCTTACTTTTCACCTTCCAGCCTCCCAATCTAACATGTCATTTTTATTTTTTCCACCATCTGCTGTGTAATCCCACTGCCAGTCACATCATCCCCCTCCACGGTTTACTGCTTTCCAGAGGGTTCACTCTTTCCAAGATATCCTGGTCACTTCTCCCTCCCCAGTTCTCCAAACCACCCCACCCCCCAACCACCCACTTTACTCCTCCCCGCTCTCAAGGCACTTTCTCCTTTAACCATACGAGGGATAACATCTTCTTTCCTCAGCAACATCAAAGGATCTAAATAGGAGAGGTTTGAAGTGAAGCAGAGGTTCATATAGACCTCCAGCAACCTCATATACTGCATTGGGCACATGATGTGGTATCCTTGTACCCTCTACATCATTCCACATTGGCCATTTCTGCCACTCGTTGTTGTGTCAATTCACTGCCTCTCCCCTTTCCTGCACAGTTTGACCATCTTCAGCCTTCTCCAGTGACAAGCTGAGGCCAAACACATCAAAAACATCAGTAGATGTCTGTGTAGTCTACAACCTAAAGTGATGAACAGTGAAGTTTCAAATTTCAGGTAACCTGCTCGCTCTGTATTTCTTTCTCTCTCCTTCTAACCTACAGCCTTCTCGCTCCTTGCTCCAGCAACCCCAATATCAGTATCTCTCCCCTCCCCTACTTGTCTCCATCTACCCATTACCCATGCACTTAAACCACTGCCTCTCTTATGTCCTCACCCATGGATTTCATCAGCCACAATCTCTCCCTTATCTGATTCCACATTTTACTTTCCTTGCTTATCAGATTTCAGAATCTGCAATCTTTTGTTGTCTACACTCTTCAACTTCAACCCCCCCTTTCCCCCCAGCAGGCTCCATCTGTCTTTATCCCTCTCTTCACCCTGGTTTCACATTGCCTGCCAACTCCTGGATCATCCCTCCCCTTTACACCTTTATTACTGGCTACATCCCTCAGAACATTGACTATCCCTTTGCCTACATAGACACTATCCCCTGCTGAGTTCCTCCAGTAATTTATTTTGTGCTCCAAATACTAGCATCTGCTGTCACTTGTGTCTCTGTTCCAGACCATTACCTGATGCCATGACTGATAAAGCACTTGCATTTGTTAAAATGTCTGAAGTACTTCATGCAAACAGTGGCACAAAAACACTTCAGGAGATGATCAAAAGCTTGATAAAGGACATAGCTTTTCAGCGATGTCTTAAAGGAAGAAAGTGTTGCTGAGGCAAATGGGTTGAATCAGTGAATACTAGAACTCAAAACAGATGCAAAGTAGGCATTGCTGGAGCATTTATAATTTAAAATTAGCAGGTGAGAAGAATTTAAAGGATTTAGAGTTCCTGGAGGTTTGTACACCAGAGAAACTAGAACAAACACTGTTTGGGTTTGAAAGTAAGGATAAGAACTTTAAAATCAGGACATTGTCAACCAGAACATCAATTTTAGCCCATGTGATGAAAAAGATTTCATTCAAATTAGCTCAGCTTCACATTTCATCTCACCTAAAGATGCCTCATGATCCTGTCATCATGATTCAAGATTCAAAGTATAATTATTATCAAATAATGTATAAATTATACACTTTGAGATTTGCTTGTTCACAGGCAGCCACAAAGCAAGAAACCCAAAGAACCCAATTTAAAAAAAGATCATACCCACTGCGCAGAGAAAGAGAAAGAAAAAACACATCATGCAGACCATAAGAGCAAATTCCACCATTTCAAACCAACTGATCTGCTCCCTGGAGCAGCTGGAGTAGGCCCAACCCTCAATCTCAGTTCATCATATCCTTAGGGCAAAACATTGCAAAATCGTAGAGACGTGGAGAGACAAATGAACATCGCAGGAGTGCGAGAAAAATCAGCTCATTCCGTGCCTCTGCTCCTGACACTCGGGGTTTCCAGCCTATCTGGGCCAGTGTTTAAATTGCCCAAGAGCTGGTAGTGTCTCACTCTAGGAGCTGGACTCCGGCACAGTGTGCAGCCCGAAGCTTAAAAATAAATAATGATAATAATAAGCCTTTGAGATGACAATGGACACATTGAGAATCACACATGAACGAGATGATTTAGAAATCAAATTGCCAACAACTATAACTTGCTAAGTCTAACATTTTAGATGATAAAGACTGATGACTGATTGTTATTTATCATTCACTGTATAATATACATCTGTTGACTTCATCCTGTATATACTGATGTAAAATAATAACAATGGTAATTTAATGATGCACATTATGATTTATTTCCCTTCTTCCATTAAAGCTTTACTGCTCAAAAGATTACTCTTTATTGGAACTTCATGTGCTTATAATTAGGAGACTGGAAAGACAATGGAAGCAACAAATTTCAAAGCAAAAAATTATTTAAATTAACTTCTGGTTCATTATTTCATTTCTGCCTGATTTTGAGATAATATCAATAGCTTTAAATATACAATTTGTTGTTGAGTTGATACACAATGAGTGAAAGCAACACATTGAGTCGAGCAGGGTCTGGTTGAACTGTTTACTGTTTCAATCCGCACGTGCTTCAGTGCCCGCTCCCAGCATCCCCTGCTTTTTGCGGGGTGGAAGTGACGTCGGCTTCTGGGCTGAGGTCTGCCCTACACTCAGAGCACCCTCGGTTGCTGCTGGCTGCGGATTCGCCCGCGACTGCTGGAGCCGGTTTGCTTGCCATGTGGGCGAGCCGGCCCATAAACCCCTCCCCTCTCCCGGAGAACTGGTGCTAGGAGGCACAGAGTCCACAGCCTGCACACTGTCAGTTCACTTAGGTGGCCAGCCTCGTCGTTGTGGGGGTGACACCGCAACCGGGCGTTCAAGGTCTAGATGCGCCAGTTTGAGACGGTCAATGGTAGAAGTCTCTTCCCGGCCGCCAATGTCGAGAACGCAGGTCGTCCCATTATGGCGCACCACCTTGTAGGGTCCTTTGTATGGTCATTTGCAGGTGGGACGTCGGGACTGGGGCAAGTGTTCCAAGCCGCTCCCGGAGTTTAGTTAGGACTGTGGTAGGCATGTCCTCCTGCCCACGGGGTGCTGGCACAAACTTACTGGGAACTGTAAGCGGGGCACCGTAAACGAGTTTGGCCGATGATGTGGCCAGGTCCTCCTTGGGTGCCGTGTGGATGCCAAGCAGCGCCCAGGGGAGTTGGTCAACCCAGTCTGGCCTTCGGAGGTGTGCCATCAGGGCTGACTTCAAGTGCCTGTGGAAACGTTGGACTGCGGGTGGTAAGCAGTCGCTCGGTGGAGCTGGGTTCCCAGGAGTTGTGCCAGTGCAGACCACAAAGCCGATGTGAACTGCACACCCTGTCTGAAGTGACGTGGGCTGGGAGTCCGAACCGTGCCACCCAGGTGGTAATCAGGGCTCTGGCACAAATCTTCGTGGCCGTGTCAGCCAGTGGGATAGGTTCCGGCCACCTCGTGAACCTGTCCACCATGGTGAACAGGTATCTCGCTCCTCTCGAAACCGGCAGTGGGCCGACGATGTCCATGTGGACATGTTCAAACCTCCTATGTGTCGGCTGGAAGGGTCGCAGTGGGGTCCTCCCGTGCCTCCGGATTTTGGAGGTTTGACAGTGCACACATGCCCTGGCCCAGTGCCTGACTTGCTTGTGTAGACCGTGCCACACAAACCTGTCTGCGATCAGCCAGATGGTCGCCCAGATGGAAGGGTGGCCTAAACCGTGCAAATGTCGAAAACATGGCACCTCCAAGCAGTTGAGAGAATGGAACAAGGTTGCCCGGTGGACACATCGCAAAGGAACTCATTACCTTCAGGCCCAAAGGGTATGTATTTGAGGCGGAGTCCTGAGACTGTGGTTCGGTACACCGGCATCTCGCTGCTCAGTCGTTGCGCCTTAGCTAGCGCTGTATATCCCACCCCCGGAGACAGAGAGTGAACTGATTGGACGGAGGTGCGTGACAGCCCGTCGTCTACCACGTTGTTCTTCCCGGAGATGTGCTTGATCATGGTGGTAAACTCTGAGATGTATGACAGGTGGCGTTGCTGGTGGCCCGACCACAGGTCCGACACTTTGGCAAATGCGAAAGTGAGGGGCTTATGGTCTGTGAAGACCGTGAACTCCCTCCCTTCCAGGAAATACCTGAAGTGCGGAATGGCAGGGTACAGGACCAGCAGCGCCCTATCGAAAGCGCTGTACTTCAGTTCCAGGGGCCGTAGGTGCCGGCTGAAGAAAGTGAGTGGCTTCCACTGGCCTTCGATGAGCTGCTCGAGCTCGCCGCCAACTGCCGTGTCGGAGGCATCCACAGTGAGGGCAGTGGGGACGTCGACCTGGGGGTGGACCAGGAACATGGCATTTTCTAGTATGTTCTTGGCTTGTTCGAAAGTCGCCGTCACCTCCTCTGTCCAGGTGACCTCTTTGACCTTGCCAGACATCAAACCGAAAAGGGGCCGCATGATCCTGGCTGTTGAGGGCAGGGAACGATGGGAAAAGTTAACCATGCCAACAAATTCCTGAAGGCCTTTTACAGTGCTGGGTCTGGTGAACTGGCAGCTGTCTTCTGGCATTTGCTCCAAGAAGAGCTGTTCAAAAAGGAGGCAAGGCTTATGGCTGTCTGCCAGTGCTAGCATGTCGCTCATCAGGGCTAATGGCACCCGGTCACCCAGGCTGTCCATATGCAGTAACCGTGCGTGGCGGAAGAGGCCAAATGTGCAGATTAACAGGGCCTTGAGTGCCTTGTACCTGTTTGTTCCCGGGGGCTGATGCAGAAAGTCGATAATGCGGCCCGCTGTCTCCTGGTCAAGGGTGTCCACCACGTTGTAATACCTGGTGACGTCTGAGACAACTTACCTGACCTAGAACTGGGCCTCTGCTTGCTCGAACCAGACCAGGGGTTGAGTGGTCCAGAAGGCTGACAGTTTAAGGGAAACTGCATTCTGCAGAGCTGAGTCGTTCATGCTGGGTCCAAATGCCATTGGCCCGTCGGGGTCACCAATGTTGCCGTGCTGATACACAATGAGTGAAAGCAACACACTGAGTCAATCAGGGTCTGGTTGAACTGTTTACTGTTTCTATCGGTGCGCACTTCAGTGCCCACTCCCAGCACCTCTCGCTGTCGGCTTCCGGGCCAAGGTCTTCCCCTCTCGGTTTCCGCTGGCTGCGGATTCACCCGGGACTGCTGGAGCCAGTTCGCTTGTTGCATGGGCAAATTACTATAAACACAAGAGATTCTGCAGGTTCTGGAAATCCAAGACAACACACACAAAATGCTGAAGGAACTCCGCAGCTCAGACAGCATCAATGGAGATGAATAAACAGTTGATGTTTTGGGCCAAGGCGCTTTGAATTTCTCCAACAATTTATGTGTGTTGCTCTAATTAGAATTGCTGTTTCATACCCCTAAATAATTTCATAAACAATGATCCATCTACATAACCAAAGAATGCACTTCTTTCAAATTATTGGCCAAATTGTCAGCCCTATTGAGTGGTAAGCAAGACAGTATTACACATGCACAAATGAGTAACAAGGTACTGCCCAAAATACTCTTGCACATAAACAAGAGTAATAAAGATGCAATGTGCACTAAGCTTTGAGAGTGCCAATCAACATTTGAACAAAGGAGACGAGAAGCTCTGCTGACTGCAATCTGAGGCAAAAAACAATTTACTGGAAGAACTAAAGCAACAGACTTAAAACGTTGGAGGAACTCAGCCGGTCAGGGAGCATCAATGGAAATGGAAAAACAGCTGATGTATCAGACCAAGACGTTCCAAGTTCCTCCAGTGTTTTGGATGTGTCAATGTTTCATGCCGATTCCTTTCTTCAGGACTTGGAAAGAATTGGTGTCATGGTATTTTCAAGTTCAAGTTCAGGACTTATTGCCATTCAATCATACATATGAATACAGTTAAATGAAACAGCATTCCTTTGGGTCCAAGGTGCAAAGCACATTATTAACAGTCACAAACAACACACAGACACAAAACACATATAATTATGATGATGTTACCAAAGATTTTAGCAAGTTTCTACAGATGTACCATGGAGAGCATTCTGGCTGGTTGAATGAAGAAGAGAGTATATCCTAGGTGATGAGTGATGGGTGTCGTTAATAGAGGATCCTGACTTTTTGAGGCATTGTCTTTAGAAGATGCCCTGGATGCGAGGGAGACCAGAGCCTGTGGTGAAGCTGGCAGAGTGCGCAATCCTCTGCAGCTTTTTCTGATCCTGTGCAGTGGCCCCTCCATATCAGTTGGTAATGCAACCTGTTATAATGCTTTCCACAGAATACCTGTATAAATTTGCTGGAGCCTTTGTGATATACAGAATCTCCTCAAACTTCTAATGAAATATAGCCACTAGCATACCTTCTTCATAATTGCATTCATATGTTGGATCCGGATAGGTCTTCACAGGAACTTGAACCTGCTCTTCCTTTCCACTGCAGACCCCTTGATGAGGACTGGTGAGTCTTCACTTAACTTCCCCTTCCTGAAGACCTCAACCAATTTCTTGGTGTTGCTGATGTTGAGTGCAAGGTTTTTGTTGTGAACCAGTCAGCCAGACAATCTCTTTCAGTATTGTATGCTTTCTTGTTACCATCTGAGATTCTGCCAACAACAATTGTGCCATTATAGATCGTGTTTGAGCAGTGCCTAGCCACACAGTCACTGGTGTAGAGAGAGTAGAACAGCAAGCATACATCTATGAGCTGCACCTGTGTTAACTGTCATCGGGGAAGAGATGCTTTTTCCGAGCTGCAATGACTGTGGCCACTTGATGAGGAAGTCAAGGTTGCAGTTGCAGATGGAGATACAGGGTCCAGGTTCTGATGTTTAGTGGTCAGTACTGAAGGAGCGATGGTGTTCAACATTGAGCTGTAATAAATAAGCGGCAGCCTGACGTAGGCATTGCTGTTGTCTAGGTAATTCAAGGCCAAGTGGAGCGCCAATGAGATTGCATTCACTGTAGACCTATCATAGTGGTAGGCTAACTGCAGTGGCTCCAGATCCTTGCTGAGGCAGGCAATCTCACAAACATTTCATTACAAAGTGTAACTGTGTGATAGTTGTTGAGACAGCCCACACTGTCTTTCTTGGGCATAACTGATGTCCGTTTGAAATAAGTAGAAATCTCTGACTACTGTAGTGATAAACTTCAGTTGTCCATGAACACTCCCAGCAGTTGGTTGACACAGGTTTCCAGAGAAGTCAATACACATGACCACTGTTACACCACCTTCAAGAATGCTTCCTGGGCCATCCCACTCCCACTTCACCTGGCTGAACTTCTGCTCCCAGCGAGTGGGCAGAGACAGAGGGCGGCGGCTCAGTGATCAGTACCACAAAGGTATGGTCAAGGGAGGTAGAGAATGCTGAGAGGACTGCTTTGAAATGGTAGCTGGACAATCTGAATGGATATGCTATGGTTGTCACCAATTTCAGGAAGAGCTGTGTGGATGAGATTGTTCCTTTGCGAACTTACTAGACATACCCAAACCAGAAGTCGTGGATGAATCGGGAGATTTGCAGTCTGTGGCATTCAGATGTTATATTGCTGGTAGGTGGTCAGAGACTAGGCCTGGTTGAAGTACCACACAGTGACTGGGAAGATATCAGGGTATGATGCTGCTTGTCTGTTGATCACAGTGATCAGCAACTCCT
Organism: Hypanus sabinus; assembly: GCF_030144855.1. Lineage (NCBI taxonomy): Eukaryota > Metazoa > Chordata > Chondrichthyes > Myliobatiformes > Dasyatidae > Hypanus > Hypanus sabinus. Next base: position 88,357,741 of record NC_082708.1, on the reverse strand, counting down.
GTGCCTGCTTGACATTAGTCTGGAGTGGTATGTACACTGCAACCAGGATGGTGGCAAAATATTCCCTCGGGAGATAAAATAAGACTGCTAGATGTTCCAGGTTGGGAGGGGGGCAGGAATGAGACAAAACTGCTATGTATGTGCAACACAATGAGTTAATCATGAAGCAAACTTTGCCTCCTCTATCATTATGTGACTCCAGTACGGTGGATGGTGAAGCTCTCTGTGTCTGGAGTGCTGTGGGTTGGCCATGTCTCTATGAATCAATGTACACTGATGTCCCTCTGGTATTGTAATCTTGCTAAGGTCCAATTTTATTTTCCAGAGGCTATACATTGGCCAGTAGAATGGTAGGGACGAATGGCCTCAGGACCCTGCATTTCAGTCTTAATTGAAACACAGCACACTCTCCACAGTTCTTTTTCATAAAGCGGCACTGTACTCACAACCTAAGTCTGCAGTCCGGAGTAAGCCGATATTGAGGATTGATAGGCTTTCCTAACATCTTTGCTTACTAAATACCCATGGCTGTGACTGTGGACTTCAACTGTGCTTGTCCTAAACAGGAATATTTGATGATTCTTTTTTGAACTATGGGCAAAGATGTAACTCTTTCCCATGTCATCTTAGATCATAGAAAAGCCCACTGTGTCTCCAAATGAGGAGTTACAAGCTTCAGTGGCAGAGATGGGAGAGACTGTACATACAACAACTGTTGCCCGGGTGCTTCACCAATGGGAGATTGGCAAGAGGAAAGCCACTGTTGAAAAAAAAACTCACATGAAATCTCAGCTAGAGCTTTCCAGAAGGCCTGTGAGAGACTTTGAAATCATCTAGGAGAAGGTTCTATGCTCTGATGAAACCAAAAATTGAGCTTTTTGGCCATCAAACTGAAATGTTTGGCGTAAGCCAAACACCACACATCATCAAAAACACACCATCCTTACCGTGAAGCATGGTAATGGCTGCATCATGCTGTTGGATGCTTCACTGCAGCAGGTCCTGGAAGGCTTGTGAAGATAGAGGGTAAAATGAATGCAGAAAAATACAGGGAAATCATGGTGGAAAACCTGATGCAGTCTGCAAGAGAATGTTGACTTAGGACAAGATTTGTTTTCTAGCGAGACTATAACCCCAAGCAAAAAAGCCAAAGCTATCCAGGATTGGCTTAAAAATATCAAAGTTAATATCCTAGAGTGTCCAAGTCAGAGTCCAGACCTCAATCCAATCGCTGATTTATGGCTGGACTTGAAGAGGGCTGTTCACTCCCAATCCCCATGTAATCAGTTCAGTTCAATTCAGATTCAGTTTATTGTCATTTAGAAACCACAAATACAATGCAGTTAAAAAATGAAACCCTAATCTGACAGAGGTTGAGCAGTTTAGTAAAGCAGAATGGGAAAAATTGCTGTGTCCAGATGTGCAAATCTGATAGAGACCCAACACACAGACTCAAGGCTGTAATTGCGGCCAAAGGTGCATCTACTAAATACTGACTTGAAGGGGGTGAATACTTAGCAATCAATTATTTTATGTTTTATATTTGTAATTACTTTAGATCACTTTGTAGAGATCTGTTTTCAATTTGACACAAAAGAGTATTTTTCTGTTGATTAGTATCAAAAAAAGCCAAATTGTGATTCAATGTGGCAAAACAATAAAACATGAAAACTTCCAAAGGAGAGGAATACTTTTTATAAGCACTAGAGATGTAATACACACTACTGTCTGGGAAGTAGCATATTGGTCAGTGGCAGGAAGCAATTGAGGAGGAATTTTGCAATGATTCTGTATGGATTTACCTTCTTCCTTAAATATATTAACAATTACAGCAGCTCTGCGTTTCCTTGACAGATCTTCCTCTTTTCACATACAGACAGGGTTATTACAGAAACTTTTAACCACCTCATTTTGGAATGTCAGCATGGATATTTTCTGTTTTCAAATCTTTATTACTTTTTCATTTGGAACATGGCCTTTTGGATTTCTTTTTATCCAGGAGTGACAGTAAGGCTGGATGGAATGGGCTGCTTCGGCATGGAGACAAGGGTGCACGAATCAAGGACAGAGATGTGGATAAGGAAGTCCTTGAAACAGTTGTTGATTGTCATTCTTTCCCTGATGAGTTCACTGCTTTTTTTTGCTCTTAGTGGGTAAGGCCTTGGATATCCTTGACAACACTGAAGAAACCATACATGTAAAAGCTAAAAGCAATTTGCCAAACCTCACTACCTCCTATTCTTCAACTTCTAGGTACTTGTGTTGTTTCCTTTCCCTTCAGAATGGTGGACTTTTAATTGTACGGTTTATTTACTGCACTTTACTTGTTTATTTCAAGTCTCATTCTCATTAAAATAATCCTGGTTCTTCTTTCTAAACAAACTTAGAGTCTCTGCTCCTGTGTTGATTGTGGAGGAAATCAGCACAATTTCAATAAAGTATGTTTGTCTGTCTGTCTGTCAGCTGTGGGTATTTCACTGCCCTAGTACATAGGAGTCAACAAGTACCTGTGAAGTACAATCAATAAATTTGTAGGCTCAAAATGAACCAGTATCACACTTCAGTAGGTGCTATATGTGGCTGGCTAGTGGTAACAAGATTATAACTGGCAATAGGACATTCCATGATCAAAATTTTTAAAAAGCTTTAAGATTTAGTCCCTTAAAGTATGTGAAGAATAGGACGATGACTAGAGTGAGGGTATGATTGATCGGTGATATAAGAGGAAACATGTCCCTGAAGTCAGAGGAGGTCCAACAAGTCCTTAATGAATACTTTGCTTCAGTATTTACAACTGAGATGGACATTAACAAATGTGAGAACATAATATGCTTTGAGAGGTTGCTCAGGACTAGACTGAACTCTTGGCTCAGTAAGGACCTGGACCCATTGCAATTTGCCTATTGCCACAATAGGTCAACGGCAGATGCAATCTCAATAGCTCTCCACATGGCTTTAGACCACCTGGACAACACAAGCACCTATGTCAGGATGTTGTTCATCGACTATAGCACAGCATTTAACACCATCATTCCCACAGTCCTGATTGATAAGTTGCAAAACCTGGACCTCCATACCTCCCTCTGCAATTGGACCTCAACTTCCTAACCGGAAGATCACAATGTGTGTGGACTGGTGATAACATCTCTTCCTCACTGACGATCAACTCTGGCACACCTCAGGGGTGTGTGCTTAGCCCCCTGCTCTACTCTCTCTATATCCAAGACTGTGTGGCTAGGCATAGCTCAAATACCAACTGTAAATTTGTTGATGATGCAACCATTGTTGGTAGAATCTCAGGTGGAGTGAGATATACTGTACCAGCTAGTGGAGTGGTGTCACAGCAGCAACCTTGCACTCAGTGTCAGCAAGACTAAAGAACTGATTGTGGATTTCAGGAAGGGTAAGATGAAGGTACGCATACTAATCCTCATAGAGGGATCAGAAGTGGAGAGAGTGAACAGCTTCAAGTTCCTGGGTGATAAGATCTCCGAGTATCTAACCTGGTCCCAATGTATCGATGCAGTTATAAAGAAGGCAAGCCAGCATTTGCATTAGGAGTTTGAAGAGATTTGGTATGTCAAAAAAAAAACACACAAAAACTTCTGTAGGTGTACTATGGAGAGCATTCTGACAGGCTGTATCACTGTTTAGTATGGAGGGAGCTACTGCACAGGACAAAAGAAGCTGCAAAGGGTTGTAAATTTAGTCGGCTCCATCTTGGGTACTAGCCTACAAAGTACTCAGGAGATCTTCAAGGAGTGGTGTATCAGAAAGGCAGCGTCCATTATTAAAGACCCCCAGCACCCAGAGCATGCTCTTTTCACATCGTTACCATCTGGTAGGAGGTACAGAAGCCTAAAGCGCACCCTCATGATTCAGGAACGGCTTCTTCCCTTCTGCCATCCAATTCCTAAATGGACATTGAATCTGTGAACGCAACCTCATTTTAAAAATACATTATTTATGTTTTTGCACAATTTTTAATCTATTCAAGAATCATATACTGTAATTGATGTACTTATTTATTTTTTTCTTCTATATTATGTATCGCATTGAACTGCTGCTGCTAAGTTAACAAATTTCATGACACATGCTGATGGTAATAAACCTGATTCTGATTCTAATTCTATTAAAACAGGCTAATATGTTGAAACATTTTGACATTAAACAATAGGATGTGCTGGATTTTTTGAAAAACATTAGAATGGATGTTCCTGGGTCTGGAAGGAATATATATCAGGTTACTACATGAAGCATCAGATCACTACAAGAATTTGGTTTGGAATGCTGATGTTGCTCATTTCCATTGTTTGCGTGATTTGTTTTTTCCATTTCTTCTCTATGCATGTTGGGAGTTCGTCCTTGTTTTTTAATTGGGTTCTTTCAGGTTCCTTGCTGTGCAACTGCCTTTAACAAATAAATTTCAAGGTTCTATACTTTATATATTCTTTGATAATAAATGTATGTTGAATACGTTGAGGTGAGGGGAAGAATTTGCTGGAAATTTGGCAATGATCTTTGTGTCCTCACTGGCCACAGAAGTTATATTAGAAGATTAGAGTTATTGTTATTGTTTTGTTTGATAAAGTTAATAGGGAAAATCGTGTGAAATAAAGACTAGTGAATCTTACATCAGTGGTGGGCAGATTGGAGAGGGTATGGCAGTGTAGCTTTGTGAGAGGCAGGTTGTGCCTCACAAGCATGATTGAATTCTTTGAGAATGTGATGAAGCACATTAATGAAGGTAGAGCATGGGATTGGGTGTATATGGATTCTAGTAAAGCTTTTGATTAGGTTCCCCATGGTTGGCTCATTCAGGATGTTAGGAGCTGTAGGATACAGGGAAATTTAGTTGCATGGATTCAGACCTGGTTTGCCAACTGAAGGCAGAGGGTGATTGTAGATAGAGTGTACTCTGTCTAGAATCGGTGACCTGTGGCGTTCTGCAGGAATCCCTGCACTTCATGAATTGCATAAATGACTTGGATGGGGAAATGGAAGGGTGAGTTAGTAAATTTGCAGGTTTAGGTTGGTAGTGTTGTAGATAATGTAAAAGTGTACTACTGGACATTGACAAGATGCATAACTAGGCTGAAAAGTGGCATATGGAGTTCAATATGGAAGGTCAAACTTGAAGGCAGGACTCTTATCAGTGTGGAGCAACAGATGAAACTTGGGATCCACATCCAAAATACCCTTAAAGTTGCCACATAGGTGGATAGGGTGGTTAAGAAGACACATCACACATAAAATGCAGGAGGAACTCAGCAGATCAGGCAGCATCCATGGAGAGGAAAAAAAACAGTTAATATTTCTTGCCACGAAATCCTGAGTAATACACACAAAATGAAACTGGAGTCATGACAAGAAAGATTAATTGTTTATTCCTCTCTTGCTTTAAGAAGACATGTTGGTCTTCGTTAGTTTGATATTCAGTTCAAGAGCTATGAGGTAATGTCACAGCTTTATAAAACAGAGGTTAAACCACACTTGGAATATTGCATTCGTTTCTAGTTGCCTCAGTCTAGGAAGGATGTGGAAGCTTAAGAGAGGGTACAAAGGAGATTTACAAAGATTCTGCCTGAATTAGGGATAATTCATTGATAGTACATTACTTTTTGTCTTACTGTTACTAATCTAGAATAACTTCTTTAAATCCTGAAATATTTATATACTCTTGGCTTCAGCACATGCTCATATTTGTACTGCATTTAAAAAAATACTATTTTAATGATATATTTTATACCAGGGATGAGTCTCAGATTAATGTTACTTATGTGTTACCTGTTCTATTGCCTTGAAATATTCTATTGACTGAACAGTCAACTAGTGAGCTGGGAGCTGTAATAAGGAAGCAAGTTGCTGTAATTAATGCTAGTCCATTGATTCATGCGTTGACCGATGAAACAACATGATACCTAGCCATTGTGGATGAATACTTTAAACTCTTCATTATTGTAGTGTGTACTTTGCTCTAAATTGATGATTATGGCTTTAACACTGTTATTTCATTAAGCATAGTGTCACACGTTCAACTATGCTCAGGATTGTAGTAATTATCTGTCAAGTCTGGAAGGACCCTTGAAGTAAGCAGTTGTGTTCATTGAATGCCTAAGGTTTGTTCACTTTCTTAGTGCAAGTAACACAAAGAATCTAAATACTGCAACTACAGAAGGATATTAACCTTGAGCAAAGAGCATAAGGAAATAAACTATTATCTTGCAATTCCAGTCGTGTGCTCCATCCATCCCTGGAAATGCCGAATCAGCAGAGTGAGTTAAAGTTCATATTTTGGTCATTTTTTTTAACCAGTTTTAACATCCTAAGAAACACTTCTCCAACAAACAATTGTCTGAATCAACAAATATGTGATAATGAACATTTCTATTAACAGATTCACCCTCTCACAGCATGTAGGCAAATGGAACATTCAGGATGGCCTGCAGGCAGAATTGCCCATTGTTAAAGTGTCAACATCTACCCTTTTTGACTTGGAAAACCTGGAAAGCATCCACAGGAATTTACCTTTGTGGTCCTGATGTCATGCAGTGCAGAAGCAGTTGCTTGGCTGATCACGTGTGTGCCAACTACCAAGTGCCCAACTATACTAATCACATTTGCCAGCCTTGGTCCATAACCTTCGGTACCTTGATGTTTCTTAAATGTGATGAGAGTATTTGCCTCACCGCTTTTTATGTCAGCAATTTCTGCTTTGCAATCATCTTTCAGGGTAAAAAAAACTGATTCATCAGAGAGGTAAACATAGATTTATGTGTTCTGATGTAAAAACACCAAGAGCTAAAATAGAGAATAAGACCTACACAGTGACAGTTGGCTGCGGAATGAAACTTCAGCAATTTTCACAGATTTGCTCTTGCTCTGATCTATGGAAGGATGCCTTTGAATAACATAGATCTCAGCTCTGTGCTTTAAAATTCAGTGCTGATTGATGATGGAACGCCATGCTGATGTATAATGTTATTTATTTGCAAATTTATGCACGCACAATAGTACAGCCTTAGGAAAAGCTAGAACTTTGTCAAGCTTTGATTTTTTTAAATTTACTAAGTTTCTTTCTTCATCTTTGATTAAAATATTCTTAGAAAAGTTATAAAAGCTTGGTAATTGCCACCCCATGAAATCAATACAACCATTATAATCAATTCTGAGTAAATTCTCCTAGCAAGTTTTCAAGTACTTAACAGCTTAGAAAGCTTCATGAAATAACAACCTTGATGCAATCTCCCACTTTCAGAATCTTGTGCTGTATGCTACACAACTCTTTCAACCGTGGGGAACAAAAAGCCCAAGGCAAGGACAGAACAAACTATTGACTTTGATCCTGTACATAACTTCATTGAAAATCCTTGGCAACATACAGAAAATGAGATCAGAACTTCAAAGATGAAGTATTACTTAATTAAAAGACCCACTCGCTTCACCAACAGCTGTGTGCAAACACACGTCCATATATACTGTATATTCTCAGCAATGCACCATGATCTAATGATACATTTTGCAAATGGTCCCGTATTGTGAATTTTTGGTGATTTCATCACTTAATGCCAATGAACGCATCAGCTGTTTCCAGGACTAGACATTGAAAAGATATTATTAAATCCTGGTTCTATCACAAATACAATTCCCTTTAAAGTTAACACACTACCACAGTTAAATTGCTTGAACTAATTGTTTTCCTGGAAGATATAGATCTCGAAGATCTTGAGCTTGGCAGTATGTGTGTTCAGGCTTTTTTATCTTCTGCTCAATGGGAGAGAGCAGCAGAGAGAATGCCCAAGATGGGTGGGGTCCTTGATTATAGTGGCTGCTTTACTGAGGCGAGGAGAAGTATAGGCTGAGTCCTTAAAGGGGAGGCTGGTTCCTGTGTCCATAACTCTCTGAGGTTTCCTGCTGGCATGTGCAGAGCAGTTACTACACTAAGCGGTTATGCATCCAAACAGAATGCTTTCTCTGCTGCACTGATAAAAATTGGTAACCGTTGACAGAGATCTGCCTCATATCTTTAGTTTCCTGAGGAAATAGAGAGGTTTTTGAGATTTCTTGGCCATGATGTCGACATCGTTGGATCAGGACAGTCTATTGGTGATGTTGACACCTAGGAATTTGAACTTCTCAGACCCTCTCAACATCAACACTATTGATATAGGCAGGAGCATGTATGTGCACTGGCTCCCTTTCTGAAGTCAATGACCAACTCTTCTGTCCAGTTGACATTGAGGGAAATAATGGTGTTATGACACTCTGTCACTAAGCTCTCCAACTGCTTCCTGTACTCTGACTCATTATTGGAGGTGCAACCCACTACGGTGCTCTCATCTGCAAATGTGTAAATGGAGATCGAGCAGAATTTGACCATACAGTCAAGAGTGAACAGTAGAAGAGTGGGGGCTAAGGACACAACCTGTGGAGCACCAGTGATGTAGAATAATCATGGCAAAAATATTGCTGCCTGTCCCACTGATTGCAGTCTGTTGGTCAGAAAGCCAATGATCCATTTGCAGAGGGAGGTATTAACTCCCAGGATTCAAAGGGCATTTATTATCAAAGTATGTATATACTTTGTTAAGTCATACTTGAGTATGGGTCTTCAGGCCCCTGTACCTCCACCCCAATAGTAATAAGGTGAAGAGGCATGTCCCAGATGGTAAGGGTCCTTAATTATGGGTGCCACCTTCTTGCGACATCATATTTTGAAGATTTTTTTTATATACAACTTTCTGGTCAAGATGGTGCCTGCATCCAACACTCCCACCGTCAACATCTTCTGGATAGGCATGGAGCCATATATTTCTGCTCTTTTATGTTTGTTTTTCATCTTGAATGTGATTCTGTTGGAGTGCATGATTTTCAGTTTGGAGATTGTTTGTGTGTTTCAGCACTCTGCAGTCTCCGAGAGAATTCTGGGACACAGAAGCAGCTTTGCTAAACCTCATGATAAGAAGGCTGCAGGACAGGGTGCAAGTTGTTGTTCAACTCCATTTCACAGATTAAAGCTTCTACTGTTCACCAGTTAAGTTGATGAGAGAGAATAAAACATTGAGGTGAATGGGGAAGGTGAGTGCTGGTTGCTTGCCTTTTGATCACTGATGGGATTGCTTTGCTGCCAGAGAGGGGAGACTGCTTCTGGATTGCTGATGGGATCGTTCTGTATCTGGAAAGGGGAGACTGGCTTTTAATCATTGGTGGGTTCGCTCTGCTACCGGAGAGGGGAGGCTGCCTTTTGATTAGTGGTGGGATCACTCTGCTGCCAGACAGGAAAACTTCTTCAGATGTTTCAGGAAATTTGGAATGTCTCCAAATACTTGGGCAAATTTCTATAGATGTATAGTGGACAGCATTTTGACTGGTTGCATCACTGTCTGGTTTGGAGGCTCAAATGCACAGAGTTGAAAGAGGCTGCAGAGAGTTAAAGACTCAGCAGGGTCCATGACCAATAATAACTTCAAAATATGATTGGGGACTTTGGTGGTAGTAGGCAGGCAGGTTGTGGGGACTATTGAATATTATTCCAGTTATCCACTCTCCAGTAGTGTAGCGGTTAGCATGACGCTATTACAGTTTGAGTTCCCGGAGTGTAGAGCTTAATTCTGACATCATCTGTAAAAAGTTTGGACATCCTCCCCATGGAATGTGTGGGTTTTCTCTGGGTGCTCCAGTTTCCTCCCATAGTCCAAAGTTATACAGTTAGTAGGTTAATTGGTCATTGCAAATTGTTTGGTGATTAGGCTCGGGTTAAATCAGGGGTTGCTGGGTAGCACAGCTCGAAAAGTTGGAAGGACCTATTCCACACTCTATCTCAGTAGAAAGTAACTTCATGCTACGTGGCAGTTTTGATTCACATTTTTTTAGATGTTTCACAACAGTATATAGACTTTCCTGTGTTACGGATGAGCTTGGATTGTGAGAATCTGGGCTGCAGTGACTTTAAAAGGAGTACGTGAATCGAGCCCCACAACCACCCCACCTCCCAAGAGAGCATGGGAAACAAAATCAGTTGAGTTTCAAGCCTGTATGGCAACTGAAGCTGAAGGAGAGGACCCACATGTTTTGAGGGCACTGTGGGAATCCCAGCCCCAGTGTGTTGAGCGCTTGTGAGTGGAGCATAAGATCTCCAGCCCCCTGTGTGTTTACAGGAGTGTGGAAACCTGTGTCTCAGTTATATTGAGGGGTTTCTGGGAAACCTGGGCCCTGGTGTGTGATAGAGATACAGATCTAAACAGTGTGGACACATTCCCTTTATTCCAACTAGTCCATGGTTACTTGAATGCCTTCTTTACCTCCATTTGGACCAGATCTCTTTAAATCTTTCCTATCCATGTACCTGTTGTTCTGAAGAGTGTCACTAGAACAGGGGTGGGCAAACTTTTTGACTTGTGGGCCACAAAGGGTTCTAAAATTTGACGGGGGGCTGGACTAGGAGCAGATGAATGGAGTGTTTTGGTAATACACCTCATAAGAGAAAATAAAATATCATGGGATATGTAGAAAACGTGCTTTAATTTCAATTGAAAATGAACAAATGCATTACAACAAAATATCTGTCTTTGAAGTCCCATGGTATTTAGCTATTTATTGAAATGACTTTTAAGACACTGAAAATTAAATGAATAAAATACAGCTTTTTTAATAGTAACAGTTATTATTTTAAAGCACTGAAAATTCTGTTATCCTTCAAGATTTTATCATCATCACTCTCCTCCTGACTGTCTTTATTTCAAAAACAGTAGGAGATGCAGGTCTACTTGTCCTGCTCCTTCTTATTCAATTGTCCCCTGTGCCAAAACTCAACAACGACCAGCACAAGGACAGAACAGTCACAGCGTGCCAGTATGCGGAGCACGTTATTTGATCTGGACCGCATTTTTTATTTTGAGAACGCACATGCACTTGCGCACTACTCATGTCCAACACTTAACAGAAATGACATGTAACATGTAAGGCTTATTGAAAAAAATATTTTCAAATGCATTTTTTACATAACACAACGAAGAAACTTATTTTTAATTTCAGTGGGAACAGTGTTGTTGGTCTCCCTTTTTAGCCAGCGCTTCAAAGTCTGGATTTAGTTTTGTTGTGGCGATTCTCAGGATGGATCTGAGGTGTTGGTCAGTTAACTTGGATCTATGGCTGGCTTTGTTGATGTTCATGACGCTGAACACCTGTTCACACAAATAGGTCGAGCCGAACAAAGAGTAAAGCGCAAATATGGAGTAATACGCTGCACCTCAACAAAGGTCAATGTATATAGAGTGCGTCATCTATTGGGAAAACGCCAGAATTGCGGGGAAAAAACGTTAACAAGGTTTATTAATATAATTTCATCAAGTTCTGCGGGCCGGATTAAAAAGCTTAATGGGCCGTAGTTTGCTCATGCCTGCACTAGAACCACCTCTACCACTCTTTCTGGCAGCTTGTTCTATGTCTCCACCACCTTCTGTGTGGGAAAAAAATGTCCTTCAGATCTCCTTTAAATTTCTTTCTCTCAATCAGAATCAGGTTTAATATTGCTGGTGTATTTCATGAAATGTGTTGTTTTAAGGCAGCAGTACATTGCAATACAGAATAACACTGTATATTTCAATAAGTATATATAAAAATTAAATTAAATAAATAGCACAAAAAAAAGAAGAAAATATACTGAGGTAGTGTTCAGGGTTCATTGTCCATTCAGAAATCTGATGGTGGAGGAGAAGAAGCTGCCCCTGAAATGTTGAGTTTGTGTCTTTAGGCTCCTGTACTTACTTCTTGATGGTAGCAAAGAGAAAATGGCATGTCCTGGGTGACTTGTTCCCTCCAGTTCCAAACTCTGTTGACCTGGGAAGAAGACTCTGAGTATCTGTGCAATCTTCCCCCTTCATTAATTTATATACCTGCATAAGATCACCTTCCGTGTCCTATGCTTTGTGTGACAATAAATCCAAAAGCTATTCATTTTCCCCTGGTAAATATAGCCTTCCATTGCAGGCAACATCCTGAGGAACTTTTCTGCACTCCTCCTGTTGCAACGACATTGTTCCTGTAGTGTAGCAAACAGTATTCACTGTGTGGAGTTTAACAAAGTGTTTGAACAGTTGCAAGATGACATCTCAGGTCATATATTCTTTGCCTTGGTCTGTGAATGCAAGCACACCAAATGTCTTCTTCATCACTCTTTCCACCTATGTCACCATTTTCAGCAACCTAAAGACTTAAAAGCCCAGGTCCCTCTGTACATCAACACTCCCAAGGCCCTTAGCTTCTACTTAACAAGGAAAATGCAACTTGTATATTGTCCTAATATGATGACTTAACATAGAACATAGAATTATACAAGCCCACAATATTTTGTGCCAACCCTTTAACCTACTCGAAGATCAATCTAGCCCTTCCATCCCCTGTAGCACACCATTCTTCTTTCATCTAATTGATTACCTGAGTCTCTAAAATGTTCCTAATATATCTTCCTCTGCCACCATCTCTGGGAGCATGATCCATGCACCTACCCTTCTCTAATCCAGGCAGCAACCTAAAAAATCTCTTCTGCACCTTCGTAAAGTTTCCAAATTTTTCCTATAATGAAGTGACCAGAATTGAATACAATATTCCAAATGTGATCTAACCAGAGTTATAATACCCTGTAGCTCTGGAACTCAATCCCACAACTAATGAAGGATAACACTCCATATGGCCTCTTAAATTGCGCAACAAATTTGATGGATCTGTGCTTCGACCATAATGCTAAGAATCTGCCATTAACCCTGTATGTTTCCTTCAAGTTCGGAGACACAATTGCAAAATTTCAGAGAGTTAGTATACTGCATTTATATACATTTTGTGTGAATTGTCTGGCCTCAGAGAAACAACTTGGAGAGAACGTTGCACCCTACTTTCCCAAGGATGATGGTTGGAGGTTGGCTTGGACTTAGAACAGAGAAGATACTATAGGACTTTACTGCACAGGAACAGGACTTTTTTCCCACAATGTTGTACTGAACTAATGAAGCAAATGATGCCAAATTAAACAAATCTCTTCTGGTTCCCCAAGTCCTTATGTAAGTGGAACAGACACTGTTAGAAGAAGAAAAAGAACAAGAAGTGGAAGAGCCAGAACCTGAAAGGAGAATCACTGCAATAAGACTGGGAGCAGTTCTGAAGACATTTAAAGGTGGATTGAAATACTGAAAGAGCAAAGCTAAAAGAGCAGATACGATAGGGTTTTTTAGGAGACCCTTAGAGAGATACGTGGAGCTTAGAAAATTAGAGCGCTATGGGTAAGCCCAGTAATTTCTAAGGCAGGGACATGTTCGGCACAACTTTGTGTGCCGAAGGGCCTGTATTGTGCTGTAGATTTTCTATGTTTCTAAAACTTTAACTTACCAAGATACACCAAGGCTTGTGGGGGTGTCACAAGAATATTGATGCTACATAGAAGTTCTAGAAGTAAAGAAAAATAAATTCAAAATTCACTTTCTTAAATTAAAGTTTGAAAGGATATCAGAATCAGTCACCTCCACATCATCTTAAAAACAATTGTAGCAACTGAAATATGTGGAGATATGATTAACAATTGAGTGAATTTGTATACATACATACATATCTATATATATATGATTTCCAATTTATGGACAATATTTACCTGTGGATGCTGTTAAGGAAAATAGCGCATTATAGTGCAGGGACACCCTGTACTTCAGTATGGTGCTGAATTTACCCTTTTAATCAATTTGTAGTCTGTATTTGATTCCATTTCCATACATATTATGATATGGACAATGAACCAATGCTATACTTGGAAATAATAAAGAACATATTGGTTTGCTGTTCACTTTGATGTGTCAGCACAATAACCACTATAACTAGAGAAGCACAGTGATTTGAAAGTAAAAATAGTACAAGGTTCAAAGTATATTTATTATCAAAGTACATATGTCACCATATAAAAACCTTAGATTAATTTTCTTCTGGGCATACTCAATAAATCTATACAATAATAACCATAGCAGAATCAATGAAAGACCACCAAACATACATTCAACCAGTGTGCAAAAGACAACAGAATGTGCAAAATACAAAAAGAAAGAAATAGTAATAATAAATAAATAAGCAATAAATATAGAGAAGATGAAAAGAAGAGTCCTTGGGAAGTTAATCCATAGTTTGTGGGAGCATTTCAATGATGGGGCAGGTGAAGTTACACCTTTGGTTCAAGAGCCTGAAGTAATAACTATTCCTGATCCTGGCAGTGTGAGTTCTGAGGCTCCTGTACATCTTTCTTGATGCAGTGGAGAGAAGAGAGCATGTCTTGGGTGGTGGGGGTCCCTGATGATGGATGCTGCTTTCCTGCAACAGCATTTTACATAGATGTGCTCAATGGTTGGGAGGGCTTTACCCGTGACGAACTATGATGTATCCATTACTTTTTGCAGAATTTTCTGTTCAAGGACAATGATGTTTCCATACCAGGCTGTGATGCAGTCAGTCAATATACCCTCCACTAAACATCTATAGAGGTTTGCTGAAGTTTTTGATGTCACACTGAACCTCTGCAAACTCCTAAGGAAGTAGAGAGACTTCTGTTGTAATTGCACTTACCTGCTGGACCCAGGACAGATCCTCTGAAACAATAGCATGGAGGAATTTAAAGTTGCTGACCCTCTCCACTTCTGATCCCCTGATGAAGACTGGCTCATAGACCTCTGGTTCCTTTTCCTGAAGTCAATAATCTGCTCCTTCGTTCTTGTTAACATTTAGTAAGAGGTTGGAGTTGTGGTACCACTCAGCCAGATTTTCAATCTTCCTATATGCTGATTCAACACCACCTTTGACTTGGCCTATGGCCGTGATGTTGTCAGCAAATGTGTACATGGTATTGGTGCTATGCTTAGCCACACAGTCATAGGTGTAAAGTGAATAGAGCAGAGGACTAAGCATATAGCCTTGTCATGCACCTGTGCTGATAGAGATCATGGAGAAGATGTTGTTGCTAATCCAAACTGACTGGGGTCTGCAAGTGAAGAAATCAAGAATCCAATTGCACAAAGCGATGCTGAGGCCAAGGTCTTTTGAGCTTATTGATTAATTTTGAGGGGGGTGATTGTGTTAAATGCTGAGCATCCTGATGTATGCATCTTTGCTGCTCAGATTTTCCATGGTTCAGTGAAGAACCAGTGAGGTGGCATCTCCTGTGGACTTGTTGCTCCAGTAGGCAAATTGGAGCAGATCCAAGTCACTTCTCAGACAGGAGTTGATATGTTTCATCACTAACCTCTCAAAACACTTCATCCCTGAGAATGTAAGTGATATTGGGTGATAGTCATTAAGAGAGTTGTCTATGCTCTTCTTGGGTAATGGTAAAATTGAAGCCTGATTGAAGAAGGTGGGTACCTCAGACTGCTGAAGCAAGAGGTTCAAGTAGATAGCATCTTGAGTGAAAGCACCAGAGGTATTCCATATTTTAAAATGAGTTAAAGTGTGGAGTTAGTGTTAGTTTCAGGATTTGGATACTGGCCAGAACCAGCACCTGGAATGTGGGCAGACTGTGCATTTGGAACCAGGTGTAGGGGAGGCTTATGGAGTACCAGGTTTCAGGAATGTGCATAAGTTCGCAGCTGGAGCTTGGGTCCAGAGTTTGGGGTGGATATGTCGACAGAGTTGGCGATGGATTGTGGGTAGGTTTTAGGCCTTGTAAGCTGAAATTTACAGAGTTTTTTGACATCCATGGCAGAGCTGACTGCTACATATCAATACAGCCTCATAGTCATTGGCAGTGGTATTGGTAGTGCCTATTTTTATGTTATCCAAATACCATAGTTAAATTTATAGCTAATTGTGTGTAACTTTTTCATTTATAAATAAACTCAATGATTTTAACTAGTTTGAATTTTTTAGCTAATGCTAGAAAAGATAACTGATTTTAATATCTCTGGCAGCTGGCTAAGCAGGAACTGGATTATCTTTCTGTCAATTTGAGGTAAATGAGAACTTTCCACAATGTTTTAAGATTTCTTTACTTCCTCACAAATTTTAACACACCTGACAAATATTTCTAAGACGTTCTATTCTTATTTCAAAAAAATTCTACATATCCACCAATTCTGCTAATTTCTAAAGCACCATCCATTAACTTTAAACTTTGCCCAGCCTTTCCATGGCCTGCATCCTCTCCTTTCTTTAGGACTGTCCCTGGCTGGGAACAAGTTGTGAATCACAAAATGAAATAACTAATCAGCAAATACAGTACATAAATAAAGGTAAGTAAACCTACTGCATTGGGAAATGTTCTCTCTTCTCTGAAGCCTCTCAAAGCACATATTGTCACCAGCTAAGGTTCAATAGAGAATGAGCAAGGGGAATCTAATGCAAAGCTGGAGAAGGGACAATATGAAATTAATAAAGGCAATAAGAGCAAACAATGAATCTCCAAAGTGCAGAGAATCATTGAAGAAATATGATAGCTTGCATTTCTGAAGCTAATGAAGGAACAATTCATGAACAAAAATACAAAGAAACCATTGATGGGATCAAATGAAGACAAGGTAGCCCTGGTAGATGGATTGAATTACTGAATCTAGTTCAGAATTTGCTAAGGGAAAGCTGAAGAAAAATGAAATATCAAAAAATAAAAATGAAAGGGAAGGGGTGGCCACTAGACAGCATAGCAGTAGGCAGGAGTCCCCTGGGGTCAACTCCCTCCTAAACAGATATACTGTTTTGGATACTGTTGGGGGAGATGTCTCATCAGGGGAAGGCTGCAGCAGCTGAGTTCATTGCACCATGGGTGGCTCTGCGGCACAGGAGGGAAGGAAAAAGAGTGGGAGAGCTATAGTGATAGGGGATTCGATTGTAAGGGGAATAGATAGGCATTTCTGCGGCCGCAAACGAGACTCCAGGATGGTATGTTCCCTCCCTGGTGCAAGGGTCAAGGATCTCTCTGAGCGGCTGCAGGACATTCTGGAGTGTGAGGATGAACAGCCAGTGGCCGTGGTGCACATAGGTACTAACGATATAGGTAAAAAATGGGATGAGGTCCTACAAGGTGAATTTAGGGAGATAAACTAAAAAGTAGGACCACAAAGGTAATAATCTCCGGATTACTACCAGTGCCACGTGCTAGTCAGAGTAGAATTAGGAGGATATTTCAGATGAATACATGGCTTGAAAAATGGTGCAAGGGGGAGGGATTCAAATTTCTGGGGCATTGGAACCAGTTCTGGGGGAGGTGGGACCTGTATAAACAGGACAGCACCTGGGCTGGACTGGAACCAATGTCCTAAGGGGAACGTTTGCTACTGCTGTTCAGGAGACTTTAAACTAATGTGGCAGGGGGATGGGAACAAGTGCAGAAAGACAGAGGGGTGTAAAATGAGGGTAGAAGCAAAAAGTAGCAAGGTGAAAAGTAAAAGTGGCAGGCAGGCAAATCCAGGGCAAAAAGCAAAAAGAGCCACTTTTCAACATAATTGTATAAGGGCTAAGAGTGTTGTAAAAACAAGCCTGAAGGCTTTGTATGTCAATGCGAGGAGCATTCGTAACAAGGTGGATGAATTGAATGTGCAGATAGTTATTAATGAATATGATATAGTTGGAATCACAGAGACATGGCTCCAGGGTGACCAAGGATGGGAGCTCAACATCCAGGGATATTCAATATTCAGGAGGGATAGACAGGAAAGAAAAGGAGGTGGGGTAGCATTGCTGGTTAGAGAGGAGATTAACGCAATAGAAAGGAAGGACATTAGCCTGGACGATGCAGAATCGATATGGGTAGAGCTGCATAACACTAAGGGGCAGAAAACGCTGGTGGGAGTTGTGTACAGGCCACCTAACAGTAGTAGTGAGGTTGGGGATGGCATTAAACAGGAAATTAGAAATGTGTGCAATAAAGGAACAGTAGTTATAATGGGTGACTTCAATCTACATATAGATTGGGTGAACCAAATTGGTAAGGGTGCTGAGGAAGGGGATTTCTTGGAATGTATGCGGGTTGGTTTTGTGAACCAACATGTCGAGGAACCAACTAGAGAGAAGCCCATTCTAGATTGGGTATTGAGCAATGAGGAAGGATTAGTTAGTAATCTTGTTGTGCGAGGCCCCTTGGGTAAGAGTGACCATAATATGGTGGAATTCTTCATTAAGATGGAGAATAGTTAAGACATAGTTAATTCAGAAACAAAGGTTCTGAACTTAAAGAAGGGTAACTTTGAAAGTATGAGACATGAATTAGCTAAGATCGACTGGCAAATGATACTTAAAGGGTTGATGGTGGATATGCAATGGTAAGCATTTAAAGACCACATGGATGATCTACAACAATTGTTCATCCTAGTTTGGCAAAAGAATAAACCAGGGAAGGTAGTGAACCCGTGGCTGACAAGGGAAATTAGGGATAGTATCAAGTCCAAAGAAGAAACATATAAATTAGCAAAAAAAAGCGGCACACCCGAGGACTGGGAGAAATTCAGGGATCAGCAGAGGAGGACAAAGGGCTTAATTAGGAAAGGGAAAAAAGATTATGAGAGAAAGCTGGCAGGGAACAAAAAAACTGACTGTAAAAGCTTTTATAGATACGTGAAAAGAAAAAGATTGGTCAAGACAAATGTAGGTCCTTTACAGTCAGAAACAGGTGAATTGATCATAGGGAACAAAGACATGGCAGACCAATTGAATAACGACTTTGGTTCTGTCTTCGCTAAGGAGGACATAAATAACCTTCCCGAAATAGTAAGGGACCGGGGGTCTAGTGAGATGGAGGAACTGAGGGAAATACATGTTAGTAGGGAAGTGGTGTTAGGTAAATTGGATGGATTAAAGGCAGATAAATCCCCAGGGCCAGATGGTCTGCATCCCAGAGTGCTTAAGGAAGTAGCCCAAGAAATAGTCGATGCATTAGTAATAATTTTTCAAAATTCCTTAAATTCTGGATCAGTTCCTGAGGATTGGAGGGTGGCTAATGTAACCCCACTTTTTAAAAACGGAGGGAGAGAGAAACCAGGGAATTAGTCTGACATCGGTGGTGGGGAAAATGCTAGTCAGCATGGATTTGTGAAAGGAAAATCACGTCTGACGTATCTTAGAATTTTTTGAAGATGTAACTAGTAAGGTGCATGGGGAGAGCCAGTGGATGTGGTATATTTAGATTTTCAAAAGGCTTTTGACAAGGTCCAACTCAGGAGATTAATGTGCAAACTTAAAACACACAGTATTGGTGGTATGGTATTGATGTGGATAGAGAATTGGTTGGTAGACAGGAAGCAAAGTGTGGGAGTAAACAGGACCTTTTCAGAATGGCAGGCAGTGACTAGTGGGGTACTGCAAGGCTCAGTGCTGGGAGCCCAGTTGTTTACAATATATATTAATGATTTAGATGAAGGAATTAAATGCAGCATCTCCAAGTTTGCGGATGACCCGAAGCTGGGTGGCGGTGTTAGCTGTGAGGAGGATGCTAAGAGGATGCAGGGTGACTTGGATAGATTAGGTGAGTGGGCAAATTCATGGCAGATGCAATTTAATGTGGATAAGTGTGGCCGATTAGGAAAAGGGGAGATGCAATGAGACCTGGGTGTCATTGTACACCAGTCATTGAAGGTGGGCATGCAGGTACAGCAGGTGGTGAAAAAGGCAAATGGTATGTTGGCATTCATAGCAAAAGGATTTGAGTACAGGAGCAGGGAGATTCTACTGCAGTTGTACAAGGTCTTGGTGAGACCGCACCTAGAATATTGTGTGCAGTTTTGGTCCCCTAATCTGAGGAAAGACATTTTTGCCATAGAGGGAGTACAGAGAAGGTTCACCAGATTGATTCCTGGGATGGCAGGACTTTCATATGAAGAAAGACTGGATCGACTAGGCTTATACTCACTGGAATTTAGAAGATTGAGGGGGCATCTTATTGAAACGTATAAAATTCTAAAGGGATTGGACAGGCTAGATGCAGGAAGATTGCTTCTGATGTTGGGGAAGTCCAGAACAAGGGGTCACAGTTTAAGGATTAAGGGGAAGCCTTTTAGGACTGAGATGAGGGAAAACTTCTTCACACAGAGTGTGGTGAATCTGTGGAATTCTCTGCCACAGAAAACAGTTGAGGCCGGTTCATTGGCTACATTTAAGAGGAAGTTAGATATGGCCCTTGTGGCTAAAGGGATCGGGGGTATGGAGAGAAAACGGGTACAGGGTTCTGAGATGGATGTTCAGCTATGATCATACTGAATGGCGGTGCAGGCTCAAAGGGCTGAATGGCCTACTCCTGCACCTATTTTCTATGTTTCTATGTTTCAACGTGTCTCGATGTGTCAACTTTCTTAATTGCTGAGTCATAGAGAATTACATCAGAGAAACAGGCCCTTTGCCCAATCTATTTCATGCCAAAACCACTTAAACTGTCTACTCCCAATGACCTGGACCAGGACCATAGCTGTCCATACCTGTGGTGAACTACATATACCTGTCTGGAGTTTGGAAACAAAACCCCCTCCTGCTGACTGCTCCTGTGGCTCCTCCCACAGACCCCGGTATAAAGGCGATTGGAGACACAGCCCCTTCCTCAGTCTCCAGGATGTTGTGTGGTGGTCGCTTGCTGCTTGTTCTTTCTTCCAGCCAATAAAAGCCTATATCTTGCCTCACATCTCCGAGAGTTATTGATGGTGCATCAATTTTATTGGCTGGAAGTTTTAAAACATGGAGAGTATTTTACATCTGGAAAAATTAGACTTGGACCTTCAAGCTCCAGAAGCAGCTCTTGCCTTTGAACTCTGGCTTGCATTCTTCCAATCATACTTGGAACAGATTCCTGTGACTGAGCCTGCCACAATGCACAAAATCCTTCTTTCCAGGGTCAGCCCGAAAGTATTCTCCCTCATCAGAGACCTGCCGACCTACCAAGGGGCACTGGACGCCCTCAAAAGACAGTACCTGCGGCCGGTGAACACCGTCTACGCAAGACGTCGTTTAGCGACGCAGCGGCAGCGGACCGGCGAGTCAAGCGAGGAGTTTGTCCAAGCCCTACAGACACTCGCGCAGGCCTGCGACTGCAAGGGACTGATGGCGGAACAGCATGCGGAGCTCCTGGTACGAGATGTCTTTGTTGCGGGGATCAGGTCAGTGTACGTGCGCCAGCGGCTGCTGGAAAATGCTGATCTTACCTTACGCTTGGCAATCGAGCTAGCTGACATGCCGGAGGCTGCTCTGCACAACGCTGACGCTGTCCAGCCGCGCAATCCCCCGCCAGTTCCGTGGACACCGCAGACCTCGCCACCCACAAGCGAATTGGCCTCGACTGCTGCCAGTCGTGAGTCCACGAGCTCCACGAAACCAACCACAGCAGCTGCCAGTCACAAGACCGCGCAGTGTTACTTCTGCGGACTCGAAAAGCACCCCCGAAAATGCTGCCTGTCCGGAGAAGCGACCTGCTGCAGCTGCGGAAAGAAGGGCCACTTCGCCAAGGCCTGTAAGTCCAAACCACGAGCGGGGTGCTTACCACAGGTGCTTACCGGGCACCAAGACGGCGGTTCAACTCTGGCCTCCATAACCCTCGACCAAAGCGCCCCACACCAGCTTGCAAGGTCAATGATAAACATCCTGGTGGAGGGGCACAGGACTAGCTGCCTGTTTGACACGGGCAGCACTGAGAGTTTTATTCACCTGGAGACAGTGCAACGCTGCGGACTCGTAACACGGCTGGTAGTCCAGAGGGTCACCATGGCTTCTGGTTCATATTCCACAGACATCCGGGTGGGTTGTGTAGCGACATTGGTGGTGCAGGGCACAGAACATCGGAACTTTGCGCTACTGGTCATGCCTCAACTGTGCGCGCCTGTGCTATTGGGGCTGGACTTCCAGAGCCACCTCAAAAGTGTGACTATGGCATATGACGGGCCCCTCCCACCACTCACTGTCAGGAATCCTCAGTTTTGTGGGACTTCGTCAAATACCCTGCTACTGACCAGAAACAAACACCGATCTGCACATCCCACCTAGAACCATGCCGACAGCTGCACTACTGACACCACTTGCAGCCTCTCCACCCTCAAGATCCCTTCCCCACCGCTGTTCGCCAACCCATCCCCAGTCTGTAAACACGTGATAACTAGAAGCAGGAGGTACAGCGCGGGGGACCGGGTCTTCATTCAGTTGGAAGTGCAGCGGCTGCTCAGGGAGGGGATCATTGAGCCAAGCACAAGTCCTTGGAGGGCCCAGGTGGTCGTTGTTTGGAATGGGCAGAAAAATAGGATGGTCGTGGACTATAGCCAGACCATCAACAGGTTCACGCAGCTTGACGCGTACCCCCTACCCCGCATCGTGGATGTGGTCAATCAGATAGCTCAGTACAAGGTGTACTCGACCATAGATCTGAAATCCACTTACCACCAGCTCCCCATCTGCCCAGAGGACTGCCCCTACACCACCTTTGAGGCAGGCGGCAGACTCTATCACTTCCTGCACATCCCCTTCGGTGTCATGAATGGTGTCTCTGTCTTCCAGAGGGAAATGGACTGGATGGTGGACCAGTGCCAACTGAAGGCCACATTTCCTTATCTGGATAATATCACCATCTGTGGTCACGACTGGCCGGATCACAAACCAACCTCCAACGATTTTTCGAAGTGGCCAAAGCCCTGAACCTTACTTATAACAGGGACAAGTGTGTGTTCGGAACCACCTGACTCGCTATTCTTGGGTATGTAATGGAGAACGGGGTCATTGGCCCTGATCCAGACCGTATGCTAGAAATCCCTCTTCCCACCATCCTCAGAGCCCTCAGACAGTGCCTGGTTTCTTTTCCTATTACGCCCAATGGGTCCCTCATTACACAGACAAGGCCCACCCCCAGTCAAGTCTGCTGTATTTCCCCTCTCTGCCGCGGGCCACGCGGACTTCAGCTGCATTAAAGGGGACATTGCCAAAGCAACGATGCATGTGGTGGACGAGACCATTCCCTTCCAAGTAGAGAGTGACGCCTCCGACTTCGCTCTGGCTGCTATCCTCAATCAGGCAGGCAGGCCAGTAGCATTCTTTTCTCGTACCCTTCAAGGCTCTGAAATTCGGCACTCTACGGTGTAGAAAGAAGCCCAGGCCGTAGTGGAATTTATTAGGCACTGGAGGCACTATCTCGCCGGCAAAAGGTTCACCCTGCTGACCGACCAGCGCTCGGTTGCGTTCATGTTCAGCAACCAACTTTGGGGCAAAATCAAAAATGATAAAATTTTGTGGTGGAGAATAGAACTCTCCACCTACAACTATGACATCCTGTACCGGCCTGGAAGGCTCAATGAGCCCCCTGATGCCCTATCCTGGGGAGCATGTGCCAGCGCACAGCTCGACCGGCTATACACCCTCCATGCAGATCTTTGCCACCCGGGGGTCACCCGATTTTACCATTTCGTGAAAGCCCGGAACGTGCCGTACTCCCTTGAGGATATCAGGACGATGACCAGGGACTGCCAAGTCTGCGCTGAGTGCAAACCGCACTTCTACCGTCCTGAAAAGGCAGAACTTATCAAGGCCACCTGCCCCTTTGAGCGACTGAGTGTCGACTTTAAGGGCCCCCTTCCCTCCACCGACCACAATGTGTACTTTCTCAACTTTATCGATGAGTACTTGCGGTTCCCCTTTGCCATCCCACTGCCATGTCCGTCATAAAAGCCCTGCGCCAGCTCTTCACTCTGTTTGGATAACACTGCTATATCCACAGTGATAGAGGGTCCTCCTTTATGAGTGACGAGCTGCGCCAGTACCTGCTGGCTAGGGGCATTGCTACTAGTAGGACCATGAGTTATAATCCCCAGGGAAATGGACAGGTGGAGAGGGAGAATGCCACAGTATGGAAGGCCACACTTTTAGCCCTTAAGTCAAAGGGGTTGCCGGTCTCTCGATGGCAGGAGGCCCTCCCCGAGGCACTCCACTCCATCCACTCTCTGTTATGTACGTCCACCAATGCCACCCCTCATGAGCGCCTCTTTTCTTTTCCCAGGAAGTCTGCCACTGGGACCACCCTACCAGCTTGGCTCACATCCCCATCACCAGTGCTTCTCCAGAAACATGCGAGGAGCAATAAATACTCCCCGCTGGTTGAAAGGGTTCACCTTCTACATGCAAACCCTCAGTATGCCTACGTGGTCTTACCTGATGGGCAGGAGGACACGGTCTCCATCCGCGACCTGGCGCCTGCAGGAGCAGCAGACCCCTACCCCGAACACTCGGCGGTAACTATGAACCCTGTACCCGAGGTGACACCGTGCACACCGAGCCCTACGCTGACTCTTCACGACACTCCCATACAGGGCACATGCATGCAACCCCCTGGGTCACCTCAGGCTCGCTCAGCTTGTTTCCGTCTAGGGGGGAGCAGCCTTCGGCTCCGCCAAACTGGGTAATCAGCTGGTGTGGATGCTGTGCGATGTCCCCACCTCGCCCAAAAACAGACAGTACACCATATGCGATTAAATGAGTACAATTTATAAAGGTTACTATAACTAAGTGATTAATAACGATACAGTATATATGAAAAGAAAAAATAAAGAAAAGGCGCCAAACTTATCAAAGTCCAAACCAATTCGTGCACAACCGTTGGAGCTCAACTTCTGAAGACTTCTGGCCACCATTCGATCCCCTCCGAACTCCTCAACTCGCAGCTCAGGACCCTCCGAGTGGTCAACCAAGCACATCTAGCTTCATGCCCCCTCCTCGGAGTACCTCCCGGCCTTAAAAGTCCGTCAACAAAAGCTTACATACTCAGAAGAAAGAACATTAATCTCCATTTGGTTTACAAAGGAATACAATTCTCCCAGCACTCTCTCGCAACAAAGAAACATTCCTGCTTTTAACAAAACAAAAGAAGCCCTTTTGATTACATACACAGTAACAAAGTTAAAAGAAGAAACCCCCTTTACACTCTCCCCCCACCAAATAAAAGTCATGACTACTAAATAACTCGCCACCTTTCCTGCCAACACACCGTAACCCAAGCACAAACAGTGACCTCCTCCCCACACAGTAAACCTCACGCCCTGTTCCTCAGGTGCTACTTAGGCCAACTATCTGGGAGTTCCCTAACCCTTCTGAGACCTCCGTACCCCTTCACCTAAACCCTTCAGGCTCGGACACAACTGGGGATACCTTGGGCCCACTACCAACTCCTCTCTCAACCTTTCACTCATGCCCCACACTGCACACAGCTAACCCTCCCCGCTACACCTGACTCAATGGGAGAAGGGCCAAAGGTCTCTTCCTCAATCGAGGGAAAGTCAGCAAAAGGCAGCATGTACCACACATCCAGCACATCATCCATCGAATCTGTATTCTTCCTCATTTCTGTGATTGGTAGCTGCCGTTTGATTTTCTCCAAACGGAAACATGTGGCCTGCACTGCTCCTGCAGTCTCTTCAGCCTCCTGTTCAGTATTCACTGCACTTCATTTGAACTGTCAATGGTCATCTTCAGGTTCCCTTCAAGCTTCCGCTTCTCTCTTCTGAGATTTGTCTGTAATTTCTTCACCTCCGCAAACTCCCCTCTCCAGGTTCTCAGTTTGCTATTGCCCCCAGTCAGACAACTTTCTTCATTCTCTCCAACTTGTAAGTCCGAATGGTTCCAGATCACTTTCTCCAGTCTCTCCATCTTCATTTCAAACTTGATTCCGTAGAGACAGTCTCTCACGAGCTGTGACCTTCGCCAGCCCTGGCACGTGTCCAGAAAACACTTTAACTCTGTAATCCTCAGCCGCTCCTGCAACGAACTCACTTCATATTCTCCTGAGGCAAATCCAAATACCAAGAGATCATCCACATACACCAAAACTCTAAACGCCTCCTCATCCCCTATGGTCTTCCACCTGCCCAGCAGGAAGGTTGCAAGGGCTCCAGATATGCCATGTGGCATCTTTTCGGACCGGAAGACTCCTAGGGAATTTAAAACGTCCGTCTTCTCCTTGTCGGCCCCACTCATCGGGATCTGGCAACATCCACTCCTCAGATCCAGCACCATAAACCACATCGCACCACTCAGATAGGCCATCGCCTCTTCGGCCCTCAGGGCCATATTCTGGTCACTGACAGTGAGCCTCTTCAACGCACTATAATCCACACACACGCTGTCTACGTCTTTCCCGGCTTCAGGGGCCAGTCGCCGCAACCTCTCTCTCTCCGGGGTGTCTTCAGCGGTCAACTCCCCTCCCTCGTGGTATTTCGCAGCGTCCACTAAGAGGGTCTCACCCTCAGATACTTCCCCTAGGCCGTACCACCATTGGCTGTTGTTTGAATTCGGTATCGGCACAATGCTGCTACACATGTCCGCACAAGCAGCTCGAAACTCTGGGTGCATCGACAATGCCTCCAAACAGCGCTCACCCGCCTCCTCTGGGCAGGCCCCCAAGTGCACCAGCAGGAAATTGGTTCTCTCTAGAACAGAAACGCTGCCCGTCTCAACAGGGTCCGGACACATCAGCATTAATGATTCACGAACCTCAGTCTCCTCCACATTTGCCTCCAAGAACTCCATTTTCACTGACCAACAACCGTCGTCTGGATAATCACCGGCACTGGTACCCGAATCTCCAGTGACCTCAATGTCGTCAAGGGTAAATGCTTTAAGTAATGGTTATAAAACAAACTGTATAGCAACTTAACCGGTGCCCCGGTGCCGAGGATGGCTTTAACTTGACTTTCATCCATCCGTAACAACACCTGTGCGCGTGGCCCCTCTAAGCTTTCAGGAATAGGGTCTGTTCCTTTCGGGAGTTCCTTGGTACATTGCTGGGAACGTGCTCCCCCAGAGACCCCAAGCCGTTCCCCCACTGGGCCTCCTCTAAGTTTCCCGACACCTCTCGAATCAACGGAACAACTGATCCCCTTGACAGATCCCCTTGGCACCACAAGCAATTTATCTGCCCCCCCCCCCCCAGCTGCGGTATTTGACTTCCAGTCAAACCACACGCATTTTTCCACATTTTCCCAGAACTGGCAGCGGTCACTTCGAGGTAATTGCGCCCAACAGTTCTAACAAAGTCACAAGCCCGCCTACTCAAACTTTCAACCCGTCCCTGTCACTTTTCCTCAGCCAAGCACTGCCACTCACCCAACAACTGAGGGGTCCGCTCCACCCACGCCTCCACCCCTTAGGGCTGGACATTACTCCAACAACCGGGCGGAGCTCACCACTGCTGAAACATCCCAACCTGTCACTCCTCACTCTCCAAACAGTTCGGACAACCCATGGTCCCACTACCATTTCATCAGCACTAGTCTGAACTCGAACAATGACCTCCAGGCTACCAACAGCAGCCACCCCACCCAACACACACGCAGTGATAACCAGCAATCGCACACCCACAAAAGCACACCAACTCTTCGCCGCAGACACAATTTAAAAAGGGTGATCACACAGCTTCCACAGAAATCAACCCCGGACGAGCACCCCACAATGTAACCCCCGGGTTGCCTCAGGCTCGCTCAGCTTGTTTCCGTCTAGGGGGGAGCAGCCTTTGGCCCCGCCAAACTGGGTAATCAGCTGATGTGGATGCTGTGTGATGTCCCCACCTCACCCAAAAGCAGACAGTACACCATATGCGATTAAATGAATACAATTTATAAAGGTTACTATAACTAAGTGATTAATAACGATACAGTATATATGAAGAGAAAAAAATAAAGAAAAGGTGCCAAACTTATCAAAGTCCAAACCACTTCATGCACATCCGTTGGAGCTCAATTTCTGAAGTCTTCTGGCCACCATTCGATCCCCTCCGAACTCCTCGACTCGCAGCTCAGGACCCTCCGAGTGGTCAACCAAGCACATCTAGCTTCATGCCCCCTCCTCGGAGTACTTCCTGGCCTCGGACCCCCGCTTGGGGTCCGATCCTCGCCCAGTTTACAGCATTGCGTCCTCTCTCTCAACCCCCTCGCGCTGATCTCCCCAAAGGCCCGTCAACAAAAGCTTACAAACTCAGAAGAAAGAACATTAATCCCCATTTGGTTTACAAAGGAATACAATTCTCCCAGCACCCTCGCGCAACAAAGAAACATTCCTGCTTTTAAAAAAACAAAAGAAGCCCTTTTGATTACATACACAGTAACAAAGGAAAAAGAAACCCCCTTTACACGCATATACCAGGCGTCTTGCACATGCATGAGGGATCACTGATGCCTAGAGGGCTGACACCTCCAGTTAGGCCGGAACCAGCACAACCACTGCGTCCGGTGCAATCACCACCGGCATCTGTGCAATCACAACCGGTGCTACGTAGATTGCAGTGACAGATTCGACCACCTGATAGACTTAACCTGTAAATATACTTGTAAGAAACTTCACCCCATGGGGACTCTCTTTTAAAACAAAGGGAGGGTGAATGTGGTGAACTACATATACCTGTCTGGACACGCACCCCCCCCCCCCCCGACTGTTCCTGTGGCTCCTCCCACGGACCCCGGTATAAAGGCGATTGGGGACACTGCCCCGGTCTCAGTCTCCAGGATGCAGTGAGGTGGTTACTTGCTGCTTGTTCTTTCTTCCAGCCAATAAAAGCCTATATCTCGCCTCACGTCACAGAGAGTTATTGATGGTGCATCAATACCCCTACCATCCGATTCCCTATCCAACCTTTTCCTTAATGTTGCATTTTAGCACTCACAGACCACTTGTGCTGGCAACTCATTTTGCACTCTCATAACTCTCTGAGTGAAGAAGTTTCCCATCATGTTCCCCTTAAACTTCTCACCTTTCACCCTTAAGGCATGACCTTTAGTTGTAGTCGCATCCAACCTCAGTGAAAAAAGCCTGCTTGCTTTATCCTATTCACACCTCCTATGATTTTGTATGCCTCTATCAAATCCCCTCTTCTATGTTTGAATGTGAAAAGCCCTAACCTATTCAATGTTTTCTTAGAACTCAGGTCCTCCAGACCTGGCAACATCCTTGTAAATTTTCTTTGCACTCATTCTACCTTGTTTATAACTTTACTGCAGGAGGGTGACACAATACTCCAAATTAGGCCTCACCGACATCTTATACAACTTAAAGATTACATTCCAACTTCTGTACACAATGTATTGATTTATGAAGGTCAATGTGCAAAAGCTTTTTTTTATGGCCGTATGTACCTGTGATGCCATTTTCAATGAATTATGCACCTGCATTCCTAAATCCTTTTGTCTTTTGTTCTACCACACTCCTCAGTACCCTGCCGTTCATTGTGTAAGACCTACCCTGGTTGGTCCTGCTGAAGTCCAAAACCTCACACTTATCTGCATTAAATTCCATCTGTCATTTTTCTACTCATTTTTTCAAAGGTTTCAAAGGTACAGTTAATGTCAGAGAAATGTGTACAATATACATCCTGAAATGCTTTTTCTTTACAAACATCCACAAAAACAGAGGAGTGTCCCCAAAGAATGAATGACAGTTAAATGTTAGAACCCCAAAGTCCCCCCAGCTCTCCTCCCTCCCGTGTGTAAGCAACAATCCCCCCCCTCCCGCCACCATCAATAAAAATATCAGCACTCGCTACAGAACACTCAAGAGTGAGCAAAGCTTCTTCTTCGGCTGTCCATCAAAATCCGATGACGACGTCCACTCCTTTAACGGTGAGATCATTGATGACTTTACAGCCCTATGCTGGACCCACAAGTTCTACTGCAGGTGGGACATGTATATGTGGTAGTGGTGGTAGTGATGGCAACCATGACTGCATTTCTCCAGGCTCTCTTCTGCTATCTTCTGGTTGTTCTTTCCATATTAAAAGTCCATTATGTCATCTTTTTTTCCAGCACTGTGCCCAAAGAGCTCTAGGGACACAACTGCAGATATTCCGACTCCCCCGACGACACACAGCTCTCCGGCCATGACACTGACCTTCGATCCGCCCGTCTCCAGAGCCCCGAGGTCCTAGGCCTCCAAAGCCAAGCCAGACTCTTAGGCCAAGCCCAACAGCAGCCGGTCATGAAACCCTGAGAGCCTGTCCCATTCCCGCATAGAACTGTAGTTAGCATGTAACTCCAGGTCAGGCTCTTCAAAAGAACCCTGAAAGGGAAAAATAAAGATATTAGAGATGAAAATAGAGCTGGTTCCAAACATATAAGCAAAGGATATTTAGCACCATCATCAGCCTCCTAGGATGCTGATGTTGATCCTTCTACGAACCATGATAGCCTTCCTCACTGTCCACTTTGGGTGTCATCCGCAAATTTGCTGATTCAGTTTACCACATTATCATCCAGATCATTGATATGGATGACAAACAACAATGGATACAGTACTGATCCCTGTGGCACACCACTAGTCACAGGCCTCTACAGGCAACCCTCTACTACCACTCTCTGGCTTCTCCCACAAAGCCAATGTATAATCTAATTTACTACCTCATCCTGGATACTGATTGACTGAACCTTCTTGACCAATCTCCCATGCGGGACCTTGTCAAATGTCTTACTAAAGTCCATGTAGACAACATCTACTGCCTTCAACCACTTTGCTGGTAACTTCCTTGAAAAACTCTAAGACTGGTTAGACTTGACCTACCACACACAAAGACATGCTGACAATCCTTAATCAGAGCATGTTTATCCAAATACTTGTATATCCGGTCTCTTTGAGAACCTTTCAATAACTTTTGACTCACTGGCCTATAATTTCCTGGCTTCCGTTTAGAGCCTATTCTGTAGAAACCATTGGGATTCTCCTCCACCTTATCTGCTAGAACAACTTCAAGTCTTCTTTTAGCTTGCCTGCTTGCCTGATTTCTTTCTTAAGTAATTCTTGTATTTCTTTTACTCCATAAGCACCTTATTTTTTCCTGCTTGCCTATACCTGCTATGCACCTCCTTTCTTTCTCTTAATCAAGGTTCCCACAATTTGTTATTGATATAAAAAAAGGTGACATAATGAAAACTGATGACAGTGGCGCCTCTCTTCCAGAACGGCTCAACAATTTCTTTGCACACTTCGAAGCATCAAACACTACAGCAAGGGGGAGAGCCAGTCCCTTCTTACCATCTGACCAGCCGGCTCCAATCATTGATTCAGAGCACACACAGAGGACCCTTGCCAGGGTCAACCCAAGAAAAGTGGGAGGTCCCGACAACATCCCTGGATGAGTGCTCAAGGAATGTGCTGATGTATTAGCAGATGTCCTGACAGACATTTTCAACATCTCCCTTAGTCAAGCTATTGTCCCCAGATGCTTCAAAACCTCCACAATCATCCCTGTAGCAAAGAGATCAGTTGTAGCCTGTCTGAATGATTACCGTCTCGTCGCCCTGACCCCCATAGTGATGAAATGTTTTGAACGGCTTGTCAAGCCTCATATCACAGGCAGCCTCCCCTCATCACTGGATCCTCTACAGTTTGCTTATCATCCCAACCGCAATATCCACCACACTGCACACAGTTCTCTCTCACTTGGACAATAAAGACACTTATGCCAGAATCCTGTGCATTGATTTCAGTTCAGTGTTCAATACCATCATCCCGCAGATTCTAGTGAAGAAACTGTCGCTGCTTGGCCTTAACACTGCCATGTGTCGCTGGATTCTGGATTTCTTGACAGAGAGACCATAGTCAGTCCGTGTTGGCAGGAACATCTCTGACTCCATCACACTGAGCACTGGATCCCCACAAGGCCCATTGCTACTTACACTGCTAACACATGACCGTGCAGTCAGATTCAAGGGGAACCTGTTCATTAAATTTGCTGATGATACCACAGTGTGGGGCTCATCAGCAAAAATGATGGAACAATGTACAGGGAGGAAGTCAAACGCCTAGAGAGCTGGTGCAGTGACAACAACTTGATGCTTAATGTCACCAAAACCAAGGAGATGATCGTCAATTTCAGATGGCCTCAGCCTGAGCACATCCCCCTCCCCCCCCCCCCCCACCCCCAGCATCAGCGGCTCCACAGTGGAGACAGTGGAAAAAATAAAGTTCCTTGGGATGCAGATCTCAGACAAACTCACCTGGTCCAGGAACACCACTGCGAGTGTGAAACGGGCCCAGCAGAGATTACACTTTCTGAGGAAACTTAAGCATGCATCACTCACCACTAACATCTTAACTACATTCTACAGAGGCATGGTTGAGAGTGTGCTGACCTTTTGCAGCACAACCTGCTACTTCAGCTGCAGTGTTGCCGACAAAAAAGCCTTGCAGAGGGTGGTTAGGGGAGCAGAGAAGTTTATTGAGGTCTCCCTACCTTCTGTCCAAGACTTCTTTTAGAGTCGATACCTCCAGAAGACATGGTACATCATTAAAGACCCCTCACACCTTCTCCATAAACTGTTTGTTCTTCTGCCATCAGGCAAACATTACAGGAGCATCAAAACTAAAACTACAAGGCTACTAAACAGCTTCCTCCCACAAGCAGTCAGACTGCTAAATAGCTGCTCTACCTGACTCTGCTTTGGACACTTTTAACTTGCACTGGACTTGTTTTTAACTGACATGTGGCTGTTGTGTTTTACGATTTATTGTTGTGTTTACTATTTGTTGAGTTTGTTATGTTATGATTGCACTTGCCCCGGGGAAACACTGTCTCATTCTGCCCTGCAGAGCTGATGTATGGTTGGAATGAAAATAAAGTTTTTGAATCTTGAATCTTTACCTTCTATTTTGATGGACACATACAAACTTTGTATTCTCAAAATTTCACTTTTGAAGGCCTTCCACTTACCAAACAAACCTTTGCCAGAAAACAGCCTGTTCCAATCCACATATTTCTGATCCCTTTTTCCAACTTAGTGTCTCAACCTGTAGACCAGACCTATCTCTTTGTTATAGCTACTTTGAAACTAATGGGATTGTGGTCAATGGATGCAAAATGTCCCTCTACAAAAACTTCTGTCATCTGCCCTGTCTCATTCCCTAATAGCAGATTAAGTATTGCGCACTCTCTCGTTGGGACTTGTACATACCGATGAAGGAAACTTTCCTGAACACATTTGACAAACTCTATCCCATCGGCCTGGTACAGTATTGAAGTCCCAGTCAATATGTGGAAAGTTAAAATCACTTTTTGTTTCTTGCATCAGTCGGTGATCTCTCTCAAATTTATTCTTCTAAACCCCTGGGACTGTTGGTTGACTGTAATATCATCCCATTAATGTGGTCATAACTTTCTTATTTCTCAGTTCCACCCATAACGCCTCACTAGTTGAGTTCTCCTGTTTATCCTGACAGAGCACTGCTGTGACATTTTCCCTGACTAGTAACACCACCCCTCCTCCTTTAACCCCTCCTGCTCTGTCACATCTAAAACAACAGACCCCAGAATAGTGGGTTGCCTGTCCCACCCCTCCTGCAACCAAGACTCACTAATGGCCACAACCTCGTAATTCCAGGTGTTTATCCATACCCCGAGCTCATCCATCTTCCCTACAATACTTCCCACATTAAAACATACGCACCGCAAGACACCAGTCACACCATGCTCAAACTTTTGATTTCTGATTGTGTCTGAAGTTTTATCAACATCTGCCTCAACGACCTCTCCAATACTTCTGGCACTCTGGTTCCCAGCTCCCTAGTTTAAACCCCACTGGGCAGAAGTAACAAACTTTTCTGTTTGGATATTAGTTCCCCTCCAGTTCAACTGCAAACTGTCCCTACTTACACCTTCCCTGGAAGGGACGCATAAGCCTTCCGTCCTACACCAACTCCTTAGCCATTGATTAAATTGCACAATTTTCCTGGTTCTGGCCTCTCTAACAAGTGGCAGAAGTAGCAATCCTAAGATCACAACCCTGGAGGTCCTACCCTTTAACTTTTCACCTAACTCCCTGAACTTCCAGTGCAGATTCTCTTCTCTTATCCTACTCATGTCATTGCAGATTCTCATCACTTATCCTACCCATGTCATTGCTTCCTACATGGACTATGACCTCTGCCTGTTCACCCTCCCACTCAAGAATGTTGAGGACCCAATCAGAAATATCCCTGATCCTGACACACAGGAGGCAACAGACCTTCCGGGAATCTAGCTCTCACGCACAGAACCTCCTGTCCATTTCCCTTATTAACAAATCCCCTTTCATCACAGCATACCTCTTCTCTCTCCTTTCCTTCTAAGCCAGTCTCAGTGCTGGAGACCTGACTACTGTTACTTTACTCAGTTAGATCATCCCCCTCAACAGTATCAAAAGTGATATGTCTTTTGTTGAGGGGTATGGCCACAGGTGTACTCTGCGGTGACTCCTTAACCCCTGATCAAAGCTCAATTACCCTGCCATAACCTGCTTTTGCCTGTTTCTTCTCAGGCAGTGGACCTGAGTGAAGTCCTCTCCTCTCACACACACATGCACACACAAAGACTCAAATACTTCCACTAACGACACTTTGTGCATCACTGTGATATTCTGGTGCTGTTGCAACTTATTTTCTGCTACTTATCTATTTAATACTGTTCTTCTATTACTGTCTTGTTTTTATCTACCACTTTATTTAATGGCCTGAGAGGAAGCCAAACAGAGTTTCATTGTACCTATGTATAATGACAATGAAGATTGTTCATTCATTCATTCATTCATTCATTCAAACTTCCAATGTCCAGATTGGTCACTAGTCAAATCTCAATTCTGTGAAATTAGTAATTGAGCATTTTAGCATTCATTTCAATTGGACTAGAATATGAAAGCAAAGATGAAATGTTGAGGCTTTATAAGCTATTGATCAGACTGCACTTGGTGTACTGGAAACAGTTTTGTGTCCCTTTTCTAAAAAAGATGTGTTCGCATTAGAGAAGGTTCAATGGATGTTCATGAGAATGAGTTTGGGAATGAAAGTGTTAATATATGAGGACCATTTGCTAGTGCTGGGCCTGTACTCACAGGAGTTTAGAAGAATGAGGGGGATCTCATTGAAACCTATTGAATATTGAAAGGTCTAGATACAGTGGATGTGGAGATGATGTTTCCTATAGTGGAGAGTCTAGGACCACAGGGCACAGCATCAGAATAGAGGGACATCCTTTTAGATCAGAGATGTGGAGGAATATCTTTACCCAGAGAGTGGTAAATCTGTGGAATTCATTGCCAGAGATAAATATTTGTCATTGGGTATATTTAAAGTGGAGGCTGATAGATTCCTGATTAGTAAGGGTGTCAAAGGTTATAGGGAGAAGGCAAAAGAATGGAGCTGAGAGGGATAATAAGTCAGCCATGATGGAAAGGCTGAGAAACTCAATGTGCCAAATTACCTGATTCTGCCCGTAATTCTTATGGTTTCTTGCTGAGTTTGTTAAGGAGTTGAGGCGAAATATCTCACTGCTCCCTACTGTAGGTTAAGCACAGGAACAACAAGCTCCTGGAGGCACCTGGCCATGTGAGTTCATTCCAAATAGCTTGCTAAGTATTAGATTATTTAGATTTTAGGTTTTTGAATTGCTTAAGTGTCTTTTAATTTTCTTAGCATTTGTAATTTATGTTCTTGTGCTGGACAATTTTGAAAGTTCTGAGAAAGCTGAGGCTGTTCTTTAGCCAGTTCTTAAAGTGCCATCTCCTTGGAAAATCTGGCTGATGCAAAGGAGCACTTTGAGCAGTGCAGCTAATTTTTCAGCATGCTTTGTGATTGCGCAGTTCACAGGTAATTCCTCTCAGCCTGTTATTACTTCTGTAATGTTATATTATCAACCAAAGCAATCATACTTAAAATTAGACCTGATGAAAGGTCTCAATCTGAAATATTTCCCTCCATAGATGCAGCACGACCTATTGAGTTCCTTCAGAATTTTCTGGGTGTTGTTCATGTTTTCCATCATCTGCAGAATCTTTTGTGTTTGCAATAAAATTTCCTCTATCTGAAAGACTTCAAAGTTGAATTAAGTCATTTCTCTTGAGTTCATATTTAAGACACTATCAAAAATACCTTTGTGTTGATGCAAGCAATTGTATTCATTGCCTCAGTGCTCATGAATTACAAGCTTCACCTTAATGTAGGTTAGTGTTTGATTTTCAGACAAAATTCATGATTCCATTATTTTAAGGAAATCTTCCAATTTTGATTTATTTGAAGGGTGACTCCCATAACAATCTAACATCTTCTTAAGTCTTGACTTGAGGTGCTATGCTGGCTTCAGTTTCAGATGATGGCTCTTTACTGTTACCAACCAGCTATTGTTAGCATCATGATCAATAATGAGTGCATTATTTAAGTGTTTCAGATGGTTTGGAGATTAGCCAACTGTATTAAGCTGTTAATTACTAAATACAACAGAGTGCCAAGTTCATAACTTTCTACACTGTGCAACACAATTCCATCATCATGGAGCTTCAGGCAAGGACAGTGCAAAACATTCACTGATCCTAAAAATATCCCTGTTAAAATGTCTTTACAGATGAATAGAGAATTATACCACTGCTTCAACAACAGGACATTGACCTAGTTTATTAAATTAACTGTATTAATTTTCAAGGACTTTAATCAAATATGAACTTCCTCGTTTCAAAAAAAAAGTCAAATCAAAGTCAAAGTAAACTTTATTATTTAAGAATATATAACTTGAGATACATTTTCTTGCAGGTATTTACAGGAAAATAAAGAAATACATTAGAATTTATGAGAAAAAAATATGCAAAAACTTAAACTGACCAAACAAGCAATGTGCAAAAAAAGATAAACTGTGCAAATTTAAAAAAAATGCTGAGAACATGAGTTGTAAAGTGTCATTGAGACTGGGTCTGTAGGTTAAGTTGTACTGTGTTGTGGTGAATGAAGTTATCTCCACTGGTTCAGGAGCCTGTTAGTTGCAGAAAAAGTATCTTTATACTGAGAAGATGTATCAGAATATATTTTATGCGTATAGTTTCAATTATTGGGCTATGTTCAGTGGAACAACATACTAGGTACCCAATTCATCGTGTCAATCTTAACCTTCTATCCAAATGAGTGCTACAGTATAATTCAATGCAAAATTACTAGTTAGAGAACCCATGTTAGAAATAGTGGTATTCCTACCTCTTCATCTTCAAGTTGTGCCTCACAAAAGCAGCTATCATCACCAAGGACCCTCACCACCCAGGACATGCCCTCTTCTCATTGTTGCCATCAGGAAGGAGGTACAGGAACCTGAATGCATATACTTAGCGATTCAGGAACAGTTTCTTCCCTCTGCCATCCAACTTCCAAATGGACATAACTACAAGGGAAGAAAGGCTTTGATGGGAGTTACATACAGGCCCTTGAACAGTAGACAGGAGACAGGATATGGAATATAAATTACAGTGTGAGACAGAAAAGGCATGTGAAAAGAATAATATTATGACAATCAGGGGAATTTGAATATGCAGACAGATTGAAAAATTCAGGCTGGTGCTGAAGCCCTAGTGAGGGAATTTGTCGAATACCCCATGGAATAGTTTTATAGAGAAACTTGTGGCTGAGCTCACTAAGGGAAAGCCATTCTGGATTGGATGTCAGTGGTGGACAAATAAATGCTGGATGAACTTAATAAGTATTTTGTATTATT
Source organism: Hypanus sabinus (assembly GCF_030144855.1). Lineage (NCBI taxonomy): Eukaryota > Metazoa > Chordata > Chondrichthyes > Myliobatiformes > Dasyatidae > Hypanus > Hypanus sabinus. Next base: position 88,320,303 of record NC_082708.1, on the reverse strand, counting down.
CTTTACTGTTGAAGACACTAGTAGTAGGCAGAAATTCGAGAATAACAGCAGGTAGAACTGAGTGCAGTTGCTATTTCTAAGGAGAAGGTGCATGGGAAGCTGAAATATCTGAAGGTAGATAAGTCACCTGGACCAAATGGACTACAAACCAGAGTTCTGAAAGAGGTAGCTGAAGAGATTGTGGAGGTGTTTGCCATGACCTTTCTAGAATCATCAGATCCTGGAATGGTTCTAAAGGACTGGAAAATTCCAAATGTCGCTACACTCTTTAATAAAGAGGGAAGCAGAAGAAAGCAAATTATTGGCTAATTACCCTAACTTCAGTGGTTGAGAAGATGCTGATTTCCATTATTATGGATATGGTTTCAGGGTTCTTGGAGACACATAATAAAATATACCAAACTCAACATGGTTTCCTTAAGGAAAAACCTTGCCTGCCAAATCTGCTGGAATTCTTTGAAGAAATAATAAGCAGGACAGACAAAGGTGAATTAGTCTATGTTATGTACTTAGATTTTCAGAAGGTCTTTGACAAGGTGCCACACATGAGGCTGCGTAACAAGCTACGAGCCCATGGCATTACAGGAAAGAAGCTAGCATAGATAGAAGATAGGCTGACTGGCAGAAGGAAAAGAACAACAAAAAGGGGAGCTTATTCTGGTGAGTACTGGAGTTCTACAGAGGTCAGTATTGGAATCGCTTCTTGGCAATGATTTGGATGACAGAATTGATGGCTTTGATGCCAATTTTGCAGATGGTACAAAGATAGGTTGAGGGCAGGTAGTGTTGAGAAGAGGGAGTCTACAGAAGGACTTGACTTGGAAGTGTGCAAAGGAGCAGCTGATGGACTATAGTGTAGAAGGAATAAGAGTAGACTATTTTTCTAAACAGGGACACAAGTCAAAAATGAGGAAGAAAGGGACTTGAGAGTCATCATGCAGGATTGTCTAAAGCTCAACTTGCAGATTGAGCAATTGGTAAGGAAGATATCTGCAATGTTAGTATTCATTTCAAGAAGACTAGAAAATAAATGCTAGGATATAATGCTGAGGCTTTAATAAGGCATTGGTCAAACCACATGGAGCATTGAGAACAGTTTTATTCCCCTTATTAAAGAAAAGTTGTGCTAGCATAGGAGAGCATCCAGAGGATGTCAACAAGATTTATTCTGAAAATGAAGGGATTGTAAGATGAACAGCATATGATGGCTCTGGGTCTGTACTTGTTAAAGTTTAGAAGAACGAGGGGAGACCTAATTATTGCTAGCAAATATTGAAGGTCTATGTAGAGTGTGTGTGGGGGGATATTTCCTGTAGTAATGAGTCTAAGACTAGAGTGTTGTGGCATCTTTCAACTAGATTTCCAATCTCCCTCCTCTATGCTGATGTACCATCTTCAATTCAGCCCACATCCATGGTGTTGTCAGCAAACTTAACAATGGCATCAGAGCTGTGCTTCATCACAGATTCACATCTATAGAGCAAATAGTGTAGGGAGCTCAGCATGGGGCCTGGTGGTACACCTGTACTGATGTTGTTGCTAATCCATATTGACTGGGGTCTGCAAGTGAGGAAATCAAATGAATAGTGCAAAGGAAGGAATAGAGTAGTTGTGTCCATGAACTGCTCATAAACCTTCTCATGGCAGAAGGGAAGAAGCATTCCTAAAATGTTGAATGTGGGCCTTCAGGCTTCTGCACTTCCTCCCTGATGGAAGTAGAGAGGGCATGTCCTGGATGATGAGGGTCCTTAATGATAGATGCTGTCTTCCTCGAGCACCATCTTTTGAAGATGTCCTTGACTCTGGAGTGGGTTGTGCTCCTGATGGAACTGACTGAGAGTCTACAACCCAGCTGAGGTACTTTCCCTTTGCCACTGTAAGCATCTGAGTACAAATTGTTGGAAAGTCAATATTATATGGTGATGCTTTACAAAATATGGTTAACCCTCTGTCAGTGGAATAATAGACTAGCAGATCAGCAGACAGCAACAGTTCCTTGGAATGTACTAAAACCTTTCTTGAGCTTCAATCCACTCAATTTCATGATCCTCTCTTAGTAATTGGTGCAATACATTTCAGAGCATTGTTATATTTTGCAAGAAGCTTCGGAGTGGAGCTTAGGAGTCAACGGCGCCTAACAACGACTCCTTTGCTTGCATCTTCGGAAACACCCCCATTCCTATCTTCAATATCTCTAGTTTTCCCTTTCGGGGTTCTTCTGAAGACCCTGACCCGGAGTTACACACTGGCTTAGTAGGTATGGGACCTGCTCTCAGGGTCTCATGGCTGGTCGCTACTTGATATACCAAGGATGCTGCCTAGAAGTGACCCTTCAGAGTTTCAGGATTTCATGGCTCTGGAGGCAGGCTGACCCGAGGTTGGTACTTCGGCAGGTATCTATTGTGTTCTGGGAGTACACAGAAGATTGAAAGCAGTAAGCTGGCTGTTGGCTGTATGCCCAGAGACCCGAGTTCTTTGGGCACAGAGCTCAGAAAATGTGACGCAACAGACTTTTATCATCGAAATCAGCAAGTTGTTTGTTATGTCTCCCCTCTCGCTGTGAGGGGACACCTCTTTTTCCCTTATTAGGGGGAGAGAGAGAGCCTGTGGTATGTCAAATACCAGGTGAATGAGTAAACTTAAGGGTACCTGCATGTCTGTGTCTTATTGAAGATTTTCTGCACACTGGAGTCTCTGTGGGGTGTGCCATTGCCTTTTACTGGTGGGGGGACCATTGCTTTGCTGCTGGGTTATGCATGGGGGGGGGAGCTGGGGGAGGCTTTGGGGTTCTAACATTTAACTGTCACATTCTCTGGGGCACTCCTCTGTTTTCATGGATGTTTCTGAATAAACAGAATTTCAGGATGTATATTGCATACATTTCTCTGACATTTAATGTACCTTTAAAACCTTTGAAAATCTCAATTATGTCTCTGGTTCTTTTAAATTAGTTGGTGCAGGAGCATCAATAATGAACTGTGCATAGGTCTTTCGTCTTGACACAATGTCCTAAGTAGTTTATTCACCAGATATACAATTACTTGTCTTTAAATATTGGACTATTTTTCCTGTTTAACATTTTTCCCAGATGCTGCAGGCATTCATCATTTAAGGCTCTCATAACAAGAATATCAACCAAGTTCAAGTGACTCTGGGAGAGCCCTGAAGCACCTCTCTATGGTTCTCTAAAAGATGGCAGGTACAGACAAAACTTTGAAGGGTAGTCAGCTTTATGTGAACAATCTCTTTTGTGTATTGACAGTCAAAAACTTCTTAGGGTGATTTTTTAATGCTGTCTGCTGATATGCATGGCTCATTCAACTTTTACTGAATTGCTGCCCTCCAGACACAACTGCAAATAAGTCTTTATTTGAAAAAATGTTGCCATTCCTTTTATTTTCCTTTGAAATTTTCAATCTCCTGTCAGTTTTTGATTTTCCTTTCTTTCCCTTCATCTCAAATCCTCTTGCATCTCTCATTTTCCTTTTTCTCATTTTGGATTTAATATATATCTTTCTCAATTATTGTCCTGTTTTTAATATTACATTAATCCTTTTTATTTTTATTTTCTTTTAACTTTCCTCAGAATTTCTTATATTAGTTTTTCTTCCCTGTTCCTTTCACTTTTCTCACTTAGGCTGTAAGACCATAAGACAAAGGAGCAGAATTACACCATACTGCTCAAGTCTTCTCCATCATGGCTGATTTATTATTCCACTCCACCCTATTTTCCTGGCTTCTTCCCATAATCTTTAATACCATTACTATTCAAAAACCTATCAACCTCCAGTTCAAACATGCACAATGACTTGGCTTCCACAGTGTCTATGACAATGAATCCAACCAGAACGGCCCCTTTTATTCTCACTCATTGCCTCCTGAGATTCAGGCAACCCTCCATCCATGCTCGTATATTGGATGATTGTTTCCTGACAACACCCCCACAGTATACAATGTGGTATACTTATTTTGATGGCGGGAGGAATGGCCGCAGGGATACTCTGCATTGTCTGCCTACTCCCTTTCCCTGTCCTGCCAGTCACCCAGCTATCTCCATCCTGCAAAAAGTGGGACTAGGTGTGACTACCTCTCTATAGATCCTATTTATCACTCTTCATTCTTCCATATGTGCTGAAACTCATCAGGCTGCAGCCTTAATTCCCTAATACATTTGTAAGGAGCTGCAGCTGTATGTGCTTAGTGTAGATGGAGTTATCGGGAAGACCGGAGGACTCCCACATTTCCCACATCTCACATGAAGAACACTTCACCAATCCATACTCACCACATCAACTATGGTTAATAGAAAAAGGAAGGTAAAAACTTGCCTTTGCCCCTTCTCACCAAAACTTTACCTATAGCCTCACCTCTTCGCAATGAAGTCTTACCTAATGCCTTCTCTCACTGAAACCTTACCTAGAGTCTTCACCTCTTCTTGCTGAATATTTAATTTAATTTAGAGTTACAGCATGGTAGCAGGCCCTTCCAGCCCAATGAGCCCATGATGCCATGAGACCAATTATTTATTGTCATTTATCTAGACATACAGCATGAAGAAGGTCCTTTTGCCCTTTCGAGCCAAACCACAACAACAACCCCATAAACTTGATTAAGCCTGATCTAAGCACAATTTATAATCGCCAATTAACCCACCCAGTGCATCCATAGACTGTGGTACGAGACTGGAGCACGTGGGGAAAAGCCACTCATTTTGTGGGAGAGATGTACAGCGCTGGAATTGAACTCTGGTCTCTAAAATGTCCCAAACTATAATAGTGTCATGCTAAGTACTAGCCTAGCATGGTGCCCAACACCAAGTAACTTACTAATGTGGGAAGACTCCTGAGCACGCAGGGAGAACATACATTTCCTCACAGACAGCGGTGAGAATTGACCCTAGGGGCAGGTGCTGTACTAACCACTATGCTAATGCATCACCCCATCTAATGTTGCAACTACTCACTTCATACACTGCCCTTCTCTTCGTACTGCCAGCACTGATTCATACAGTGCCTTGTAATCATATTCAGCCCTCAACCCTTTGTTCAGTACTACAGCCAGGGATTATGATCAATTTCACTGAGAATTTCTTTTTGTGAATCCTTGTTTTTCACAGTACAGCCCAAAAGACAGGGAACATTGTAAAGTATGAATAACTAACAATCCTAAAACTGAATTGTCAGTATTCAAAAGTATTCCTCTCCCTTTACTCTAGACTTAGTTCAACCATCTCTCACAGCTATAACAACCAGTAGTCTTTTTGAATAAGTCTCTATTAGCTTTGTGCAACCTCATGGAGCAAGATTTGCCCATTCCTCCTTGCAAAATTGCTCAAGCTGTGCCAGGTTAGTTGGGGAGCGATGCTGAACAGAAATCTTATAACCATATAAACAATTACAGCACGGAAACCATATAACAATTACAGCACGGAAACAGGCCATCTCGGCCCTTCTAGTCTATGCTGAACACTTACTCTCACCTAGAACCACCGAGCTGCACTCAGCCCATGACCCTCCATTCCTTTCATGTCCATATACCTATCCAATTTTACTTTAAATGACAATACCGAACCTGCCTCTACTACCTCTACTGGAAGCTCGTTCCACACAGCTACCACTCTGAGTAAAGAAATTCCCCCTCGTGTTACCCTTAAACTTTTGCCCCCTAACTCTCAACTCATGTCCTCTTGTTTGAATCTCCCCAACTCTCAATGGAAAAAGCCTATCCACGTCAACTCTATCTATCCCCCTCATAATTTTAAATACCTCTATCAAGTCCCCCCTCAACCTTCTATGCTCCAAAGAATAAAGACCTAACTTGTTCAATCTTTCCCTGTAACTTAGGTGCTGAAACTCAGGTAACACTCAACATCTTGAGGTCTTGCCAGAGATGTTCGATTAGGTTAAGGCAGGACTCTGAGTGGGCCACTTAAGTACATCAATTTCCTTATTTGAAGCCACTCCATGGTTGTTTTGGCAGTGTGCTTTGGGCCATTTGCCTGCTGAAAGGAACTTAAGTTTACATTTTTTATCCAGGATTTCTCTGAATCTAGCAGCATTCATTTTCCCATCAATCCTGACCTGATTTCCAGTCCCTGCTACTGAAAAACATCCCAAAAGCATAATGCTATCACCAACATACTTTACAGTAGGGATGTTGTAATCTGGTTGATGCACAGTATTAAACTTACATTACATGCACTGCTTATAAAAAAAAGCATATCCTTGCCTGTAATGTCTTTGCAAAGCATCACTTAGAAGATACTGTAAAAATGTGGAAGAAGGTCTTGTGATCAGATGAGACTAAAGTGGAACTTTTTGGCCTCAGTACTAAGTGGTGATTTTAGTTTTTCATGCTTCACAATTTTCCCTGAGTTTTGAGCATTTTAACTCAAAGTGGTTAGCGGGAAGATGCAAGTAAAGGTGTAAATGATGAATCAAAATCAGAATCAGGATGAAAATCAAGTTTAATTTCACTGGCATATGTCATGAAATTGTTAACAGTCTCAGCAGTATAATGTGATATAATAAAATAAAAAATAACTGAATTACAATAAGTATATGTATAATATTAATTAATTAAATTAAGATAAGTAGTACAAAAATAGAAACTTTTAAAAAAGTAGTGAGGTAGTGTTCTTAAGTCCACCCACAAGGATACTACAGTACATCTTCCAACCTTATGTCACCTCTTTCTAAAGATTTGAATTCAGCTTTATATCAACAGAACCACCCCACGCCCTCTGCCTACCTGCCCGTCCTTTCACTGACATCTAAAACTTTGACAAATGTCTATGGATGAGTGATGGAGGGTGTATTGATTGGTTGCATCATGACTTGGCATGGAAAATCTACAGCCCAGTCCATCACAGGTAAAGGCCTCCCGACCATTGAGCACATCTACATGGAGCACTGTCACGGGAAAGCGGCATCCATTATCAAGGAACCCTACCATCCAGACTATGCTCTCTTCTCACTGCTGCCATCAGGAAGCAGGTACAGGAGTCTCAGATCCCACACCACCAGGTTCAGGAACAGTTTTTACCCATCATCTATCAGGCACTTGAACCAGAGGGGATAACTTTAATCTTCATTCACCCCAGCACTGAACTGAACACAAGTAATGGACTCTCTTTCAAGGTGGCTTCATCTTATGTTTCTGATTTTGTTGCTTATTTATTAATTTGTTTTCTTTTTGTATTTGCAGTCTGTTGTTTCTTGCACATTGGTTATTTGTCCATATTCTTGTGTGCAGTTTCCATTGATTCTGTTGTGTTACTATGGATTTACTGTGAATGTCCATAAGAAAATGATTTCCAGCGTCGGCCATTCAGCCCATCGAGTCTTCTCCATCATTTCATCATGAGCTGATCTAATCTCCCCTTTAGTCCCTATCCCCCGCCTTCTCACCATAACCTTTGATGCCCTGACTACTCAGATACCTATCAATCTCTGCCTTAAATACAACCAATGACTTGGCCTCCACTTCCGGCTGTGGCAACAAATTCCATAGATTCACCACCCTCTGGCTAAAAACATTTTTTTGCATCTCTGTTCTGAATGGGCGCCCTGCAATCCTCAAATCATGTCCTCTCGTACTAGACTCCCCCACCACGGGAAACAACTTTGCCACATCCACTCTGTCCATGCCTTTCAACATTCGAAATGTTTCTATGAGGTCCCCCCTCTCATTCTTCTAAACTCCAAGGAGTACAGTTTCAAGAGCAGTCAAACGTTCCTCATATGTTAACCCCCTCATTCCCGGAATTATTCTAGTGAATCTTCTCTGAACCCTCTCCAACATCAGCACATCCTTTCCAAAATAAGGAGCCCAAAACTGCACACAGTATTCCAAGTGAAGTCTTACCATTGCCTTATAGAGCCTCAACATCACATCCCTGCTCCTGTACTCTATTCCTCTAGAAATGAATGCCAACATTGCATTCACCTTCTTCACCACTGACTCAACCTGGAGGTTAACCTTAAGGGTATCCTGCACAGGACTCCCAAGTCCTGTTGCATCTCTGAACTTTGAATTCTCTCCCCATTTAAATAATATTCTGCCCATTTATTTGTACTTTAATAATTGAACTTTTGAATGTTATAACTGAAAATTCATAATATGTAAGGAGTAGAGATGTGGTAATGAGTCTATAGCAGTATGAAGGAAGTGTTATCTGTTGACCTGTGTCTGAGATAAGTGTACTTCAAAGAATATAATTCATCATATTACCTGCTGACCTCCGTTAGATCACTGAGGCTCCCTGAGTGGAAGCATTGAACTCACCTTTGACTCAATGTATTCCAAGACATCCTAGACCTCTGTGGAAATAGAACATTTTCCCTCCTGAGCATGTGCTGCCCTGAAGCAGGTCATACCATCCTGGAAGTTTATCTCAAAAATCTGGTAAATGTGGCTCTCTTCAGTGTGAGATCATTCTTATGTGTATCTGTGACCCACTCCAGTTATGGGGTATTTGTCTATTTCTAACTGGAAAGAACATTGTGAAGTGGACTTGGATTGAAACACTATATCAACAATCAGTGTGTATGGCAATGATCATAAATGAACAGGCAGCATGAATTTAGAATGCTAATATATGCTTCTTCAGCTGTAGGTTAATTGTCTTTCATTTTTGGTTGCTAACCAATGTAATACCCCTTGAATTTCTATTGTACCTTTCATGATGGTTGAGTTTTCTCAATTCACTTCGCTAAGAAGAAAGCAATTTTTGATGAGGGCTTTCCTGTTGAGAATGACACAGAGATGAAAGGAAAGTAATGGAAATTAACTGCTATATTGGAAATAAGGGAGAGGACTCGCTGGATATAATAGAGGTTAAAAGGGAATAAAATAATAACGATGAGTCAAATTACTATGACCTGAAATTATGTGACAGCGTAAGGTAAAGTTAGGCAGATCAAGCAGAGAGGGAGAAACTGAGGTAATGTTAAAAGAAGAGATAAGACACAAAAGATTTGGCAGCAGAAGCTCAGAAAGTACAGAGGAAAGTAGAAGCCAAGTATGAAAGGGCAAACAGGGAATTAGAAAGGAAGTAAAATTGTTACCGATTGGTACCTCTGGAGGCATGTTCAGGTCCTGAAGACCATCACTGAAGCCATCAGCGCAGGAGATGAGTAGGCAAAGTGGTCCCGACCCTCCAAGCAGACCATTGCATTTGTCAGAGCTGGGGAGCAGCCAATACCCACCAAAAGAACATCTACAGGCATCCTGAGCGGCAGCTGTTGGTGGACCTCGAAAGGCAGCTGAAGTTCCCCAACCAGATTGGAGCCACCACCCTGCGACCAGACATTGTCCTTGTGTCCGAGTCTACGAAGCAGGTGGTGATGCTGGAGCTGACAGTCCCATGGGAAGATCGCTTGGAAGAGGCCTTTGAAGGAAGTTACCGAAGTACGCAGGACTGGTCAGCAACTGTCAGCGGGCTGGATGGAGAGCGAGGTGTCTCCCAGTGGAAGTTGGTTGTGGGGGATTTGCAGCCCATTCCTTAGCCAGAGCCTTCAGTAATTTGGGCATCGAGGAAGAGAGGAAGAGGAGACCCATCTGCAATCCCACTGATACAGCAGTGAGGGCCTCAAAATGGCTGTGGCTCAAGAGAGGGGAGCCATGGAGTCACATGTAGCTAGCCATCTGCACACAAGCTGGGGTCTGATCAGCCCCGGCTGGGTCATCTGGAGAAGGGTGTATGATGAGAAGGGTGTATGATGAAACACCCGATGATTCCAGGAACATCACTGATGATGTGTCCAGAAGCATCAGTAGATGTAAGTACACAGCAGGGTGTATGATGTTGAAAGACCCGAAACACCCGATGATTCCAGGAACATCACTGATGATGTGTCCAGAAGCATCTGTAGATGTATGTACACAGTTATTATGTTAAGCAAAGAAGATTGGAACTAAAAAAAATGAAGAGAAGCAAGTGAAGCTTGAGAAATTTACTTTTGAAAAATAAAGATGAAATTAGATTCATCAAAAGATAGAAATAAAGAAAATGTGGAAAGTAAGATGGATGAAGTCAGTAAATAAATAGAAGCAGAGGTGAGGAGAGGACATGTTGAAAAAAGAACTGCATATTGTACTGATCTGAAATTGAATGTGAACACACTGGTTAGATAGCAATTATGGAGTAAGAAACAGGGTTAACAATGATCCATCATCAGAACGGTAAGGCTTTAGAGAAGAAATGAATTTGATGTTGCAGAGAAAGGAAGATGGGCTGAGAGAACAAATGAGGTACATATGATATGGTAAGGATGAAGATTGAAAAAGACTGCCCACCCTCCAGGGCACACTGAATATACAGAAAGGTGCTTGGAAAAAAGCCAGGAATATCACATCAGTGATGTCACACTTCACTTGTCAGTAATGGTCATCAAAGGAGCCGTCATCGACGGAGTGATCTGAGGCAGAGTGGTAGGAATTGGGTTCATTCGGGCAGCGACGATAACAGGTCGAGGTAAGGTAAATTACCTCTGAGACATGGAAACAGGAAGTATGTCTGTGAGGCCAGTGTTCTATACTGGGTGTCAGATATGGTAGGTCCTGGAGTCTCCCAGCCTCCCGGACGGCCACATTTGCGCCAGGTACGTCGAGCTGCAGCTCCTTAGGGACCAGGTGAGGGAAATGGAGATGCAGCTCGATGACCTTCATCTGGTCAGGGAGAGTGAGGAGGTGATAGAGAGGAGCTATAGGCAGGTAGTCACACCGGGACCTTGGGAGACAGAAAAGTGAATAACAGTCAGGAGAAGGAAGTGCAAGAGTCAGGTACTAAAGAGTACCCCTGTGGCTTACCCCTTAACAATAAGTACTGCTGTTTGAGTACCGGGGGGGGTTTGCCAACCTACCTGAGGGAAGCAACAGTGGCTGTGCCTCTGGCATAGTATCTGGCCCTGTGGCTCAGAAGGGTAGGGAAAGGAAGAGGAAGGCAGTAGTGATAGGAGACTCTAAGATTTGAAAAAAATATGAGGGGGAATCAATATCCTGGCAGGGAGGATTGCTAAGACTATTGGGGAGAGTTTAAACTAGAATTGCTGGGGGATGGGAACGGAACTGAAGAGACAGAGGAAGGGGTGGTTGGCTTACAAATAAACAAAGCTTGGAGATACTGCAAGAGGGAGGATAGGCAGGTGATAGAACTGATAGTTTGAGATGTGTCTATTTTAATGCAAGAAATATCATGAACAAAGTGAATGAGCTTAGAGCATGGATTAGTACTCAGAGCTATGATGTTGTGACTATTACATATATGGCTCAGGAGCAGGAATGGTAACTTAGAGTGCCAGGCTTTCAATGTTTAAGAAAGGACAGGGAGGGAGGCAAAACAGGTGGGGGCATGGCACTGCTGATCAGAGATAGTGTCACAGCTGCAGAAAAGGAGGAAGTGACTGAGGGATTGTCTATGGAGTCTCTGTGGCTGGAAGTTAGAAACAGGAAGGGGTCAATAACTCTACTGGGTGTTATTTATAGACCACCTAATAGTAACAGTGACATTGAGGAGCAGATAGGGAGACAGATTCTGGAAAGGTGTAATAATAGCAGGGTTGTTATGGTGGGAGATTTCAATTTTCCAAATATTGATTGGCATATCCCTAGAGCTAGGGGTTTAGATGGGGTAAAGGTTGTTAGGTGTGTTCAGGAAGATTTCCTGAAACAATATGTAGATAAGCCAGCAAGAGGAGAGGCTTGATTTGATATTGGGAAATTAACCTGGTCAGGTGTCAGGTCTCTCAGCGGGAGAGCATTTTGGAGATAGTGATCACAATTCTATCTCCTTTACTATAGCACTGGAGAGGCATAGGAACAGACAAGTTAGAAACGTGTTTAATTGGAATATGGGGAAATATGAAGCTATCAGTCAGGAACTTGGAAGCATAAACTGGAAACAGATGTTCTCATGAAAGTGTACAGAAGAAATGTGGCAAACTTTCAGGGGATATTTGTGTGGCATTCTGCATAGGTACATTCCAATGAGACAGGGAAAGGATGGTAGGAGGAGATAGCAGAGCTACTTGATGAATACTTTGCTTCAGTATTCACTACAGAAAAGTACCTTGGCGATTGTAGGGATGACTTACAGCAAATTGAAAAGCTTGGGCATGTAGACATTAAGAAAGAGGATGTGCTGGAGCTTTTGGAAAGCATTAAGTTGGATACATCTCCGGGACTGGATGAGATGTACCCAGGCTACTGTAGGAGGCGAGGGAGGAGATTGCTGAGCCTCTGACAATGATCTTTGCATCATCAATGGGGACGGGAGATATTCCGAAGGATTGGAGGGTTGCAGATGTTGTTTCCCTATTCAAGAAAGGGAGTAGAGATAGCCCAGGAAATTATGACCAGTGAGACTTACCTCAGTGGTTGGTAAGGTGATGGAAAAGATCCGGAGAGGCAGGATTTATGAACATTTGGAGAGATATAATATGTTTAGGAGTAGTGACCATGGCTTTGTCAAGGGCAGGTCATGCCTTATGAGCCTGATTGAATTTTTTGAGGATGTGACTAAAAACGTTGATGAAGGAAGAGCAGTAGATGTAGTTTATATGGATTTCAGCAAGGCACTTAATAAGGTACTCCATGCAAGGCTAATTGAGAAAGTAAGGCGGCATGGGATCCATGGGAACCTTGCTTTGTGGATCCAGGATTGGCTTACCAACAGAAGGCAGAGTGTGGTTAAAGACCGGTTATATTCTGCATGGAGTTTGGTGACCAGTAGTGTGTCTCAGGGATCTGTTCTGGGACCCCTTCTCTTCGCGATTTTTATAAATAACCTGGATGAAGAAGTGGAGGGATTGGTTAGTAAATTTGCTGATAACGCAAATGTTGGGGGTTTTGTGGATAGTGCTGAGGGCTGTCAGAGGTTACAGCGGGACATTGATAGGATGCAAAACTGGGCTGAGAAGTGGCAGATGGAGTTCAACACAGAAATGTTGAGGTGGTTAATTTTGGTAGGTCAAATATAATGGCAGAATATAGTATTAATGGCAAGACTCTTGGCAGTTTGGAGGATCAGAGGGATCTTTGTGTCTGAGTCCATTGGACATCCGAAGCTGCTGCACATGTTGACTCTGTGGTTAAGAAGGCATACGGTGCATTGGCCTTCATCAACAGTGGGATTGAGTTTAAGAGATGGGAGGTAATGTTACAGCTACATAGGACCCTGGTCAGACCCCACTTGGAGTACTGTGCTTATTTCTGGTAACCTCACTGCAGGAAGGATGTGGAAACTATAGAAGGAGTGCAGAGGAGATCTACAAGGATGTTACCTGGATTGGGAAGTGTATTTTATGAGAATAGGTTGAGTGAACTCAGCCTTTTCTCCTTGAAGTGGCGAAGGATGAGAGGTGACTTGATAGAGGTGTATAAGACGATGAAAGGCATTGATTGTGTGGATAGTGAGAGGCTTTCTCCCAAGACTGAAATGACTTATGTGAGAGGACACAGTTTTAAGGTGCTTGGAAGTAGGTACAGAGATGTCAGGGGTAAGTTTTTTTAGGCAGAGAGTGGTGAGTGCATGGAATGGGCTGCCGGCATGGTGGTGGAGGCAGATATGGTAGGAACCCATGCTCATGAACCACTTATCCCACTCCTGTCAGGGAGGAGGCCACACAGCATTCAGACCAGAACCACCATACTCAAAGACAGTTACTTTCCTCAAGCAGACATGTGATCAACACCTCCACTCCTCTGAGACCCACTTCCACCACTTGTTTTCATTTCCTGTTAGTCACCTTCTGTACAAACATCCCATGCCTTCTGTCACCTTATGCACATAGTATGTCTAAAGCTATCTTATATATTTGCAGTTATGATGTTTTTGTTTATTATAGTGTTCTTTAACTTATTGTGTTTTTTATGCTACATCATATTCATTCTCCTTTATACTTGTGTACTGGAAATGACATTAAACCATCTTGAACTTGATAAACACATACATAAAATTAAGTACTCTAGTACATAAATCAGCAAGGTTACATGGGCCACAGTTTGGTAGATGGCACTGGAAGGAGGTCCAAGAGATGGGAAGGATTATGACATCAGTCACAATGGAGCTTGGAACATAGGTGGACATTGGGATGAGGTGGGGAATGGTTGATACATGTGACCAGAATTGGGATGGAGGTTACTTAAGGTCATGATAGTTGGGTAAGGGGTCAGAGCCATACTAGGAGAGAAAGAGTTAGGACTCCAAATCAGAACTGTTGTACAAAATAGGTTTTCCATTAAAAATGACCCCTCTTGGAATTAATTTGCAATGTTGCACTGAGACTCAAAGATATAGATCTCCTTTAACTTAAACCAAAACAATTTTTATCTGTTGTAAAATAATGTCTTTGATTGCCAGGCCTTCAGTAATCTGTGCATTTACCAAAGAGAATCTTGCAATTTGTATCCTGAACAGTTTTGGGTTCATTAGTGAAACAGAAACACAGGTACACGGAAAGAAAATTATGAATTACATTCCCCACGCTTTCCACAATATGATCATGACAATGGGTACCATTTACTTTTTCCTAAATTCCGATAAATGCTGTGCATAAATATGTCAAAAGATTTTGAAACTATTATCTGCATTTGTGAAGTGAAGGATTGGATATCTATTGAAAATCAGAAACACTGCTAATGATGGAAAAACTCAGCAGGTCAGGCAGCATCAGTAACAAGAGAGATGTAGTTAACATTTCAAGCCAATAACCCTTTATCAATGTCTAATAGCATCCACCTTCCATCAAACTGATGGATCTTCATGCTAAAATGCAAATTGTTTTTTTTCTCCATAGACGCAGCCTAAATGAAAATATGTTTGGTGAAGACAGAAAAATGGATGGGTTAGCAAATTACAAGCAAGTGTGCTTATGAGGACACTGACAGAGACTTTTCTATTGATTTATGGGAACAGAAATTCCCCTAGCTGATGAATTAAACAATCACTGGAGAAGCAAAGTGATCAAATAAAATATCACATTCCTTAAAAGTGGGTTACTTCTTCAGAAAAGTCAACACCAAACACTGGAAAGTTTCAAGATGATTTGAAATAACATTCATTAACTTTAGCATTTAGTTATTGAGCAAGATCAAGGCCGGGGTGAACTGCATCTTGTCACTACTTTATTAAATAGAAAGAAATATTCTGAACACATACTATGTAAGCAAAGTTTATAGCATAAAATCAGTGTGTGAACTCATTGTAAACTATGTAGTATTGTAGGTCAGGTTTTATTACGGTAAAGCACATTTGCTCAGTGTTGGCATCTTGTAACTCCAGCAATCCAAGTCCATTCCTAATCTTGGGTCCATCTGTGTAGAGTTTGTAAATTCTCTCTGTGACTTCATGGATTTCTCCTCGGCGCTCAGATCTGTTGCCACAAATAAAAATAGTTCAGTTTGTTTGGTGCATTGATTTCTGAATATGGACCTAAGTTTAGCTAGGCGTAGGATAATCAGAGTGAGGTTAATGTGTACGTGTGGAAGAATAGATTGCAGGGAAATGAATGAGAAGCGGGATTGCTCCAGGAGTTGTCTTGGACTCATTGTGCTAAATAGCTTTCCTCGACCTTGTTAGAAAATGATGTGAGATGATAATTGAACAAGTTGTTCATTAACTTTAGGGCATTGTTGATCATTAGCAGCATTTCTGCAGCAATTTTCCTCGTCCTTCCAGGTTTTGCATTGTTCTCTGGTGTCACAAACATTTCTTGCAGGTAGTTGATGACTAGAAAATATTTTATATCATTTGCCATAAAACAGGAAATGCTGGAAACATTCAGGAGACAAAATAACATCAGCAGTGATAGAAACTAAGTTACTTTTCTGATTAATACCATTCTTAAGGAATGGGAAGACCTAAAAGAGTCAACATTATGTACTTGTTTATTTTTCATTTCTGTTTAATATGATTGGCATTTTTGATATTGTGTGATCATTTGGTTAATTTACATGGGATTTCGAGAAAATCTTCACCTCTGGATTTTCAAAAAAAATCATTTTTAACCCACCACCCTCTCCCTACCCTACTCTCCTCGCCTTTTCACAAACATGTTCTCATTATCCCCCACTCATTAACAATTTCTGTTTCTTTTCTTGTCCAGAAGTAAATATTAAAGCCCATAAAAACAAAGCAGATAAAAGGTAAGACAAAGACAAACTTATAAATTTGAAAAACTTAGTTGAATAAGATTATTGATATGAAGGCATAAATGCGATGAAAAAAGGTTTGGTGATGGAGATCGAACTGTGTTTAAAAAGAGACAAGAGAGAGCATTTAATGTTCCTGAATAAAAATTACTCAGCAAAGCAAGGAGAGAATAAATTTACATTATGGCAATGATTGGGAAGGAAGATATTAAAGTTGCTGGTGAGAATGGATGTAATCAATATCTACTTATCACATTGCAGAAGGAGGCTATTGGATCAATGTCATTCTTCCCCCACTTACTTTCCCACATTCCCACAAGCCTTCCAGTCCCTTCCAACTGCTTCCCCATCTCTCTTCTCCTGACTCTTCACCCACACTAATCCATGACATACGGTAGCTAATTCATCTATCAGGCTTTCTTTGGGATGTAGCCTGAGCCCAGCATGTACTGTAGATTGTTATGTACCCTAGGGTTCATTTTTTCTGTGGACTGTCACTTTAAAATGCCGGGAGAATGCCTTTTGGACACTTGGATTTCTACTGATTACAAAGTTGCTTGGTTACTATGGTGAGAGAGGTGGAGTTATTTGATGGACAATCGATGTTATGGTTTCTCTGCAGCTTGTTTTGAATATACAATGACAGTCACAGACACACACAGTTAGAGTCAAGATGGATTCGGTCAATGGAAGACACCAGTGAGTCGGTCACTGGTTTAAACTTTCAGTAGCTAAAAAGGGGTGAGTTGTGATCGATCCTGAGTATTGATAAATGACTCTCTCTTCAGTAGCCCATGAGGGTGAGTTTGTTTCCATTTTGCTACGAAAGTGTGTTTGTCACATAGTTAATCCACAGGAGTGGGTTCTCTGGTGAGGGGAAATCCTTTGTGAACACCACGTGTGTGTTTACCCTTTGTCTGGGTGTGGTAGTTCACTGAAGAAAGGCACCCCTGTGGCAAATCACTGTTGGAGTTATTTTGTATGTTGTGGAACTGGATAAGTGTGTTGTGTGTGATTGGGGTAACCTTGTGAAATCTACAGGTGTGTCGACCCTTGCCTGGGTGGTGGTTCCCTTGAAGATGGTCCCCTTTGTGATACGCTGCTGTAGGTGATAATCCATATGTGGATTCTTTTTGAGTATCCTGTGGCCACCACTTTGAGATGTCCCATAGGTGAATTTGGGTGTGGTACCACTTGTGTTGGAAGGATATTCGTTGAAGATCACAGTCGGTGAAACTTCGTGTGTGGAGTGGAACAACTTCGGAGATAAAACCTAATGCTATTGTTATTTTGTATTGCTGTCGTGGAATCTGGAATATCAACGTAATTGCTTTCTCACAACATTCGCCTTTGGATTACAAACATCTCACATTAATTAACTTGTGCGTTTGAATTGAACTTTACTTACACACCATCGTAACACTGTATCACTTACCACCTAAGCTTGAAGAAGTTTGGGGGTTTATATACTTACACCTATATATGCATAACACTGTTAACTCTTGATTTACCTAGCTTAAGTTACTATATGACGTAGTTACTAATAAAATAGTGTTTTGTTAACAGCAAAACCAGACTCCAGGTGTGTTCTATTGTTGCTGACAACTCTTACAGGGTTGTGTGTACGTGACAAGATGCAATCGTAAAGAAAACACCTTTGCATCTTTACTTCCTTAGAAGGTTAAGGAGGCTCAGCTTGTCAACAAACACTCTAATAAACTTCTGTTCTTTTCAAAGTATTCTGACTGGTTGCTTCGTGGTTTGGTACGATTATACAAACACACAGGAATGGAAGAAGCTGAAGAGGGTTGTGGACTCTCAACAATTCTCAGGTACATCCCTCCCCACCGTTGGTTATACAGCCAGAGGCGTTGTCTCAAGTAGGCACCATTTGTCATCAAAAATCCCTACCATTCTGGCCTTGACATTTTGTGCAGCTGTCAGCCAGCAGGAGCTATAGAAGTCTGAAGTCTCACACTGTCAGGGTAAAAAGCAGCTTCTTCAACCTTTCAGTTCTTGAAACAGCCAGCAAAACTCTTCCAGACATATATAGGGAAAAAAATAATACGATAGAATTTTATAAAAAAACTATTCCTAAGCAGGCAAGACTGAAAAACCTGTGAAAAAGAAGATGAACTCAGCAAATAAAGAAAATAGAATAGGAGCTGTAATGGTTCTTGAAAGCAAGTCAATAGATTGTAGAATCAGATCAGAGTAGTGAAGAATTCACATCAATTGAGGATCATACTGGTTGTAGGGTATTAACTGTTCCTGAACCTGCAGTCACTCTCTTCCCAGTCAGGATGAAGGGTGTTGACTTAAAATGTTGACTATCCACTTCTCACTGTACGTGCTGACTGATCAACTGAGTTCTTCCATCATCATTTGCATCCATCCATAAACAAATCTATTTATTTAGGCTTTGTTTAGAAGCATACCATTGCAATACAAAGGAAGTAATATGGCTTAGGTAATGTAGCTTCAACCCATCTGTTCAGCATATTAATGGAAAAATCGGATTGTTCTAAAGAGAGTTCAGAGCTGGATATTGTTATTAGCTATGAGGAAAGATTGAAAAAGCTAGGATAAAAGTATTAGAAGTACTCAGCAGATCAGTCTATGTTGCTGAGACTCAATGAGTTTTGGTTTATATGATTCAGATTTCCCATATCTGCAGTTTTTGCTTTAGGATGAACTTTGTTCGCATTCTTTATAGAATAAGGAAATATGTAATTTAAATATAATGGGCCTACCTTCCTTAAGATTAGGGCTCTAAGACAAACTTAAAACTATTACTGGAAGGGTTAGACAAAGTCATTGCTTGAAAGGTAAAAGATTTGAGGGAATACACACAGAGGACACTTTATTAGGCACCTTTGGTTTCAATTCTCCTCTGATTACCCTCATTAACTAGCCATTTTTGACACAGAACTGCTGCTTACTGAATGCATTTTTTTTTAGATTTCACACCACCTTTGGTAAATTCTAGAGACTATTGTATGGAAAATCCCAGGAGATCAGCAGTTTCTGAGATACTCAAACCACCCTGTCTGGCACCAACAATCGTTCCACAGTCAAAGTCACTTAGATCACATTTCTTCCCCACTCTGATGTTTGGTCTGAACAGCAACTGGACCTCTTGACCATGTCTGCATGCTTTTATGCATTGAGTTGCTGCCACATGATTGGCTGATGAGAAATCTCCATTAATGAGCAGGTGTTCCTAATGAAGTACCACTCACCCAAACAGTGGTAAGATTTTGGAAATCACAACCTGGAGGAGAAATCCTTACCACATTTAACCAGTAATGTGGTGTGTACTTCAAAGGTGAAGACCTGCAGGCCTATGGAGCTGGTGCTGGATGGCAGGAATAGACTGGGAAACTCTTTTCCAACTGGCACTGACATGATAGCATCCATCTTCTTCCTAAACTTGGTATATCTGATTCTAAGTTTGATAATGGGCCCACCACTCTTTTGATGTTCTGTTTCAAGACAGCAAATGCTACTTCTAAATGCTGCAGGATAAAGGTGTTCCCTTAATTTCCTCACAGCTTTTACAAAAGATAATATATTAGTATCATTTTGGGAAAAATTTGTCTCATTGAAACAGAACTGATTATGAAATTATGGAAGAGAGTAGCTAGATTATTGCTGAGTGGTAATTTCCTTAGAATTTTTGTCAGGATAAAGGTTTGGAAAGCGAAGCTTGTGAACGGGAGAAATTCCCCAGTAGCTGATTGTAACTCTTTTGAATTCTCTAGCCCGAAGATCATATAATGCCTCAATGCAAACTGTATTTAAGACTGACAAAAAAAAAATTATGAGGATAATAGTGAATCGAGTTACTGTAACTGGATGGAAAAAGTGGAGAGGTTTAGAGCAGTGGCAATAATTGGTGGACCAGTCTCAAAGCTCGATAATGGCTGCTGTATGCTTGATTGCTCTTGAATGATGTGAAAATATACTTTTAATACCTTACAATCTAATTGCTACCAGACAAGGGGTTTCCTCTGAGCATTTGACATAATCAGGAAAAGAATCTGAAGACACAAAAACCTGGATTAGATGTTGGAGCAAAGAGAGAAACAAGGGCTGTCAGCTGCTCTCTTTGTGGAGCAGATTATTCTGGATCAGGCTTTGAATCCGTAAGTGATACATTGGATCCTGATGGCAAGCGTCCGAACTTCCCAAGTGGCATTCAGAAACAAAGTGGATTGTAGCAGTATTGCAATGGAAACAGATGCACGGGCCTTTCAACAGAGAATGTGGGCAGGTTTACTGGGGCTGTTGGGAGTGGTTTAAACGCATATAGCATGGTGATGACAACCAGTATGATAGAGCTGAGGATGAGCCAGCAGGTTTACAAGTAGATGATGGGTGTAACATGAACATAAGGAAAGACAAGCCAGTGACTGGGTACAAGACAGAGCAGACAGAGCAAAAGTTTAAATTGTACCGCAGAGGTAAAATACAAAACGGTGAAGACTGCAGGACTGATGTTGCTGCATTTAAGTGCATGCAGCATTCGGAATGAGCTGGGTGAACTCGTGGCGCAGAGAATGGTCGGTATGACATTGTGGACATCACTGAGTCACGGCTGAAATAAGGTAATGTTTGGAGCTTCAAAGGATATACTTTGTATCAAAAGGACACAGGCAGGAAGGCACAGATGGTGGTGTGGCTCTGTAGGTAAGAGATGGAATTACATCTTTAGGAAGAGTGACATAGGGTCAAAGAATGTTGAATCCTTGTGGGAGAAGTTAAGAGATTGCAAAGGTAAAAATACCATTATGGGAATCATATATAGTCCTCCAAATAGTACCCAGAATGTGGGATGAGATTGCAAAGGGAGCTGGAAAAGGCATGTAATAAGGGTAATGTTGCAATTGGATTGGGGAACTTCAGTATGTAAGGGGATTGGGAAAACCAAATTGGTGTCAGTTTGCAAGAGAGGTAATTTGTTGAATGCCTACAAGATGGCTTTTTAGAGG
The DNA here is from genome assembly GCF_030144855.1 of Hypanus sabinus. Taxonomy (NCBI): domain Eukaryota; kingdom Metazoa; phylum Chordata; class Chondrichthyes; order Myliobatiformes; family Dasyatidae; genus Hypanus; species Hypanus sabinus. Next base: position 88,299,157 of record NC_082708.1, on the reverse strand, counting down.
AGCTTGTGCTGCCAAAAATACCCCACAGACCTGGCCTCCACTGTAGGCTGTGGTAGAGCATTCCACGGAGTCACAACTCTCTGGTTAAAAAAAAAATTCTCCTTACCTCTGTTCTAAAAAGTCCCCCCTCAGTTTTAAGGCTGTGCCCTCTAGTTCTGGTACCCCAACCACATGAAACATCCTCTCCACATCCACCTTATCTAGTTCTTTCAACATTCGGTAGATTTCAATGAGACCCTGACACACTTTTCTAAATTCCAGTGAATATAGGCCCAAAGCTGCCAAACACTACTCATATGTTAACCCCTTCATTTCTAGAATAATCTTTGTGAGCCTCCACTGGACTCTCTCCAATGACAACACATCCTTTCTGAGATATGGGGCCAAAAACTGTTGACAACACTTCAAGTGCAGCCTGACTAGTGTCTTATAAAGGTTCAGTATTATCTCCTTGTTTTTATATTATTTTCCTCATGAAATACGTAAATTCTAATATTGCATTTGCTTTTTTTACCACAGATTCAACTTGTAAATTAACCTTCTGGGAATCTTACATCCCTCTGCACCTCTGATGTATGAACCTTCTCCCAATTTAGATAATAGTCTACCCTATTGTTCCTTTTACCAAAATGTATTATCATATATTTCCAAACACTGTATTCCATCCACCATTTTTTTGCCCATTCTTCCAACTTGTCTACGTCCTGCTGCAATTGCATTGTGTCCTCAGCATTACTTACCCCTCCACCTACCTTTATATCATCCACAAAACTTTGCCACAAAGCCATCAATTCCATTATCTAAATCATTGACGAACAATGTGAAAAGTAGCGGTCCCAATACTGACCCCTGAGGAACACCGCTAGTCACTTTCAGCCAACCAGAAAAGGCCCTCCTTATTCCCACTCACTGCCTCCTGCCTGTCAGCCATTCCTCTATCCATGCCAGTTTCTTTCCTGTAATGCCTGGACGAACTCCTCCCTCATGCCTCTGTAATTCCCTTTATTCCATGTATCAGTATCACAATGGAATAAAGGGAATTACAGAGGCATGAGCGAGGAGCTTGCTCAGGAGGGTTGGAAGAGGCTACTGGCAGGGATGACCAGACTAGATGCGGCTGAAGTTTCTGGGAATAGTTCGTAAGGTACTGGATAGGTATGTGGCACAGAAGAAGAATTTCTCATGAGACAGTGGGAGGCAACCATGGCTGACAAAGGAAGTTAAGAACTGCATAAAAGCCAAGGAAGAGGCATAAAAGGTAGCATAAGTGAATGGAAAGTTGGCTGATTGGGAAGCTTTTAAAATCCAACAAAAGCTACTAAGAATGCCATAGGAAGGGAAAAGATGGAATATGAGGGTAAACTAGCCAATAATATAAAGCAGGATACGGGAAGTTTTTTCAGTTATATAAAGAGTCAAAGGGAGGTGAATGCTGTTAATTGGTCCACTGGAAAATGATGCTAGTGAGGTTGTAATGAGGGACAAATAAATAGTAGATGAACTTAATGAGTACTTTGCATTATTCTTCACCGTGGAAGACACTAGCATTGTGTCAGAGGTCCATGAGTGTCAGAGAGCAGGAGCGTGTGCCATTGATATTACTGAGGAAAAAGTGCTAGGCAAACTCGAAGATCTTAAGGTGGATAAGTTACCTGGGCCAGGTGGACTACATTCCAGAGTACTGAAAGAGGTGCTGAAGAGATAATGGATGCTTTGGTCATGATCTTTCAGGAATCACTTAATTCTGGCATGGTCCCAGAGGATTGGAAAATTCCAAATGTCACTCTGTGCTTTAAGACGGGAGGAAGGCAAAAGAAAGGAAAATATAGACCAGTTGGCCTAACCTCCGTGGTTGGGGAAGTGTTAGAGTTTATTATGAGATGAGGTTTCGGGCTACTTGGAGACCAATGAAAAAATAAGTCGAAGTCAACATAGTTGCTGTGAAGGGAAATCTTGCCTGACAAATCTGTTAGAGTTCTTCGAGGAAGTAGCCAGCAGTGTGGAGAAAGGAGAGGCAGTGGATGTTATTCATTTGGATTTTCAGAAGGCATTTGATAAACTGCGACACATGGGGCTGCTTAACAAGATAAAATCCTATGGCGTTACAGAAAAGATATTGGCATAAATAGAGGAATGGCCAACAGGCAGGAGGCAGCGAGTGGGAATAAAAGGGCCTTTTCTGGTTGACTGGTAGTTACTAGTGGTGTTCCTCAGGGGTTAGAAGTGGGACTACTACTTCTCTCAATGTTTGTCAGTGATTTGGATAATGGAATTCATGGCTTTGGGGCAAAGTTTGTGGATGATACAAAGATAGGTGGAGGTGTAGGTAGTGCTGAGGAAGCAATGCAATTGCAGCAGGACTTAAATGAATTGGAAGAATGGGCAAAAAAGAGGCTGTGGAATACAGAGTTGAGAAATATATGATAATGCACTTTGGTAGAAGGAACAATAGCGCAGAATATTATTTAAATGGGGAGAAACTTGTGCAGAGGGACTTAGGAGTTCTCGTGCAAGACTTCCAGAAGGTGAATTTACAAGTTGAATCTGTGGTAAAGAAGGCAATTGCAATAATAACAGTCATTTCAAGGGGAATAAAATATAAAAGCAAGGAGATAATGCTGAGGCTTTATAAGACACTAGTCAGGCTACACTTGGAGTTTTGGGTCCCATATCTCCGAAAGGATGTGTTGTCATTGGAGAGAGTCCAGAGGGGGTTCACAAGGATGAATCTGGGAATGAAGAGGTTGATATATGAGGAGTGTTTGGCAGCTTTGGACAGATACTCGCTAGAATTTAGAAGAATGCAGGGGTATTTCTTTGAAACTTACTGACTGGTGAAAGGAGTAGATAAGGTGGATGTGGAGAGGATGTTTCCTATGGAGATGGTTTCTGGAACTACAGGGCACAGCCTCAGAATTGAGGGGTGACCTTTTAGAACAGCAGTAAGGAGGATTTTTTTTGACAGAGAGTGGTGAATCTATGGAATGCTCTGCCACAGACATTGGTGGAGGTCAAGTCCATGGGTATATTTAAAGAGGAAGTTGCTCGCTTCCATATTGGTCAGGGCATCAAAGGATATGGCAAGATGACAGGTGTATCGGGTTGAGTAGGATCTAGGATCAACCATGATGGAATGACAGAGCAGACTTGATGGGTTGAATGGCCTAATTCTGCTCCTATGTCTTATGTATCTGCTTAATTTCATAGAGTTTTTTAAGCCCTTCACTGGGGCATAGGCTGATTGTAGGAGTCCTGTTATCATGGTCTATTCTTTCAAGTTGTACAACAGACAACAAATCGTGCAAATACAGAAAGAAAGAAATAATAATAATAATATACAAATAAATAATAAATATTTAGACTATGAAATATCGAGGCATTGAAAGTGAGTCTATAGTTTGTGGGAACATTTCAAAGATGAGGCAAATGAGATTGAATGAATTTATCACCTGTTGGTTGAGGGGTAATAACTGATCCTGAATTTGGTGATAAGAGTACTGAGGCTCCTGTACTTTCTTCCTGATGACAGCAACAAAAGGAGAGCAGGACCTGTGTGATGGGGATCCCTGATGATGGATGCAGCTTTCTTGCCTCTACACTCCATGTAGATACGCTCAGTGGTGGAGAGGGCTTAACCCATGATGGACTGGGCCATATTCACTATCCTTTGTAAGAGTTTCTGTTCAAAGGTATTGGTATTTCCATACCAGGCTGTGATACAGCCAGTCAACACATCTATAGAAATTTATCAAAGTTTTAGATTTTGTACCGAATCTTTGCAAACTCCAGAGGAAGTAAAGGCACTGCTTTCTTCATAATTGCACTTACTTGCTGAACCCAGGACAAGTCCTTTGAAATGATAAACACTGAGGAATTTAAAGTTGCTGACCCTCTCTGCCTCAGATCGTCTGAAGAGAACTGGCTCATAAACCTCTGGTTTCCACCTCCTGAAGTCAATAATCAGCTCCTTGGCCTTGCTGATATTGAGTGAGAGTTGTTGTGGTGCCCCTTAGACAGACAGTCAATCTGTTCAAAAAAGTGATATGTTTTTAACTTCACCACAAATTTGCTTTCCTTGTGCTCCATGGTTGGTGACCTCTTGGATTTCAGAAGGGAAAAAGGAATGGTGTGGGTAGAGGATGGAGGAAGAGGTCTATGCTGACTACAGATGTACAGAGGGATTAATCCAATGTCCTGTTAGGGCAGGGTAGTTGTAATGGACAAGTGGTATTTCGAGGAATGCTTGCCATGTTATAATTACCATATACCTCAAATATTGTTTGCATCCTTAATAATATTTACCAATTAATTAAAATGGAATTGTAGTGAGTTGTGTGTATGGAGTACATGATTACACAGTCTCCATGGAATTGTTTGTTCCATGTAATGCTTGAATTGTAACTTCAAAGTTTCAAAATACAGTAATTAATTATCAAAGAATGAATAAATTTTATTAACAGTAATTTACTTTGTATGTAGAGAAGTACAGAAGAAACAGGCCCTTTAGCCCATCTAGTCCATGCCAAACCCACTTAAAATGTCTGTTCCTATCTTCCTGCACCGGGCCACGGGCCCCCATAGCCTTACCATCCATGTACCTATCCAAACTTCTCTAAACATTGACATCGAGTTCACATGAACCACTTGTGCTGGCAACTCATTTCCCTCTCTCACAACCTTCGGGGTGAAGAGGTTTCTCCTCATGTTCCCCTTAAACTTACCATCTTTCACTCCTCACCCATATTAGATTGTCATCCCACCTCACCTCAGTAGAAAAAGCCTGATTGCATTTACCCTATCTATACCTTTATCAAATCTCCTCTCAAACTTTACACTGGATTGTTTGCAATTTTTTATATAATTCAATTTTGATAATAGAGAATGCATTCTGAAGCAGGATCAACTGTGTGACCCCTTCCATATCATAATAAAAACAAATGTGCGTGCAGCTTTTGAACGTTACAAAGTTTTCCCGAAACAGATAATACCCTCAAAGTACATGAAAACACAGGCAGTCCTAACTGAAAATAATATAAACAATGAAATAAATATTTAATTTGATTTGGTCTTTGCTGTTGTGATGGTCCTTTCTTTGTTTTTCAATGCATGTCAACATCAGAGCTGTAGTCTCAAAACGATCAAATCAAAGCTCTTTGTAATGTTTTCTTATCAACTTGTTCTATTCCACAACTTCCAAACCCATCAATTATACTTTCCTTCTAAAATCAAAAGCCTTTTGAAATTTAAGCTGAATGTCACTTCTTGCCTCAGTCTTTTCTGTTTTGATGGTGTCTCACCCTGTGGCACATAGCTTTTCATCTCAGCTGTGTGACATGAAGAAACTTCTCCTCAAACATCCTTCACCTACTGGTCTGGTCAGTGATTAAAGCAAACACAGATTACTTCAGAGATGCTCTGGCTGCAAGAATCAGCTCAGTGTCTTTCAAAACATGTGCAATAATGGCTTCACTGATGACAGTAGAGAGAAGATTACCTGCTGTCGTTTGCTTTCTTTTCTTGCTGAGTGATTTAATTAATTGATTCTTTGCTAGAGGTAGTATTTGATAATAAATGCTAAAAGAGAAAGTTGTGAGAAAGTGCTCTTTGAATTAGCTTGGTGAATGTAGATCTTCCTTCATCTTCCATCCATGATCAACACTCATCTGGAGTTACAGTTTGGTTTAGGGATCCAGTTCCTGATCTGGGAGTCCCAGAACAGTGTAGGGACTCCTACACCCTTGTCTCCTGAGATACTTGAACAGCTAATTAATCCATATCCCCAGGCCAACTGGCTGCCAAAGCTGCCAATAGACTATTTACAAATGCTTCTGAGATTTACAAGCTTTCAAAAATGGTATAGGACTATTAAAAATTAATCATGCTGTTGTGCACATAATATCAGCTGTTAGCAATAATTGATTCTTCAAGGCAGTCAGTCTGTGTCATGCGGCTTATTACCATCTAGGTGGCAAAAGTGTATTTAGAAAGTTACGGGGACAACTATAATAAAAGTAGGCACATGTTGGTTAAATTCTTCATGTCTTCTCATTTATCTGTCTGTGCATTTTGCAAATGACCTTCTAGAAGATGATGGCATGAACAAACTCGGAATAAATTGTATTTACATAGGTGAGGGCTATAGAACCAATGGTCATAGCTAATCTTTCCCTTTTTCCTCCTAAAGCAGTAGCACAGAAATTAGTTGGCCAAATCATTGTGGTTGTATATTCTCAGCATTCTCCACTGCTTAAGTAATTGTATTGGTGGTAAGATCAGAAAGTCGTGGATGTATTCAAACATTTTAGCAGTATCTGTGGAGTGAGAAACTAGTTTAAACATTTCTAACACAGAACGTGGAACTGAATGGCACAGGAACAACATGTTGAGTCAAATAATTCAACTCTCAAGTAAATCTCTAACTAACTTAATCGCTTTTGCCTGTACAATGGTTGTTCATAAGAACTGAGATCAGGCATTTTTGCTCTTGGATTAAAGTTGAGTACTTCTTGTGTTGCTTCCTTCAATCAGAGCCTGGCAGCTTAAAAATAACTCCATAACTGGATTCTTCAATTTGAAGTCATGGAGAAATAGGGTGCATTATTCTCTTGCCTTATTTGCAAATTAAAGTTGCACTTTGGAGTGACACGGAATGCAAATATTTTGCTGAATATCTAATGTAGGTCCAGAGTCATTTGTAGACCAGGCCAGCTCGAGGTGACAGCTTTGTTCCCTGAAAGGTATTCCTGAAGCAGCTGTGTTTTCAAGAAAATCTGGCAGATTTCATAGCTATTATTCTGCTGTCAGCTCATAGGTCATCATATTTATTGAATTTGATTTCACAGTTTACTGTTATAAGAATTTTCTTCACAAAACTATAAACAAAGCCACTCGACTAGTTTCCCATGCGTATGAAGTAAGACTTCAGTATGCACTACCTATCATTTTCACTTGGCATGCTTGATGTCATGTTCATAAGCTCTTTTGTATTTGCCTTTTGTACAAGTATAAAAGACAGACCTGCAGAGCACCATATTTCATTGAAGGCAATCAACACTCAACTAACAGTAATGTCTGCAAGAACAGAGTATCAGTAGTGATACCATGTGGAATATATACCTCTTAAAGGTATATTAACATTCAGTATACACAACACAGTCTGCTAGTCTCCAAAGAAGGGGTTCCCAACCTGGGGTCCATGGACCCCTTGCTTCATGGTATTGGTGCATAGCATAAAAAGATGAGTAAAGCAATGAGGTAGCATGTAGATGTTTCACCTGAGCTGCAAGGTGAGTGTCAGAAACACACTGAGTCTCAGCAATTTGCAGAACGGTAAACTTTATTTTTCGAGTCTGCAGAGTCGGACCCAACCAGCTCCTGCTAGATTGAGTGCCGAATTACACTTTGCACAGTTTTTTATACCCTACATTCTTCTTTAATCTCATTACAAAATTACAAATGTGATTACCCCTTTGGCCCACTTATCAGCCTCAGCGCATTAACACCGTTATTGTTCAACCGTTAAGCATATCTTCCCGTTACCCGTATCGCTTCTTTAATCAGCAAGCTATTGTTTCATCCTGATTTTGCAAATTGGTTTATACGTTGCCCTGCAAGTTGCTTTGCACGTTCTTTCTGTGTCAGCACATTCTAAATGGATTCCTTAAGAATCATTTCTCTCAATCCACCCTTTTTCTTTTTAGAATGTGCTATCAGTTGGGCTTTTGCCACGGGTTTACATAGGCTTCTTCCTCTAGCTCTATTTCCCTTTGTAGGAGTACCTGAACAGGATCAGCTGGGGCCCCTGGTTGCATGACTTGTCTTGCCACCCGAGCTACTAGCTCCCGCAAGCAGGGGATCAGACATGGTAGCAGAAGGAGGACCATCAATCCCCCTCCTATAACCCCTAAAGCGGTTCGCCACCAGCCTCCTTTCAACCATCCGTCCAGCCAGTCCCAATACCCCAGCAGCTTCCAGGTCTGTACTGGCACGTGGGCCAGTTTCCTTATTTTATCTGATATTTTTTGAACCACCTTTCCGTTGTCATCTATCTTTAAGCAGCAGTTGGTTAGATTAAACTTTCCACATACTCCTCCTTTTTGTTGTAGTCATAACATTTCTCGTTTACATGCGAGTGTGATACAAAGGACCCTGGAAAAACCGTCATGCCCACCCTTACCGTCGTCCTGCACTTATCACATCCCCCTTCAGCGCTTCTCAACAATAGCAGTATATACATTACAGTCCCAAAGTTCATTCTGTCCGTCTTTTGAGCTTTAGCACCATCGGGTCTTCTCCCTGGACGCAAGTCCATTCTGCACCTTCTTCGGGCTTTACGGGTCCCTTGATTCTCGCGGCGTGGGTCCACCCTTTTTCTTTTGTCCTTACTGCGGCTTCGGTGGTCAGTAGCACCTGGAATGGGCCTTCCCACTGCGGCTGTAACTTCTCTGGCTTCCAAGTCTTAATCAGGACCCAGTCACCGGGCTGAGTTCGGTGGAGTGCGAAGTCCAGAGGTGGGGTTTGTGCGAGTAACCCCTTCCTGCGCAATTCTGCAAAAGAACGAGACAGTGCCTGTAAATAGTCCCTTACAAAGACATCTCCCCCTTGCAGGGAAGGATAGCCCTCCACCTTGTTCCAATATGGAAGGCCAAACAACATTTCATAAGGGGATACTCCTATATCTTTTCGAGGAGCCGTGCGGATTCTTAGTAGACCAGGGGTAGACACTTGGTCCAGGGTAGCTTGGTTTCCATCATTAGTTTTGTCAATTGCGTCTTCAAAGTACTGTTTATCCTCTCAACTCTTCCTGAGCTCTGAGGGTGCCAGGGGGTGTGCAGCTTCCACTGGATTCCTAAGGCGTCACAGATTAGCTGGTGTGTTTTTGAGACAAAGTGTGTTCCCCTATCTGAATCAATAGACCCCATTATTCCATATCTCGGGACTATATTTTCTAATAGGATCCGTGCCACTGTAGGGGCGTCCGCTTTAGTGCTTGGGAATGCTCCCACCCACCGAGTGAAGTGATCCACAATTACTAACAGGTACTTCCATCTCTGAACTTGTGGTAGTTCCGTAAAGTCTATTTGGATCCGATGGAATGGTCGGACGGCTAGTGTTTGTCCCCCCTTATGGGTGGCACGCATCATTTTCTTGTTTACCTTTTGGCAGGTGTAACAGCCCCACACCTCCTGTTGAGCTAGTGTGAATATCCCTTTACAAACATAGTCCCTTAGGATAGTGTCGCACATAGCTTGCATTCCCCAATGGCTTTGTTGGTGTAGTTGTTGCAGTATATGACAAGTTACTTCCTTATTCAGTACTTGCCGTCCGTCGGGGGTCTTCCACTCGCCTTCTGATGTTTGTCGGGCTCCCCTGTTGATTCCCCGTATAAGAACTGTGCCGGGTTACAACTATTGTTCTTTTCAAAGCTTAAATCATCCCCGACCATCAGAATGGTTTCGTATTTCAGTATGCGAGAGTCCGTCAACCACCGCTGAGCTTTTTGGGCTAAGAGGGTGCTAACGGAGTGCGGGGTATACACCGTCATTCTTCCCCCAAAGGTTAATTTCCGTGCTTCTTCTACTAGTACGGCTGCTGCCGCTACGGCTTGTATGCATGTCGGCCATCCCCGGGATACCGGGTCTAACATTTTTGATAAAAAGGCCACAGGTTGCCGCTTTCCTCCTTTTTCTTGGGTTAGTACTCCTAACGCAGTTCCTTCATTGTTTGTTGCATACAGCTGAAAGGGCTTTTCCAGTGCTGGCAGTGTTAATACCGGGGCCCGAATTAGTTGCCCTTTTATTTTCCTGAACTTCTGTTCTTCTTCTTCGGTCCAGCTGATTATTCCCCGGTCTTCCTTTGCCAATTTGTCGTACATAAACTTCACCAGGGAGGTATAATTCTCTATCCAAATCCGGCAATAGCCCACTAAGCCCAGAAATTGTCTTATTTCCTTCTTTGTCCTGGGAAGCGGTATTTTAGTTATTCCCGCTATTCTTTCTGGGGTTATTTGGCGGTGCCCTTTACTGACTCTGTGTCCGAGATATGTTATTTCCTTCTCGACAAATTGCAGTTTCTTCTTGGACACCCGCAATCCTTTTTCTCCTAGGTAATTCAGGAGTCTTATAGTATCGTCTCGCACTACCTCCTCTGCTGGTCCCGATAGTAGTAGGTCATCGACATACTGTAATAGTTGGTTCTTTTCGGTACAATGGAATCCAGCCAATACTTGCTCCAGTACCTGTTCGAATAGGTTTGGGGACTCCGTGAACCCTTGGGGCAAGACGGTCCACCGGAGTTGCTTCTTCCACCCAGTGAAGGGATTTTCCCATTCAAATGCGAACATATCTCGGCTACCTTCCTCCAACGGGCAACTCCAAAAGGCATCTTTTAGATCTATCACACTGAACCATTCATGTTCAGGAGGTATTTTGCTCATTAATGTATAGGGGTTAGGCACTACCGGGTATCGTGTTTGGACTACCGCATTTAAGCCTCTCAGATCTTGAACCATTCGATACGTGCCGTCGGGCTTTCGGACCGGTAGGATGGGGGTATTAAAGGGTGACATACATTCTTCCAGGAGTCCATCTGATACTAATGTCTCAATTACAGGTTGTAATCCCCTCCTCCCTTCCATGGCAATGGGATATTGCCGTCTTCTCTCTTCTGCTTGTTTGTCCCACTGTGGGTCGTTTACTGGAAATTTCTGGTCCCCCGGTAACTCATTCGGCTGTTCCCTTCCCCAAATTGATATTGCAGCTTGTCGTATCATTTGCCTCTCTTGTGCAGAAAATAGCGTTCTCATAATCGCATGCATTTCTTCCCAAGTGTAAACATTAGGTCCTAAGAATTGATCCAACTGTTCTGCCAGTCCCATCGGATCTTCTAATAAAGTTTTCATATCTTTCTTAAATCCTCGTACTTCGGTACTTGTCAGAGGGACGTTTACAAATCCTGTTCCTCCCCGTTCTCCTCCCATTGGAACCTCTCGAAGGGGACACAGCTGTACCTCTTCCTTTTTTAATTCGTCTTTCTTTTTCTTATCTGCTCCTGTCACACTCCTTGTTTCGATCCTTGCTTTTGCTTTTTCCCTAACATCCCTCTCTTCCCTCTCCGGGTCTATTTCTTCTGTTTTTTTACTTTCTTCACGTTCTCCCTCTGCTCCCGCAAGGGGCGCAGAAGGCTGGACATAGGGAGGGGGTAAATGATCGAGTGGGTCCCACTTCCGCTCCCCTTTAATGCCCAATTTAAAACTCTTTGTTGTTACTCCTGGCCAGGGAGCCCAACAAAAAGCATAAGCAATTTCTTCCGGTTTTACATTTGGTTTTGAATTAACGTAAATGTTTAAGGCTTGTCGTACCCAATCCTCCTCAGACCCAAGCCGCGGCCACCAGACCGCAGGTTTTTCTATCGGCCGTTTCGACCAAATTAAACAGTACTGTATCATTTTTTTCTTTTGTTTCCCTTTTAGTCTTCCACATCCCCAATTCTCAAACATTCTACCGAGGGGGCTATCAGGAGGAACCCCCGGGTATGGTCCCAGTCTCTCCGTTTCCTCTTTCTTTTTAGAGCCACCCCCTCCCATCTTATTCCGCTCTTACTTAATCAGGAGGACCCCCGGGTAGCGATCCCGGTCTTCTCCGTCCTTACTTATTCCCGCACCTTCTACTATAATAGTAGGCACTTACCCGGTGCGTCCTGGGGACTTCCAGTACCAGGTACTGTCCCCTTCTCCCCGTTTACCGCTCTGCGCTGTCCGGATATCACTCGCTCAAGCCGCGTTGGAGCGACGAGCAAGGAGTCAGGGACCGCCAAACTCGGCGGGGTGCACCGTCTCCGATGTCCTTCCTCGTGTCCACCGCGGCCGGAGTGTGGATCCCGGACGAGCCCCCACGTTGTCAGAAACACACTGAGTCTCAGCAATTTGCAGAACGGTAAACTTTATTTTTCGAGTCTGCAGAGTCGGACCCAACCAGCTCCTGCTAGATTGAGTGCCGAATTACACTTTGCACAGTTTTTTATACCCTACATTCCTCTTTAATCTCATTACAAAATTACAAATGTGATTACCCCTTTGGCCCACTTATCAGCCTCAGCGCATTAACACCGTTATTGTTCAACCGTTAAGCATGTCTTCCCGTTACCCGTATCGCTTCTTTAATCAGCAAGCTATTGTTTCATCCTGATTTTGCAAATTGGTTTATACGTTGCCCTGCAAGTTGCTTTGCACGTTCTTTCTGTGTCAGCACATTCTAAATGGATTCCTTAAGAATCATTTCTCTCAGTGAGTGATACATGAAATGCAAGATGATGCCTTGGAAGTGGGAAGGAGTTGCTGGTTTTTGGGGTTGGGGTGCCATGCACCATTATCATTAAGCACGGTATTTTAGTTTTGTATTTCCTATAATAAAGTTTCCTTGTAAAGTGAAACATATTCACCTTTACGTAAAATATCTGAATCACTGAGTTGACAGAGGTTAATCAAGAGCTTTTCTCGCAAGAACTGCATATCAATATTTTCCAGTGTCAAGCCAGGATCTAAGCATACATTAGCCTGCTTTGATGCAATAACTGCAAGAACACAGAACTAAGAGAAGCATAATGCCTCTGTTTGATGCAATGATTGTGGTGTGGATGTTTCCTTAATTTGAAAGTTTGAATCAATTAACCTGTCCTTTAATTTATTATCACAAGACATGCTTCTGGCTAGGTTGAGTTCACTTGAAAGATAATCCTGACATATTGTCAACAGTCGCAACAATCTGCAGAATTTTGTCCTTTTTTAATGAAGATATTCTCAACAGATATTTTTGTGTGCTCTTCCAGAAGTCATTTTGTACAGGCTTGTTCGAGAGATTATTAACAGTTGGTATTGGTCTATTCAGGTCTCAAATTGCTTTTTAATTCAAAAAAATTGGTAACAGACCTTTCTGAAGCACTTCAAATGCAGAATATTGTAATGTGCCATTTTGAGGACACTTTTGAATTGTTTTTTTGAAACAGTTTGAGGGAATACCACTCTCATTAACAATTTTTACTGCAATTTTTTATCAATTCTTACTGTTACTGCATAAAATCCTCATGTCATGACGTATGTCAGTACTAATAAACCTGAATGACATGTCCTATAATTCTCAGATTATTCACCAAACTTATAACTGCAACTCATTTGAACCATAAGACAAAAGCTTTGCTTGTATTTTAAAGGTAATTTAAAGATAAATCAAATTTGAATCACTAATGACAATCCACGTAAATACTTTGAGAGCGAAGGTAAATAAAATCAAAATCTGACATGACAGGAAGGCATCAAAGTAACTGATTGCTTGCTAACCATTGCAGAGAAGTTTCTTTCACTAGAATGGATTCACTCTAAGTTATAAACTGGTGCAAAAATTGTAGCTAATTTTGATATCTTAAAATTAAACAATGAACTAAATTATGATCTGATTTGATCACTTAGACCAAAGGGATGACAACCAATTTAGATTCCAGCTGAGTAAGTTTGTAGGTGTAATGAACTGAAAATATTATTGTTACCACTCCGGCTATTTTATCTCATATCGGGCATATCCATCGTCACTTTTGTTAACTTAATGGATATGATCACTGCAATTTTTCATTAGCATTTGGCTGGTGGAGGACGTATAGGATAAAAAGTGAAGATTGCCTAAATGGAGAGAGACCGCAGGAAGTTATGTACAGAGACCAGGTTGTTCAACCTAACTGATCCAGCATGTACCAACTCATTATCCTGGAACAATGTGTGAATACCCGGAAGTACGTTGTGCTGCTTTGTTACACAAAGGAACTTCTCAATTTGAGATGTTAACTCTTTATTCCTTTCCATAGATGCTGTCTGACCTGCTGAGCTCCTTCAGTATTGTGTGTGTGCTTGTTTTTGCTTTGTTCATTGTTTAAATATGCATTCTGATACTGGGAAACTTAACTGGACAGCTTTGGAAATAACTGCACATTCTTAAGGTGCAAATAATGTGCTCAAACTATCAAGGGCTGCTTTCATAATACTAATGTTTGTCACATGTACATTGTAACATCAAAACATTCAGTAAAATGTGTTGCTTGCATCAATGGCCAACACAGTCTGAGGATGTGCTGGGGTATCCCACAAGTGGAACTATATGTCTGGTGCCTACATATCAGTCCCACAGCTTGCTAAACCATACTAATCCATACACCTTTAGAATGTGGGAGGAAAGTGGAAACCCTAGTGGACACCTACATCATCATGGGGAGAACGAACAAACACCTTACAGACAGCGCAGGAATTGAAACACAATCACTAGCAATATAAAGCATTACACTAACTACAACGCTGCTGTGCAGCAGACTTGTCTTTGTAATTGGACTATTACTGGAGATATCAATAAGATCATAAAGTCAGAATGTATATTTCGACAGGGGACACTATTTCCTACATTACACTATATGGAATGAGATTGTTCAGTCCATTGAGTCCATGCCAGCACTTGAAACAATCTAATAAATCTCATTCCTCACCTATTTATTATTCCTATCAACCACACCATGCCTCTCCACCCCACCCCCCATCCACTCTTACCAGGGGAAATTTACTCATGACAACGTGGGGAGAGACTAGAGCAGCTGGAGGAAGTCCACCAGCTCACTGGGAGAATGGACAAACACATAGACAACACCCGAGATCAGGATTGAACTGGGACCAAGGGTGCTAAGAGGCAATAGCTCTGTTAGCTGTGGCACTGTTAGACCCTCAAGCAATTTCACGATTGGCATCTTTTTACATGAAATGATCATGAGCATGATCAGCTCAGAGCAAAGCCAAATTTGCATAGTGGTTAAAAGTGGGAACTAATTGATTCAATTACTGAGCTTAATATTTTTTGCAGATAAGAATCTGTGCCCTTGGTTCTTGGCTCCTGAAAATTTGATATATTTTAGTTAACTGGACGTCAATTGAAACCTCCTCACATTGACCACTGATCCAAAGAACTTCTTGAGCTTCTTTCAGGCAGGAGAGATTTTCCAATTGACTCCTTCTGATGTACCAAGATATCCAGTGTTTTGTCTGAAAACATGGGACTCCATCCTCTTTATCCTTCACCATTACCTCAAAGCATATCAAAATTCTGATGCCTGCTGTTGCTGGAGAGATTTTCCTCTACTTTAAGACTCACTTCATCTGTATCAAGCTAGTTTCAACTGTAAGCTATTTGCAAAATAAAGTCCTGTGGGTATGCGGTAAGATAACCATGATCATGGATAATGCAAAGAATCAGATCAAACCTTATTTCAGATCAAAACAGCATATGTACATTTATGATGTATGTTCAGCACAGTTCTCCAGTACTATCCAATTTCTTTCCCTCGATGTTCAAAGCTCATATAGTGTGCTAACACTTCCAGGGATGCTACCTCTCGCATTCAGTTTCTGATGTACTCACCACATGGGAGCCTCTGTAGCTCATGTTTCTTCCAAAACCACTTCCCGCCCCTCTCTGACTTACTGACATTTCATCGTACCCAATCCTGGGCATCAGTATCCTACAAACTATCTTGATTCCATTTGGGTGTCACTGCAATAATTTTGAAGTCAGCAGAGCAAACTACTTGAAAGAAGTGAATTTTACTTGACAAAGATGTCAAAACCTCTCTTTAGAATTTCCACACTGGGTGGGAATGTCACTTCAAATGGACACCTTTGATCAGCTCCGAGTCCTTAAGGGCATTTGTCTTTTGCATTTGCTTAAAGCTTAAAATACTCCTATCTTCACACAATAGGCCAGTCATGACACTGCACGTATAAAGAACATGTATTCCCCAGACAATTAATATTCTCTGGAACACACTCTGGCAAACAATGATGGAAATGATATCAGGTGTCTCATATATAGATGTTTCTTTCTGTGAGTTTTGTACTTTTTTCTAATTTAAATATCCTTCTGGGATTTTTTTTTACTTAAAATAAACCTCAGATTATTTTACTTAAGTTATTGATGCATTAAAGACATTGGCCACTTCATGTTAATCACAGCCAAGACTGCAAAGAATGTCAAACTCAAACACCCCTTGTATCTTCTACTTTGCCTGGATGCTTTACCTGACAAAGACACATCACAATACACATAGCCATACTCACATTCCCATTGCTTCATGTTGAAATACACAAAAGGTTAAATAAAAACTAACACAATAATCACAAAAAATAGGTAATAGCAGTTATTTGTGGTAATGTCAAGCTATACTCAGAGAGCTTCACACACAAAATTTTGAGTATTGTAGTCAAAAAAGTTGTTGAATACAGATAAAACATAAAATTATCAATTTGATCACAATTTGAAAATGTATGTACATAGATCCTTCCACAAAAGGTATCCATTTTTCCAGAATGGTCATCAAAGACCATCTTTCAAGTAAAACATACAAAAAGAGCGTGCATGATAATGTGTTGAGGTGGAGTGGTGAGTCATTGAAGACGTACATGGAACATAGAACATAGAATATAGAATAGTATGGCACAGTACAGGCCCTTCAGCCCACAATGTTGTGCTGACCCTCAAACCCTGCCTCCCATATAACCTCCCACCTTAAATTCCTCCATATACCTGTCTAGTAGTCTCTTAAACTTCACTAGTGTATCTGATCTGCCCCCACCACTGACTCAGGCAGTGCATTCCACGCACCAACCACTCACTGAGTGAAAAACCTTCCTCTAATATCCCCTCCCCTTACCTTAAAGCCATGTCCTCTTGTACTAAGCAGTGGTGTCCTGGGGAGGTGGCGCTGGCTTTCCACTCTGTCTATTCCTCTTAATATCTTGTACACCTCTATCATGTCTCCTCTCATCCTCCTTCTCTCCAAAGAGTAAAGCCCTAGCTCCCTTAATCTCTGTTCATAATCCATACTCTCTAAACCAGGCAGCATCCTGGTAAATCTCCTCTGTACCCTTTCCAATGCTTCCACATCCTTTCTATACTGAGGCAACCAGAACTGGACACAGTACTCCAAATGTGGCCTAACTAGAGTTTTATAGAGCTGCATCATTACATTGCGTCTCTTAAATTCTATCCCTCGACTTATGAAAGCCAACACCCCATAAGCTTTCTTAACTGCCCTATCTACCTGTGAGGCAACTTTCAGGGATCTGTGGACATGTACCCCCAGATCCCTCTGCTCCTCCACACTACCAAGTATCCTGCCATTTACTTTGTACTCTGCCTTGGAGTTTGTGCTTCCAAAGTGTACCACCTCACACTTCTCCGGGTTGAACTCCATCTGCCACTTCTCAGCCCACTTCTGCATCCTATCAATTGAAATATAATTTGTTTAATGCTGCCGAGATTGATACAACAGCAGTCAATTAATTGCTTGTGATTATAGAAGATACTTGGACCTATCTTACAAGTTTTGAAAATGCAGTGGTAAACTCACCATTTCTAGTCATGTATATTCAGGCAAGTGCAGGACTTCAATCCGTGATCTTCCACACATAGCACTAGATCGTACTGACAGATACTGCATAGTATAATCAGAATAAGAATCAGGTTTCATGTCATTGGCATAGTTCAAGGTTCCTAAGGTTGTCATAGTTGGGGTGGTGGTGGGGATAAGCTCCCAATACCTATAAAGTACTCCAAATCGCGTGCAACTCTAACAGTCCAACTTTTGGCCTTCAAGTGTGCCTTAGCTACAAGGCCCAGCAGAACTGTTTATACTGACAAGAGAAGGGACAAAAACGGACCACTGGTGCGTTAAAACCAATTGCTTTGGATAGGAGGGGCTCATCAGCCTTGGACGGCAGCTCTGAAGGAAAACTCTGATTTTAAACATACCCACCAATGAGAAAGGCTTCAAGAGTAAACCGCGAGAAAGAAGTCCGGAGCCGGAATCCCTAAGGCAGCTTGATGTTGTTTACAACTTCAGTCTGGCAACCTCTGTGAGGACACTGGTGCCAAGCTGTATTGGCCCTTGCCCTTCCCTTGGACTACATCAGTGACGTGGAGAACGGGAACCTATTGCATGGGCATCAGCCAGTTCTTTAAATCTTCCCACTCAGGTTTGAGCCCTGGAGAGGACTCTTTCAGAGGTGCAAACCAATGATACCCTGGGATTGATACTGCCTACAATTTCATGAAATTTTTTGTTCTGCGACAGCAGTAAAGTGCAACACATAAAAATTTAAAAAACTATAAATTGCAATATATGTAGTACAAGATGAGAGGAAAGAAAAAATAGTGAGGTAAAATGTTCATGGATTCCTTGTCCATTCAGAAATCTGATGATGAAGGGGAAAAAGCTGTTTCTGAAACATTCAGTGTGTGTCTTCAGGCTCCTGTACCTCTTCCTTTGTGGTAGCAATGAGAAGAAAGCATGCCTTGGGTGATGTGTTTTTGAGGCTTCGCCTTTTGAAGGTGTCCATGATGTGGGGGAGACCAATTTCTACAATGGAGCTGGCTGAGTTTACAGCTTTCTGCAGCTTTTTCTGATCCTGTGCAGACAGTGATGCAACTGGTTAGAATGCTCTCCATGGTACCTCTGTAGAAATTTGTGAGTGCCTTTGGTGACATACCAAGTCTCTTCAAACTCCAAAGAAAATATAGCCACTGTCATGCTTTCTTTTTAATTGCATCAATACGTTGGGCCCAAAATATATCTTCACAGATACTGACACCCAGGTACTTGAAACTGCTCACCATTTCCACTGCTGATCCCTCAATGAGGACTGTTCCCTCGGTGTGCGTTCTCTCGACTTCCCCTTCCTGGAGTCCACAATCAATTCCTTGGTCTTAATGACATTGAGTTCAAGGTTGTTATTGTGACACCACTCAACCAGCCGGCCTGTCTCGCTCCTGTATTCCTCCTCAACACCATCTGAAATTCTTCCAACAATAATAGTGTTGTTGGCAAAAGTGCGTCTCTGCGCAACTGCAGAGGCAACACTGTTTGTCCATTTTCAAAGGCTTAGTTTGATTTTCACCAGTGCAGAAAAGGTTTAGAACATAGTTTGCTTATACTTTTTGGACCTTTCTTAACACGTTCCTTTATGCTGACACGTGGCAAACTCCATATGGATACAGGTATCATGGAAGCCCTATGTCAGGACGCTGTTTCAAACAAAACCACAGCATGTGCTAAAGGTGTATCCTGTGCAGTGACCCCTGCACTTGCTCTCAAGGGGCTGCGTCTTTCTTTGAGGTAGATCCGGAATCTGTTCTAAGTAATATACTCAATTATAGAAAAGCATCATTCTGAATTTATGGCCTTCCCAAGTATTTCAGAAACAGCAAAGTACATTTGAAAGTTGGTCAAGTTATAATTTCCGGAAATGCTACATTAATTTATGTAGAATGGTGTCCAAAGAGCAATGAACATGCTGGAAGTATTGAGAGAACTGGGGCTGAGCAGGTGTGATGAGTGCTGGAATGAGCACCTCAACGAAAGTAGAGTTGGACACCTGGTGCATGATTCAGGACACTAAGGTAACCCTTGAAAATACAGTAAATTTCTCCTAAAAAATGAAGGATAAGCTTACCTTCATTGATTTCTCTGAAAAAGATTTTTAATTAAGGTATGAGCCTGCCATGCTCCACAGTTTTCTCACAGTGTGACTGCACTAATATGGTGTCAGTGGTATGAAATATTAATTGCGCAATATTAAAATTACTGCTACATGCCTGGCATCCTTTGTCCTATGACCTGACACCTGCATGGAAGCCTAGTATATAGAGGACAATGTTCATTAATGTCCTGGATGGGTTCACTAAGTAATTTTAATCTGCAATTATTTCAAATTATTCATGAGCTGTGCAAATGGATCACAAACTCCTTCTTGTATTGTGAACATGTTAAAGTTTGAATAAACATTTCCTTTCAATTCATTTTATTTGGGGAAAATAAAACTGGGAGAAATCACGTGAGAAAAAATGTAGCATATTCAAAATGAAAACTACTGAATGGTCAATTACTAAGTATAGCTTTCAGACTGCCAATTGATGAAGAAGTACTTTGAGGATTAATAGCAATTGACCTGATGACTTCTTATATAAAAAAATATTTACAGGATATCAGAGTCACTGGCAAGACCATCAATTACTTCACATTCTCGTTCCCCATCAGGGAATGGGGATGAATCATCTTTTTGAACTGTAAGTGGAATGTTTTTAATATATGGACTGAATAATTAGTACTTATTTTCAAAAGTGGATCTGTATGCATGAAGCAGAAAAATAAAGTTAATTGTCTTTCTTGGCCAATTATAACCATACTTTTAAATAATGTTTGTGTGGAGAGGTCTTTCTACTGATTATGGAATGCAGCATAAAATAATTTTGACAAAAAAAAGTGATTTTGAGCTTTTTTATTTCAATGCATTGATTGTTGAATCTCAACAGGCATGAAGTTGGCTGAAGACGCAATTGGTGAGATAACTGAAAGAAGAAGAAGAAGAAATACCTTGTGAGGAGTCTAATCTTCCTTACTACCACGTACTTCAACTTTGCTGCCAGATTTCCCAGGCAGTTGAAATCACAATGTTTAGAGGAATCAGGTTAATCATCAGGAATATTGTTAGAAATAAGGGAACAATCAATATAGAAATTAATGTGAGATACAGTAATTTGATAATTTGTCTCTCAAATAATTTCAAGGCAGCTCTTCAGTGTTAATAGGATGAGATTCATTAGGGTGATCTATCTTTAGGACTGACATGGGGTGCAGACTACAATGTCGTGATTGATGTGTTTTTCAATAGCCTGAAAACTCTTGCACGTAGTGATGAACTGCCAGGTGACAGACAGTTTGATTACTTGGGTAGAATTGCATCTGTAAAGTGACATGAAGCCAACATTGCAATAATTTGTTTTTCAATCAGAGTGCAGGAAAATCAAAAACATAGTTTCAATATAAAGCATATAATGAGTCCAATCTTACTCTCAGAATATTATTGAGCGTGTTGGATCATTCTGTTAGTTCTATGAACAAAGCAACAAACTGTGGATATATGTTTAAATGATTGTAAAGTTTAAAGTTGTGCTCTTATCCACCTTGTTTAATGAGAATATTATCTGCCTTACATTTCATGATTTAAACTTAATGTGATTATGAGTGCATCTGGACTAATGTGACAACTAAATACTTGGTTAATAACACTCTTCCATAAAAAGTTCTGGTATATGATCACCACAGACAAGGAAGAGGTGAGCAAAGGTGAGGCTGAGTCAGGAGTTGAAGTGTCTGCATGCTAGGTGAAGTTGGGGTGAGATCAAGCCATTTTTGAGTTGAGTTGAGCAGAGAAAAGTTGCAGCAGAGGAGAGGAGGAAAGGTTTGGTACGGCCGAAATGTGGCAGCGAGGTCCAGGCCTAGAGCTTATTGATGTGACAGGGCCTGGGTCTTAGAGTATGGAAAGACCCAATATTTGGACAATTTAAACACCGGGCCAGTTGGATTGTAAAGGCAGGGTGTAAGGATCAGAGGCAAACATCAAGCCGATTCTGCTTGCTACTCAGCGGCGTTTATTCTGTGTTTACACTAACGCTTAGGCTGTGGCCTGCTCCGGGCCTCATGCCTGCAGTCTCTGCCATGTTTACTCTGCCCTTCACTAACACTTCAGCTGTGGCCTGCTCTGTCTGCTCCGGGCCTCATGCCTGCAGTCTCTGTCATGTTTACTCTACTCTGCACTAATGCTAAGGCTGTGGCCTGCTCTGGGCCTCATGTCTGTAGGCTCTGTGATATTTACTCTGCTCTGCACTGAAGTGAGGTTGAACCTGTGACCTGCTTGAGACTTCATGTCTAGGAATCATTTTAGTTTAAATGCTATTTGCTCACTTTTATTGTTTACATGCTTTTTAAAAATTCTATCTGCACATTGGGTGTTTAGCAGTCTTGCTCTTTGTATGGGTTCTTTTTGGTTTCTTTGTTTTGTGGCTGCCTGTAAGGAGACAAATCTAAAGGCTGTATAATGTATACATACTTTGATAAAAATGTCCTTCGGACTTTGAACACAGAAAGCTGTCTTCATTTCAATCAAGCACGTTCATAAATTACTTTAAGGCTTTCAACATTAACTACTGCATGTGCTGTTAGTTACCAAATGTTCTCAATGATTTAACATTTTCATTTTAATTTTTATTTTTTTCTGCTATTTTTCTTTTAATCCAATCTTTATTTTTCTTTCTGCACTTCATTTTGTATTTGAATTTAACTGCAGATTTATCCTTCAATGTTAGCATTGTGAAGTTGTTGATACTTCAATCCAGTTGGTTAAGGAGGTACCCAGGTGATTGCTCCATCACTTGAGTCTCAGATACCTCAATTTCCTGTTAGAATCTGGCATTTTCAGAAACATGCCAAACATGTTTAAAATAAATGTTCAAGGGCAAGACGAGTTGAAGACAGACTTTGCTAAATATGCATTTACATCAAAATTCAGATTATTGAAAATACTGTCCTAGCAATTCGTCTCAACTGCAAATAGGTATTACACCAGGTATAGGTAAAATTCCTGTGACTGTACAGATTAAGATTGCAGATTTGAATTAAATTAAGAACACTTTCAACACAGCAAACTGGTCCTGCTCTGGAATGAGATGAAACCATGTTAACATGATTAAACTCAGTTAATTACATACATTGGAGTTCATCACAGTATCCTCAGGTCAGCATGAAACTATTGAATGAATGTAAAAAAGTTCAAAGGAAATTTATTATCAAAATGCATGTACAGTATGTCACCATATGCAACCTTAACATTCAATTTCTTGTGGGCATTCACAGCAAATACAAGGAAACAGAATAGAACGAATGAAAGTGCGCACAACGAATATAAAGAAACAACTTGCAAAAGACAATGAACTGTGTAAATACAAAAAAGAGAGAAAAAGTTAATAATAAATGAATGAATGAATGAATAAATAAAGAAATGCTGAGAACAGGGGCTGTGGAGTCCTTAACAGTGAATCAATTGGTTATGGATTCTTTTCAGAGTTGGTGTGAGTGAAGTTATCCCCTCTCGTTCAAGACCCTGATGATTCAGGAATAATAACTGTTCATGCACTTCGTGATGTGGGACTTCAGGTTCCTGTACCTCCTACCTGATGGCAACATTGAGAAGATAGCCTGGCCTGGATGGTGGGGGGTCTTTGATGAAGGATGCTGCTTTCCCATGACAGACTCCTTGTAAATGGGCTTAGTGGCAGGGAGGGCTTTCACTGTGATAGACTATGCTTTATCCACTGCTCTTTGTAGGCTTTTCCATTCTTGGGGATTGCTGTTTCAATACCAGGCCATGATACCACGAGTCAGAATACTTCCAACTGTGCATCTACAGAAGTCTGTCAAAGTTTTAGATGATGTGCTGAATCTGTGCAAACTTCTAAGAAAGTAGGTGCTGCTACACTTTCTTTGTAATGGTATTTACATGCTGGACCCAGGACAGATCATCTGAAATGATGAAGATGAGGAACTTAAAGTTTCTGACTCTCTCCACTTCTGATCCCCTGATCGTGAACACTAATGGACTTCAGGTTTCCCCTTGCATTAGTCAATAAACAGCTCTTTGGTCTTGCTAACATTATGTGAGAGATTGTTGTTGTGGCACTATTCAACCTCTTCTCATTCTCTAAAACATAGAATTCTGTCATGTTAATCCAATGCGTGACTGCATATCCACAGTATTATGGTTGATCACCAGACTACAATGTCCTGAAGGCCACATTGACTTATAACTATTGGCCAAGATACACATTTGATAAACTGAACTGTAAGTCAAACCACAACAAAGTCCAAAGAAGTACAGTACATGACATTGCCTTGAGCTCCCCCCGGTCCAAGGGAAAAGCCAGACTTTTCAGAAAATCATTAAGGCTGAAAAACAAGATATCCCAGATTATCTGAAAGAGACAGTTCAGGCAGCAAGTGTGGAAAAAGAAACAAAGTCAATATTTCTGGTCTAAAGGCTTCCATTAGGCTTTTATTTTCATCTTATATTGTCCGCTTGCTAACTTTTCAGTCACATATGCTATCATCCCCATATCACATCAAAATAGCACTCTTTTTTGTTTCATCTTTTTTCCAAAGCTTCAGATGTAAAGTCATATAATTATACAGTATTGAACCAGGACTTTTATCCTACCATATCAATGCTGACTATTATTCCAACATATTCTATTCTCACTTGCCTCCTTGTCCTGCTCATTACCAAGTACCCATGAAGATGACTCTTAAATGTTGTAACTGTTCCTGACCCCACCTCACCTGACAGTTCATTCCAACCACTACCAATTTTATTGTGTGAAAAATATTCAGATGGTCCCTATCTATCTTGTTAATGTCTCTCATCATTTTACTTCTGGTTCATTCCAAGGAAAACAGACCCAACCTATCCAATCTTTTGGATTCAGCAATCTCTGACAACACCTGCAGTGCAGGTGTACAGTATGTGCCTACATTAATAAAAACTGTTGAGCGAGCACTTCGGTAGTGATGGCTCACTGTTCACCTATCACTGAGTTTTTATCTGTGAAGTGCAGGACCCGTACATATTCCCCCATGCTAATGTGGGGAAACACAATGTGAGCTCCACAGTGACCTGCAAACCTTCTGGCTGATTTATTGTTGCTGGCGACATCAACCTTAAAACAGTCCTGCCTAAATTCTATCAGTATGGTGACTTTGCCACCAGAGATGAGAACACTCTAGACCAGGTTTACATCCCTGGTGCATATAAAGCTGTTCCCAGTTCTCACTTTGGATTAAGTGAGTTCAAAGGGAGATAAAGATCTGGCCAACAGAAGCAACCTCAGTACTGAGGGACTGTTTTGCAAATATGTACTGGAACATGTTCAGGGAGACAGCTACATATGACCACATTAACATTGAAGTGGACAAGACCAAAGAGATGATTGTGGACCTTAGGAAGGTGTAGGCTGACCATTCTTCATTCAACATACATGAAGAGAGTTAAGAAGGGAGTGCACAAAGCAGACAATTTCACCTGGTCCCCCAACACAACCTATTTGAAAGCAGCATCTCCCCTTCCTGAGGAGATTGAAGCAAGTGAGCCTTTGCCCAATTATAACTAATTTTTACAGGAGCACCATCAAGAGTGTGCTGATCAACTGCATCATCATCTAGAATGGGAATTGGAAGACATCTGACTGCAGTTCCCTACAAAGGATTGTGAGGACTGCTGAGAGGATCATCAGGGTCTCTCTTCCATCCATCAGAGATATTTATCAGGAG
Source organism: Hypanus sabinus (assembly GCF_030144855.1). NCBI lineage: Eukaryota > Metazoa > Chordata > Chondrichthyes > Myliobatiformes > Dasyatidae > Hypanus > Hypanus sabinus. The sequence continues at coordinate 88,273,921 of NC_082708.1, read as the reverse complement.
CACTGCGTACACAGGGCCCTCAGCATTGATAATGACCCCTCCCATCCATCCAAAATCTTTGACCCCCCCCACCCCCACCCACACCCCTACCATCGGGCAGGAGATACCGTAGCATTAGGAAAGGAACTGTTGATGGGAACCAGCTTCTTCCCCAAGGCTGTAAGGCTACTGAACTCACTGCCCAACCTCATTCTCATCACGTACGGAGCATCAGTAGCATTTACTTTGTAACGTGTTGCAAACGCACCATATTAGTTGTTAGTTTATTAATGGTAATATTACCTATGTGTTATGTGTGTGAGTTACATTTATGTACTGCATTGTGCACCTTGGTCTGGAGGAATGTTGTTTTGTTTGGTGGTATGCATGCTGAATGACAATAAACTTGAACTTGAAATTTTCTTCTACCTTATTCCCTCCATTCCGTATAAAAATATTAAATCTTTTCTGCACCTCTCTATTTTATTCATATTCTTCCAATTACATAGCAACCAGAAATGTATTCTATACTCTAAGTGCAGCCTCATCTGGGTTTTGTACAATTGTAAAATTATACTTACTTCTTCTACTTGTTGCTTTGTCCAGTGAAAGCAAGAATGTCACATGCCTTCATCAGATTTGTTTGTATTTTCAGAGAACTATGTACTTATATCCCAAGGTCTCTGTTAATATCAATCGTCATGTATGAATATGTATGACTTATCCTTGCTAACCTTCCAAATGTACATAATATCATACTTGATTCAAATTGTATCTGGAAGTTGGAGAGTAGAAGATAATTATGTATGTTTAACAGAAATTGCAATATGTAACTCTTCCAAAACTAACATCTTACCAATATCGCACAAAATGGTCAAAGGTATGCCTGCATTATTACCTCTGATGACATTAGCTTGTCATTACAACAAAATTCAAAGATTCAAGGTACATTTATTATCAAAGCATGTATAAATTATACAACCTTGAGATTTGTCTGCTTACAGGCAGCCACAAAGCAAGAATCTTGAAAGAACCCAATTAAAAAAAAGAAAGACCAATCCTAATGCGGAGTGAAAGTGAGTATAAAATACAAATCATGCAAATGATAGAAACAAGCAACAGCATTCTGACCCAAATTGAGTCTGTAGAGCTGAATCCCAAGTCACAGAACAAAGAATTAATAAAGAATTAAGTAATGCACACCAAAGGAAGATACTGGAGAAGGAATGTTTGCTGTTAAATAATATTCCATATTTAATTAACACCTGGAAATCTGCAGAAGTTTCAATTAGTCCTGACGAAGGGTCTCAGCCCAAAACGTCGACAGTGCTCCTTCCTATAGATGCTGCCTGACCTGCTGTGTTCCACCAGCATTTTGTGTGTGTTGCTTAATTTACACCTAGTCATTTTCACCTACCACACTTTGCTAACTGATGACTCCAGGTGCCAGTTTAGGTATATGGAATATGTTGAATTGAGGATGTTAAAGAGACAGTGAAGAATAAGTCAAATTGAATTGTCAGTTCAATTTCTTCATCACTATATCTTCAACATCCTCAAACCTTTCACACTTCCAAGAATGTTATGTTCCTTTAAGTTTGACTTTTTGTCTATCATCTTTTATTTTTGACTCTGCAAAACAGGATAATCTTCATCTTCCAGAGCCTGAGCTGTACAACTATATCCTTCCATCTCTGCCTTTCATTTATCAAGTTATGGAAATCCATTTTGTCCATTTACAACATAGAACACTGAAACCCATAAGAACAAATCCTTTGGATATATCATCTGTGCTGAGCATGTTCCAACTCTTGCTTTAGATTCTTATTTTTCCTTATTGCATGATAAACATTTCAGATGTTTTTCCCTTTAAGAAGATGTAAAATATGCGGGTTGAATATTGGTGTATACTTCTTGTTTTGCAGAAATATTCCATTGTTTAAGTCATGATATTTTATTTTAACAGATTACCTAAGAAACTACAATATCACAGAGATGTACAATGAGGAGGCAAGCCCTTCAGCAGACCAGTTTTGCACTGACCAGTAAATGTTCATTCACATTAATCCTGAATTTTATTCTCTTCATATTTCCTTAAGTTACAGTCATTCAACCAGACACTGGAGAAACATCTTGTGATGCAATGATATCCCTGTGACAACCATGACTTTTCAGAAAATGATATACTCCGAGTATGTTGTGTGCTCATTTTTAACTATTTCCCAGCTTTCATGAGATCTGGTGTGCACCATGCCATAGGTTCTGTGGGTAATAAGGTTTGAATTGTTCCATGTCTTTGGCTTTTTAATGGCCTAATCTGCATCTCAAGCAATAGCACACTCTTCTATGCATCACAGGTGAGAGAGACTTCAACTTCTCACACCTCAGTTCCTGATGGTCCTATTTAAACTCCTCAAGCTGTCTAACACTTTTACAATTTTCAACAACATTCCTAAAACCTACCCAGCTTATGGTCATATTTTTGTTCAGTGCCACAGGATAATTTCTGTAACAAATGATCAATGTAAATGTAAATTGCTGTTGTGCTGTCCAGGCAATTGAAACTTTTTGCAAGAGTTAACTTGTGGTGAAAATATTATCCACATTCATTTTGTGCTCCCTACTGTTAATAACAGATCAGGTTCTCCCATACTGAATGTATGGGATTGGAAGGGGAGCCAGGTGAAATTAAACACCAAAAGCTTCTGCCTTCTCAGCTTTCAGTCCTGTTCGTAAATCACCTTAGCCTTCATAGCGAGCAGTCTCCTGAGAAAATGGTTGGAAACTATGGGTCCTAGGGATGTCTGCTGTGTTTACTGTTGATTTAAATCTACAGATTACTTCTAATAGGTGCATAGAGCCTGGGAATTTGGAGATGGGTGTCGTGTTTCTGCCTTTTTGGGGTCATTGATACTAAATTGAGGAACTTAGTCACACTTTTTGTTCACTTGACAGCAGGTGAGGAACAATCTGATCGTGTTCTCCACAGAGACATGGGAATTTTACAATTCAGTGAAACTGAAAATGCATGTGGCCGGTTTGAACAGTTTTATATTTCTGTTTTGATTGTCCTGAGGTAGTAGGACCAAGTTCTTCCTTGGCACGACAGGTGGCAGGTAGATTGAGATTATTTCCAAACAGAATAAAATTGAAACATTTCATTTGTCTTTCTCTCTTAAAAAAATCTCAAAGATTTTTAAATGCAATAAATTATTTTTGGAGCCTTTTACAAGAGCAACTTCTGCACTGGGGTGTCATCTTAGATAATAGAGTCATAAGCATGCAAAGAGTCCATTCAGCCCATCAGGTCCCTGCTGATCAATGGGCACTCATCCATATTAATCCCTCCTTCCATCACTTGTCACCCAGCCTCCAATGCTCAGGAAATTCAAGTGCTTATCGAGACAACTCAGTGGAAGAGAGCTTCCACTGCTCTCTCCTGCAGTTCATTCCTGGCAATCACCACTCACTCAGATCCCCACTAAATCTCCTACCCTTTCCATAAGTTTATGTCCTCTGCCCTTATTCACTAAAAAATAAGAGGAAGCTTTTCTGTTGTCTAACCTGTCTATACCATTCATAAATTTATATATCTCAATCATGCCCATTCTCTTCTCCATGGAAAACAGTACATCTTCTCTAGTCTCTCCTCATAACTGAAGCTCTCCATCCCAGACTATGTTCTGGCGAATCTCCTCTGCAACCTTTTCAGTGTTGTGACTTCCTATTGTGCAATTATCAGAACTGCATGACGGCATGCAGTACTCCAGCTGAGGTCTGACCGTTTCCAAAGCTTTAAGCGTTTAAGCACAAAATATCTGCTCTTGTATTTGGTACTCCAACTAATTAAGGCCAAGGGCATTCACAACCACATTATCAACCTATGTTGAACACTTACTGTTTCTCCCACCTAGATCCAAATCATTCCTTTTATTTTATAAAGGACAAGTTCCAGCACTGATCCCTGTGGAACACTATGAGTCACAATCATCCAATCACAAACTCAACCCTCTGTAAGCACACTCTGTCTCCTATTGACAAGCCAATTTTGGATCCAATTTGTAAACCTACTGATTCCCATGTGCCCTATCCCATTGGACCAGTGTCACACATGGAACCTTGTCAAAGGCCTTAATTGAAGTCCATGAAGGCCACATCAATGATACTTATCAATAGATATTGTTACTATAACAAAAAATTAATTTTGGTTTGGATAGACATGTTTGCTGTCTCTGATTGATCTCTGTCTTTGTAAAGAATAAATTAAATGTGTCCTTCAGAACCTTTTTTCATTGACCTCCTTATTATAGGTGCTGGACCAACAGGTTTTTATTTACCAGTCTTCTAGCTGCTGCCCTTCATTTGTCACATATGTGCCGATTGAAGATATAGAAATCTCAAGTTGTGTCATAACAATCACTTCCCAGTATCCTATAGTGGTCTGAGATAAATCTCATCTGGCCCTAAGGATTTATACATCACATACTCTTTACTACAGAACTACACTAGAATTTCACTTTGCCCTTTGCTGAATCCTACAAGCTTCCTTTGTGATCAAATATATCCATTTAGGACCTCATCTATACCTTCTGGCTCCACATACACTTCGCTGCTGTTGTTCCTCATCGGCCTAACTCTTCCCTGTTTATTTACATTTGTCCTTTAAATACTTATAAAATGTCTTTGAATTTACCTTCATCTGATCTGCCTGTGATATTTTGCCATCGCTGTTTCCTTTAATAACATCATCTTGCAATTTTAACAACCATAACACTGTAAGACATAGAGTCAGAATTAGATCTATTGATTCTGCTCTGCCATTAAATTATGGTTTACTTATTTATTTATTTTTGATTTATTTTCCCTCTCAACCTTTTTCTCCTGCCTTTGCCCCATAACCTTTGATACCCTCACTAATCAAAATTTATCAACCTCTGCTTTAAATGTACCCAAAGACTTGTCCTCCACAGTCACCAGTGGCAATGAACTCCACAGATTTGCCACCCTCTGGCTGAAGATATTTCTCCTCATCTCTCCTCTAAAAGGATGTCCTTGTATTCTGAGGCCGAGCCTCCTGGTCCCAGATTCCCCCCACTACAGGAAACATACTCTCATCTAGGCCTCTCAGTATTCTACAGGTTTCAATTAATATTTCTGTACAATACAGACACTGGTGTTACCTACATGCATTGTCACAATGCAAAAGTTGTTGGAGTATTTGCAGGTGGGAAGAAATAGAGTGATATTTAGAAACTTGACTTTTTAAAGCATCATTTAGCATGCAAATCACATATGGACAGTGTGCAAAAGATCTAGCAAGAAAATCCTTCATTAACCGACTACTGGCTCACTACAAGCAGCCCAAGTTTGTCCAACCTCTCATTATAGCACCTGCCCTCCCTAATCTAGGTATCATCCTGGTAAACCTCTTCCGCACACTCTCCATAGCTTTGACATCCTTCCCATAAGGGGCTGACCAGTACTGTACGCAATACTCCAGATGCGGCCAACTAGAGTTTATAAAGCTGCAACATAACTTCCTGACTCTTGAACTCAATGCCTGGACTAATAAAGGCAACCATGCCTTATGTCTTCATAGCTACTCTACAACCTGTGTAGCCACTTCCATGGAGTAATGAACTTGAACCCCAAAAGCCCTCTGCTCAGAAGCACTATTGAGGATCTTGCCCTTAACAATACTGTCTCTTTCCATTTGACCGATCAAGGTGCAACACTTCACATTTGCTTGTGTTAAACTCCATCGGCTATTTCTCTTCCCATATCTATAAGTGATCTATGTTTTGTTATATTCCTTGCCAGTCTTCTGATGGTGGTTGTCCATTGTGTCTGACAATGACAGGAAACCTGTGCAGGAGATTCTTTAAAGAGGAAAAGCTGTTGCACTTGGTGTGTTTCTCTCTCTCTCTCACGACCTTGGAAGTCCCAGTACAAACAAAATGTCTCAACTGGTGCTTTCCTTGGTTGCATTGGATGACCATGATGTCTTCTGTCTCTCATCAATCCCTTCACTCTTCATGGAGTGGTGAGAGGTTCCTTCCTGACCACTGGATTTTACTGCAGATCTCATGTGCCCAGTCCGCTAGGGTTGACTTTGTGTGTTAGGACAGGCGTGTTCCTATCTCACCAATGTATGAGGACACTGGCTACCCTCCCTTGGATTAGCCCGCCTGTCAAAGCTGTATACTGGGGTGTGGCCGCTGTCACATGCAAACAGCTACTTGGAGCCACAGGTGAGAACTCAGTGTCTGGTGGGGACCAAAGGTGAGCGAACTGCCTGTAAAGACCATAATATGCCCCTTTACCAAAGCTCCTATCCTTTTCAGGACACTTCATAAATCCCCTTCCTAGTTTTCAACACTTTCCACAATGCTACTAATCCTCGTATCGTCTGCAAACGTTCTAATTCTCTGATCTACAGACATTTTCATCCAGGTCATTTATATGCATTACAAGCAACAGAGGTGCCAGTACAAACTAGTCACTAGTCACAGACCACCATCTAGAAAAACTCCTTTCAGCTAATACCCTCTGACTTCTACAGGACAAGCCAGTTCTGAATCCAAATGACCAATTCACCATGGATCCTATGCATCTTGATCTTCTGGATGAAACTCCTATGAGGGATATTGTCAAATGCCTTACTAAAATCTACGTAGACAACATCCATCACCTCTACCTTTATCGATCACCATGGTCACATTGTCAAAAACTTCAACCAAGTTAGTAAGACATGACTTGCCCTGCACAAAGTCATGCTGTCTCTCCTGAATTAGCCCATAATTTTTCAAAAGCTTATTAACCCTATCCCTAATAATTCTCCTAGTAACTTCCCTACCACTGACGCGAGACTCACTGGTTTTCCAAGGTTATCCCCGGTTGCCTTCTTGAATAATGGAAAAAAATTAGCTACTCAACAGTGCTTTGTGAACTTGCCTGTGGATAGAGCTGACACAATGATATTGGTCAAAACTCCAGCACTCTCTTTACTTGACGCTGTCAATAACCTGGGGTATATCCCATCAGGCTCTGGGGATTTATCCACCATAATGCTCTTTAAGAAACCCCATACTACCTCATTCTTTACATCAAAATGCCCCAACATACAGTATCAATATGCTCAACACTGATCTTGCTTCCCTTCACGTCCTTCCCCTGGGTAAACACTGATGTAAAGTACTAATTAAGTACCTCAGCCACATCCTCGGCATCCGAGCAAATATTCCCGCTTTTATCACTAATGGTCCTACCTTCTCCCCATTTATCCTTTTGCTCTTGATGTGTGTAGAGAATGCCTTGGGATTCTCTTTAAAAACTTATCTTTTGAGGTCCTGTGCAGCCTCTCCTCCTGAAGAATTTGTTAATTTATTTATTTAGCCATATAGTGTGGTGTTGGCCCTTCTGGCCCTTTGAATCTCACCATTCAGTAACCCCCGACAACCCCCAATTCTTGTTGCTCCCTGTTGTCGGGATTAACCATGGGTGTTGCGTCCCAGCTGTCTACATGATATGCAAGCCAGTACACAAGTTAGGACAGTCCAATATAGAGAGAGGCTTGCCCTCTCCATGCAGCTAATAAATACAAATAGCAAAGACCAATACAGTTTGGCACCAGAGACATCACAGGAGTTGCCAGTCAGCACTGAGGACTGCCTTAGAGTCTACAGCACAGGACTTTTCCCTGAAGTTTTCTCCTGAGGCCTTCCTCATGAAGAGGTACAGCTGCGAGCCAGCTGAAGTTTGAGTTCAGTTTTTCTTCTCCTAGGTGAGCTGCCAACTATGGCTGACAAGCCCCAGCCACTTGGTTTTAAGGCACAAGTCACCTGCCTTTTCCCCTTCTCCTGCAGATAGAAATGGCTGTGTTGAACTTGGTAGTTAACCGAAGGCCAGGACGGTTGTCAGAGGTGTAATCGTCACGAGCAAACCCAAGTACAGGAAACGCACCCAAATGTAATAAAAGATTTATTACAGAAGTTGACCAGCAGAACTAACAAGATCTCATATAACCATATAACCATATAATAATCAGCACGGAAACAGGCCATCTCGGCCCTCCTAGTCCGTGCCAAACTCTTAATCTCACCTAGTCCCACCTACCCGCACTCAGCCCATAACCCTCCACTCCTTTCCTGTCCATATACCTATCCAATTTTACCTTAAATGACACAACTGAACTGGCCTCTACTACTTCTACAGGAAGCTCATTCCACACAGCTATCACTCTCTGAGTAAAGAAATAACCCCTCATATTTCCCTTAAACTTCTGCCCCCTAACTCTCAAATCATGTCCTCTCGTTTGAATCTCCCCTACTCTCAATGGGAACAGCCTATTCACGTCAACTCTATCTATCCCTCTCAAAATTTTAAATACCTCAATCAAATCCCCCCTCAACCTTCTACGCTCCAATGAATAGAGACCTAACTTGTACAACCTTTCTCTGTAACTTAACTGCTGAAACCCAAGTAACATCCTAGTAAATCGTCTCTGCACTCTCTCTAATTTATTGATATCTTTCCTATAATTCGGTGACCAGAACTGTACACTGTACATCTCAAACAAACTATGCAGAATCCTGAAGAACTGTAATCACTCATGATACACAGGAGAACTCGGTCTGAGTCTCACAAGCCAAGGATCCACATACTAACTGAAAAAATATCTCTTCTTTTTCTTTTAAAAATAACCTCTGTTGTGGTAAGAGGTTATTTGAGAGGCACGCCATTGTGAGCGTTTAATAGGTAGTGTGAACTCAACCCCACAACTACCCCCCAGCTGTAAAACCCCAGCCTAATAATGGGATAATTGACAATGATCAAGTAACCAACTAATCAGTACATCTTTGTATGGTGGAAGGAAATCGGAGCACCCAAAGAAAAGCCACGCATTTCACCGAGAGGGCATACAGATTCTTCACAGGGGACACTGGGATTGAACTCCCAACTCCGATGCCCTGAGCTGTAACAACATCACACTAACCACTATGCTACCATGGCACTCAATTATCTACATATTGATTTAAGAAACCCTCCTGGATGGACGTAACAAATTCTGTTCCATCCAGACCTCTTGCACTCAAAGTTCCTGGGTTATATTAGAGAAGTTGAAGTCCCCCATGCCAACAGTCCTTTCATTTTTAATCTGCCTGCATATTGATTCCTCAATGCCCTCATGCCTATTGTAGTACCATCCCATCTGAGTGATTGCACCCTTCTTGTTTTTGACTTCTATCCATATTGGCTCAGTGAACGAGCCCTGCATTATGTCTCCTCTGAATACAACTATGATTTTTGTACCTGATTAGTTGTGCAACTTCCCCACCTCTTTTATTTCCCCTTCTATCTTTTCCAGAGCAATGAATCCCTGGAAGATTAAATGCCTATTCCTGTCCCTTTCTCAACTAAGTCTCCATAATAGCAACAACACCATAGTTCCATTACCTGATCCATGCTCCAACCTTCCCTCCTCTCCATCACTCTGCTTTCTAGCCTAGTGCTCTAGTTCTCATATACATGCAAACTGATTTCAATTTCTTTTAATTAAAGATCTATACCTAAAACTTATCCTTTTATGTCTGTGCTTGATAGATTTGGCACTATAGGAACTTACAAGTTACTATCTTTAAGTGTTTGCTCCTCAAACAGGTATCTAGCATCCTAAACCCATGTTGCATGAACTTGTTTCTTCTCTTACCCATGCCATTGGTATCAAAATGTTTTACTCCCTAGCTGTTCATTCTTCCCCTTCATAATGTCTTTCACCTGCTCAGGGACCCACCAAAGAATCAATATACATATAATCCTGGATCATTTTTTATAACTTCAAAAATACCTTTCTGATAACAAACAATAGAGTACCCTGATGCTATTGTTCTCCTCCTCTTAACCCCCTTCAGTTCAAAAAAAAACTTCACAGTGCCACAATCCGGGTCTTTTTTTCCCTGGGAGACCACTCCCTGACACTATCCAGGACAGTATATCTTTCTGAGATGGGAATGATTACAGGAGACACCTATTCCATTTGGCTGCCCTTACAGGCTATCCTGGTGGTCACTTATTTCCTCTGTTTCTGTGCCTGTGGTGCATCCAACTCACTAAACATGTCACTTACCATATTTTCTGCTTCTTGGATAATCTTCTCATCTTTAATCCATTTATAGATTATGTTAAATGAACATCCCTTGTTTTTGATCTCTAAATTTCATCTCCCTCATTATCTAGTGTCACAAAGAAAATAACTGAGTTTATCTTACCTTTCTTCTAAACTAAAATTTCCAAAACCTAACAAAATTGCTGTCATTCCAATACTATTTCCTGTAATAGCCCATAGCCTACTGGTCAACCTTGACGCTTTGCAATTCGCCTACTGGAGCAACAGGTCAACGGCAGATCCCATCTCTCTGGCATTACATTCCTCCTTAGAACACCTGGAGAATAAAGACGCATATGTAAGGCTCCTTTTCATTGACTACAGCTCTGCCTTTAATACCATCATTCCAAATAAACTGATTCTTAAGCTCCGGAACCTGGGTCTTAGCACTCAGATCTGCAGCTGGATCTTCAACTTCCTCTCAGACAGGACCCAGGCAGAAAAAAATAGGGGACAAGCTCTCCTCTACAATCACTCTGAGCACCAGAGCCCCACAAGGCTGTGTATTCAGCCCCTTGCTGAAAACACTGTACACTCATGATTGTGTAGTCAAGTTTCCATCGAACTCAATATATAAGTTTGCTGATGACACCACAATTGTAGGCTGTATTTCGGGTAATGATGAGTTTGAGTACAGAGAGGAAATTAAGAACCTGGTGGCATGGTGCGAAGACAATAACCTATCCTTCAACGTCAGCAAGATGAAGGAATTTGTTGTTGAATTCAGAAGGAGTAGGGGACTGCACAACCCCATCTACATCAGTGGTGCGCAGGTGGAACAAGGTCAAAAGATTTAAGTTCCTCGGGGTGAATATCACAAATGACCTGACTTGGTCTAACCAAGCAGAGTCCACTGCCAAGAAGGCCCACCAGTGCCTTTACTTCCTGAGAAACCTGAAGAAATTTGGCCTGTCCTAAAACCCTCACTAATGATGCACCGTAGAAAGCAGTCTTCTTAGGGTGCATCACAACCTGGTATGGAAGTTGTCCTATCCAAGACTGAAAGAAGACACAGAAGATCGTGAATGCAGCCTAGCACATCAAACAAACCAATCTTCCATCCTTGGACTCACTTTACACCACCCGCTGTCGGAACATTGCTGCCAGGATAGTCAAGGACATGACTCACCCAGCCAACACACTTTTGTCCCTCTTACCTCCAGGAGAGGGTTCAGGAGACTGAAGACTCGTACAGCCAGATTTGGGAAAAGCTTCTTTCCAACTGTGATAAAACTGCTGAACGGATCCTGACCCGGATCTGGGCCATACCTTCCAAATATCCGGACCTGTCTCTCGGTTTTTTTTGCACTCCCTTACTTTCCCTTTTCTATTTTTTATTTATGATTTATAATTTAAATTTTTATTATATTTACTATTGATTTGTACTCGAGGGAGCGCAAATCGCAGAATCAAATATCGCTGTGATGATTGTACACTTTAGTATCAATTGTTTGGCGACAATAAAGTAATAAAGTAATGTGCACCTGGTTTAAACTGTGACCTAATTAATGTTGTAATAAATTTGATATCATTTTCCTTTTCATATATTTTAAGCCTGAGCTAATTAAAACAAAACATTCTGTACACTCAGATGAGATTTTTAAAAATTTTCTGGCCGGATATGGTTGTCACTGATAGTAGGTATTAAATTTCCATTACCAATTCCCTTGAATGCGAACACTTGTAAGGCTATTTTAATGGGCCTGTTATCATACAAAGGAACAGAAGCTGTTTTCCTTGTTTAAAGAATAATTGTGAACTAGATGAAGTTTTGCAAATGTCTGGCTGGTTTCCTGTGCACGTCTTATCTTATTGGTGAATTTGAGCTTGTTTCTGCGGTCTTGCTGTGGACTTTATGCAATCTCTGGATTTTATGTACAATCTCCAAGCAGACCTTCTTGCTTTGCAATGTAATTTTTTTCCTTGTTGATGGGGAAAATGTTGCCTTCCAATCTCTCTTCCAATAATGGAAACACTATTTAATGCCACCTGTTTTCTTCCCAACTTCACCTTAATGCCATGACATCCCCGATTATATATTGGACATGTGGTGGTAGTAAGCAAGTCCTTATTATGCTCACTGGAACTGAAATAGGATTTTTTATAAAGTTGCTATAAAATATAAAAAATAGCTGACAGATGGGATTAAAATGTTTCTGGATTCCCACATTCTTTTGGGTTTTCCCATTTCTCCTGCGCATTAACGCCCAGCTCATCGTCCTTTCATGGCAAGTTAAAACATGATTTAGTGCCTTTTAACTACTTCAAAGCACTGTACAAGGTACAAGAAGATAAGATTATTTGGACCAAATGGAGAAAGTGGATGCTGAAAGAGCTCAATCCCAATGAGAACAGTCTGCTTCAAGATAGCTGCTGTTTTGAATCTGCACCCATATTTTGCTTAGCAGAAAGTCCGAAATCAAGACAATGATGATGTGGACCAAATCAGAAAATCAGGAAATAAGAAAATAATTAATTTACCCATCACAGAAAGAGGCTATTTAGCCCATTGTGCTCATGGAGACCATTAAGTTCTCATCTGTACGAATCCCATTTTCTACTAGCATGGTCTTCTATGCTTTGGCAATTCAAGTGCTTGACAAATATCCATCATCATTTTTTGCTTGTATGGAACATTAATATTGATTAAAATTGTATTTATTTACAAATATATGAATTGTTCACAAATATTTTAAGACAGGAAACTTGAATAGGAACAAGATAGTGATGAGAAGGAACTGATGAAGGGGGAATGAGAAATCCAATGTGGTAATTGGAGTTATGCTAGGTCATGATTAAAGTCAAAAAGACAGCTGTAGGATGAAGAAGAGGTGCCCAGTCAATTAAAAGCAAATCAAAGGCTATTTCTGAATTTTCTACTGATACAAGTCATTAAGCTATTATCTCACAATAAGATCTAATCCTAATTTCTAGATCAAATGGAAACTCTCAGAAAATTGGTCTAGAAACTTCAGTGTATGATTCCCTTTGGTGCCTGCTGTGTTGTGTAGTGCCTTTTCCATCCCTATTGGCAGAAGTTGGGACTTTTAGAAACATTTGACGGCATTAAAAACATGGAATGTGAGAACCAGTTGTAGACCATTTGAAACTTTGAGCTTGGCCCAATGTTCAATGAGATTGTAGCTTGTGTTGCCTTTAAGGCATTTGTTTAACTTTATTACATTTTCGCTTTAGTAATTCGTTTGTAATTATTTCCTAGTTAAAGTTAAGATTGTTAAAAATAAATTCATTATCTGTGTTGTATCGCAGCATGCAATGACATCACACCCAGTTTCACCGCATCTTGTGGGAAAATACCGGTTTGGAGAAACGGGAAGGCGGGGGCTTGTGTGTGCAGGATCAGCGCAAGAGAAGTTTCATTCTACGCACTAAGAAACATCATAGAAGCAATGTCGTAAGTTCATATGACAATCGATAAGTTGAAGTAAAAACGTTAATGCTGATTCTGTTAAAAGTAATGATGGTTGATAAAGTTTATTTTCTTGTGCTATTGAAAGCATTGCTAGATAGTTTGTGTTGAAGTGTATTTAAAGTTGTTGATGGTGTAGGTAGGTTCTGACTGTATGTTGTACTTTAATGTTTGTTGTAGTTTTACTTTTACAAGTATTTAGGATGTAAATGTGATGTCAAGAAGGAAATAAATAATGTATATATTTTGTATTGTTTTATCAACAGATTTCACCATACATTAATGTGGAAGAGTGAACAGTAAATGGTTAATCTTACTGCGATCCTTGCCTTCATTGACTATGGTTTAACTCGGTGTTTAGTTCAGAGTTTCTACACCTGCACGAGAACACTACAGTGAAAAGACGGCATTATCAGGTGTTTCTACAAATGGTATAATGGCCACGCGGTCAGGCATCAAGTCGTTGCCATCCAGCGCCAGGAGCAGTAGGGCATCAGTAAACAAGGCTGCCCTCACAAGAGCTAAAGCAGAATCCACCAAGGTGCGAGTGTCATATGCTGAACAGGAAGCAAAACTGAAAATGGAAAAGGCTGCCAGAGAAGCCAAAAACTGAAAGGAAAAGGCTGCCAGAGAAGCCAAAAACCGAAAGGAAAAGGCTGCCAGAGAAAGGGAAGAGGCTGCCAGGAGGCTGAAAACCAGTTGGAAAAGGTAAGGATAGAAGCAGAGTTAGAAGTGTTGGTGCTACACCAAGAAGCCGATGTTGCCAGGGTGGAAGCAGAAATATTAGAAAGCGCTGAAGAAATGCTTGTTCTAGATGAAGTAAAATCTACTTCAGAAAGGACCAGATTGGAACGCACTAGCGAATACGTCCGATCTCAAATGGACCTGAAGATTCATTCTTTCTCTCCATACTTATTTGCTAATGTCCCACTTCATGAGGAGTGAAAGAGAAGCCCAATTGCATCACATCCATCTGAGGAAGACAATTTACACTTGTAACCTTGTGGCGAACTCAAGAACGAAAGGGCTGACGACAAATACTTCTCAACACCAAACTTACCAGATTTGGCGAGAGAAGAAGCAAAGGCTGAAGTCAAAACAGCAAATCCCATAACCAACGTACATGCTCAGTCACATGCCCGCCGACATATTGTCCCAGCCAGTGTGCCACTTGCAGTTGAACCCATGGCACAGTATTTAGCACGACAAGATCTCGTCACTTCAGGACTATACCAGTTTGATGATAAGCCTGAAAATTACCATGCATGGTACTCCTCATTCGCCAGTGCAACCAGCGAAGTCCAGCTCACGACAACCCAAAAGTTGCATCTTATGACAAAATGGCTGGGAAAAGAATCATGTGAACAGGTGAGACACATACGTTCAGTGTACGTCAACAACCCCAATCTAGCCTTAAGCAAGGCATGGGAGAGACTTCGGGAGTGCTATGCAGCCCCTGAAATTATTGAAATGGCACTATTTTGACGGCTGGAAATTTTTTCTAGGGTATCAGCTAAGGACCACTGTTAATTAAGAGAACTCAGAGATTTACTCATGGAGATTGAAGGCACTAAAGAAGATGGCTATTTAACTGGCCTATCATATCTAGATACTTCATACAGAATCGTGGACAAACTTCCATTTGGGCTGCAGGAAAGGTGGGTGTCTGTTGGCTCAGAGTACAAGGAAAAGAGCAGTGGTCGATTTCCTCACTAGGTTTGTGTGCAAGGAGGCAAAGAAGCAAAACAACCCTAGCTTCATTAGTCAAGGTAGTAGTAGTATTCACACCAAGCCAGTCAAACCACTTCGAATAATTTTAACATCAGTAACCTGTCTTGGTGCATAAAACTGAAGTCTCCACAACTAACAATGACCCTAGCAAGAATTGTCCATTGCACAACAAACCCCACCCCCTCAAAAAATGCAGAATGTTTAGAAAAGAACCCTTTGATGAGAGAATGGACCTTCTCAAGGAGAAAGAAGTATGTTTTAAATGCTGTTCCTCTACCTCTCACCTCACTAGAGAGTGTATGTTCCCCATGAAGTGCTTGGAATGCAACAGCACTAATCATGAAGGGGCCATGCATCCCGGCCCATTACCGGAAACTGACAAAGCTCCTTCACCCTCACAAGAGGATGGCAGGGAGGGAGAGGATCACCCCAATACAACTGTCATCAGCTCAAGCTGCACAGAAGTTTGCGGTCAAGGCCAGTTAAGTCATTCTTGCTCAAAGATCTGCCTCACTAAGGTATACCCTAAGGTAGCCAAAGACAAGGCCATCAAAGCCTATGTAATTCTGGACAACCAGGGCAATCGCTCAGTAGTCAGACCAGAGTTCTTTGACTTGTTCAATGTAGAGAGTAATCAGTTCCCATACTACCTTAGAACTTGCTCAGGCAGTGTAGAACGATATGGCAGGAAGGCAGAAGGCTTCTAGCTCGAGTTGCTGGATGGTAACGTTGTCATCTGTCTCCCTCCACTCTTAGAGTGCAATGAAATTTTGAATAACCACATTGAGATCCCAACACCAAGCGCAGTGCTACACCAGCTGCATCTCCACCACATTGCCAAGCACATCCCAGAACTGGACCCAAAAGCAGAAATATTCCTGCTACTCGGAAGAGACGTCCTCCAGGTGCACAAGGTCAGACAGCAGGTCAATGGGCCACATGATGCCCCCTTTGCCCAACACCTGGATCTGGGCTGGGTGGTGATAGGAGAGGTGTGCCTTGGCAATGTACACAAACCGACAGTTAACACACTCAAGACCAACGTGCTAGAGAGTGGCCGCCATTCAATTTTTCAACCCTGCACAAGCTTTATGTGTATCAAGGAAGCATGACAAGGCTTTAGTAAGTGTGGTAAAGTAACCGAGGAGACACAGGGACCGTCAGTCTTCGCTCAAACTGAGCATGATAATAAACTTGCTCCATCAGCAGAAGGCGACATCTTCTTAAAAATAATGGACACCAAGGTCTTCAGAGATGAAGCAAATAACTGGATTGCCCTACTATCTTTCAGAGAACCACACCAGTGCTTGCCAAACAACAAAGAGCAGGCAGTCAAGCAGTTCACGTCCTTGTAAAAAACCTTGAAAAGGAAACCTGAGATGCAGCAACAATACGTAGCATTTATGGAGAAGATCTTCGCTAATGGACTTGCTGAAGTAGCACTGCCACTGAGAGAAGGTGAGGAGTGCTGGTACCTCCCAACGTTTGGAGTTCACAAAAGCCCAATCAGATCAGGGTGGTCTTTGACTCCAGTGCTCAGTGCGCTGGTATCTCCCTTAATGACGTGCTCCTCACAGGCCCCGACCTCAACAATACCCTTCTCGATGTCCTGCTGTGCTTCCGGAAAGAAAAGGTTGCAATCCTAGCGGACATCCAGCAAATGTTCCATTGCTTCTTAGTTGTTCCATTGCAACTCCTCCGTTTCTTATGGCCCAAGGACAATGACATCAACAAGGAAGTCATCGAGTACCGGATGTAAGTCCACGTTTTTGGCAATAGTCCGTCACCTGCCGTGGCCATCTATGGGCTGCAAAGAGCCATCAGAGCACAGGAGCACTGTGATGACACCATTAAGTTTGTAGAAAGTCACTTCTAAGTCAATGACCAATTGATATCGCTACAGAAAGAAGACGAAGCAATCGATCTGCTCCAACGAACACAAGCCTCGCTCGCTGAGTCAAACCTCTGCTTGCACAAGTTCACATCCAACTGTCAGGTAATAATGGAGGCCTTTCCACACGATGACTGTGCTCTGGTAATCAAAGACCTAGATCTAGATTCTCCATGCCAACCGTGATCAAGCCATTCATCTGCCGTGGAGTTCTCTCCACTGTCAACAGTGTTTTCGATTCCTTGGGTCTACTGGCGCTGGTTATGATCCAGAGAAGAGCCCTTCTCAGGGAACTTAACTCTGAACTCTCCGACTGGGAGACTCCTCTACTAGAAAACAAGCTAAGCAGATGTGAGGCTTGGAGAGATTCACTTCAAGATCTAAATGAGCTTCATATCCCACGTAGGTACACTGCAACCTCACTTACCGAGGCAGCGCACAGAGAATAGTGCGTGTTTTCGGATGCATCAAACAAGGCCATCGGTGCTTTGGCTTTCTTGGAAGGAGTTGGGAAGGATGGTCAAGTTGAAGTAGGATTTGTAACTGATAAGGCAAAGCTAGCTCCTCAGTCTGAGCCGACAATTCCAAGGCTTGAACTGTGCGCAGCTGTCCTAGCTGCGAAAATAGCGGGTCTTATCCAGGATGAGCTAGACCTAGAGCTGGATGACATCAAGTTCTACACAGATAGCAAAGTAGTGCTTGGCTATATTTATAATGAATCAAAACATTTCTATATGTACGTTCATAGTTTAATGCTGAGAAGTGTGAGGTTTTACGTTTTGGCAGGAATAATCCAAATAGAACATACAGGGTAAATGGTAGGGCATTGAGGAATGCAGAGGAACAGAGAGATCTAGGAATAACAGTGCATAGTTCCCTGAAGGTGGAGTCTCATGTAGAAAGGGTGGTGAAGAAGGCTTTTGGAACGCTGGCCTTTATAAATCAAAGCATTGAGTACAGAAGTTGGGATGTAATGTTAAAATTGTACAAGGCATTGGTAAGGCCAACTTTGGAATATTGTGTGCAGTTCTGTTCACCAAATTATAGGAAAGATATCAATAAATTAGAGAGAGTGCAGAGACGATTTACTAGGATGTTACCTGGGTTTCAGCACTTAAGTTACAGAGAAAGGTTGAACAAGTTAGGTCTCTATTCATTGGAGCGTAGAAAGTTGAGGGGGGATTTGATTGAGGTATTTAAAATTTTGAGAGGGATAGATAGAGTTGACGTGAATAGGCTGTTTCCATTGAGAGTAGGGGAGATTCAAACAAGAGGACATGATTTGAGAGTTAGGGGGCAGAAGTTTAAGGGAAACACGAGGGGGTATTTCTTTACTCAGAGTGATAGCTGTGTGGAATGAGCTTCCTGTAGAAGTAGTAGAGGCCAGTTCAGTTGTGTCATTTAAGGTAAAATTGGATAGGTATATGGACAGGAAAGGAGTGGAGGGTTATGGACTGAGTGCGGGTAGGTGGGACTAGGTGAGATTAAGAGTTCAGCACGGACTAAGAGGGTCGAGATGGCCTGTTTCCATGCTGTGATTGTTATATGGTTATGGTTAAATGGTTATAATAGAGTTCAACGTATCTGCCTGTCTTCAAAGCCCGAACAATGGCATTATATACGTACAGAGGACCACCCTGCAGACCAAGCATTGAGATCCTTACCTGCACCCCGTCTGGCGCAGACTTCCTGGTTCACCAGACCACCCCTTCCTGCATCAGCCACCAGCAGAAAAAACTCAAACGAGCAAGACATTTGATCGAACCCAAAAGAGACTCGGAAATTTGGCCACAAATACAAACCGGAGTCACCTACCTGGAAGAATCAATACGAACCACAGAATGCTTTCAGCAGTTCTCTGCCTTAAATTCCTGAGTGAGAGGACTTGCATTCCTCATTCACATGGCCAGATCCCACAAACACTCATCCCGAAATAGTGAATGCAAGGGATGGCACAAATGTGACTTACCTCGCACTGCAGATGAATTGACCCAGGCAAAGAACATCATCCTTAAAGCAACTCAAAGTGCAGCTTTTGCAAGGGAGTTTTCGGCCCTCCAAGCTAATAAACCAATATTAAAGGGCAGCCCTTTGAGGAAACCCAACACGATCTTGAAGAACAATCTCATTTGCATTAGAGGCCGTTTAATACACTCTCACCTTTCAGCTACAGAAAAGAGTCCAGTAATCCGGCCCAAAGACAGCCACGTATCCTTACTGCTTACTTGCCATCACTGTGAACAGGTAAGGCATCAAGGCCGTCACTTGACAGAGGGAGCAATCAGAGCAGCGGGACTGTCGATCTTAGGAGGCAAAACACTGATCAATTCAGTACTCCACAGATGTGTAACCCGCCGGAAACTGCAAGGGAAGCTGGAAGTACAACGTATGGCAGACCTCCCACCAGTATGCCTCAATGCCTGCCCTCCTTTTACATATGTAGGGCTCGATGTATTTGGTCCCTGGACTATCATCACTAGATGCACCAGAGGATGACAAGCAGAGAGCAAACAGTGAGCCATCATGTTCAGCTGCATAAATTTGAGAGCGGTGCACATTGAGGTCATCAAATCTTTGGATTCATCCAGCTGCATTAATGCTCTTAGGCGCTTCTTTGCACTAAGAGGCCCTGCAAAACAAGTTAAGGTCTGATTGCGGCACGAACTTTGTTAGAGCATCCAAGGAGCTCGGGATGGATAAGACGGTGCAAAGGTACCTCAGTCAGCAGGGATGCAACTGGGAGTTCAACATACCACACACCTCTCACATGGGAGGCTCATGGGAGCGGATGATTGGTATCACCAGAAGGATCCTTGATTCAATGTTTCTGCAGCAACGCACCCGACTGACCCACGAAGTACTGTGCACACTAATGGCAGAGGTCACAGCCATTATAAATGTACGACCACTCCTACCTGTCTCTTCTGACCCAGAAAGCCCCTTCACACCCTTGCCATCAACGCTCCTTTCGAGAAGGCAGGAGCTCCCCCTCCACCTGGGGACTTCTCAGATAAGGATTTGTACACAAAGCAATGGAGACAGGTTCAGGCTCTCGCAAATCGGTTCTGATCTCATTGGAGACATGAATATCTACCTTTATTGCAACACAGACAATAGTGGTTAGAACCTTCAGGAAACTTCAAGTTGGAGACTTAGTCCTGTTCAGGGACAAGCAGATCGCCTGCAACTGCTGGCCAATGGCCAGAATCACTGCCACATTCCCTGGTAGGGATGGACATGTCAGGAAGGTTGAGTTGAAAACTTCTGACCAAAGTGATGTGAAAACTTACCAAAGGCCAGTTACAGAAGTCATTCTACTTCTACCTAAAGACTGATTTAGAGATTGAAGTTTGTATTATGTTCATAGTGACTTTACAAAGGTGTGTTGCCCTTAAGGCATTTGTTTAGCTTTATTACATTTTCACTTTAGTAATGCGTTTATAATTATTTTCCAGTTAAAGTTAAGGTTGTTGAAAGTAAATTCATTATCTGTGTTGTATCACGGCATGCGATGACATCACACCTGGTTTTGCCACATCTTGTGGGGAAATACCGGTATGGAGAAACGGGAAGGAGGGGGCTTGTGTGTGCAGGATCAGCACGAGAAATGTTTAATTCTACGCACTAGAAACATCATAGAAGCAATGCCGTAAGTTCATAAGATAATTGATATTTTGAAGTAAAAATGTTAATGCTGATTCTGTTTAAAGTAATGACAATTGATAAAGTTTATTTTCTTGAGCTATTGAAAGCGTTGCTGGATAGTTTATGTTGAAGTGTATTTAAAGTTGTTGATGGCGTAGATAGGTTCTGACTGTATGTTGTACTTTAATGTAATATAGTTTGTTGTAATTTTACTTTTACAATTATTTATGATGTAAATGTATGCCAAGAAGGAAACAAATACTGTATATTTTTTGTATTGTTTTATCAACAGTTTTCACCACAGGTTAATGTGGAAGAGTGAACAGTAAACGGTTAATCTTACTGCGATCCTTGCCTTCAATGACTACAGTTTAACTCGGTGTTTAGTTCAGAGTTTCTACACCTGCATGAGAACACTACATAGCTATTCTTAAATATTAATGTCATATCTTGCTTTCTTCCCTGTAGCCCTCGATTCCCTTTTTGTCTAAAATTGATGTGTCTTCTTCCTGCAACAATTCCATGACTTGGCCTCTATTGTCTTCTGTGGCAGAGAATTCCAACCATTTCATCACAACCTGTGTGAAACTGTATAACGCGGAATCCTGACACTTTAACCCTCAATTTTCATTCCGTCCCCAGTCAAGGGGCACATCATATTTAGTCCAACCTGAAGTACTTGTTAGAATGATATATATTTCATTGAGATATCCTCTTGTTCTCTTCTCTTAATGTAAATCTAATCAACTCTATCTCTGCCTAGATAACATTCCCACTATTTCAGAAATTTGTATAGTGGACTCCTACGGTAAATATATTCCTTCTGAGGTAAAGAGTCCAATACTACACAAAATACAAAAGTATGGATTTCACCAAAACTATTTATAATTATAGTAGGTCATTCTTGCTCTGTAGTCAAAACCTCTTGCAATGAAGGCCAAATATCATTTAGCACCTTAACTGCTTGTTGCATTTGCATGTCTGACATGCAATGACTCCCAGTCCCTTTATCACTATCTAAGTAACAATTCTGTGATTCTGTTTTCCTATGTAAGTGGATAACTTATCAGTTATTCACATTATACTGCAGCTGCCACGTACTTTTCCATTCACTTAACTTGACTAAATTGTGATAGATCCTGTTTACAGCCTCCTCACAACTCATAATTCTAAACATCAATGGAAAACTTTGAAACATTTGGTTACCTTATTCAAATACTTTGGTGAAAAGTTGATGCCCATGTGCTGATCCCTATGGACCTCTAATAGTTTTTGCCTGCTAACCAGATAAAGCCTAATTTGTGTCTGCTCTGTCAACCAGCTTTCAATCCATGTCAGTATATTACTTGTAATCACATATGTACACTAATGAATTATGAGCAATGTTACAAAAGCCTTCTGAAAATCAAAATAACTTATACCCCTTTTTGTCAAACACAATTTCTCTTTTATAAACCTGTGTTGACTTTGTTTAATCCTGTTGACATTTTCTAAGTATCCTGTTATCCTTGTATTGACATTAGACTAATTTATCTGTAGCTCCCTGTTTGCTCTCCCTCATTTTATTTTAAACATTGTGTTAAACTTTCTACTATTTATCTGCAGGAGCTCTTCCATAACAGTACATCTTTTGAAGGCAATAGTCAATATATCCCCTATTTCCATTAGCAGTTGATTTACTCTGGGAGGTAGGTAATCATGTCCTGGTGATGTGACACCATTCAATCTCTTTCATTTCCCCTCTGTCGTATTCTTACTAATTTCATATACAGTAATTGACACTTTTCATCATTATTTCTGAGCCATTGTTTCTGCCCCTTTTAAGAGTTTCATTTCTTTGTTGTCCTTTATTAATTCTTTTGATAATAACTTTTATCATCAACACACAGCATATCCTACAGAGTTTGTGAATGAGGTGTCAATGACAGGGTCTGCAGTACCACATTGAAATCCTGCACTGAGCATTCCCAGCGATAGTTTTCAATAGCCAGCACCACGTTAAATAACTCACTGCCGGTCCCTTCACTGATTGCACCATGAAGTGATTACTGTTCTGCTGAGCAGCCCACAGCGGCTCACAGCAAGAGAGGCAAAGGAGATGATTCCTCAGCTCATGCACTGGGCCTGAGACACTCAGGAGAGTGTGGCACACCTTTCCCCCGTGGTTCCTCTTACCACTCTGGAAACTATTTTTGCCACTGGTTGCCATGGAGAATGTTCTTTTATACTTACCTCCTGGTGCTCAGTTCAGCAATGGTGTAGCAGCTGTGGGCTCTGCACTGAAGTCCTAATGAAAACTAAAGAGGTCCCGTTTTATTGCATCATGCGCTTGTTATCATAGTACAAACTGTAACATACTTCTGAGCAAAATTGCAAACTTCTTACAGAGTCAACCTGAGGATTAGCACTACTCTGGAACAATGCTCAGAAAAACAAATGAGGAAAGTTAAACTTCTGTGAAGAAACCCTCGATAACTCTCCAGTCATAATTACACAGATGTTTGAAGTTCCTCTTTTTTTGAGCTTTCTTCCCTTATTACCTCTGGACATAGAGCGCTTCCCTTGGATTTTTAGTCCCAAGTTCTGGATCACAAATTCCTGACACACTCTGCTACCAACACACTATATCCCTCTGAGAGGTAAGAGGAAACTGGAGCATCTGGAGGAAATCCATGGAGTCACAGGAAGAACATATGAACTCTCCACAGATAGCAGCAAAATTCAGGAATGAACCTCTGTAACTGGAAGTCAACCTGTGAGCAGCAGCTCTACTACTGGAGGCAGTGTGCCACCATGTACTGTACGCGTGTTCAATTGTCACATACACATTGCAAATTCCATCTTGAAGTTCATATAATTAGATAAGTAAAAGTCTCAGTATTACAATTACTCTCTTCCCCATCATCACTGAGACTGCTCTGCTGTGAGCAGAGACTAGTGGCTGCTTGTTATCTGATTATGTATGGTGGAGTTTTGATACTTCTTATCCCACAGAATAAAAAGTATTAGAATAAAAAGAAATAGAAGTATTAGGTTGGGGTGTTGTGGATAGTGTAGAGGACTGTCAGAGGTTAAAACGGGATATTGATAGGATGCAAAACTGGGCTGAGAAGTGGCAGATGAAGTTCAGCTGAGATAAGTGTGAGGTGGTTCACTTTGGTAGGTCATGTTAGAGTGAAATTTGGCTTTAGGTCATTCACACTTAGCAAATGGCTTTTGGCCAACAGTCTTCTATTTAACGATGCATTTCCTAAAAGCTGTGAATACCGGAATATGCTGCTGGTGCCTGGGGTTAGTTTCAAAGACAACCTTATCTATACTTTGTAAATATGGATTGTCCTTCATGTTAACAACATAAAATACCAAATAAATGTATTGTGGATTCAGTTTGGAACAATGGATTCCTGAATACCAGCCCGAATGCTGCTGGTGCCGGTGGAACGGATTTAATCAAAAGGTGTGAATGCTTCAAAAAAACTACTTGTAAATATGAATTGCCCTTTGTGTTTAGCAAATAAATATTGAGCCCCATCACAGGGCCGGCAGATGTTTCCACTGAAAGCATCTCCGTCCATATGATGCCTGCCGAACCTTGTTTTGTCAAATAAAGAAGCTGCTTTGTATCTACCAGTATCTCTCTCTCTGGTGCTTTCATTCACACAACAACATTTGGTACAGAAGTGGGATATCTTTGTGACCCATCGTGTGGCCAGTGATCCGAGCAGTCTAAGTGGGTGAGTATTTTCTAAATAGCACTCACACTTGGATCTGTTGGGGTCGTTGGTTCACAGGATCACGAGGTATCAAGATCGCGGAGAGCTGAACTGGTAGATATAAAGTGGTGGGTGCGCGTGCATGTGTGTTTCTGTAAGTGAGGAAATTTTGCGTGTTAACTTGGTGAGACCGAGCCACCGGTTGTGAAGGGTGGTTACCGATGGTTCGGGACGCCAGAGTGTATATTTCTTCGGGGAGCTGCATTTTATTCTACGTTTTACAAGTGTGATGCAAAGGAATACAGCAGGGATTATGTGTTCAGCTGCTCAAAAGTGGCAGATTGTGGAATATATATTTCATGGTTTTAAGTATGTACTGTTTAACTGGTACCCATCTTTGATATTTTGCATAGTGTGGGAATTAGTGTGGAGATATCTCAGGCAGGAGTTTTACCCAGGTATATTGGACAGGATGGCACCTATTGAAGTCAGGCAACATCAGGTTGAGAACCCTGATGATCTGAGCCAACCTTTGATCTTGATTACAACTATTTATAAGCCCGTTACTCCCGGGGAGAAACAGAACATGTTGTCAGCGTGTTCCTCACTTAAGGTCACCTGTGGGAATTTAGAATTCTGGCACAAGCTTGAAGAAATGGTTGAAATTCACCAGATGCACTCTAAAGATATTCATGTGTTGGTAAAAGCGAAGTGTCCGAGGAATATGTGGGACAGGATGGTACCTGGGCAACTATCGGGAATGCCACCAATGAAGAAAGATATCGCTTTTTTAAAGGGGAAGAAAGGCAGCGGCTGGGGGAGGTGAGAGTAACTGGGGAACTGGTTCTGGTTGGCCGTTCCACTTTAACACTTCTTTCTCCCTGATCATGCCCCAATTTCAGTCAATTGCTGCTAATTACCCAATTACCATACACCTGGCTTTCATCAGAGACTGGGAAATAAATACGATGGTGACTCTATCACTGGTTGCCCGTTCGTTGGTCAATTCTGGTGTGATACTTCGTTCCCTGTTCCGATTAGAACCGGTAGTTTTAAGTTCCACTCTAGTTTCTAGAGAGTCCCTGTGAATCCTGTCTCTTTGTCAAGATCCCTCTGCTTTCCTGCTCTATGTTCAGGTCTACGCCAGCCTCCCAAACTGAGTCGACGTGCCAGTGTCCTGCACTTGGGTTCTCCTCTGTCGCCCCTGTGTAACGGTACGAACTGGCCAGAATGAACCGAGCGGACACGGACCCGGTGCAACAGGCCCTCGTTAGCCAGGGCTCCCTACTGGGCATACATGAGCAACTACTCAGAAGTCATGAAAGATCTTCGTGCCCTGTCTGAGGACGTAAAGAAGATCAGTGAGCAGGTTGACTGGGTATCCACTCCCCTTACTCCGTCCCTTCCAAGAACCCAGTCTGACCAAACCATACAGCCTGGGAAGGCTATGCCCCTTGGCTTGGCAACACAATCATCTCAAGAGCCTTATGTACCTGAAGCAGAACCCTATGCTGGGGACCTAGGGAAGTGTAATGCTCTCTGGTTTTTGAGCAACAGCCACGAACGTACACCTCGAACAGATTAAAAATTGTGTACATCATGGGGCTGTTATGGGGGGTTGCCTTATCATGGGGTACCGCAATCTGGGACGACCGGCCAGAGGTCTGTTCCTCCTTCTCCACCTTCGTCTCCGAAATGAGGAAGGTTTTTGAACAGCCCATTTGTGGGAAGGATGCCGCTAGGAGCCTTCTGACTCTCTGTCAGGGCTCGTGAAGCATAGCGAAATACTCTGTAGAGTTCCGAACATTAGCGGCCATCTCCGGGTGGAATGACAAAGCACTACAGGAAGTGTTTCGACGGGGTCTCTTTGAAAAGATAAAAGATGAATTAGTGGCCAGGGATGACACGAACAGCCAGGACTCTTTGGTCTCTCTAGCCACCAGGGTAGATAATTGACTTTGAGAACGTCTGAGAGAAAAGACCGGTCACCCCGCTCCTCGGGTCATCCTACGACGCACCTTACTATTTTTGGTCAGCCTCTCTTCCCCGTCCGCTCCTAGTGTAGCCCCCGCTCCAACTGTTCTGGTGAATCAGATTACACTCCCTTCAGTTCCCCAAGCCTGGATGCAGATCCAAGCTACTGTAAGCTACAGCCAACAGTCCCTGTCCTTGTCTACCTTGATAGACTCCGGAGCTCAGGGGAATCTGTTGAATGAAGACATAGCTGCCCAGGCTGGAATTCCTCGGGAACTGCTCTGGAAGCCCGAGCACTGGACAGAAGACCTCTGGCTCGGGTCACTCACCGTACTCCACCATTGTCTTTGATCCTTTCTGGGAATCATCAGGAGCAGGTACAATTTAACCTAATCTCCTCTCCTCAAGCCCCGATAGTACTTGGATACCCCTGGTTACGCCGCCATAATCCTTGTATTGATTGGTCTACTGGGAGGATAGCCAGCTGGAGTCCATTTTGCCACGCCACCTGTCTGCAGTCGGCCCTATCCTCTAGGGAGGATACAGTGACCTCGCCTGTCTTTGAAACCCTCGACTTGTCCAGAGTTCCCACAGAATACCACGACCTGGGACAGGTATTCGGCAAGCAACGTGCTCTTTCCCTGCCTCCACACAGCCCGTATGATTGCACTATCGACCATGTCCCCGGGGCCTCGTTACTTACCAGTCACCTGTATAACTTGTCCCGGCCTGAGAAAGAAGCCATGGAGAAATATATTAGTGAGTCTCTGGCAGCGGGCATTATTCAACCCTCATCCTCCCCGGTGGGTGCTGGATTCTTCTTTGTGGGGAAGAAGGATGGCTCTCTCAGTCCCTGCATTGATGACTGAGGCCTGAATCATATAACCATTAAGAACAAGTACCCACTGCCTCTTATAAGTTCTGCGTTCCAGCCACTTCATAGAGCCACCATCTTCTCAAAGTTGGACCTCTGAAACGCCTACCATTTGGTCCAGATAAGGGATGGGGATGAGTGGAAGACGGCTTTCAATACCCCGTTAGGCCACTTTGAGTACCTAGTCATGCCTTTCGGCCTCACGAATGCCCCCGCAGTTTTTCAAGCCTTGATTAACGATGTACTAAGAGACTTTCATTAACCGCTTTGTGTTTGTCTACCTGGATGACATCCTGATCTTTTCCAGCAGTCCCCAGCAACACGTGCACCATGTCCATCAAGTCCTGCAGAGGCTGGGGAAGAATAAATTATTCGTAAAGGCAGAGAAATGTGAATTCCACGTCCCCTCGGCCAGCTTCCTAGGTTATATCATCAAGAGGGGACAGGTGAGAGCTGATCCCGAGGAGATCCGGGCTGTGGCGGAGTGGCCCAAATCCATGGACCGCAAGCAACCCCAACGGTTCCTAGGGTTTGCGAACGTCTTATCGCCGGTTCATCAGAAACTACAGTCAGGTGGTGGCTCCCCTTACCCGACTTACCTCACCTGCCACACCTTTCCTTTGGAACTCCGAGGCGGACTCAGCATTCGCCAAACTGAAGAGGCGTTTCACATCTGCCCCCATTCTGATTCAACTGGACCCCTCCCGTCAGTTCATTGTGGAGGTTGACGCCTCTGACTCCGGGGTGGAATCGGTACTGTCCTAACATTAGGGCCCGGATCAGAAACTACATCCCTGTGCCTTCTTCTCTCGCCAACAGTCTCCCACTGAATGAAATTACGACATGGGGAACCGAGAGCTACTGGCAGTCAAACTGGTGTTGGAAGAGTGGAGCATTGGTTGGAGGGGACGGAACACCCGTTCATCGTCTGGACAGACCACAAGAACCTTGAATATATTCAGACCACCAAACAGCTGAATTCCCGCCAGGCCCGTTGGGTATTATTTTTGGCCGGTTCAGGTTTACCCTCACCTATCGTCCGGGGTCCAAGAATGGGAAGCCTGATGCTCTCTCCCGCCAATACATTTCCAAGGAGGATCTTCCCAACCCCAAGACCATCCTTCCACCATCCTATTTAGTGGTTGCCCTCACCTGGGAGATGGAGTCCAAAGTCAAAGAGGCCCAAAGGACGCAACCCGACCAAGACACCGGACCTCCCAATCACCTCTTTGTACCCGATGCTGTTTGATCACAGGTCCTACAGCGGGGGCACTCTTCTCGCTTCGCCTGCCACCCCGGAGTCGATCGGACCCTGACCCTCCTGAAGGGGCATTTCTGGTGGTCCTCTATGGACGTTGACACCCGTTCCTATGTTTCCTCATGTTCCGTCTGCGCCCGTGGAAAAGCCTCCCATCGACCACCTGTGGGATTACTCCGTCCCCTACCTGTACCTGGGCGTCCCTGGTCCCACATCGCTTTAGATTTCATCACCGGTCTACCCTCTTCACATGGAAACACGGTCATACTCACTGTGGTGGATGGTTTCTCCAAGTCAGTACATTTTGTGGCTCTCCTTAAACTACCTGCCGTGCAGGAGACCGCAGATCTTCTCCTCCGCCACATCTTCTGCCTCCAAATAATCCCCGCGGACATCCTCTCCGATCGGAGTCCCCAGTTTGTTTCGCAGGTATAGAAGGCCTTCTGTCAAGCCTTAGGTGCAACGGCCAGCCTGTCGTCTGGCTTCCACCCCCATACAAATGGGCAGACGGAATGGGTCAACCAAGAACTGGAGGCGACATTACATTGCGTAACGGCAAACCACCCGTCAACCTGGAGCGACCATCTCCCGTGGGTTGAGTACGCCCACAACTCCCTGGTGAGCTCTGCCATTAGGAGGTCCCCGTTCGAGTGCTCCCTTGGGTACCAACCCCCGCTGTTCCCCACGCAGGAAGAGGAGATTGCGGTAACGTCGGTTCGGGACCATGTTGATTGGTGCCGGAAGATTTGGGAGGAGACTTGCACGGCCCTACTCAATCAACAAATCGAAATAGGAAAACGGCTGACCGACACTGGACTCCAGCGCCAGAGTACCAACCGGGGCAGATGGTGTGGCTTTCCTCCAGGGACATCCTGCTCAAATGTGAACATCAGAAACTCGTCCCCCACTTCCTGGGACCATTCAAGGTCGATAGGATTATCAATCCCACAGCAGTCTGCCTCACACTGCTGAAGTCCATGTGTCTCAGTTGAAACCAGTCTCCATCAGCCCTTTGTGTCCCCCAGCTGAGACTCCTCCCCCTGCCCAGCTCATCGACAGCCATCCGGCATACACCATCCGATGACTGCTAGATGTGTGCCGTCGGGGCAAGAGCCTCCAATACCTGGTGGACTGAGAGGTGTACAGTCCTGAAGAGCATTTCTGGGTCCCCTGCTCCTTTATCCTAGACCCTTCCCTCATCCAGGACTTCCATCGGGACCATCCAGACAGGCCTGGAGGAACGCTGGGAGGCTCCCATTGGGGGGGGGGGGGTGGTACTTTTATGGTTCCGGTTGGCCATTCCCCTTTAACACTACTTTCTCCCCGATTATGCCCCAATTTCAGTCTATTGCTGCTAGTTACCCAATTACCGTACATCTGGCTCTCATCAGAGACTGGGAAATAAATACGATGGTGACTTTATCACTGGTTGCCCGTTCGTTGGTCAATTCTCGAGTGATACTTCGTTCTCTGTTCCGATTAGAACCGGTAGTTCTAAGTTCTGCTCTAGTTTCTGGAGAGTCCTTGTGAATCCCGTCTCGTTGTCAAGATCCATCTGGTTTCCTGCTCTATGTTCAGGTCTACGCCAGCCTCCCCAACTGAGTCGACGTGCCGGTATCCTGCACTTGGGTTCTCCTCTGTCGCCCCTGTGTAACACTGTATTGTACTGTAGGTTTTCTATGTTTCTAATCCGTGGCCATGGTATATGTGGGGAAGAGAGGAAACGTGGATAACACACACAAAATGCTGAAGGAACTCAGTAGATCAGGCAGTATCCATAGAAGGAAATAAACAGTCCATGTTTCACACTGAGACTTTATCAGGACAGAAATGGAAGGGGGAAGAAGCCAAGATGGGGATGGCTACAAGATTCACACTCGCACACAAGATGTTACTTGAATTGAGGAGTTACCTAGTCTGGTTTTCTTTGTTCATTCTTTGCATCTGTTCAGTCCATTAATTGCATCTAGGAAGGAAAAGTTAATGCTATATTCCAAGACGGTATGCCAGTGCTTTCACATTCCAGGGCTTCCTCCATTGCTGACTAATCAGTGCCAGTTCTTGAGCATAGCATGTTGAGGGCTCATTAGCACCTTGGAGCTGCAGGAGCTCATGTCTCTCAAAAGGTTGTTCGTGGCAAATCCATCCCATGGACTGTTTCCCCTCTTCAAACTCTAGATGAAGTGTTGAAAAGAGTAAAATGATCCATCTAGCTAAACACCTCTGAAACAATAAAGATGTGCTTCGTACTTGGGATGAGAGCTAAGGACAAGGATTTCCACAAGGGCAATGTATTTGTTTAGTTTACTCATTTACAGCGTATAAATCTTTGGTTCTCATTGAACCATGTACATAGTTGAAAATAGCCCACATTGCTATCACTTCTAATACCATCAGACATAATAGTAGAATCAGGCCATGCAGCCTATCAAGTCTGCTCCACCATTCAATCAGAGCTGATTTATGGATGGGAGTTCAATTCTTTCTTTCAGAAAAGATCAGTGAACTAGATGGGATTTTATGATCATCCTTTCATGTATTGTTTACTTTGATTTTTATACTCTTGGTTTATTTGACTTTTTTTTAAATTCCCAGCTGCTATGGTGGGATTCAAATTCATCTCTGGGTTAGAGATCTGGAAACTGTAACATAATCACTGTGTAACAATGAATGTTGAATTTTAGAAATGAAAAGGAAAATTTCCTTCTGTTTTGAGAAGCACATAACTTTTGCATGTGAATAGTTGTCATGCATTTTCCAACATAATTTTGGTTGCTATAAATTGATTCCACAATAATTCCATAAATCCCTTTACTAAACTCCCACTTATATATAGATTGCTCATAATTAACAACATTGAAGATTCCCAAGTCAAGTCCTGTTCCTTCTGGGCCAGCACAGTCCTTCATCCATGTCCTCAATATTCTCCACAGCACCCATTCAGCGGAGTTGCTTCATCTGTTAGGTTAATATTTTCACCCAATATATGAAGGTGTGTTCTGCAAAAGGATACATGGAATTAATTGCGCTAACCAGCCCACATGCACTATAAATGCAAATGTCACCCCTCCCACTCTCGTCATGAAAGAAAGTGCCCTGGCTTTGCACTCATTCTATCTGATTATCCTGGTTTCCGTTCACCAGGGAATTGAGTCTCTCCACTCCCTTATGCATCCAGACCATTTTTCTTAGTGATCTCAGCTGCTAGAATGTCACTTTTTCTTGGCCCCTAATGCCATTTCCAGAGATTCCATGCCAGTACTTCCAGATTCCAGTGCTGATCAATCAAACCTTATTGAAAGCACAGTGAGGCACTTTGGAACAATTCTATGGCTAATGCTCTACTACACAATAAAAATCATGAGTACTGGGTAATTTATTTTATCTGACACACTTCAAAGAGTATACTTGTGAAGTTTATGTTAGTTAGAAAAAGCTTTGTACAAGAGACACTATGAGATGGGATTTGAGCTTCAACTCCATTTCTCCGACTAAAGCCACAAGGAAGATTGAAACATCTAGGCAAATGCAGAGGGCGAGTGCCTACTGCCTGCCTTCTGATCGCAATGGGATCACCTTGCTGCTGGAAGATTTCACCGAGGTTCTGTATTTATGGACTTGAACAATAGACTATGGACTTTTTCAGTCCTATGGCTTTTATATTCAATATTTTTTGCCCCTTGTTCTTGTCTGTTCAGAGAGGGAGGTTGGGAGTTCAAAGCTCTTGTTACATTTTTGTTAGTTTTTTGTGCAGGGAGAGGGGGATTCAGAGGCTAACGTTCTTGTTGCAGTTCATGCAAGGGGAGGAGGGTTTGAGGGTCAATGTTATTTTTGCATTTTTGTTAGGGAAAGGGGTTTTGAAGGCCAATGTACTTTTTGCATTTCGTGTGGGGGAGGGTGATGATCATGTTGCTGTTCTTCTTTGTGCAGGTTGGTGGGTTTGTTGTTTCTCTCTGAACTGACTTCCATGGTCTTTCTTTGTTTTGTGGCTATCTGGAGGAAAAGAATCTCAGAGATGCATACTGCACACATACTTTAATAATAAATGAACCTTTGAAAATAGAGCAAAAGGCAGATCATTTGGAACCTATCAAAATTTCTCCAGCACCTTATTAACTGAGTAGTTTTAGTGCCTCTGGCCTCCAATTTTCCTGAGCGACCACATATATTTCATGAAATAAAATCCTGTTTGTCTGCTAATTGACCCAGGGAAAACAGCCAGAAATTATTTTCCAAACTGGACAGAAACAAAACTATGTAGTCCTGAAGGTGCTGCAGTAGCAGAATACATGTGATGTATAGTTCCTATCAATATGAGATCTATTAATGCCAAATTAATTTTAGTAATGAACCCAGAAGCAACAACGCCACAGGCACAGAACCTGGAAAGAATACAACTTTGAATGGCAAGGTCACATTATGTTAAAATTACAAGACTCTGCTTGACGTTGATTGCCACAGGCCAGTTTCCCCTTTTCAGCATCACCTCAGTTGTAGTGAGGACTAGTCCTCCAGTCACCGACTTGCCTGCTGCTGCAGCTCAGCGGAGCAGATGCCAGGGGCAGTGTAGTGTGGCATCCGTGCTCAGCTGGGGATGACCTCTCCCACAGGTGGAGCCTTCCACTGTTGGATCGGTGGAGTTACAGGCTGGACTGCTAGGAACCATCAGTTTCCGGGACTTGTTGCTCAGGATCTTAAACTAAAAGTGTGTTTTCTTCTGTGACTGTGCTCTTTTTTTTCCCTTTCTTGCTATTTTGATAACACATGTATGCTTTTGCACCTTGGCCCCTGAGGAGAGCTGTCTTGTTTGGCTGTATCCATGTATGTTTGATTAAACTTGACTTGATTTGATACGACCAAATTTTATACTGACAGACAAAAATAATGCTGCTAATTAAAGATCATATTTTCCTTGGGATGTTTCTTCAGATGTAGAAGACAGGAAGGCAGGAAAACATCCTACAGTAATGAGAACAGAACGAGTGAACAATGAGAAAAAGCAGGGCAAGAGGACAGAGATAAATTGGGAAGTGCTGGTATTAGAGAGGTGATGATGTGATGTGCTGGGATCAGATGACACACTGCTGTGGGGAATGGAAAATTATGCATAGGTTTTCTCATTTGCTTTGTTAAGATATTTATTCTTCTCCGTTAAAATTGATGGCAGTTTATACTTAGACCTGTTTTTCTAGATATCCACAAATTTAATACAATGTGCTTTAAGACAATGTGCTTGATCACCATTGTAACCGGATCTGTTGCCAAATGTGTTTATAAATGTAGAGTACATATTTTTAGCATGATAAGTGCTTTTCAGTAAATTGAAAGGCACAGCGGTGGGTGCCAGGCATTGATGGTGAAAAAAAGGTTAGCACTGCTTATTCCCAGTTCCTGGGTCCAGCAGTTGATTCTGCTCTGCCTGCTGCTTTTGCATTCTCCATCAATGTGTTACTGGGTTAGCAGGCTACTGTAAAAATAAGTGGAAGGCAGCAGAAAGGAAATTATAGACCAGTTAGCCTGACCTCAGTGGTTGGGAAGATGCTGAAGTCAATTGTTAAGGATGAGGTGATGGTGTACTTGGTGACACAGGACAAGATCGTACAAAGTCAGCATGGTTTCCTTCAGGGAAAATCCTGCCTGATGAAACCATTGGAATTCTTTGAGGAGATTACAAGTAAGATAGATAAAGTGGATGTAGTGGATGTTGTATATTTGGACTTTCAGAAGGCTTTTGACAAGCTGCCACACATTAGGTTGCTTACCAAGTTAAGAGCCCATGGTATTACAGGAAAGCTACTAACATGTTTAGAGCATTGGCTGATTGGTAGGAGCAGTGAGAGGGAATAAAAGGATCCTTTTTCAGTTGGCTGCCAGTGACTAGTGGTGTTCCACAGAGATCAGTATTGGGACCACTTCTGTTTAGGCTGCATATCAATGTTTTAGATGATGGAATAGATGGGTTTGTCGCCAAGTTTGCAGATGATACGAAGATTGGTGGAAGGGCAGGTAGTGTTCAGGAAACTAATAGGACATAGAAGAACTTAAAATAGGAGAATGGGCAAGAAAGTAGCAAATATAATACTATGTTGGAAAATGCATGTTCTTTCACTTTGGTAGTAGAAATAAATGGACAGACTATTTTCTAAACAGAGAGAAATTCCAAAAATCTGAGATGCAAAGGGACTTGGGAGTCCTTGTGCAGAACACCCTAATGGTCAACTTGCAGATTGAATTGGTGGTGAAGAAGGCAAATGCCATGTTAGCATTTATTTCTAGAATACAAGAGCAGGGATGTGATGCTGAGGCCTCATATCCCACCGGTGAGGCCTCATTTTGAGTATTGTGAACAGTGTTGGGACCCTCATGTTAGAAAAGATGTGCTGGCATTGGAGAGGATCCAGAAGAGGTCCACAAGGATGATTCCAGGAATGAAAGGATGATCACACGAGGAATGTTTGGTGGCTCTGGGTGGGTACTTGCTGGAATTCAGAAAGATGGGGTTGGGGGGGGGGATCTCATTGAAACCTTTCAAATATTGAAAGGCCTAGATAGAGTAGATGTGGAAAGGATGTTTCCCATGTGGGAGAGTTTAGGACAAGAGGGCACGGCCTCAGGATAGAGGGCCATCCTTTCAACACTGAAATGAAGAAAAAGTTGTTGCCACATGTAGCTGTGGAGGCCAGGTCACTGGGTATACTTAAGGTAGAGATTGATAGGTTCTTGTTTGAACATGGCATCAAACGTTACGGGAGAAGGTCAGGAACTGGGGTTGAGGAGGAGCAAAACAGGATCAGCAATGATTGAATGGTGGAGCAGACTCGATGGGCCAGATGGCCTAATTCTGCTCCTATGTCATATGGTCTTATGATCTTTTCCCTAATCAGTGAAGACAGAAGAGTACAGCACAGGAATAGGCCACTCACCCCACTATATCTGTGGTGAACATGATGCCAAATTAAACTCCATTTTCTTCCATTCTCTTCATATCTATGTGCCCATCTAACAGTATCTTGAACACTGCTATTGTGTCTGCATCCATTAAGCACCCTTAGCAGCACTAAGGATTTAATATCAAAGATCATCAAAAAGAAAATTGATAAGAGAAAATCGACAAGGTTCCACATGGAAGGCTTATTCAGAAAGTCAGAAGGCATGGGATCCAGGGAAGTTTGGCCAGGTGGATTCAGAATTGGTGGTGTCGAAGATTGTAGAGAGACGTTGATAGGATGCAGAAGTGGGCTGAGAAGTGGCAGATGGAGTTCAACCTGGAGGAATGTGAGGTAGCACACTTCAGAAGGACAAATTCCAAGGCAGAGTACAAATTAAATGGCAGGATACTTGTTAGTGTGGAGGAGCAGATGGATCTGGGGGTACATGTCCACAGATCCCTGAAAGTTGCCTCACAGGTAGATAGGGCAGTTAAGGAAGCTTATGGGGTGTTAGCTTTCATAAGTCGAGGGATAGAATTTAAGGGACGTGATGTAATGATGCAACTCTATAAAACTCTAGTTAGGCCACACTTGGAGTACTGTGTCCAGTTCTGGTCGCCTCAGTATAGGAAGGATGTGGAAGCATTGGAAAGGGTACAGAGGAGATTTACCAGGATGCTGCCTGGTTTAGAGAGTATGGATTATGATCAGAGATTAAGGGAGCTAGGGCTTTACTCTTTGGAGAGAAGGAGGATGAGAGGAGACATGATAGAGGTGCACAAGATATTAAAAGGAATCGACAGAGTGGACAGCCAGCGCCTGTTCCCCAGGGAACCACAGCTCAGTACAAGAGGACATGGCTTTAAGGTAAGGGGAGGGAAGTTCAAGTGGGATATTAGAGGAAGGTTTTTCACTCAGAGAGTGGTTGGTGCATGGAATGCACTGCCTGAGTCAGTGGTGGGGGCAGATACAGTAGTGAAGTTTAAGAGACTACTAGACAGATATATGGAGGAATTTAAGGCAGGAGGTTATATGGTAGGCAGGGTTTGAGGGTCGGCACAACATTGTGGGCCAAAGGGCCTGTAATGTGCCATACTACTCTATGTTCTATGAATGAGGAGCAGAGTTAAGGGAAATAAGGAGTGGGCAGACACTGATGGGATTTCTGTACTGCAAGCTTGCATGGGCCTGATGGGTACATGGGCCTGATGGGTTACGAATAAGTTCGTAACTCCAACTTGCTGCCATCTCTGGTTTATGTGCCATGAAGATCAACCTAAGCACTCACTGAGAAGTGGAGTAGGTTGGAAACCCTTCAGTTGCATGATTAAAAGGGTCCTGCATTACTTTCCAGCTTGTTGTTTACTTGAATTCCTGTTGTTTTATTCAATGTATTCATTTGGTAGAATTAGGAGGTCAATTTTTGTAAGTTAACACAGTGCTATAGAATTTGGAAAAATAGATGTTTTCCTTTTTACTCCTTTGGTGTTCTGGTGCTCATGTCCTTGTAAAGAGTGACAGGTCTTTCATGTAGAGGAGGGTATGCTGCTGATCATCAGCTAGTTAAAGGACAGAGCAAAGAGGAGAAAATCTGCAGATGCTGGAAATCCAAAGCAACACACACATAATGCTGGAGGAACGCAGCAGGTCAGACAGCGTCTATTAAAAAAAGAGTAAACAGTCAACGTTTCGGGCCAAGACCATTCATCAGGACTGGGAAGAACGATGAGAAGTCAGAGTAAGAAGGAGGGAGAGGGGAAGAAGCTGTACAAGATAACAGGTGAGACCAGGAGAGGGGGAGGGGGTGAAGTAAAGAGCTAGAACGTTAATTGGTGAAAAGGATAAAGGGCTGGAATGGAAGTGAGGGAGGAGTAAGAGGCAGTGTAGGAAGAGGTGTAGGAGGCGGTGTAGTACTTGTTCTGCTTTCGAGGATAAGTACCAGGATGGAGATCAGTGGGCCGGGAAGAGTGGGCAAGGGAGTCGCATAGGGAGCTGAAAATGGAAAGTGGGAGGGTGGGAGGAGGGAAGGATATACTTGGTGGTGGGTGTGAATAACCCACTTGCACTGTTTTTAGCTACTCCAACCTAAAACATGGAACTGAAGCTGTAATGCAATGGGACCTGCTCCCCAAATATTCAATTATTTGGCAAGCCCAGGGAATGAACATGATGCAATCGTCTAATGTCAGTCAGTTATAGGTCAGCCATCTCAACAGGACAAAGTGTATCATTGAGAAGCTGAGTAATTCCCTACGTACACAGTGATAAGCGGATTACACAGAGGAACAAAAGACTCTTGTACCACCAGATATCCAGCAGTCACTCAGCACATCACCAACACACTGAACAATGACAGCTCTGGCCCATCAAGAGCAAAGATCTTAATTTGTTGTGTCTTGCAGCATCCTCCTCTCTGAAGGAAAATTAAGCACTATTTGAAGTTCTTTCTCATTCTATCTGTTTGTAGCCTTTCAAAAGAAAATTAAGCTGATTCTTATGGATTCAAAGGTAATAAAATATATTTGAAAATGTTAAAAGCATATATTTTATGTTATGTTACTGAGATCCTTATGACTGTACATTAATATAATTAGGCAGGTTATGTATGTTTTTAAAAGTGCATTGAGGCTTTTTTTCATTTTTAATAACCATAAATTCAACTGTGTTTTCAAATTCATCAAGGAGATGAGCAAAGTACTTTTTAAGCAATGTTTTAAAATGTCTCCCAGTTGCATTAGTTCATGGGATATTCAGCAACATGCAAATAATTTGATTGGAAGCTCGGGGTAGTAAACTACTTTTGAAAGCATAATATTTGCATTGGGATTGCAATGAAAGTGTTAGGGTCTGGTCCAGAGCCCGCCTTCCGGATCTTGCTCCGGTCTGCGGACTCCGGACTCCGGGCCTTGCAGACAGCCCTCCTGTCACCCGGAGCCATTGGATCATCTTGGCTTAAGGAGGTACACCTGTCGCCTAATAGGCAGCAGGTGTTTATAAGGGGCTCGGGGACTAAGCTTGGTTGTGGGGTTGTTCTGCTCTGGACCTTGTCCTGCCTTATTCTGTATATGCTCTATCTGGTTGGTTGTGTTCCCCTGCTTCTCTCCTGTGTGCTGGTCCTGCTGTTCTGCCTTATTTGCTTTGCTCGTGCTGCCATGCTATTGGTTGCCTTTCCCAATTTACTGGTGTATCATGGTAGTCCTGCTGCTCACCCTGGACTCAGCTTCCTTCTGATGCCTCGTCTCCATTGGGCATGTCTGGCTGGACTGCCGCTGCCCGATGGGGGTTCTACCCCTTCCTACCTGTTGCCTCTGTTGGGCAGGTCTGGCTGGACTGCTGCTGCCTGGTGGTGGTTCTGCCCTTTCCACCCATCTGCCTTTTCCTATCTGTTGCCTCTGTCGGGGAGGTCTGGCCGGACTGCTGCTGCCTGGCTGGGGTTTTGCTCCTACCTACCCATTACCTCTGTTGGGCAGCTCTGGCTGGACTGCTGCTGCCCAGGTGGGGGGGGGGGGGGGGGTTCTGCCCCTTCCTACCCATTACCTCTGTTGGGCAGGTCCGGCTGGATTGCTACTGGCCAGTGGGGGTTTCTGCCCTTTCCACCTATTGCTCCCTAAGGGTTGTGCCCCGCACCTGCCCAGGTGTCTGCGACTGGCCCAGGCCTCTGTGTTTTCTTCCTGGGAGGCGGCCCTGCCCGGGATCCATGTGGCCTGCCCTGAGGAATCCCCCTCTGGTCTGCCATGAACTCTGGAATCCAGCCCCACCTGCCTTACCCCTTGCATGCCATGGCATCCCCATTCTGTCCTACCCCGAATACTTCAGTGTCTGCGTCCTGCATTTGGGTTCACTCCCGCCCCCATTCCTGACAGAAAGAGTCAGCTAGGTTGGTGATGTGGTTGGGGGGATGG
Organism: Hypanus sabinus; assembly: GCF_030144855.1. Taxonomy (NCBI): domain Eukaryota; kingdom Metazoa; phylum Chordata; class Chondrichthyes; order Myliobatiformes; family Dasyatidae; genus Hypanus; species Hypanus sabinus. The sequence continues at coordinate 88,234,430 of NC_082708.1, read as the reverse complement.
TGACTGGTTACTGGGGATAGCATGAATCTGATGAGGTAACAGTGAGATTTGCTTGATCATATTGAATGGTTGAGAAGATTCTGATGTACTCCCAATGACACTGGCTGGAAAATGGCCTATTTCCACTCTCAATTCATACATTGATACTTTCATGTTATAAAATTAGGAGAACATATTTTCCGTAATCATTGATGGATGAAGGCTTAGAAGCTGCTTTGTTAATGTTTAGTATTAAAAAATTATTGATGGTCAGCTAAATCAATTTTGTGAAAGTTACATAAAGAGTACAAAGTCCCTGTGAGATTCACAGAACAATGCTGTTAGATTTCCCAATGTAATACCGTGTTAAAACTAATACCAGTTTCAGAGTAGGTTTCAAGTTCTCAGTAGTGAGATCCAAGTAACATCTTCAAATTCCAGGGTATCGTAGTTCCTGAATTAATATTTTCTGCAATGAGGGTTCCTGGTTGGGGCAGAGGTTGGAGAGTGCTCGCCCTGCACAGATTGGAAAATTCAGTTGTGAGACACTTCACTTGTGAGTCTGTTCGGGTCATCTATCGCATCCATTGCTCCCGGTGTGGCCTCCTCTACATCGTGAGACCCAACACAGATTGGGGAACCACTTCGTCGAGCACATCCACTCCGTCCCCCACAACAGACAGGGTCTCCCGGTTGCAACCCACTTCAACTCTGCTTCACATTCCCATTTGGATATGTCCATACATGGCCTCCTCTACTGGCACGATGAGGCCAAACTCAGGTTTGTGGAGCAACACCTCATATATTATCTGGGTAGTCTCCAGTCCCTTGGCATGAACATTGAATTCTCCAACTTCTGGTAATTCCCTCCCTCCTCCCTTCCCCCATCCCAGTTTCATTCTGCCTCCTCCTCCAGCTGCCTATTACCTCTGTCATGCCTATTACCTCCTTCTACTACCCATAGAGCTTTCCCCTTGCATTCCTTCACCTTTTCTGCCTATCCCCTCCCTGCTTCCCCTCTGTCACTCCTTGATCTTCCCCCTTACTGGTTTTTCAACTTTCACCTACCCTCCCCTGCCCCCTCCCTCTTCAGTCCTGACGAAGGGTCTCGGCCTGAAACGTCGACTGTTCTTTTCCACGGATGCTGCCCGACCCGCTGAGTTCCTCCAGCGTGTTGCTTGGAAAGTTCAGTACCTTTAAGAGGGATTTTCTTCATGCAAAGGAAGTGTTAGAGATTTGGGAATTATGGAATTATATGAATAGAGTAGGAATTAATTCAAACACTGCAAGCAGTAATTATGTGGAAATTAACAGGGGAGTTGTGTAAGCAAACAGCACTGTCTGCAGAGCACAGTCTGCAGGCCCACAGCAGGGGGCTGGCTGCTCAAGAGAGGTGGTTTGCAAGGTGATCTAGGCATCAGCCAAGCTTAAAACAATGGGGTTATGTTAATTGGTTTGCATCAAACAAGGCAACACTGGCTAAGTTATTTTGCAGCATTGTGAAGGGGTTCAAGGAGGGTTGCAGGCCAGCCTGATATTGTCAGTGAGCACATCTAACATGATCACAGGTATGTTTTCTCATTCAATAGATGTTGATATTTATTTTGAGTGCCTGGATTCTCAGTTCTTTGAAGCCTTTAGACCATCCTTGTGAATTATTTTGCTTTAGCAAAGGTATTTGAACATTCAGAGAAATCTCCCACTGTAGCTCTATTGAAGCATTGTCAGACTTAAAATATTGAAGTTTATAATGCTGTTTTAGCTAATGAAATTGTATTGAATCACCTGCACCTGCACCTACCATTGTTCTCAAATGTAACATATGTTTGGCTCTAGAAATGGGTCTCCAGGAGAATGCATCCTTGTCATGACGGATAAAGGCTTTTATATCACCAGCTTCAGTGTATCTCTGGTGACTCAGTTCATGTCACTACACCGTGGATATGACAATGTTCTTATCTCCTTTGTTCGATACACCAGGACACTATAATCATTGTGTTCTTGAGGAGCAATTCCTTTTGGGTGTAAGATATCATCACCCAATTCTCTATTACATGAATAATGTAACTTCATTTCATTGGTAATAAAAGCAAAACTATAATGGTACTACGGAAAGTCTGGAAATAATCAGGGTGTCCGCTGGTATCTCCAGCAAGGCAAACAGAGATAGAGTGTGATTTATGAAATATTAATTGAGCATGATTAGATAAAAGACAAGGTTCAAATAGAAGCTCGGAAAGAGAAATAAAGGGAAGATCTATGATGCTGTGGAAAGCAAGAGAGAATATTGAATAGTAGTAGGACTTGGTGAAAGGCTGTGGTAAATGTATTGAGAAATACAAAGAGCAGGCATGGAGGCGTTTCAGCTGACTTCGATCCTGTGCAGTAGCTCCCCACCGCCCCCATATTAGATGGGAGGTCATCTGGATGAAGGCATTCTGGAAAACAAACTCTGACTCTCTATTCGGTTTTCCCAAAGTCGCAGAGATTGCATCATGAGAAATTAATGTAAGGTACTGGATCATTTGGATTCCTAGGCAGTGTGGAGGGACAGGTAAAAAGGCAGAAGCACCAGGATTGCCATCAGTTGCTTTAAAATAAAAGGCATGTGTTTACTCCAGTGCACCAAACATGCACAGTACGCTAACGGAACTCAGCAAGTCAGTCAGCATCCGTGAGGGAAATACAGTGTCACCAGACTGGTCTGATTGTGCTGGAAAAATTACTGAAATCCAGATGTGAAAAATCAGAAAAGGAAGTGATTACAGGTTTCTTTCTTGTTTTCTTTCTTGTTTTAAATTGATTGTTTTTCCTGTCATTTCCATTCAGATTTATTGAATTACCATGTGCTGGCTGGGAATGGAATACTTCCTCAGAGTCTGTGAGTCAGCAGGTACATTGCTGCTTTCCAACAGTCAGTTCAGAAGTGAAGACATTTAGACCAACAAGATGCTTACATTCTAAAGCACAATGCTTGTTGTGCTGACTACTGAAGGTTCATGAAGTCAGAATGCAGACTCTATCCTCGGGAGACTGCCAGTGCACCTGATAACTTCACCAGCTGTAAGTGCACTCGGCCACCGCTCCAGACTGACCACATGAAGGAACTGAAGCTGGAGTTGGATTGTCCAGGATGCTGGGAGCAACATAGTCAAGAGGGTTAGTGAGGTGGTCACACCTAAGGTACAGGCTGCAAATAGTTAGTGACTGCTAAGAGAGATAATGGGAAGAGACAGACAGTGCATTTTCCCCCCATAGCCAGTTCTCTAAGTGACAAATATATCCCATTGTTAGGGGAGATGACCTCTGAGGATACAATAGCAACAGCCAGGTCTGCGCAGTCCAATTGTCTCGGAGATCATGTCAAGCAGAGCACTAGCAACAGGAAGCTCAATAATTATGGAAACAGGAGATTCTGTGGCTGTGAAAAATGTCAGAATGGTGTGTTGCCTCTTGGGTGCCAGGGATGAAGATGTTGCAGAGTGGCTGCAAAATATTCTCAAGGGGAAAGGTGATCAGCTAGAAGTCCTGATGCACACTGGCACGGGCAAATAGGTCCTGCATGGTGTATATCGGGAGACAGGAAAGAGGTTAAAATTCAAGATCCCAAGGATGGTCATCTTCAGATTTCTCCTGGTGCCAAGTGCTGGGCAGGGCAGGAACAGACAGATTGAACAGATGAATGAGGAATTAGTTCCAAAGGGCAAGGTTTTAGGTTCTTGAATCATTGGAACCTGTTTTGGGGCAGGGTGACCTATAAAAGAGGGATACATTGAACTTTAAATAGAGGGGAACCAATATTCTGGCTGGGAGGTTCACTAATGCTACACAGGAGAGTTTTAAGTTTTTTGGCAGAGACATGGAAACCAGAACACCAAGTCAGAAAGTGGAGGGATTGAGAGTAAGTTAAAGGTCCTGACCAGGAAAAACAGTCAGGAGCAAGGTAATAGACACAATGAGACAGGCAGGTTGAACTGTTGGCATTTTAATGCTAGACTCAGTGGATAAGGATAATGAACAGAGCATAGATCAATATGTGGAACTATGATGCTGTGGCCATTATAGAAACTTGCTTGAGAGGGGGTCAGGATTGGATGCTTAATGTTCCAGGGTTTTGCTATTTTAGAAAAGACATAGAAGGAAATAAAAGACAGTGGGAGCTGCACTATTTATCAGGGACAATATTACAGCTGTATTCGGAGGGGACATAATAGAGGACTCATCCACTGAGTCTATGTGGAATGTCTAAAATAAGAAAGGTGCAACCACCCTGATCGGATTATACAACACCCCTGATAGCCACTTGAATAAATAGGCAAGCGTATTAGAGAAAGTGTAAGATCAACAGGATTGTTGAGTCTGACTGCAACTTCCTAATAAAGACTGGGATCTACTTAGTGAAAGAATTTGCTAGTTGCATTCAGTTGAGTTTATTAAATCACTATATAGATAGCCAGTAAGAGGAGGAGTCATACTGGGCCATGTTGGGTAATGAACCTGGCCACTGACTGACCTTTCAGTGGGAGAACAGTTAGGAACAGTGATCACAATTTTTAAGATCATTATAGATAATGATTAGTATGGACCTTGAGGGAGTGTATTACACTTGAGAAATTGCAAGGGTATTAGGCAGGAATTGGGGAGAGTTAATTGGAAACCACTGTTTTTGAGCAAGAACACTTCTAACATATGGAAGGTTTTTAAAGAACTACACAGAATACAGGAGATATGTTCCAATAGGAAGGAAGAAAGAGGATGGCAAGGGTGAAGAACTTTGGATATTGAGAGAAGTGTGTCCCTAAGTTTACAAATTTCATGGCATGTGCTGGTGATAATAAACCTGATTCTGATTTAGTTAAAAAGTTAATGAAGCATATGTAAGGTTTAGAAAGCAAAAGTCAAACAGTAATATGAGAAATTCTTCAGATGCTGGAAATCCAAAGAAACACACACAAAATGATGGAGGAACTCAGCAAGTCAGGCAGCATCTATGGAAAAGGGTAAACAGTCTGCATTTTGGGTCGAGAACCTTCTTCAGGACTGAGAAGGAAGGGGCAAGAAGCCAGAATAAAGGTGAGGGGAGGGGAAGGAGGCTCGCTGGAAGGTCATAGGTGAAGCTAAGTGAGTGGGAAAAGTAAAGGGCTGGAGAAGAAGGAATCTGATAGGAGAGGAGAGCGGACCATTGAAGAAAAGGAAGGTGGAAGGGACCGGAGTAAGTGATAGGTAGGTGAGAAGAGATGAAAGGTCGAAGTAGAGAATAGAAGAAGGGGTGGGGAAAGTTTTTTTTTATCGGAAGGAGAATTCAATGTTCATGCCATTGAGTTGGAGGCTATTCAGACAGAATATAAGGTGTTGCTCCTCCACCCTGAGTGTGGCCTCATCTTGCCACAAAAGGAGTAGCATGTCAGAAAGGGAACGGGAATGGGAATTAACATGTTTGGCAACCAGGAAGTTCTGCTTGTGGTGGATGAAATGGAGATGATCAACAAAGCAGTTTTACCAATTTACCAATTTACAACGGGTCTCTCCAATGTAGAGGGGGCTGCATCAGGAGCACCAGACAGAATAGATGACCCCAGCAGAGTTACTGATGAAGCGTTGCCTCACCTAGAAGGACAATTTGGGGTCCTGAAAGGAGGTGTGGGAGGAAACATATGGGTAGGTGTAGCACTTACGCTGCTTTCAGCTTAAGCTGCCTGGAGGGAGATTAGTGGATTGGGATGAATGGACAAGGGAATTGCAGGGAATCCCTGCAAAAAGTGGAGGGTGGGGAGGTAAAGAGATGTTTAGAGGTAGATTCAGTTTTAAATCAAACAGTGCTTTTGGATTATAACAAAGCCAGGGAATTAGGAAAGCCAAGAGGGGACATAATGTATATTGGCAAGTAGGATTAAAGAGAATCCCAAAACACTCGATACATACCTGTACATCCAAAGCAAGATGATAAATAGGGATCATTCAAGGATTCAGAAAGGAACGTGCTTTGAGGATGAGGACCTATACGAGTTCTTTGCATCAATATTTACTGAGGATTGGGATGGGGAGGATTGTGAGATAAGGGTATGGCATGCTAATTTGCTAGGACATTTTGAGATAAGAAGGAGGTAGTATCGGGTGTCAATAATCATGAATCTTGAATTTTGAATCCATAGGGATCTGTACTGAGACCACTGCTGTTTGTGATGTCTATGAATGACCTGGATGAAAGTGTGGATGGGTAGTTTAGTAATTTTGCATATGATATGGAGATTGGTGGTGTTGTGAATAGCGTAGATGAAGAGATAGCACACTGGTAATGCCAAATTTCTTAAAAGTGTTTATGAGTCGTGCACTGTCCACCTTCAGGACCACAGATGCCTGAAGGTGTCTACACAGGCAATTAGGATGGTAAAGGCAGCATATTTTATGTTTGCCTTTATTAGCTAAGGAACTAACTTGAAAAGTTGTGAAGTTATTTTGCAGCTTTACAGAACTCGTGTGAAGCTGCTTCTGGAGCATGCATTCAGTTCTTGTTGCCCCGTTTTTGGACAAATGTCAAGCTTTTAGCAGAGACTTCGGGGCTTTGTGGGATTTTCAATGGAAGATGTCGATAGAGTAGGCAATCAGTATATTTCTCTCAAGGTTAAAATGTCTAATCCCACGGGGCACTAATTTAGGGGATAAATTCAAAAGGGATCTGCAGGACAATATTTTGCATATTTGAGTATGGTGGGTGCCCAGAACGTACTGCCAGAGCTGGTGGTGAGACAAATATGATAAAGGCATTCAAGAGGCTATTAAATAGGCAAATAATTATGCAGGAAATGGACATAGTGTCTACAAAATGGATACATTTGGTGCGGCATTTGATTGACAATTTAATTAGTTTGCTCCAACATTGTGGGCTGAAGGTGTTGTCCTGTCCTATGTCTTTGCTCAGTGAAATTGCCATGAGGTGAATGCCTGACAGCTGAGACTCTTTTCAAATGATGTAATTTATTTTAATAAAATAGTTTGCAGTTCCCAAAGGATTGTTGCTCACTAAACAAAATGGTGATCTCTCTGCCTTTTACTTAATGATTAAAAATAACATTACATAGTTGTCAGCAAAGGCTCATTTATAGTATCATGTCTCCAGTGACCACTACATAGAATCTAGAATAACAAAACTGTGTAATTACAGTAGTTCTCTGTATCATCACTGTTTATTACATGCAATTTTGTTCTTCAGGCCACACAGGTGTCCCTGTAAAATACATGTTTCAGGGCATATAATTCTTCATAGTTAAATACAGATCTCCCTGCATAGCAGAGTTTAGAATGCATAAAGCTCTTTTTGTCTTAAACAATGCTAAGTGCGTGCATCTACTCTGGTATCAATCACTTGAATCAGCAGGTTTGTACATCTGTGTCTGAATATTTCTTGGCATAGAGCACTTACTGCTCAGCACACGTTCAGTGCATACAACCGTGAAAAGTACACCGTAATCTTCACACAGTTCTTCACACATGACACACTGTTCATGCAACTTCTGTTACAAAACATACTCTATTTTACAAACAATTCTCCATTTTACACCCTGTCTGACATCATCCAAGCAGACTCATTTGTAAGCATTTGGTCCATATTCCTCCAAAACATTCCTCTCCAGAAACCTACCCTAATGCCTCATAAAGACTGTCATTGTATCCACTGCTTCCATGTCCTCTGGCAGCTGCTCCATGTATCTATAACCTTCTATAAACCTGCCCCTTGGGTCCCCACTAAATTTCTCCCCTCTCATCTATGAGTTTGCTCTCATGTTTTAAACTACACTATTCTGCGAAAAGAGACTGTGAGCACCCACTTCATCCAAAATCATTTATAAAACTGCATAATGTTGCCTCTCAGCCTCCTTTGCTCCATGGAAAATGGTCCCAGCCTATCCAGTTTCTCTTTATTACTCAGTTCCTCCAGACCTGACAGCATTATTGTGAATATTTTCTGAATGCTCTCTAGCTTAGTCACATCCTTTCTCTTGTATGACAGCTGGAAAAGAACACTATACTTTTGTTTTCACCAATATTGTACAATTGTAACACAGCATCCTAATTCTCAATGTCACCACTTTCACAGTGTCCTAGATCACTGGGACTCACTATTCTACAACAGACCACAGGGCCCTCTGCCTTTTGCTGTCATGTCCTGTTCTGATTTAACTTCTCAAAATGCATCTCTTCATATTTGAGTAAATTTCCACCTGCCAGTCCTTTGCTCACTTTCAAATTTCAAAGTTCAAAATAAATGTTATTATCAAAGTACATGTATGTCACCATATATAACCCTGAGATTCATTTTCTTGTGGGCATACTCTGCAAATCTTTAGAATAGTAACTATATCAGGATCAATGAAAGATCAACTAGAGTGCAGAAGTCAACAAACTGTGTAAATGCAAATATAAATAAATAGCAATAAATAACGAGAACATGAGATAATGAGATAAAGAGCCCTCAAAGTAAAATAATTGCTTTTGTGGAAATAACTCAATGGATGGGCAAGTGAGTGTAGTTATCCACTTCTATTCAAGAGCTTGATGATAGAGGGATAGTAACTGTCCTTAAACCTGGTGGTACCAGTCCTGATCTTGTACCTTCCATCTGATGGCAGCAGCGAGATGCAAGAATGACCTGGGTGGTGGGTCTCTGATAATGGATGCTGCTTTCCTATGACAGTGTTTCATGAAGGTGTACTCGATGGTACCTGGGGGTGGCTTTACCCTTGATGGACTGGGCTGAATCCACTACTTTTTGTAGGATTTTCCATTTTAAGGCATTGGTGTTCCCATAGCAGGCCATGATGCAGTCAGTCAATATATTCTCCACTACACATCTATAGAAGTTCATCAAAAAGTTTGATGTCATGCCAAATCTCCACAGACTGCTAAGGAAGTAGGGGAGCTGCCATGCTTTTAACACAATTGCACTTGTGCTGGGCTCAGAACAGGTCCTCTGAAATAGTTACACCCAGGAATTTAAAGTTGCTGATCCTCTCCACCTCTGATCCTTTCATGAGGACTGACTTATGGACCTCTGATTTCCTTCTCCTGAATCAGTTCCTTGGTCTTGCTGACATTCAGTGAGAGGTTGATATCATGACATCACTCAGCCAAATTTTCAATCTCCCTCCTGTTTGCTGATTCACTTTTGATTAGGCCAACAACAGTCATGTCATCAGCAAACTTGAATATGACATTATCAACACAGTCCAAGGTATAAAGTGAGTGGAGCAGGGGGCTAAGCATGCAGCCCTGTGGTGGACCTGCATTAGTGGAGACCATGGAGGAGATGTGTTACCAATCTGAACCGACTGGTGTCTGTAAGTAAGGAACTCCAGGATCCAATTACACATGGAGGTATTGAGCCCAAAGTTTTGGAGCTTATTGATTTATTTTGAGGACATGATGGAATTGAATGCTGAATTCCCTGATAAAGAACTCCCTAATGTCTGCATTCTTGCTGCCCAGATGTCCCATGGTTGAGTGAAGAGCCAATGAGATGACACCAGCTGTGACCCTGTAGCACCAGTAGGAAAACTGGAGCAGTTCCATGGTTGATCTAGAATCTGTTTTACCATAGACAACACTTCTTTTCAATATTCATTGCACCATTAATTTTGGTGTCATCCATAGACATACTAATCATTCAAGCTCATCAATCATTCATTCTCATCCATATTCTGAATATATATCTCAAACAGCAGACGACCTGTCACTGAAGCACACCACTAATCACCCTCTACTTGTTGCATTAAGTGTTCATCTTAACTTGCGTATTCATCGAAAGCCAATACCCTGTGCTAGCTAGGGATGAGACAATTTAAGGAGCTTTGTAGCCCTTTCACTGGCTGCTCTTTGGCACCACAGCACCGGCTGACGACAACACACTGTCAGCAGGATAAAAATAGAGTGCATTGAAAGCAACCAGTCTTTTGCTTTGAGGGCTCACGGGTGAAATGGGTCATGACTGGTGCTGTGGGAACAGTGGAAGTGTTAAGCAGTGAGAAAGGGTCTGAGCTCACACTTCAGATAAGTACAGTATTGGCAACTGGATGTAACTTCAGGGTTTTACTTAACGTTTAGTGTCTGGCTTGCCCTGTAAATAATAGCTAACTTACTTACTGGTAATGAACATCATCAGTCCTCACTCACTGAACCCGAGAACCCCATTTCACACAATCGATACTGCAAACAGGGTTCAGTGATTAAACAGAAGAGTAATATGTTTAAAGGCAAAAATAAGAGGGAAACCAGCCAATCCCCTGCCACGTGACACTAGAGCAAGATTTGGGAGTCTCACCAACCCACTGACAGGCCACAGTACGCCAGTAGACTGATCAGACAAGCTGAGTGTCCGTGGGGTGAAAATGAGACACCACACTGTGTCTGTATGTAATGAGGTTGGGTTCCCTGAGGAAAGGGGTGCCAGTGGGGTGCTTTTGGCTCTGGCAGTATGAGACAATCTCACAGAAGGAGAAATAGATTGATAACTTGAGAAACAAAGTGGAAGTGCTAAGCCAGCAATGTGTTATCATGGGGGTGGCTGCTCGGTCACTGCAGACTACCTGCAGAGCAAACTGGTGACTGGACCTGTGGATAGGGAATGGAGATAGTGAAGGGAGCTTCAGGGCATCCTCTAAGTTAATCCTCCCCCATACAGCAGCACCAGTACAGGCATGACTGGTGGCCACATAGTCCTGCCAAAGGAGCTGTTGGCCTCCGTGGAAAAGGAAGAGCAGCAGGCTGGGAGAGAGGACCCTGGGGAGGATATCACAGTGCGTCCCACTGAGTCAACTACCAGAAAGGAACTGGCAGAGTTGGGGTTCAGGCTCCGCCAGTTCCTTTGAGGAGAACTCTCTGGTGGTTGTTGACTGGGATGTGGGCTGCTGGACTGAGTTTGTTCAACAAAAAGATGGGTGTCTTGGGGAGGCTGTCTTCCCACCAATGTTTCCAATGGGGGTGATGAATCACTATGGGGCAGAATGATAGTGGTGGGTAAGGTTTGTTATCCATATAACGATATAACAATTACAGCAATGAAACAGGCCACCTTGGCCCTTCTAGTCCGCGCTTACACTCACCTAGTCCCACTGACCCGCACTCACTCAGCCTATAACCCTCCATTCCTTTCCTATCCATATACCTATCTACCTATCCAAGTTTACCTTAAATGACAAAATTGAACCCGCCTCTACCACCTCTACTGGAAGCTCGTTCCACACAGCTACCACTCTCTGAATAAAGAAATTCCCCCTCGTGTTACCCTTAAACTTTTGCTCTCTAACTCTCAACTCATATCTTCTTGTTTGAATCTCCCCTACTCCCAATGGAAAAAGCCTATCTACGTCAACTCAATCTATCCCCCTCATTATTTTAAATACCTCTATCAAGTCCCCCTTCAACCTTCTATGCTCCAAAGAATAAAGACCTAACTTGTTCAATCTTTCCCTGTAACTTAGGTGCTGAAACCCAGGTAACATTCTAGTATCCCCTATTCTTTGATTGGGATTTGAAGGAGTGAAGCACAGTGGAGGAAGGGATCAGGTCACTAGGATCAATCACTACAGTGCCAACCCATTGTAGAGTCATAGGTTAATCTCGACCATGGTGGGCATTTAATAAAGCAGCAGCTCCTGGTTTAAAGGGAGTGGTCTGCCCTTTTTGGGACCAGAGACTGGGGAACTTTAGACACCTGCCATCAGATTATTGGCAGGATTAGAGTACATGGAGGAGGATTCCTGTAGTTAGGTATGTAAGTGAGACAAGCAGGCTAGGGGTTCAGAGCCATGCATCACCCATGCATAACGTTTTTGGTGTTAGTCAGAGCTAGGGTCCCAAAGGACCATTCCTGAAGGTGCAGAGAGATAAGGTCTCCATTCCCGAAGGAGCAGGGAGATAGGGTTTCCATTCCTGAGGGAGCAGGGAGATAGGGTTTCCATTCCTGAGGGAGCAAGGAGATAGGGTTTCCATTCCCAGCTTGTATGCCATGTGGAGAGAAGAAGAGAGGCAAAGAGACTGTAAATGAAGAAGAGTAATTTTCCAACTCCCCCAATTAGGGTTCCCTCTGTCCAAGGCAGGATTTCTCACATTCCACTCAGGGTCCCCGATGTCTCTCACTGAGGGGCGTTTTGCAGTAGCAGTGGTCAGGTAGTGGGTGGCAGTCTTGTACCCCACTCACATAGGCATGGGGTTAGGGCTCCCAGCAGAGAGGAGCCCTTTCTCTCAAGAATCACCCTTGAGAACCTCCACTGGATCCTCTCCAATGCCAGCACTTTGCTTGGATAAGGAGTCAGGAACTGTTCACAATACTCAGTGCAGCCTCACCAGTCCCTTATAAAGACTTACCATCACATCCCTGCTCTTGTATTCTAAACCTCTTGAAATGAATGTTAACATTGTATTTGCCTTCTTCACCACTGACTCAAACTACAAGCTAGCCTTTCAGGTGTTCAGTACAAGGAATCCCAAGTCCCTTTGCATCTCAGATTTTTGGATTTTCTCCCTATTAGAAAATAGTCAGCACATTTATTTCTACTACGAAAGTGTATGACCATGCATTTTCCAACATTGTATTTCATTTGCCACTTTCTTGCTCATTCTCCTAATCTGTCTAAGTCCTTCTGCATCCTACCTGTTTCCTCAACACTGCCTACCCTCCGCCAATCTTTGTATCATCTTCAAACTTGGCAACCAAGCCACCTACTCCATCATCTAAATCATAGATATACAGCATAAAAAGAAGCGGTCTCACCATTGACCCCTGTGGAACACCACTAGTCACTGGCAGCCAACCCAAAAAGGATCCTTTTGTTCCCACTCACTGCCTCCTCTCAATCAGCAAATGCTCTAACCATGCTGGTTACTTCTCTGTAATACCATGGGCTTTTAACTCGGTAGGTAGCCTCACAAGTGACAACTTGTCAAAGTCTTTCTGAAAATCCAGATAAACAACATGCACTGAATCCCCCTTATCTTTCCAACTTGTACTCTTCTCAAAGAATTCCAATAGGTTTTTCAGGCAAGAATTTCTCTTTAGGAAATCATGCTGACTTTGTCCTACCTTGTCCTGCGTCACCAAGTACTCCATAATCTCATCCAACATCTTCTCAGTCACTGAGGTCAGGCTAATTGTTCTTCAATTTTCTTTCTGCTGCCTCCTTCCTTTCTTAAAGAGTGGAGTGACATTTGCAATTTTCCAGACCCTTGAACCATGCCAGAATCCAATGATTCTTCAAAAGGTCATTACTAATGCCTCCCCAATCTCTACGCTGCCTCTTTTATCTGGCCTGGCTGATTTCTGCATCTTTAGGTCTTTCAGCTTTTTCAGCATCTTCTCCCTTGTAATATTAACTGCACTCACTTTCTTTCCCTTACAACTTTCAACACCTGGCACACTGCTTGTGTGTTTCACAGTGAAGGCTGATGCAAAATACACATTTAGTTGATCTGCCATCTCTTTGTCCCCCATTATTATTTCTCTGGCCTCACTTTCTAGCAGTCCTCTCCTCTATACTTGAAAAAGCTTTTTCTATCTGCCTTGATATTAATTGTTAGCTTGCTTTCATACTTCATCTTTTCCCTCCTAATAATTATTTTAGTTGCTCTCTGTAGGTTTTTAAAACCTTCCCAATCCTTTGTCTTCCCAATGATTCTTGCTTTTTCATTGTATGCCCTCTCTTTTTAAAAGTATGCCCTCTCTTTTGCTATTTCATTAGCTTTGACTTATCTTGTCAGCCACGGTTGTACTGTTTTGTCCTTTGAGTATTTCATTGTTTTTTGGAATACATCTATCCTGCACCTTCCTCATTTTCCCCAGAAACTCACATTGCTGCTCTGCTGACATCCTTGCCAGCATCTCCTTCCAACTTACTTTGGCCAGATCCTCTCTCATACCTCTGTAATTTCCCTTACTCCACTGAAATACTCCTACATCAGACTTTACTTTCTCCCTATCAAATTTCAAGTTGAACTCAATCATATTGTGATCACTGATTTCTAAGGGTTCCTTTACCTTAAGCTCCCTAATCTCCTCCGGTTCATTACATTACATCCAATCCAGAATAGCTGATTCCCTCGTAGGCTCAATGACAAGCTGCTCTAAAAAACTACCTTGCCAGCATTCACCAAATTCACTCTCTTGAAATCCATTACCAATCTCATTTTCCTAATCTACCTGCATATTAAAATCTCCAATGACTATCATAACATTGCCTTTTTGACACATCTTTTCTATTTTTCATTGTAATTTGTAGTCCAATCCCAGCTACTGTTTGGAGGCCTATATATAACTGCCATCAGGGTCCTTTTTACCCTTGCAGTTTCTTAGCTCAACCTACTAGGATTGAACATCTTTTGATCCAATACCACATCTTTCTACTAATTTAATTCAATTTTACCAGCAAAGCCATACCACTCACTCTACCAACATCCCTAGCACTTCGATACAACATGTAATCTTGGACATTCAGTGCCCAACTACAACCATCCTTCTGCCACGATTCAGTGATGGCCACATCATACCTGTCAATCTGTAATAATGCACAAGATCATTCACCTTATTCTTATACACTCAGCATTGAGATATGACACTGAGTACTGCATCTGCTACTCTTATTGATTCTGCATCCTTAATGCACTGATACTCACTCATATTTTGACTTTTCATCTGTTTGCCCTTTCTGACAGTCCAACTGCATGCTATCTTTGCTTTTTTACCATCCGTCCTAGCCTGAGTCCCTTCACTCTGGTTCCCACCCCTCTGCCAAATTAGTTTAGACCCCGACTCCCCCCCTCCCCCCCAAACAGCTCTAACAAACCTGCCAAGGAGAATATTGGCCTCCCTTGGGTTAAGGTGAAACCCATCACTTTTGTACAGATCATACCTCTCCCAGATGAGATCTCAACAATCCAAGAACCTGCAGCCCTGTCCTAAGCACTCATTAATCTGCCAAATCTTGTTTCACTAATGCATGACACAGGCAGCAATCCAGAAATTACTTCCCTGAAGGACTTATTTCTCAGCTTTCTGCCTAGCACTCTAAACTCTCTCTTCAGGACCTCATTGTTTTTCCTTCCTATGTCTTTGGTACCAGTAGATACCGAGACTCTGGCTGCTCTCTCTTCACTCCAAACTGCTGTGGACATGATCCTAGACGTCCCTGACTCTGGTACCTGGGAGGAAACATATCATCTGCGTGTCCTGCTTACATCTACAGGATCCTCTGTCTGTTCCTCTGACTATTGAGTCCCCGATCACTACCGATCCCCTCTTCTCCCTCTTTCTTTTCTGCACCACGGTCCCATGATCAAAACCAGTAACCTGGTATCCATGGCATTTTCCCTGGGAGGTCACCCCCCACAACGGTATCCAAAGCTCATACTCATTATGGAAGAGGAATCAAGGAAGGTTTAGGTACAGCACCCACAGGAGTTACCAGAACAGTGGGGCTGGGGGTGGGACATAGGATTGTGGCAGCTGGATAGAACCATAGAACATTACAGCACAGAAACAGGCCTTTTGGCCCTTCTTGGCTGTGCCGAACCATTTTTCTGCCTAGTCCCACTGACCTGCACCTGGGCCATATCCCTCCAAACCCCTCTCATTCATATACTTGTCCAAGTTTTTCTTAAATGTGAAAAGTGAGCTCACATTTACCACATCATCTGGTAGCTCATTCCACACTCACATCACTTTCTGTGTGAAACCATCCCCCCCCCAATGTTCCCTTTAAACTTTTCCCCCTTCACCCTTAACCCATGTCCTCTGGTTTTTTTTCTCCCCGAGCCTCAGTGGAAAAAGCCTGCTTGCATTAACTCTATCTATACCCATCATAATTTAATATACCTCTATCAAATCTCCCCTCATTCTTCTACGCTCCAGGGAATAAAATCCTAACCTATTCAACCTTTCTCTGTAACTCAGTTTCTCAAGTCCCGGCAACATCCTTGTAAACCTTCTCTGCACTCTTTTAACCTTATTAATATCCTTCCTGTAATTTGGTGACCAAAACTGCTCACGATACTCCAAATTCAGCCTCACCAATGTCTTATACAACCTCACCATAACATTCTAACAACAGAACAACATGAGTTATCCTCCAATCTTCTGGCACCTCACCCGTAGATACCGACATTTTAAATATATCTACCAGGGCCCCTGCAATTTTAACATTAGTCTCTTCAAGGTCCGAGGAAATACCCTGTCAGGTCCTGGGGATTTATCTGCTCTGATTTGCCTCAAGATAGCAAGCATCTCCTCCTCTTTAATCTGTATAGGTTCAATGACCTCCCTACTTGTTTGCCTTGTTTCCATAGACTCCATTCCAGTTTCCTTAGTAAATACAGATGCAAAAAACCCATTTAATATCTCTCACATTTCTTTTGGTTCCATACATAGCCGACCACTCTGATCTTCAAGAGGACCAATTTTATCCCTTACTATCCTTTTGCTCTTAATATACTTGTAGAAGCTCTTTGGATTATCCTTCACCTTGACCGCCAAAGCAACCTCATGTCTTCTTTTAGCCCTCCTGATTTCTTTCTTAAGTATGTTTTTGCACTTTTTATACTCCTCAAGCACCTTATTTCCTCCCTGTTGCCTATACATGTCATACATCTCTCTCTTCTTCAGCAGAGTTCCAATATCCCTCAAGAACCAAGGTTCCTTATTCTTATTCATTTTGCTTTTAACCCTGCAGGAACATACAAACTCTGCACTCTCAAAATTTCTCCTCTGAAGGACTCCCATTTACCAATCACATCCTTGCCAGAGATCAACCTGTACCAATCTACGCTTTTTAGTTCCTTTCTAATTTCTTCAAATTTAGCCTTTTTCCAGTTCAGAACTTCAACCCGAGGACCAGATCTATCTTTATCCATGATCAAGTTGAAACTAATTGTGTTATGATCACTGGAACCAACACCTGCCCTAACTCATTTCCTAATAAGAGATTTAATATTGCATCCTCTCTAGTTGGTATCTTTATATATTGATTTAGAAAGCTTTCCTGAACACATTTTACAAACTCTAACCTGTCTAGACCTTTAACAGTATGAGAGTCCCAATCAATATGTGGAAAATTAAAATCCTCTACTATCACAACTTTATGTTTCCTTCAGTTGTCTGCTATCTCTCTGCAGATTCGCTTCTCCAATTCTCGCTAATTATTGAGTGGTCTGTAATACAACATCATTAATGTGGTCATACCTTTCCTGTTTCTCAGCTCCACCCATATGGCCTTGGTAGACAAGCCCTCTAATCTGTCCTGCCTGAGCACTGCTATAACATTTTCCCTGACTAGCAATGCCATCTCTGCACCCTTCATTCCTTTGCCTATCATGTCTGAAACATTGCAACCCTGGAACATTAACCTGCCAGTCCTGCCCCTCCTGTAGCCAAGTTTCACTAATGGCTATAATGTCATAACTCCATGTGTCAATCCAGGCCCTCAGCTCATCAGCCTTTCCCACAATACTCCTTGCATTGAAATAGACACACCTCAGAAGATTATTACCACCACACACAACCGTTCTATTTGTGACTTTGCATGAACTTTTAACATCATTTACATTCACCCCTGCTTCACTATCTGCTCTGGCACTCTGGTTCCCATCCCCCTGCAAATCTAGTTTAACACCCCGCCTCCAATAGCACGAACAAATATCCCTGCAAGTATATTGGTCCCCTTGTTGTTCAGTTGTAACCCATCTCTCTTGTACAGGCCCCAGTTGCCCCATTGATCCTGAAATCTAAAATGCTGCCCCCTACACCAGTTCCTCAGCCATGTGTTCATCCTCCAGAGCATCCTACTCTTACCCTCACTGGCACGTGGCACAGGCAGCAATACAGAGATTACCACCCTCGATGTGATGATCGTGGTCAGTGTGAAATTCAACAACACTTTCCAATTGATGGCGTATGACAAGGTGAACCACAACTATGCTTTAGATGGTTGGATCTGTATGAGAGTGCCAGCCCAAGCTGCAGAAGGGGTGCTACTGCTATCGAACACCTTTAACAAAGAAGAGGAGGACTGCTTGAGGAACTTGCCAGCTTCTCTGGCTTTGGCATTCTGTTTTTGAGGAAGCCAGGAGGGAGTAGTTCATTCCGGCCAACATGCCCCATCATTTGGAAATGACCTGGAAGACCTTGCGTCTCAGTAACTCCCACGGGAGTAGTCCTTCCATACTTATGATATGTTTAATCCCAAGGTCCTGACAGAGAGTTATCCCTCTTCCAAGGGGAAGAAATGTTGGTGCGGGCAATACGATGAGTGCAGGCCCATCCAGTCAGTGGGGCGCAGTGAGCATGAGCAGGAGCTGCTCCTTGGGATGACTGTGCCAACATTGAATGCGACTGTGAAGGTGAGCATTCCCTGGACACAAAATGGTACGACCTGGATATGCAGCACCCAAACCTACCCGTGGCTCTCCATGGGATGGTGTAGAGATTGCTATCCGGGGTACCTGGTACCATACCATATGTACACCACCTTCATAGCCTGGACAAACATAAGGGTCGGTGAGTCAGAGGTGTATCATAGAGACTGAAAGCTTCTGGATAAAATCATTTCCCCTGTATGGTCTGTCCAAGGAACTGACATGCCTAGCCTCTGTGCTGGAGGTGCTGGCCAATGGGATGAACACAGCCCTCAAGCAGACAAAAGATGCACAAGTGTCAGCTGAGATGACGGCTATTTGAGCTACCTGCTGACGGAGAAGGGTGGCCCCTGTGCTGTGATTGATCAGGAGTGATGCACCTACTGCCCTGGCAAGGCTGGCAATGTTACTGACCTGGCTGATCATCTCTAGCAGACAGTAAATAAGATTTTACTTATCGAGCTACAGTGCAGAATAGGCCATTCTGCCCTTCTAGCTGCGTCACCCAGCAATCTCCTGATTTAATCTGAGCCTAATCATGGGAGAATCTCTATACTACTAAAACTCCCGTGCTCTGTTTGTCTGTTTGTGACCTCCACTTTGAGCAAACGGTGCATTACAGCAGCAATATTTTTGGCTAAATCGACTTAAAATGCGTAAACTTACAGAACGCAGGCAAAGTTCGGGGTTATATATTCGTATAAAATTGCTCACTCACCAAAATCAACAGCCCCACTTCCACCCAAGAGCCGACATCAGCCATGATGGAAACCGCAATGCGACACCACAACACATGCACAAGCCCAGCCTCAGAAGCAACTCACGATGCTCACAGCAACGACACCAATCAGAGCAAAAGGGCAGGGCAGCTCTATTTCGAGCGGTCACATTCTGCTAATCACCATCAGCATGTGCAGGATTAGGACTGATCTAACTGCCACCCATCAATAAGAGATAATTAAATCTTATTGTAATGACGTACTTCGAGACACCCATCAAACTCTTTGCTGCAGTCAAAGGACAGCGGTGACGATATCATGTCCATTTAGGAAGGCGCCAACCACGTCATCAAGTATAATCAGCATCCTGGAGGCTTTGGTGTTACTGCTTCTATTCTTCTATCCAGCATTAGGGTAATAAAACTATGGTCAGCTTAATTATGCCACATTGAAAGAGAAGGGGGATATTATGGTCAAGAGATTATGCTAAACATCGTCGAGATGTGGCAAGGACAGGGAGAGAACAAGAATCAGATGAGGCCAGGGCTGCACGACTCCAGGATCAAAGAGTCAGGACAATAAAGATGAGAGAAGAAGAAACTGAGGAGGAGAGGCATGCACGTCTCCAGAATGACAACAACAGGCACAGGAAGAGGAGAGAGGAAGAGCCAAAGGAGCTGAGAAATGCACATCTCCAAGATCAGAGACAAAGAATAAACAGCAGAAGAGATGAAGAGACGGGGGGGGGGGGGGGGGGGTGAAAGGACTGCACGTCTCCAGAATGACAATGAGAGGCACAAGGGTGGCAGATCAACGTGTGGCCATCAAAAGTGCCCTTCTTTAAATGAAGAGGAGCTATATTTGCTTTGTTATGTGTCATTCTTTTTTAATAATCTGAGGTTTTCTTCTTCTATTTCCAAAGCAAAGTGATACCAATAGGATTCGGGAAAATGTAATGTTCATTCTGGTCACATCAGACTGCACTACCCTTCTCTCAAAGGGTGCCCCAACGGATCATCCCATTGTCTAGTTTACAATACGAGAGAACATACAAACCTCTTCCAGGCATCAGTGGGAATTAAAGGCTGGATCACTGGTACTGTAAAGCATCATGATACACCACCATGCTGGACTGTTGGGATCAGGAAAAGGGGGTGGGGGCATCAGCTCCATAACAACTATTCTCTGAGTAAAAGTTGGTTGCTTTTTGGGGTGATAGGAGGTTGGTGGACTACTGTACACTGGATAGCAACAGATGAGCTGATCATTCTGGGTAACATTGTGTAGTATAGCGGGACATCCGCAGGGATTATACTAGCCTGTGGGTCGAATGTCATGATGTTGTGTCTTTCAAGGGACCTAATGTATCAATCTTACCTGTTCATCGAAAGCTATTCCCCCGTGCTAGCTAGAGATTGGCCCGTTTAAGGAACATTGCAGTCCTTCCACTGGCTGCAATTGGGTACCAAGGAGTTGACTGATGATGTCATGATGCCAATGGGATATAAAGCTAGGACATTGAAAGCACCCTATCTATTGCTTAGGGGGCTTGCTGATGGACTGGGTCATAACTGGTGCCATGGGGACAGTGGAAGTGTGCTGCAGTGAGAGGGAACCAAAACACACACTTTAGATAAGTATTAGTACCTAGGTGTAACTTGAAGGTTTAACTGAATGTTTAGTGTCTGTTTTGTCCTGTAACTAAATAGCTAACTTACTTGTCAGTAATAAGCATCTTCTGTCTGCACTCACTGAACCCACAAACCTGATTTCACACACCACCACCCAACCAATTTTGTATCAATTTGCTAACTCACCCTGGATTCTAGTTAGATGTGATCCAGACTTCAAGACTAGCTTACCACACAGGACCTTGCTAAAGCCAAGATAGACAATGTTGACTGCCTGGCCCTTGTCAATCCTCTTGATCACCTTCTCAAAAACTCAATTAATATCATGAGATACAATTTCCCACACAAAAAGTCATTCTGACAAAACAGTCCTGCTTGCCATACCCTTTGATGCCCTGAGAAATCAGGAAAAGACCAACTTCTGCCTTAAAGATACACATGGACTTGGCCTCTATCATAGTCTGTGGTAGAGCACTCCGCAAATTCACTACTCTCTGGCTAAAAAAAATTCCTCCTTACTTCTGTTCTAAAAGGTCGCCCCTCAGTGTTGAGGCTATGTCCTTTAGTTTTGGTTGCCCCACCATAGGAAACATCCTCTCCACTTCCACCTTATCTAGTCCTTTCAACATTCAGTAGGTTTCAATGAGATCCCCACACATTCTTTCTAAATTCCAATGAGTACAGGCCCAAAGCTGCCAAGCACTCCTCATATGTTAACCTCTTCATTCCTGGAATCATCCTTGTGAACCTCTTCTGGACTCTCTCCAAAGACAATACACCCTTCTGAGTTATGGGGCCCATAACTGTTACTCCAAGTGTGGCATGACTGGTGTCTTATAAAGGCTCAGCATTATCTCCTTGCTTTTATATTCTATTCCTATTGAAATAGATGTTACATTGCATTTGCCTTCTTTACCACAGACTCAACTTGTGAATTAACCTTCTGGGAATATTGCATGAGGACTTCTAAACTTGGATCCCCTTTCTCAATCTCTCTGTCTCCATGTCTGGAGATAGAGTGTCCACTGACATCTTCTATAACCACTGACTCCCATAACTACCTCAATTATACCTCTTCCCACCCTGCCAAATGTAAAAATTCTGTTCCCTATTCCCAGTTCCTCCATCTTTACTGCATCCACTCCAAGGATGAGGCTTTCCATTCCAGGACATCCCAAATGTCCTCTTTCTTTAAGAATCATGGTTTCCCTTCTGCCGTCATCAATCATGCCCTCACCTGCATCTCCTCCATTTCCCACACTTCGGCCCTCACCCCATCCTCCCATCACCACCACAGGGACCGTGTTCCCCTTGTCCTCACCTATCACCCCACCTGCCTCCGGATCCAGCATATTATCCTCTGCAACTTCCACCACCTTCAACAGGACCCGCCACTAAGCACATCTTCCCCTCTCTGCTTTTCGCAGGGATTGTTCCCTCCGCAACTGCCTGGTCCACACGTCTCTCCCCACAGATCTCCCACCACTTATCCCTGCAAGCTTAAGTGCTACACCTGTCCCTACACCTCCTCTCTTATCACCATTCAGGGCCCCAAACAGGGCCCTTACAGGTGAGGCAACACTTCGCTTGTGAGTCTTTTGGGGTAATCTATTGCATCTGGTGCTCCCGGTGCGGCCTCCTCTACATCGGTGAGACCTAACGCAGATTGAAGGAACACTTCGTCGAGCACCTCCGCTCCGTCTGCAACAACAGACAGGATCTCCTGGTTGCCACCTACTTCAACTCTGCTTCATATTCCCATTCGGATATGTCCATACATGGCCTCCTCTACTGCCATGGTGAGGCCAAACTCAGGTTGGGGGAGTAACACTTCATATACTGTCTGGGTAGTCTCCAGCCCCTTGGTATGAACATCAAATTCTCTAACTTCTGGTAATTCCCTCCATCTCCCTTCCCCCAACCCACTTTCACTCTGCCTCCTCTTCTAGCTGCCTATCACCTCTCTCATGATTCTGCCTTCTTCTACTACCCACAGTGCTTTCCTCTTACATTCCTTCTTCACCTCTCCTGCCTTCCCCTCCGGGCTTTCCATCCCCCATCACTTGATCTTTCCGCTGATTCGTTTTCCACCTTCCCCCACCTTCTTTATAGGGCCCCTGCCCCCTCCTTCTTTAGTCCTGAGAAGGGTCTCAGCCTGAAACGTTGACTGCTCCTTTCAATGGATGCTGCCCGACCTGCTGAGTAACAATGTCATGTTCCTCGGTTCATTGACTGTTTAAGAATTTGATGCTTGAGGGAAAGAAGCAGTTTTTAAATAATTGAGTGTGGATCTTCAGGTTCTTGTATTTCCTCCCTGATGATGGTAATGAGATAAGAGCATGTCCCAGATGGTGAGGCTCCACAGAGATGGATGCTGTCTTCCTGATGGACCATCTCTTAAAGATGGCCTCAGTGCTGTTTGTGTCAGTGATGAAGTGGAATGCTCTCTCCAGTACATCTGTAGAAATATGCTAGAGTTTTTGGTGAGATTGCAGATTTCTACAAACTTTCAATGAAGTCAAGCCATCGGCTTGTCTTCTTCCAATTTGCAACAATGTGTTGGACCCAGGATGGATCCACCAAGATGTTGACACCTAGAAACGAAGCTGGTTATCCTTCACATCATGGATCCCTCAAAGAGGGCTATTATGTGTTCTGCTGACTTCCCCTTCTTGGTCCATGATAATTTCCTTTCTATTATTGATGCTGAGTGCAGGGTTGTTGCTGCGACATCACTCATACAGTCAATGTATCTCACTGCTGTATACCTCCATGTTCCCATCTGAGATTCTGCAAATGACATCGATGCATTAGTAAATTTAGATACTTGAACTGTGCCTAGCAACAGAGACATGATTGTCGAGAGAATAGGGCAGTGGAATAAGTACAGATGAATTACTGTGTAGAGCACTACTCATCAAATGATAAGGAAGAAGTAATCTCGGACTAGGAGGGCCGAGATGGCCTGTTTCCGTGCTGTGATTGTTAATTGTATTGGACAAGGTATGTCATTTTGTGCAATACACAGGATACTGACAATTGACACAATCCTGTGCTCATCTTGTGCAATACGGAAGGTCAAGACAATTCTTACAATGAGGGAAGTTTGGCTAAATTTGGGTTGTTTTCTTTGGACAGAAGGTTTTGGGAGGATTTAACTAAAGTGTATAAAGTTATGAGGGAACTGGATAGAATAAATTTAAGACAACATATCTCTTAGCAGAGGGTTTGAAAATAGTTGGCAGGAATTTAAAGTTAAGGATTAAATGATAATGGTCTGGAAGGTATGGGAGAAGCTGAAACCCTCGCCATAATTGAAGGTATTTAAACATGTTCTTGAAGAGGAATGACCTGTTGGGATATGGACTAAGTGGAGCAAGGTGGGATTTAAGTAACTCTTTTTTTGACTGGAACAGACGACAATGATCTTCTCTGTTGTAAATTTCATCTGATTTTCAAGCTCAATGAGTACATTTGTGAATGGCATTCAAAGGAACTTTATTTGCTGCAGAGTATTTGGGCTATCCTGAGGCTAGGAAAGGGTCTACATTGCTTCGTTCTTCTTTCCTTTCTTAATAAATAAATGGTAATAACATCAGTTTGTTACACTGTATCCTTGCCAGCTGCTGTCAGCATCAAATTAGACCCAAATGAGACTAAAACCATCCGGCAAATTTATTTTGTGTTGCAATTCATTTAAATGACTAATGCCCTGGAGTGATTTCAAACAAGTCATCTAATCTCTAAGGTTCAGACCACAAATTATAAACATCTGAAGACTTCCTCTCGTGACTTATGAAACACACAAATTCCTTTACTAGATTGCTACCGTATCAGAATTGAATGCAATAGTTTTTAATCAACGGTTCACACTCCATCAGAACAGCTATTGAATTTATTAAATGATTCATTAGATAATTTTAAAGTGTAATCAACCACAACATACCTTTAGAAGGAAGCGGACACTAAGCATTTTGTGAACATAATTACACAGAAATGACCAACTATGATTAAATTGCAAGAGACCCCAGAAGTAGCAACATGCCAACGTAATATGACTTCAAACCTCTAACTTATTTGTTTATATCTAATAAATATGCAAAGTTCAGAAATCCAGTTAACTTTGTGAAATAACTGCGACATGTATTGCAAGTTCCTTAGCAATGGTTTTCCTCTCAGTGGTTTGTGAAGCTTTTACATAATGTTTATGAGATTTACCAAACTTTCACCCATCCACACTTCCATAACTTTATTTGGTTCAGCTTGCATACACTTCAGCAGTAATGAACTTCAAGTTCCCTTTCTCTGCAATTCATTTAATTATAGTCTTTCTGCTTCCCTATCTTCTACACTAATAATTCTTAGTTGCAATTTTCTGCATTCACATCTGGGAGTTCAGTCTGATTTTGAGTACAGTACACCACCATGTTATGGAAAGATTGGATTCCTAGAATATTGTCCCTTACAGCAAATTTCCATGGTGGGAGCCTTTGACAAAAATGTAAAAATATGTTGTTTCGATTTAGCTAGTATGATTCTTACACAGATTCCTTAAATTAATTTTATTATTACTATCTCAGATTTTTGGTAATGATGAGTCAATTCCTAAATGGAGAATTTTCATTACTTAGTGGTTCAGTAATTCAATGGTTCTATTTAATATCTGAGAATGTATACAGTATACATTTTCAGGTTACAAAATTTCAGTTCCAAGAAGTTTCTCTTCGCAACCGCATCCACTGCCTTAGTGTTTTGTTCTAACTGACGTTCCATTTGGAGACACCAGTGAGAAATTGAGTCATCCATAGGAGACACCAGAGGCAGCATTCTGAAGGCCCCTCCCAGAGATATTAAAAACAGAAGGCCACTCGACGAGCTCTGGGGGAGAGGGGAAGCTCACCACCGTATAGAACCACAGTTTTGAGTACAGCTGTAGATTATGGACCCCAGCCACCTTGAAGTTGAAATAAAGAGACATTAAAGAGAAGAGTTTAAGTTGTTTCACAGAAATCACCCTCCTGGTGCCATCTTGGCTCGTCCCACTCACAGGCTAAAATGGCATAGAATCAGTACCTTTGGCCCAGCTGATCCCTGCAGACCACAATCTCGTCACTGCTAGTCCCAGTTGTCCACATTCTGCCCATACTCCTCCAAGGTCTTTTTGTCCATGTAACTATTCAAATACCTCAAAAATGTTCCAATGGAATACTCTTGACCATTTCCACTAGCAGCTCATTCCACGTTCTCACTACCCTCTGTTTAAAGAAGTTAGGTGTCTTTTAAATCTCTTTCCTCTTATCTCACATCTGTGCCCTTTAGTTTTGGACTCCGCAACCCTGGAGAGGGTTATGGATAAGAGCCATCCACCTTATCCATGACCCTCAGGATTTAATAAACTTTAACAAGGTCACCTTACAATTTCCAAAGAAATAAAGGTCCAGCATGCCTAACTTCTCCTGATAACTCAATGCCTCTAGTCTCCACAGTATCCTCATCAATCTCTTCTGTACCCTTTCCAGCTTGATAATTTCCTTCCAATAACAAAAACTGTATCAAACTTGTGCACAATACTGCAAGTGTATTGGTACTATGTCATGTAATGGTACTATTCCTAAACTCGATGCCCTGACTGATTAAAGTTAATAAAATAAACTTTTTTACCACCCTGTTTACTTGTGTGGCTAGCTTCAGTGAAGAGTACATGTGCTCCCAGGTTCAAAGTTGAAAGTTCAAAGTCCAAAATAATTAGATTCATTTTCAAAGTGTGTATATATGTGTAATATAAATATATATATATATATCACCATATGCAACCCTGAGATTCATTTTCTTGTGGGCATTCACAGTAAATTCAAGAGAAACAATACTGTCAAGGAAAGACCACACCCGACAGGATGGACGAACAACTAATGAGCAAATACAACAAACTGTACAAATAGAAAAAGAAAGAAAAATTTTAAAAAATTATGATGATAATAAATAAGGAATAAATATTGAGAATATGAGATGAAAAGTCCTTGTAAGTGAGTCCATTGGTTGTGGGAATAGTTCAGTGATGGGATGAGTGAAGTTATGCCCTCTGGTTCAGGAGTCTGATGGTTGAGGGGTTCTTGAACCTGGTGATGTAGATTCTGAGACTCCTGTAAGTTCTTCCTGATGGCCGCAGTGAGAACAGTGTATGGCCTGGATGTTCAGGATCTTTGATGATGGATGCTGCCTTCCTGGGACAGTGTTCCACGTAGATGTGCTCAACGCTTGAGAGGGATTTACCTGTGATGGACTGAGCTGTATCCATTACTTTTTTTAGGCATTTCCATTTAAAGGTGTTGGTGTTCCCATACCAATTGTGATGCAACCCAGCCTGGTGTATACTCTCCACCACACATCCATAGAAGTTTGTCAAAGTTTCAGATGACACGCCAAATCTTCTGAATTTCTAAGACAGTGTAGTTGCTATCATACTTTTTTGTAATGACATTTACCTTCTGTTCCCATGACGGATCGTCTGAAATGTTAACACTGAGAAATTTAAAGTTGCTGACCCTTTCCACCTCTGATCCCCTGAAGAGGACATTCTCTTGGACCTCTGGTTTCCTTCTCCTAAAGTCAATAACCTGCTCCTTCACCTTGCTGACATTGAGTAAGAGGTTGTTTGTTCTGGCACCCTTCTGATTTTCAATATCTATCCATTATGCTGATTCATTACTATCTTTGATTTAGCCAATAACAGTGGTGTCATCAGTAAACTTAAGTATGATACTTAGCCTTTATAAGTGTAAACTGAATAGAGTAGGTGGCTGCACTCAGCCTTGTGATGCACCTGTGCTGATGGAGATTGTGGAGGAGATGTTATTGCCAGTCCGAGCTGAATGGGGTCTGCAAATGAGGAAATTGAGGAATCAGTTGCATAGAGATATTGAGGCCTAAGTCTTTAAGCTTATTGAGTGGTGTTGAGGGGAAGAGAGTATTGAATGCAGAACTGTAGTGACTGAAGAGCATCTTCGCTCTTCAGATCATCCAGTATCAAGTGAAGAGCCAATGAAATGGTTCTGCTGTTGACCTGTTATGACTTGGTCCCTACATTCCAGCAAAGGTCATCAGTGGCTTGCTACTCACTGTGTAGTTCCTACCCTGTTTCAAATGTACAATATGCATCACCTGATATATATCTGCACAGAAATCTATTTGCCATTCCTCAGCCCATCTCCCTAATAGATCAAGATCTCTTCATAATTCATTGTAAGCTTTTTCACTACCAGAGAAGTTCCCTAATTTACCATCATCAGCAAACTTGCTGATCGTGCCATGTGGATTCACATGCAAATAATTTACATAAATAATAAATAACAGAGGTCCCAATGCTGTTTCCTGGTGCACCACATTGGTCATCAACCTGCAGTCAGAGAATCTGTCAGGTGATCTTCAGCCATCACCTGAAGTCTGCCACAATGAAGGGATACACTATAAACTCTGTTTAATTTGTACTACAAGGCCAATTCTGATCATAAAACAATGACAAATTATAACAGGTAATGATATGTAATTGATGCCTCTATCAATTTCCCTATAATTCTTTGTGCCATTATGCTTCAGTTAGCTGTAATTTAGCATTACTGAAGCCTATTCTATTAAAGTATAGATACTCCAAATGTCTTGATCATTGAACATCTAATAGACTCAACCTCCATTGAATTCTTGAGACATGGAGTGCATGAGAGTACATTATGGTGCATGGGCCCCTTATAACATTTACATCTATGTCCGTTTCTCAAAAAGATTGTGAATCTGGGATAGAAAAGCTACACAATAGCGTACAAGTTCATTTGTTTAAACAGGACATTACTAACTCGCATTAAAACAGTGACCAGTTGGGAACAAATTGCAATTCAAGAATTTTGTCCTTGGATATCACTATACAGTGGTGATGCAGACCACAGTGGAGTTAAAGAGGAAGACAGGAAAGGGAGCCATGATGCGTGAACTCTTTATTAACTTGTCCCACCAACTCCTGTACTATGAGTTTCCCAAAACTCTTTCTCTCAAGCTACAAGCTGATCAGCAGACCATTGATCACTGCATGTAGGTTAATAGTGTTTGCAAGAAAGACCCTCAGATTAGTTACCTCTAGTATATAACTAAACAAAATGGGAGGTGCTGTTGCAGGACACTAAAGTGATAGTGGTACTTTATTCTCAAAGACTTTAACAATATGCTGCAGATTTTTTTTGAAGTTAATTAATAAGGGTCTCAGGATTCCCTCCCATGCCGTATTTTGTGGCAGCAATATAGGAAAAAGCCCTATGTAACCTAGAATGCAATTGACTCCAAGTAAACACCAGCTGTACTGCAGTGAGTTATGCCAGTGAGTTAATACAGAGTCCGACTTCTTATGGTCATCAATTGACCAAGAAATGATTGCTAATATGATCCAACATACATAATATGGCTGTTACTAGAACATTCGCAAAATGTACAAATGCTTTTGTACACTTACCCAACAGGCTGGTATATGTCTAGGGGAAAAGACGATCCAGCCACTCACCAACCCCACCTCCCGTACACGCAGGTGTTGTGAGAATCAAGTTTATGCCGTGCGCACACCAACATATCAAACTCACACCAGATACTGTTATGGAATACACTTTAAAGATTTTACTAAAATTATAAGAGTACTATGCAATACAGTATATATGAAGGAAAAGAAAATAAAGTAAAAGGCACCAACTTATCAAAGTTCAGTCAGTTTAGTACACACCGTTGGAGCTCAACCATCGAACCATTCGATCCCTCATCACTTTCCTCCGACCTCCACGTCCTTGCACCTGGGACCACCCTGGTGGTCGACCGAGCAGTGCAGCACACGTCCACCTTCCTCGGCGTCTTCTTCTCGACCCTCCTGAAAAGACCCCCAAAACCCCCAAGCTCCCAGCCTCACAAGACAAAATTACATTCCCCATTGGTCAACAAATGAATACAATCCCGATATCAGCACGTCTAAAGCTAAACAACTGTGAGAGAAAGAACTTATTATACAAAGGAGAATTCCTACTCTTAACAAAACAAAGAAGCCATTTTGATTAACATACACAGTACATTGTACACAGGTTTCACCTGGTAAACCGGTAGATACAGCATCTGGCTCTCTATTACACAGGGGGTGCCCACCCATCGATCTGCCAACTTGTGCTTACTGGGGAGTCCCAAATTCCATAAAAGGACCCGGTCGCCCGGCAATAATTGAGCAAACCACCTTTTGATCATATCTGCTCTTATTCCTCTGATTTTATTTGGTAACCGCTGCCTCGGCCAACTCGTATGCCCTCTGCAACTTCCTCTTCATATCGGACACATACTTTAGATGGGGCTTCCCGGATAGTTCACCCACTTCAGCCCCAAAACACAAGTCAATGGACAGCCTCGCTTCCCGCCCGAACATCAGATAGTAGGGCGAGTACCCTGTAGCATCATTGCGAGTACAATTGTAACAGTGAACCAATTGTCCAATATGACGACTCCACCTGCTTTTCTGCCCAATCTCCAGCATCCCGATCAGATCCAACAGGGTCCGATTAAACCTCTCAGACTGAGGATCACCCTGTGGGTGATAAGGGGTAGTCCTGGATTTCTCAACCCCAAGCATAGTCAGTAATTCCTGGATAAGACGGCTCTCAAAGTCCCGCGCCTGATCACTATGGATCCGCCTGGGAAGGCCATAATGAGCAAAATACTTCTCCCATAACACCTTCGCCACTGTCGTCATTTTCTGATCCTTAGTGGGAAATGCCTGAGCATAGCGAGAGTAATGATCGGTGATGACTAAGACATTCGCGGTGTTGTTGGTGTCAGGCTTAATCAACAGGAAATCCATACATACCAGGTCCAGAGGTCCCGCACTCTGCAAGTGCGACAGTGGAGCCGCCAACGCTGGCAGGGTCTTCCTCCGGATGCAACAACTGCATCCCCCCTCATCCGGGGCTAGTAGAACCGGTCTTTGAGTAACCCATAGGTCTTTTCCACCCCCAAGTGTCTGGAATCGTCATGCAAGGCCTGGAGTACAGTCTGCTGATACTTCTCCGACATGACCAGTTGCCAACGGCGGGGTTGGTCCAGAGGTGCCGTGACCCAGTACAAAACTTGGTTCTTTAACTTTAACCAAGGCCACTCCTTCAATAACAGAGGCACGGACGGGCGATTCGCCTTCTCAGCCAATGCCACATCCCCCTTTCTCTACCGCTCTCCACACAGTGCCAAGACCCTGTTCATTTTGCTGAGCAGCTGCCACTTCCCCCAGATTCAATTCCGGCAACTGTTTAGTCTGCGGTGCGGTCAGGTCACAGTTAGCTAGGGGTATGGCATCGTCAAAAACCCCCAAATGGTCCACGGCTCGCTCCAGCCTTCCTCTTCCCCCGGTCTTCATGGTGATAGCAAACTGACAGATAGCCTTCACTCCAGGGGCAGGGACAGTCTCCCACTCCTCATCCTTCTCCTGTTCCCCCGGCTCCCGACGTGACAAAGCATCCGCATCGACATTCCTGCTTCCTCGGCGGTACTTCAGGCTGAAATCATACGAGGCCGTCTGAAGAAGGGTCTCGGCCTGAAATGTCGGCTACCTATTCATTTCTAAAGATGTTGTCTGACTTGACTGACCTGCTGGGTTTCTTCAGCATTTTTTTGTGTGTGGCTTCGAGCTCTTCTCCTTTTGTGAATAAGCAGTTCCTGATATTGCTCTTGAAATGACATAATATGTTCTCAATCTCTTCACTAGAACAAATAGCTTCACTGTATATAAATAATGGATCATTTAAAGAAATTTAATCAGATCATGTTTGAGATCTCTGCATGCATCAATTTCTCAGGTAAATTTATGAATTGATGCCTAATTTTTCAGCAGAAACCTATTGAAACTATACTGCTCTCACCAAGGACTACAGGGATACAACAATGTCCTTACCATTTTTCTGGTATTAAAACATCTTTAGAACCCACTCACAGCATTCTTTCATTAGATCTGATGAGCCACAGCTTTTTTGCAGGATTTCTTTTGGCATTTCTGCCCTGGTTTTGAGGGTGAATCTGCTGAAATCATCTGAAGATGTGGAGACTACGTTGCCAGTTTGGATAACTCTTATTGAGGCTTGTTTGCAGAGAGTTGTACACCTCTCATGTAATTACAAAAAAGTATAGTTAGCTCTTTAAACAGTACTATTGGAGCCTTCCATATTCTTAAACAAAACTAATTGATGTGGGAATGGAAAATACATTTCTAGACTCAAATTCTGTCTTAACCCTGTGGTTGATGCGTTTCCTCCTCAATGGTTTCTAGTTTCTGACTGTTTAAAAAACCCATGGAATTTTCATGGGATTTTATGTTTGCCTACATTGTATTCCATTTGATACAGTTATGTCTGCTTTATCAGTACAATGTCTCTAATTTTCTATTAGTTTTTCTTTACCTTCCTCTCCGGATCACTGCGAGGTGTTCATGGTTTTGAAACCGTTTTTCGTCATTCACTGATTCATTGACTGTGCTTCTGTCCCTATTAGCTGTAACATGTTACAGAATTTTGCTTTGCCTTGATTAAGAATTCTGTTCAGCTTTTTACGCTCTCAGACTGCTGCAGAAAACTTTACACTCTCCACATTAGACAACACCTACTCCATAAATTAACAACTTTAAGTGTGAAGAGGTTAGCTGTTAAAATTATATTTTACACAAAATTTATCATCTGTTTTTCTTTAAGTTTCACACTGTTCAGAACCTGAAAGATAATTACAAGTGTATGTCCTCTGGGGGAGGGGCGTGGCTTATCCTGATGGTCAAAAGTTACTTCATCATGATTGGTTAGTTTAGAAACTACAGCTGCTTTTCCCATTGGTTAGTACTTGGTGTCCAGTGTCAAATATCTTGGGTAGAAAATGGCATTTGGAAGGGCTTGCTGTATCTTCCTTTGTTTAAGGCAAGCAGTGCACATGACCATTGGGAAGGTATGCTCCGTGTACACTTTTATCTAAGTATGTTAGTTGAATATTTTGTAGTTTCTGTAACTTGGGGAACATGAATGTTTGGTCAAATTTTTACTGTTTGTAAATAAATGATTAACATACTTATTTGAGGTCAGTGTTTCCTGTCTCATTTGCCAGACCCATGAACCTGATTCAATGTTACATTTTGGAGCAATGAGCAGGATCTGGTAATTTGAGCAGAAATGCATTTCTTTAAAAGAATGGACCCTCCATATGAGAGATGCAGAGTCCCGGGGTGGGCAGATAATAGTGACGGCTTTGAAAGTCTTGCCAACCTATGGAATGCTGGTTGATTGGTCAGGCCAGTTAGATTTCACCAGGGATGAAATCACATTGCTTCCATACATGAATCGTTGGGTTTTCCCTGGGGAAAAGATAACTGGCAGGATGCTTTCTGACTGTTGCAGCAATTGTAAGGCATCAGTATAAAACAATAGTGAGTCTTAGGAATGAATCGGAAAATCTCAGTTAGTGCGGTATTATTCTGAGAGAATTGCTATTGATGGCTCAGGGTAGGGCTGCAAAGTTGGAGGCTGAGAATATTGAGGTAGTTTGTCAGATAATGAAGCTATGCACTGTACACAACTCTGATTGTTAAGGTTCAACCTACAATAGGGCAGGGTAAAAATCCTATTGTGGGGCAAGGGGAAGAGGATGTTTGGCTGGATGATAAAAATGAAGGAGAAAGGGTAGCTTAGACCCCTCAGTTTAAGCCTCAAAAGGATCGCCCTCTCCCTTGCGTGTCCAGGACAGCATGGGCCAGGCCAGTGATCAGGCATTCCCACACCCACCATAAGCATCAGTTTCCTCTCAGGAAGAGGGTGTGAAGAGGATCAGAAAAATATGGGGGATGAGACAATGGAAACCTTTGGGACAACAAAGGTCAGAGAATTCTCCACTAAGGAATAAATGAATTTAGGGGATAGTTACAGACAAAAGGCTGGGGTGTCTTTGGCCATGAGTTCATTGAGGATATGGGGTGGGGAGTATCAGAGTGATCCTATCTAACAGAGAGGTCAATGGTTTAGGGAACATGTCAGCCCAGCACATAATCAATAATACCTTGAGAACACTGTTTGCTTCCCCTAAGCATTATGCATCACTATGGGTTAGAGCAATGGCTGCAGTTAAGTCTAAGTATCATTCTCTTACTGAATGGAATTTTAAACCCCAAATGGAATGCAGCATAGTAGAGGGGGCACTAAAGTTCTATGCTAGTGGGCTTTTACCATAAAATTATACCCCAATAGTGGTATTCCACCAGAGAATGTTGAATTAACTTCTGGAATCATGGGACATCTGGTTACGGTAGCAGCTTTTCCAATAAAAAGGGTAGTGCTGCCTCTTGGTCATCCTTTAATTACAATTATCACAAGGTTTAGAGGATGTAGAAGAGGGTGTGTGTAGCCAAGTACAGAAGTTAGATAAGCAGATGGGGATGTGGGTGATTCTACATATCCTATAAAGTAATGATTGTAACATTGCTCAAAACTGGGGTCCCATAGGAGCAGGGAATGGGGTTCCCACTCCCTCCCTTTATGTAATGTGGAGGAAATACTGTCTGGTAAAACAAGAGAGGGAGGCTGGTGAGGGCAAAGGGTTATTCTTCAAGCCTTCTGCAGCCTCTGTCAGATTCATCACATTCCATTCAGGAGAAGGGCTGAGACTGATGTTTGCCAGGAATGGGAATGGGGGTGGGGGGGGGGGGGGAGAGAGAGAGAGAGAGAGTGAGAGTGAGAGAGAGAGAGAGAGAGAGAGAGAGAGAGAGAGAGAGAGAGAGAGAGAGAGAGAGAGAGAGAGAGAGAGAGAGAGAGAAAAGAAACATTAGTACTTTGGACTTTCCCTTTAAGAGATTTTGTGAATATACTTGTTCGCAGTCAGTGTTTCCTGTCTCACTCGCCAGACGCGCAAACCAGATTCAATGTTACAATGTTCCCTCAATAGAATATAAATTATAAAACACAGAAAACAAACAGTGAATTGAAAGCAAACATGCAGAAGTTTGACTTTAGGGATATGTATGCCAAATTGTATTTGTACAGATGATATTGATCTTCAACAAAAGACAAATCCTGGCTCCTAAGCTTCAATTGTTAATTTTCTTTGTATACCTATTGCATAAATCACATGTACAGAATTAAACATTCATCCATGGCTTCAGCTGGTTGACTGGTGTGGCAGAAACAACCTTGCACTTCATCAGTAAGACCAAGGAATTGCCTGTGGGCTTCAGGAAGGAGAAGTCAATGGAACACATTCCTCAGTCATGGAGATTTGGAAATACTTGTATTTCCTGGAGTGTAGATTTGGAACAGCGGAAGATGCAATTGTTTGGATGATGAGAAGATTTCATGTTTTCCTTGAAATATATTTTCAGCATCTTTTTTTTTAAATGGTCACCCCATTCTTATTTCAGAAGTTTAGCTAATTACAGCCTAGGATAATCCTCCTTTATTTGGTTAGCTATCACACAAGAGACTCCATTTGTTATTTGGATGATTGAGGACTTCCATAGTTCTTAAATAGCATAATATGTTAATAACAAGTAGGTTCAGTATGCATTTCATTTTGGTCTAGTGTTATATCAGACAACAATTTCATGACATTCATGTTAACCCTGATCATATAGTCCCTGCCCAACTCCTACCCAACCAGCTAGCTCAGCTCAATCTCTATCTTCCTCTCAGAATGAGTCAGAAACATCTTCTTTGTTAGGATCTTACTCAGTCTGAAGTCAGTTGATACTCAGTGAATCAAGTATACTGAAAGTTATTGTCAGATCTTGATTGTTTGAAAGAGGAGACTTGTGTGAGGTGTTGCACCTGGGAGGACTTGCATGCTAAATGGTAGGACACTGAGGAGAGCTGTAGAACAAAGCTTTCTGGGAATGCAGATACATACTTCCATGAAAGTGTTATCATAGGTAGATAGGATTATAAAGACAGCTTTTAGCACATTGACCTTCATAAAACAGAGGTTTTGAGTACAGCAGTTGAAATTTCAGGTTTAAAATGTATAAGATATTAGTGAGGGCAAATTTGGAGTATTGTATGAATTTCTGGTTACCTTTCTGGTCAAGATGGCAGCTGTGTACAATGCTTCCACTGTCAAGATCTTCTAGGTAGATCCCAAAACTATTTATTTCCCTTCTTTTATCTGTCTTGTGTCCTTTTTTCATCTTGAATGTGTTTCTGGAACAGTTGAAGCCCGTGATTTGCAGTTTGGAGATCTTTTGGGTAATCCAGCATTTTGCTGTCTTTGAGAGGATTCTGGGAGACAGCGAGTCTTGTAGTAAGAAGGCAAGCTGACGTTTTACTCCATTTCACTGATTAAAATTCCCTTTGTTTGCCAATTAAAGTGATGAGGAAGATTGGAACATCGAGGCAAATGCAGAAGGTAAGCGCCAACTGCCTGACTTGTGATGATTGGTGGGATTGCTGGGGACCATGTGTGGCCTACCCTCACATGCAGAAACATAGCCAGCCACTGTGTCCAAAGGTTGTTACCTAGGTTTTCTGCCTTTTGGATATGGACATGGCTATGGTTTTGGACAATGGGCTATGGATGCCTTTTTAGTTTTTTTTATATTCTGTTTTATTTTAGCCTGTTCTTTCTTGTTTTTTTCTGTGAGAAGGGGGATTGGGGGGTGGTCAATGTCGTTGTGGCATTTTGTGTGGGGTAGGGTGGCTGGGAATCAACCTCCTTACTACATTTTTTGTTAATTTACTTCTGCCGGGAGAAAGGGATTTGGAGGTCGATGTTCTTTCTGTGTTTCGTGAGGGCGAGGGAGGAGGGTGCTAGGGGTTGATGTTCTTTCTGCATTTTGTGT
Source organism: Hypanus sabinus (assembly GCF_030144855.1). Classification (NCBI taxonomy): domain Eukaryota; kingdom Metazoa; phylum Chordata; class Chondrichthyes; order Myliobatiformes; family Dasyatidae; genus Hypanus; species Hypanus sabinus. The sequence goes on along the minus strand of NC_082708.1, from coordinate 88,197,855 downwards.
GAGGGAGAGGGGGAGTTGGAGGCCAAAGTTCTTGTTAAATTTTGTGTGTGGGAAAGGTTTTGTGGGTTGATTGTGTTAAAGTTCTTTTTTTCTCTTGGTTTCATGGTTGTCTGGAGCAGAGGAATCTCGGAATCATATACTTTAATGATAAAGTAAACTTTGGACACATATGACAAATTTCAATAAAATTGAAAGAGTACGGAGAATATTTAGAAGGATGTTGAGGACTGAGGACCTGAATTACAGGGAAAGGCTGAATGCATTAGGACATTATTTGCTGGAGCATGGAATGAGGGGAAACTATATAGAAGTACACAAAATGATGAGCGGTATCGACAGAGGGAATACAAGCAGGTTTTTTTCATTGAGGTCGGTGAAACTAGACAGAGTTCATAGGTTAAGGGTGAAAGATAAAATAAGAGGATCCTGAGGACACCCACTCAGCTACTCATGAACACATACCCACATGCACAATACACAAGCCTGAACTTGCGAATATACACACACGCACACACACACAGACACACACACACACACACAAACACACACACAGAAAACGTGCACACACACCACACAGACACACACAGACATATGCGTGCTCACGTACACATACACGCACACACATGCAGACTACACAGACACACACACACACACACACACACACACATACATACAGACAGATACAGACAGACACACACACATACATCCATGCATGTGCCCACACACAACAGAAACACATGCAGACCACACAGACATGCATACACACGCACAAACATACACACACATAATGATTGTAGAGTGGTAAGTTTTTCTTTTCCTTTTCTGTTACGTACAACATGTTTCAGTTGTGACGGTCATTCTGGTGGGACATAAGGCTCACATCCAAAGTGTTCCAACAGATAGACTCCTGGAAATATTAATTTGCTTTCCAGACTGACTGTCTGCCCTTATCCATTAGTTGGAACACTGATCTTATGTCTGCAAAGTAAAGTCGAGTGTGCACTTCCCTCCCTTGGGATATTATTGTGTTCATCTGAGATTTGCTCTCAACAGAGATGATAGTTGCATTGGAAATTCAGTAATGACAGCATTAACCTACTTGGATCAGTTACTGAAAATGCTGGAGATATTAGTTCTCCCTCTAAACTTACTCATATTTCTTTTGTCATTTCAAACAATGAGCTCATTTCGAGAGCAAAGAAGTTGTGGAAAGAAGATGCATGGAATAAAGGCAATTTCACTGCCTGCATGAAATAATGGGTCAGTTCCGGTAAGTTGCTCCAACAAGCAACATAGAGGGTTTGAGCAGCATCTCGAAGTGAAAAGGAATTGTTCACATTTCAGATTGAAACCCTATGTCAGGATAGTAAACAACCCAATGAGTTCCTCCAGCAGATTGTTTTTTGCTCCGAATTCCAGCAGCTTCAGTCTTGTGTGTCTCTGAGATAAGGTGAAGCTTTGCCATCTGTTTAATGTGTTGCTAACCTTGTATTACCTGTGTACAGTTTCACCATACAAAGTCATGATCATATTAAATGGCAGTGTAAGCTTGAGGGGCCAGAAGTTTACTCCAGCTCTTCTTTTCCTATATTCTTATTAATATGCAATGATTTAATGGTTCCATTTAATATCGGAGAATGTAACCTTAGTCTCTGTAGGCATCCTCGAAACAGAGAAAAAGCCCCAAAGAATGAATGACAGAAAAAAACATAAGAACCTTAAAGCCCCTGCTTCGTTCCACACACAAGCAGCAGTCAGCAGCATTAACGCTCTCACCACCTATTCTAGCGGAAAGCATCAGCGCTGCCACCACCCACCATGCAAGCAGCAGCAAAGCCCCAAGGAGAGACTGTAGTCTACAGTCCATCAAAAGCTACTATTCATCCCAACAGCTTGACATCAGTCTCACTAATGAGAGAGAGAGAGATATCAGCAAGAGGGGAGACAAACAGTTGCTGTTTCAATGTTCCAGTCTCTCTGTAGTGCCACTTTTATTTTGACTTTCCCCAAGTCAAAAATTGGCAGCAAACCCTCACTCACCATCGAGAGAGAGCGCAATCAACTGAGTTCAGAGACCTCTGACAGTTGCATTCGCTGTCTTGATGCTCCACTTCCCCGTGATACTTCAGTTCATCACAAAGGCGAAAAATCAGGTCCACAGGGCACACAAGGCTGCACTCTGAAGGTGCCCATCTTCAGGCCACTCGTGGAGATATTGAAAACATGGCCAATCTGTGAGCTCTAAGACTAGGAATGTGCCGTTGTGCTGAACCACAGTTTTTGTGCAGCTATAGATCACGGACTCCAACAGGACCCCAGCCAACTTGAAAAGAAACACAGAAACATTAGAAGAAGACAAATTTAACCAGTTTCACTGAAGGACTGAGAGAAGTCGCCTTCTGGCACCATCTTTAGCCTTGCCCACTTGACAATGTTTTTAATTATTTAAAACAATGTTAGTAATTATTTATTTGTGTTTTGTGTGTATTTATTTAATTTTAGATTTCAATAATTTAAAAAAGTAGTTGAGTAGATTTTAAATCATCTCTGTCTATCAAAAAGGTTTAAAAGCTGTTCAAAAGAATTTGATCACTGGTGAATTGTCATGTGAACATATGAATCAAGAGCAGGAATAGGCTCCTCTGCCATTTAATAAGATAAGAGTTTATCTGATTATAACAGATAATTTTTGCATTCTCATTTTAATTTGACAACTCTTCACATCATTGCTTATCAAGTATTTATTGATATTCAAAGACCTTGTTACCACTACCCTTTAAGGAAGTGAGGTTCAAATGCACCCGACCCACTGGGAGACAAATGTCACCTCATTTCTGCCCAAGTGAGAAACTCATAATTTTAAACAGCTCCAGATTTTCCTGCAAAAGGAAACATCCTATACATGCCTACTTCAGCATGAGGCCTTAGGGTCTAGCTTGTATCAGTTAAATCATTGTGATAAACTATGTATACCTGTCTGGACACACCCCTCTGCTGAGTGCTCCTGTGGCTCCTCCCATAGATCCTTGTATAAAGGCGATCAGGGCACTGCTTCTCCCTCAGTATTCAACATGTCGTGCTCTATTTTCGCTGTTAATAAAAGCCTATTGTTCACTTCCAGTCTCCTAGAGTTATTGATGGTGCATCAATTTTATTAACAGCGATTTTAAAATATGGAGAGCACTTTATGACCCGACTAATTGGATATCAACCCTCAATCCCAGGAAACCGGCAACGCTTTCAAACTCTGGCTAGCATGCTTCGAATCGTACCTGGAGGAGATTCAACTGACTGAGCCTGCCACGATGTGCAGAGTTCTCCTCTCCGGGGTCAGTCCACGGGTCTACTCCATGATCAGGGACCAGCCGAGCTACAAGGGCCCTCAAAAGACAATACCTGCGGCCGGTGAACACCATCTACGCAAGACATCGCTCAGCGACACGGCAGCAGCGGGCAGGAAAGTCGAGTGCTGAGTTTGTCCGGGCCCTACAGACAATTGTGTGGGCTTGCGATTGCGGCAGGCTGACGGCTGAACAGCATGCGGAGCTCCCAGTAAGAGACGCCTTCTTCATGGGGTCAGGTCAGTGTATGTGCGCCAGCGGCTGCTGGAACACGCCGATCTTACCTTAAGTTCAGCGATTGAGCTGGCCGACACGCTGGAGGCCGCTCTGCACAACACTGATGCCCTCCCGGTGTGCGATCTCCTGCCGGCCTCGTGGACGCGGCAGACCCCGCAACCCGCCGGCGAATTGACCACGGCTGCTGCGAAGTGTTACTTCTGCAGACTCGAGAAGCACCTCCGAAAATTCTGCGCTACCTGCTCCAGCTGTGGAAAGAAGGGCCACTTCGCCAAGGCCTGTAAGTCCAAACCGCGGGCGGGGTCGAGCAGCGCCGCATGTGAGGCATGGGGGCAGCCATCTTTCCTGCCCGCCGTGTGTGAGGCATGGGGGGGTGCGACCAATTTGGTCGGTGCCACCTTGCACCGCCTAAAACCCACGGGTGCTTACCGGACACCCCACTGCACCGGACCAAGATGGCAATTCAACTCTGGCCTCCGTGACCCTTGACCAAAGCGCTCCACACCAGATTGCAAGGTTAATGATGGTCATCCTGGTGGAGGGGCACAGGACTAGCTGCCTGTTTGACACGGGCAGCACTGAGAGTTTTATTCACCCGGACACGGTGCAACGCTGCAGACTCGTGACACGGCTGGTAAGCCAGAGGGTCACCATGGCTTCTGGGTCGTATACAACAGACATCCAGGGGGGTTGTGTAGCGACACTAGTGGTGTAGGGCAATTCTGTAGGACATCATCACATACCCTGCTACTGACCATACAAACACACCAACCTGCACATCCCACCCAACATCATGCCAACAGCTGCGCTACGGACACCACTTGCGGCCTCTCCACCCTCAAGATCCCTCCCCAACCGCTGTTCGCCAACCTGACCCCCGACTGTAAACCTGTGGCAACTAAAAGCAGGGGGTACAGCGCGGGGGACAGGGCCTTCATTCAGTTGGAGGTGCAGCGGCTGCTCAGGGAGGGGATCATTGAGCCAAGCACAAGTCCATGGAGGGCCCAGGTGGTCATTGTTCGGAATGGGCAGAAAATAGGATGGTCGTGGATTATAGCCAGACCATCAATAGGTTCACGCAGCTTAACGCGTACCCCCTACCCCGCATCGCGGATATGGTCAATCAGATAGCTCAGTACAAGGTGTACTCGACCATAGACCTAAAATATGCTTACCATCAGCTCCCCATCTGCCTGGAGGACCGCCCCTACACTGCCTTCGAGGTGGGCGGCAGGCTCCATCACTTCCTGTGCGTCCCCTTTGGTGTCACAAATGGTGTCTCTGTCTTCCAGAGGGAAATGGACTGGATGGTGGACCAGCGCCAACTGAAGGCCACGTTCCCATTTCTTGATAACATCACCATCTGCGGTCAGGACTGGCAAGATCACGACACCAACCTCCAACAATTTTTCTAAGCGACCAAGGCTTTTAACCTTACCTATAACAGGGAAAAGCGTGTGTTCAGAACCATCTGACTCGCTATCCTTGGGAATGTCATGGAGAACGGAGTCATTGGCACTGACCCCGACCGTATGCCCCCTGTTTGAACTCCCTCTTCCCAATACCCTCAGAGCCCTCAAACGATGCCGGGGCTTCTTTTCCTATTACGTCCAATGGGTCCCTCACCATGCAGACAAGGCCCGCCCCTGGTCAAGTCTACCACATTTCCCCTCTCTGCCGAGGTCCGCGTGGCCTTCAGCCACATTAAAGGGGACATTGCCAAAGCAACGGTGCATTTGGTGGACGAGACCATTCCCTTCCAAGTAGAGAGTGACGCCTCCGACTTTGCGCTGGCTGCAACCCTCAATCAGGCAGGCAGGCCAGTAGCATTCTTCTCTCGTACCCTTCAAGGCCCTGAAATTCGGCACTCCGCGGTGGAGAAAGAAGCCCAGCTCATAGTGGAAGCTATTAGGCACTGGAGACACTATCTCGCCTGCAAAAGTTCACCTTACTGACCGACCAGTGCTCAGTTGCATTCATGTTTAGCAACCAACAGCGAGACAAAATCAAAAATAATAAAATTTTTAGGTGGAGAATCAAACTCTCCACCTACAACTATGACATCCTGTACCGGCCTGGAAGGCTCAATGAGCCCCCTGATGCCCTATCCCGGGGAGCATGTACCAGCGTGCATATCGACCAGCTATATGCCCTCCATGCAGATCTTTGCCACCCGGGGGCGTCATCCAGTTTTTCCACTGTGAAAGCCCGGAACCTGCCTTACTCCCTTGAGGAGATCAGGACGATGACCAGGGACTGCCAACTCTGCACTGAGTGCAAACCGCACTTCTACCGTCCTGAAAAGGCACAACTTATCAAGGCCACCCGCCCCTTTGAGTGACTGAGAGTTGACTTTAAGGGCCCCCTTCCCTCCACCGACCACAATGTGTACTTTCTTAACATAATCGATGAGTACTCGTGGTTCCCCTTTGCCATCCCCTGCCCTGATACCACTGCCACGTCCATCATAAAGGCCCTGTGCCAGCTCTTCACTTTGTTCGGATACCCCTGCTATATCCACAGTGATAGAGGGTCCTCGTTTATGAGTGACGAGCTGCGCCAATACCTGCTGGCTAGGGGTATTGCTACTAGTAGGACCACAAGCTATAATCCCCAGGGGAATGGACAGGTGGAGAGGGAGAATGCCACAGAGTGGAAGGCCACACTCTTAGCCTTAGGTCAAAGTGATTGCCGGTCTCTCGCTGGCAGGAGGTCCTCCCTGAGGCACTCCACTCCATCCGCTCCCTGTTATGTACGTCCACCAATGCCACCCCTCATGAGCGACTCTTTTCTTCTCCCAGGAAGTCTGCCACTGGGACCACCCTACTGGCTTGGCTGACGTCCCCAGGTCCAGTGCTGCTCTGGAAACATGCGAGGAGCAATAAATACTCCCCGATGGTCGAGAGGGTTCACCTTCTACATGCGAACCCCCAGTATGCCTACGTGGTCTTACCTGATGGACGGGAGGACATGGTCTCCATCCGCGACCTTGCACCTGCAGGAGCACCAGACCCCGACCCTGAACACTCCACGGTGACTATGAACCCCGTACCCACCGATGTATAAACCCACGAGACACCGCGCACGCCAAGCCCTACACAGACTCCTCACAACACTCCCATACCAGGCACCATGCACACAAATGAGGGGTTACTGATGCCTAACGGGCTGGCACCTCAAGTCTGGCTGGAGCCAGCACAACCACCGTCGGCGGTGCTACGCAGATCGCAGCGACAGACTCGACCACCTGATAGACTTAAGCTGTAAATATACTTGTCAGAAACTTCACCCTGGGGACTCTCTTTTAAAACAAAGGAGGGGTGAATGTGGTGAATTATGTATACCTGTCTGGACATGCCCCTCTGCTGACTCCTCCTGTGGTTTCTCCAACGGACCCCCATATAAAGGTGATTGGGGCACTGCTCCTCTCTCAGTCTTCAACATGGTCATGCTCCCTTTATCGTTGTTAATAAAAGTCTATCGTTCACTTCCAGTCTCCTAGAGTTATTGATGGTGCATCAATCATCTTCACTCTTCAAAACTCCATTTAACAAAAGACTGTCCTGTACAAACCTTCCCTTCAAACAATCCACCCATCTCTGACTATCTTGAATCTAAAACATTAACTGCTTTCTCTTTCCACAGATATTGCTTGGCCAGCAGATTTCTTCTGCTGGTTCTCTTTACTTCACCTTCACTGTCAACCTCTGACTTCTGAATCCAGTATGTCATTCTGCCCTGGATGCTCTAAGCCCTGACCTTTTGTACCACTGTCCCATGTAATATTATGACAAAAGCCCTAATGAATTACATGCAGACTACAACAGTTACATTTTGACCTTTATGAAGGACTCATCAATTTGTGTAGATATGATATTCCGATGATTAGACTAAACTAATTGACTTTGATTACCTCCTGCTTTTCCAAATATAGAATTATTCTGTCCCTCAGAATTATTTCCATTGATTTCCCTAAATTAAGCTTACTTGCCTCTAATGACTTTCTTATCCCTGCTGGGTTTGTATTCTTGGAGTGGAGGGATTCGGATCTGATAGATGTATACAAAATTATCAGGGGCGTATATAGTGTAGATAGTAAGAAACCTTTATTCACAGTAGAAGGTATCTGAATCAAAAATGAATAGATTTAGGATAAGAGGTTAAAAAATATATTGGATTTGATGAAAAGCTTTACATCTACAAAGATGTCTAAAAAGATGATGAGCAGAGCTGGGAGTTTTCTCTTTGGAGCGTAGAAGAATGAGAGGGGGCTTGATAGAGGTCTACAAGATTATGAGAGGCATAGATAAGGTGGATAGTCAGTACCTGTTTCCCAGGGCACCAACAGCAAACACCAGAGGACATATGTACAAAATTAAGGGAGGGAAGTTTAGTGGAGACATCAGGGGTAAGTTTTTTACACAGAGGGTTGTGAGTGCCTGGAATGACTTGCCAGGGATGGTGGTGGAGGCTAAAACATTAGGGGTATTTAAAAGCCTCTTGGACAGGCACATGGATGAAAGAAAAATTGAGCGTTATGGGGTAGTGTGGGTTTAGTACTTTTTTTAATGATTATATGGGTCGGCACAACATGGAGGGCTGAAGGGCCTGTACTGTGCTGTAGTGTTCTATGGTTCTATGGTGGAGGTAGATATTCTTATAACATTTAAGAAGTTTATAGACAAGCAATTGATTCACCAAGATTCCGAGGTGTAAGGAGCTAATGTTGGTAAATGGAAGTAGTACACAGACTGAGGGTGCCTGATGGCTAGTATAATCTGTTAGACTGAAGGGCCTGCTTCTGTGCTGTACGATTCCACATCTGCATTTACGAAATGCTAATTGCCTGTTTACTTTGCACTTTTTGAAGTATTTTTAATAAGTTCCTAACACTTTTCCTGCAGCAGCTGTTAATTGTCATTTTTATTTCTAATTTCTGACTCTTTCCTATTTTGAATAAAGTTAATATGCTACCTTCAAATTGAATTTAGGTTTTACTGAATTGAGGATATTGGAAACTTTAAATTATTGTATACTACTAGTTAGTTCTTTTATCAGGGCCTAAACACTTGTCAGCAAAATTTACAATATCACTTTCCCTGGCAATTGTGGTTTTCTTGAGTGCCACCTTCCTTTCCAATTCCCGCCCTACAATTATTTCTGGAACATCATTTGTTTTTTTTTACATTGAGGACTGATTCAAGATACCAATTTATTAATCAGATAGGTTAAGTGAATGTCAGAGACCGTCAGTACCTTTTGAAGTTATTTCTGAAGATATACCTCCTGGGAACTAATCCACAGCTGGAAGAACTCACTCGATCAGGCAGCATTGGCAGGATGAAAAAAAATTGTTACACTTTATGCCAAAACCTACATCAGATTTCAGCCTGATGCAGGGTTTCAATCTGATTCATCAACAATTTCTGTCCTCCCACTGATGCTGTTGGACATACTGATTCTGTCAGCATATTGTGTTTTGCTCCTTCAGTCCCTTGTGTCTCCATCAATACCTGAGATTGTTCCCTCTGTTGGAGATAGCAAATTGGCTTGTCTGCCCCTCTACATACAGAGAAAGCAAATCCCTATTACTGTCAGATATAATTCTTCTGTGCAGGTTAATAGGGAGATGGGTTTTAGAAACATATTAAGCATGAGCCTACACCTCTAATATTCTTGTATCAAGTTATTCATGCTTGCTTAGGATGACTTGAGTGTACAGAATAATTACACATTGTTAAAATGGGTGAATTAACTTGGCTGGGACATTTGTCAGTGTTAAGAGCTAGAGGTCGCCAGGAACTGGGAAACATTAGCATTGTTCTGGCTGTTTAAGTTGTACCTGACAATTCAAGGGCATTTGGATAATAATATTGAACAAAAGAATTTCAATAATTTTGCCACTTTGAGCTTTGAGAGATGAGGGAGAAGAATGTTCCGCAGATGTCTGATATTTGTAGGTCTGGCAGTGTTATTAAAGAACCTCCTGTCCTCACTCATGTGCAGGGTGCTGAGAGCCTAACAGAGAGCTGAGTTTAACTTGTCGTCTGTTCACTGGCAATACTCATGTAAGTCTCTTTAGTAGTGTTAACTGTTAAGCACTGGGTATAGAAATCAGTGCACACAGACAATCAGAGAGACTCTCATTGGAGATCCTATAAGACCATCAGACCATAAGACAAAGGAGCATAATTAGCCCATTTGGCCCATCAAGTCTGCACCCCAATTCAATCATGGCTGATCCTTTTTCCCATTCCTCAGCCCTACTCAGCCTTCTTCCCATAACCTTTTATACTATGTCCAATCAAAAAATGATCAAGCTCTGCCTTAAGTACACCCACCGACCTAGCCTCCACAGCTGCCTGTGGTAACAGTTTTCACAAATTCACCACCCTCTGGCTAAAGAAATTTCTCCACGTCTCTGTGTTAAATGGACACCTCCCTTTCCTGACACCTCTTGTCCTAGACTTCCCCACCATCCTTCCCACATCTACTCTGTTTAGACCTTTCATCATTTGGAACGTTTCAATGAGATACCCCAGTGAGTACAGACTCAGAGCTATGATAACCCTTTCAGTCCCAGAATCAACCTTTTGAACCTCCACAGAGTTTTCTCCAATGGCAGCATATCTTTTCTAAGATGAGGAGCTCAAAACTGTTCACAATACTCAAGGTGAAGCCTCACCAATGCCTTATAAAGCCTCAGCATCACATCCCTGCCCTTGTATTCTAGACCTCTTGAAAAGAATGCTAATATTGCATTTGCCTTTCTCACCACTGACTCTACCTGCAAGGTTGTTCTGCACAAGAATTTCCAAGTCCCTTTGCGTTTCAGATTTTTGGATTTTTTTTCCTCATTTAGTAAATAGTTTATTTCTACCACCAAAGTGCATGACCATGCATTTCCAACACTGTATTTCATTTGTGACTCTCTTGCCCATTCTCCTAATCTGCCTAAGTCCTTCTGCAACCTCCCTATTTCCTCAACATTACCTCCACCAATCTTCATATCATCTGCAAACTTGGCAACAAAGCCATCTATTCTGTCATCTGAATCATTGATATACAGCATAAAAAGAAGCAGTACCAACACTTATCCCTGCAGAACACCACTAGTCACTGGCAGACAACCAGAAAAGCATCCCTTTTATTCCCACACGCTGTCTCCTGCCAATCAGCCAGTGCTCTAAACATGCCAGTAACTTTCCTATAATACCATGGGCAGGCTCATGAGTGGCATCTTGTCAAAGGCCTTCTGAAAGTCCAAATGTGCAACATCCCCTTTATTTATCCTACTTGTAATATCCCCAAGGAATTCCAACAGTTTTTTCAGGCAAGCTTTGTCCTATCTTGTCCTTTGTCTCTAAGTATAGGTTTCCCCAGCTATTCGAAGGTAGAGCGTTCCTATGAAATGGTTCATAAGCCAGAATGTCATAAAGTGAAGAAGCAATTACTATTTATTTATATGGGAAAAACTTGTAAGCGTTCGCAGACCCAAAAAATAACCTACCAAGTCATGCCAAATAACACATAAAACCTAAAATAACAGTAACATAGAGTAAAAGCAGGAATGATATGATAAATACACAGCCTATATAAAGTAGAAACACTTTTCTGCAATCATTGCAGCACTGTCCACTGCAGCGAAAATCTCACACAAAGCACTGTCGGCAGAAAGACTCGGTGCAAGCGTTCTCAGCAGCAGCACTCTCTCCAGTAACCTTTAAGCTATGAAGCTGCCAAATCATACCAAATAACACATAAAATACACAGCCTATATAAAGTAGAAATAATGCATGTACAGTGTAGTTTCACTTACCAGGATCAGGATGACAGCGAGCACACTGATGATAGTGTGTTAGGCTGAGTCGTTGGAGGTTGGGGTGGTGGGAGGTAGTGGAGACTGTCATCTCCACTACATGGAGGTAGTGTCATCTCATCATCATCTGTTTCCATCAGGGCAGACTTCTTCTATGTCTGCCTGCCTCGATGTCGAAGGTTGAGGTTTGTCGTCTGCTGTGGCTGATGTGGAAGGCTTGAAAAATGACAGTAGGCTTGACTGCTTAGCCTCACACATTTTTATATCATACAGTTCTCAAATCATCCTGCAAACATGCCCTAAACCTACATACCCTTTCAAAATTAAAGTCATATTTTCTGCAATCATTGCAGCGAAAATCTCACTCAATTGCTTCACATTCAGTTCCTGGATGACGTCACTTTTGGGCCATTCGCTACTGCTTTCGGTTTCAATGGTTATCCTTTCCTTTTGTAATTGCATCACCTCTTCATCTCTCAGTTCTTGGTCATGGGATGACCACTTCAACATCATCTTCGTCAACTTCCACAAATCCAGCTTCCTTAGCCAAACTCACTATGTCCTTACTTTATTCACCATGATCAAAACGCTTATTTATGTCTAGTTTTACGCTGTGTTACACCTTTATGAGCTCTTTTAGGCTTTTCTGATACCTTAGAACTCATCTTACTAATGGATGTACAAAATAAATCGGCATAAAGCACAGATGCTCACAGGCACATGTTTAAGCAATGGCGGCTTGAATGTTGTTCTGGGGGAGGAGCTTGGCTGCTCGGGGGGGGGGAGGATGCCTTTGCTCGTAACAGTGGAAACACCTTCTGTTAGTGAAAACAGGTAACTAATGTATGTCACACACACAAAATGCTGGTGGAATGCAGCAGGCCAGGCAGCATCTATAGGGAGAAGCACTGTCAACGTTTCAGGCTGAGAAACCTTCATCGGCACTAACTCAAAGAAAGCTAGTAAGAGATTTGAAAGTAGGAGGTGGAGGGGGAAATGCGAAATGATAGGAGAAGACTAGAGGGGGTGGGGTGAAGCTGTGAGCTGGAAGGGTGATTGGCAAAAGGGATACAGAGCAGGAGAAGGGAAAGGATCATGGGACAGAAGGCCTGGGGAGAAAGAAAGGGGGAGGGGAGCACCAGAGGGAGATGGAGAACAGGCAGAGTGATGGGCAGAGAAAGAGAGATAAAAAAATGAAAAAAAGTAAGAAAAAAAAGAGGAGGGGAAAAAACTAAATATATCAGGGATAAGGTAAGAAGGGGAGGAGGGGCATTAACAGAAGTTAGAGAAGCCAATGTTCATGCCATCAGGTTGGAGGCTACCCAGCTGGTATATAAGGTGTTGTTCTTCCAACTTGAGTGTGGCTTCATCTTGACAGTAGAGGAGGCCATGGATAGACATATCAGAATGGGAATGGGACATGGAATTAAAATGTGTGGCCACTGGGAGATCCTGCGTACTCTGGCAGAGCGTAGGTATTCAGCAAAACAGTCTCCCAGTCTGCGTCGGGTCTCACCAATATATAAAAGGCCACACCGGGAGCACCGGACGCAGTATACCACACTAGCTGACTCAGAGGTGAAGTGTTGCCTCACCTGGAAGGACTGTCTGGGCCCTGAATGGCAGTGAGGGAGGAAGTGTAAGGGCAGGTGTAGCACTGTTCCACTTACAAGGATAAGTGCCAGGAGGGAGATCGGTGGGAAGGGATGGGGGGGACGAATGGACAAGGGAGTCACGTAGGGAACGATCCCTGTGTCCGGTGCTCCCAGTGTGGCCTTTTATATATTGGTGAGACCCAACGCAAACTGGGAGACCGTTTTGCTGAACACCTACGCTCTGTCCGCCAGAGAAAGCAGGATCTCCCAGTGGCCACACATTTTAATTTCATGTCCCATTCCCATTCTGATATGTCTATCCATGGCCCCCTCTACTGTCAAGATGAAGCCACACTCAGGTTGGAGGAGCAACGCCTTATATACCAGCTGGGTAGCCTCCAACCTGATGGCATGAACATTGATTTCTCTAACTTCCGTTAATGCCCCTCCTCCCCTTCTCACCCATCCCTTATCTATCTATCTATCTATCTATCTATCTATCTGTCTATCTGTCTATCTATCTAATCTATTTACTTATTTTCCCCTCCTTTTTTCTTTCTCTCTGCCCCTCTCACAATCACTCCTTGCCTGCTCTCCATCTCCCTCTGGTGCTCCCCCCTCCCACTTTTCTTTCTCCCTAGGCTTCCCGTCCCATGATTCTTTCCCTTCTCCAGCTCTGTATCCCTTTTGTCAATCACCTTTCCAGCTCTTAGCTTCACTCCTCCCCCTCCTGTCTTCTATCATTTCAGATTTTCCCCTCCCCCTTCTACTTTCAAATTTCTTACTAACTTTTCTATCAGTTAGTACTGATGAAGGGTCTCAGCCCGAAACATTGACAGTGCTTCTCCCTATAGATGCTGCCTGGCCTGCTGTGTTCCACCAGCATTTTGTGTGTGTTGCTTGAATTTCCAGCATCTGCAGATTTCCTCGTGTTTGCTTTTCAAACTAATGTAAGTCTTTCATAACAGTGAGGTGTTGTAAAGTGAACGTTTGAAAAATGGTGGACACCTGTGCTCCATAACTTCATCCTTAACAATTGACTCCAACATCTTCTTAATCAATGAGGTCAGGCTAACTGGTCTATAATTTCCTTTCTGCTGCCTTCCTCATTTCTTAATTTTGGAGTGACATTTGCAATTTTCTAGTCCTCTGACATTATGTCAGAGTCCAAAGACTTTTGAAATGTCATTACTAATGCCTCCACAATCTCTACCGCTACCTCTTTCAGAACCCTAGGGTTCAGTTCAACTGGTCTTTTAGGTCTTTCAGCTTTTTGAGTCCCTTCTCCCATGTAATAGCAACTGCACTCACTTCCCTTCCCTCACACTCTTCAACATCTTACTCACTGCTAGTGTCTTCCACAGTGAAGATTGATGCAAAATACACATTTAGATCATCTGACATCCCTTGGCCCCCTGTTATTATTTCTCTAGCCTCATTTTGTAGTGGTCCTATATCCACTTTCATCTATCTTTTATATTTTACATATTAAAAAATCTTTTGCTATCCACTTTGATATTGTTTGGTAGCTTGCTTTTATATTTCACTTTTTTCCTTCCTTATGATTCTTTTAGTTGCTCTCCATAGGGTATTAAAAGCTTCCAAATCCTCTGTGTTCCCACTAATTTTTGCGTTGTTATATGTCCTTTCTTTTGCTTTTGCATTAGCTTTGACTTCCCTTGTCAGCCACAGTTGTACTAATTTGCTGATTGTGTATTTCTTTGTTTTTGGAATACATCTATCCTGCACCCTCTGCATTTTCCCCGGAAACTCAAGCCATTGCTGCACTGCTGTCATTCCTGTCTGCTTCTCCTTCCAATTTACTTTCCCCAGTTCCTCTCTCACTCCACTGAAATACTGTTATGTCAGACTTCACTTTCTCCCTGTCAGAGTTCAAGTTGAACTCAATCATATTGTGATCACTGCTTCCTAAGTGTTCCTTTACCTTAAGCTCCCTAATCAGCTCCAGATCATATGATCTGGATGACGGGGTGGTAAATTGGATTAGTAAGTATGCAGATGATTCTAAGGTAGGTTTTTTTGTGGATAATGAAGTAGGTTTTCAAAGTTTGCAGAGAGATTTAGGCCAGTTAGAAGAGTGGGCTGAATGATGGCAGATGGAGTTTGATGCTGATAAATGTGAGGTGCTACATTTTGGTGGGAATAATCCAAATAGAACATACATGGTAAATGGTAGGGCTTTGAAGAATGCAGTAGAACAGAGTGATCTAGGAATAATGGTGCATAGTTCACTGAAGGTGGAATCTCATGTGGATAGGGTGGTAAAGAAAGCTTTTGGTATGCTGGCCTTTATAAATCAGAGCATTGAGTATAGGAGTTGGGATGTAATGTTAAAATTGTACAAGGCATTGGTAAGGCCAAATTTGGAGTATTGTGTACAGTTCTGATCACTGAATTATAGGAAAGATGTCAACAAAATAGAGAGAGTACAGAGAAGATTTACTAGAATGTTACCTGGGTTTCAGCACCTAAGTTACAGGGACATGTTGAACAAGTTAGGTCTTTATTCTTTGGTGCGTAGAAGGTCGAGGGGGGACTTGATAGAGGTATTTAAAATTATGAGGTGGATGGATAGAGTTGACATGGATAGGCTTTTCCCATTGAGAGTAGGGGAGATTCAAACAAGAGGACAAGAGTTGAGAGTTAGGGGGCAAAAGTTTAAGGGTAACACAAGGGGGAATTTCTTTACTCAGAGAGTGGTAGCTCTGTGGAACAAGCTTCCAATAGAAGTGGTAGAGGCATGTTTGGTATTGTCATTTAAAGTAAAATTGGATCAGTATATGAACAGGAAAGGAATGGAGGATTATGAACTGAGTGCAGGTCAGTTGGACTAGGTGAGAGTAAGCATTCGGCATGGACTAGGAGGGCCAAGATGGCCCGCTTCCATGCTGTAATTGTTATATGGTTATAACATAACACCCAATCCAGAGTAGCTGATCCCCTAGTAGGCTCAACAAATTCTCCCTGTCATTTGAATAAAAACTTGTTCTATACATTCTAGGTGGTGAATGGTTCAAAACTATCCAGATGGCTGGAGACTGCCAACAGCCTGGACAATGGATTGGACTCAGGATAATCCTTTAGGGCTGAAAATTTGTTTTTGCTGTTCATTTTTAATGCCAATCACTACTATTTTATTTATTTGATAACATTTTAAGTATTTGCAATTTGGAGAGTTACCTGAACAAGTGAAACAAACAAAATGCAGCTGCTTTTTTGGCTGGAAATGAAATGTCAGTGTGGTTTTTGGCTGGATCTTCATTGTAATTCATTGCTCTGCTCTGTTCAACTCTGTCAGCAGAAAACAGTCTTGCAAACTATCTGTTCTTGGTAATGAAGCTTGGAAAATAATCAGGTCTAAAAGTGCCTGAGAAACACAAAGCATCGAGGAATAATATGCTTGTGACAGCTAAATGTCACAGCATTACTGAACTTACCCTTGAGAATATAGAGCTGATCCATTCTGAGCAGGCAGAGATAATATAAAAGTCAATGAAGTTGTAAATATGTAAAGGTCTGATAACTGATTCTTATGAAGACCTATGGTAAACTTTGAATACTACGAAGAAAGGAGAAATAAAGAAAATGATATCCTATAGACTAGTTGGCCAAACAACAGTCATTGGGAAAAATCTGGACAAATGGAAAACCAATCTTAGTTGGAATCAGAAAGGAAAGTTCTGTTTGTCTCACTAGGAGTGCTTAGGAATGTTACTGGTAGGATCATTGCGGAAGAATCATTGGATGTACGTAGGAAATCTGGATTTGCAAAGACTGATTGTAGAACATCACAAAGTAAGGTCTTATGGCATCGAGGAAACAGGCTTGTACAATTTTATTAACTTCCAAAAATTAGACAAATCAAAGACCAGCCTACAACTTACATTTCTCTAACTGATTTAGTCCTGTCAGTAATAAAATTGAATCATACAGAATTTATATATTTATTTCAAAATCCAGAATGTGGTTTCCAAAATGTGCGCAGGTGTCACTCACCAAGCTGACAGGGCAGTGAGATGCACTGTTTAGTGATGAACAATCAAGAAAAGTAAATGTGTCAGTGCAATTGAGCCAGAAAATAAAAGGCTCATCTATATGGAATAAAGTAAAGATTTTACACAACTTTTAAGTAAAGAAAAAAACTAACTGCAGTGTTATTGCTTGTGTGTTTACATGGACAGCCACTTGACAGCATTTTGATTCTTCTTCTTTTTCTTCTTGTTCTTCCTCTTCCTCTGCTTCTCTTTCTTCTTCCATTTTTGCATTTCCAAGGGACTGAGGAAGAGTTGCTTCCACTTGTGTCAAGTGGTGGAGATGCTGTCATTGTGTGGCCTCTTTCAATGAGAGGAACATCTGTCATGAAATTATTTAGCCAATGGTGAATCAGGAAGATGTACTAGTTAATCACCTGTTTCCCACCACAGTAACAGCTTTGCACTGTGCACATTGCCTTATTGTAACTATTTCAGAACATAGAAACCTGGAAAACCTACAGCACAATACTGGCTTTCTGGCCGACAAAGTTGTGCCGAATGAGTACCTACCCTAGAAATTACTAGTCTTACCTATAGCCCTCTATTTTACTAAGCTCCATGTATCTATTCAAAAGTCTCTTAAAAGACCCTATCGTATCCAACTCCACATTGCCTTCAGCCCATTCCACGCATTTACCACTCTGAGTAAAAAACTTACCCCTGATATCTCTTCTGTACCTACTCCCCAGCATCTTAAACCTGTGTCCTCTTGTGGCAACCATTTCAGCCCAGGGAAAAAGCCTCTGACTATCCACAAGATCAATGCCTCTTATCATCTTATACACCTCTATCAGGTCACCTTTCATCCTCCATTGCTCCAAGGGGAAAAGGCCGAGTTCACTCAACCTATTCTCATAAGATATGTTACCCAATCACCTTCTGGATTCAAGGTATAGATAACAAGGACTGTCCTTCATGGTTACATTTGCAGGAGAATTCGGTAAGCGGGTTTTCTTTAGCTTCTTTATTGGGAGCTCCTCTTCCTTTTCCGTTCTCCAGTATAGGTAGACAAGGTCTTAGTCCTATTGTTAAACATGCTTTAAAAATTTGGTTTCAGTTTCGTAGATTTTTTGAATTAAATAACTTTGTACTCTCTAGTAATATCCATTTTAACGTTTTCTTTAAACCATCAACTCTGGATAAGGATTTTTTAATGTGGAAAACTAAGGGAATAAAAACCTTTAGATTTGTTTTCAGAGGATTGTTTTATGTCTTTTTCACTGTTAGTGAATAAATGTGATATATATAGTACACATTTTTTAGATACTTACAAGTTAGGAATTTTTAATGTGATTTTTTACTGAATTATCCATTGGCTCATTCACCAAATTTGATTTATGCTATCTTTTTTTAGCTTAAACTACTTCAAAAACGATTCACAGCTAATATATATAAACAGTTAATGAATGCACGTATGATGCCTAGTGATAAGGTTAAACGTACTTGGGAAATGGAACTTCAACATTCATTTTCAGATGATCAATGGAATAAAATTTATTATCTAGTTAATAATTCATCTATGTGCTTATCACTCCTTAATTCAGTTTAAGATAGTACACAGGGCCCATATGTCAAAAGAGAAATTCGCACACATTTTTGCTAATATAAGCCCCATCTGTGACAGATGCAACGCTGAGGTGGCTACTCTAACTCATATGTTTTGGTCTTGCGTAAAGTTAAATAATTTTCGGAGGGATGTGTTTAGAATATTATCAAAAGTTATAGGTGTGGATTTACAACCCAATTCACTCATGGCAATCTTTGGGATTATTCCAGAGGAAACAGAAAGAGGTCCTGCTTCCACTCAACATGTGATAGCCTTTTCAACTTTACTGGCTAGGAGAGCGATTTTCTTATACTGGAAAGATTCTAATCCACCTGTTGTTTTTAAATGGCTCTCCTCCATTATGTCCTGTTTAACTTTGGAGAAAATTAGAAGCCAGATGTTTGACACATCTTTTAACTTTGAGCAAGTCTGGCAAACTTTTATTCAATATTTTCATATGATTTAAATTTTTTTATGGAAACATTTTCTTCCTCTTTTTTTCCCTTTAGTTCCTCCTTATCCACAAAGGTTCAGAGATGAAAAGAAGGATGTTTTCTTCTCTTTTAAAATTTTATCCTCAAATGGACTGCCCAATCTTTCTCTTTTTTTTGTTTTAGGTTAGTTTAGTGGGTTTTTTTTTCCTTACTATAAAAATCTCCACTCTTTTTTTTCTCTATGATTTGTCAAGAGGAGTTGTGGTTTTTTGTTCATATACAATAGCTCAACATCATATTTATTTGATTTTGACAGTATATATTCTTTTGTTGTTTCTACGTTTTTCATATTATGTGTTTGCTATAACCTCTGCTCTGATTTGTATCTTTTTTTGATGGAAAATCAATAAAAAAAATTGGAAAAAAAAGAGATATGATACCCAATCCAGGCAACATCCTTGAAACTCTCTGCACCCTTTCTATGGCTTCCACATCCTTCCTGTAGTGAGGCAAACAAAACTCAAAACAGTACTCCAAGTGGGTCTGACTAGGGTCCTATGTAGCTGCAACATTACCTCTCGGCTCCTAAATTTAATTCCATGATTGATGAAGGCCAATACACCAAACACCTTCTTAACCACAGAGTCAACCTGTGCAGCTGCTTTCAGCGTCCTATGGACTCGGCCCCCAAGATCCCTCTGATCCTCCACGCTGCCAAGAGTCTTACCATTAATACTATATTTTGCCATCATATTTGACCTACCAAAATGAACCACTTCACACTTATCTGGGTTGAACTCCATCTGCCACTTCTCAGCCCAGTTTTGCATCCTGTCATTATCCCACTGTAACCTCTGACAGCCCTCCACACTATCCACAACACCTCTAACCTTGGAGTCATCAGCAAATTTACTAACCCATCCCTCCACTTGCTCATCCAGGTCGTTTATAAAAATCACAAAGTGTAAGGATCCCAGAGCAGATCCCTGAGGCACCCCACTGGTCACCCACCTCCATGCAGAATATGACCCGTCTACAACCAGTCTTTGGCTTCTGTGGGCAAGCCAGTTCTGGATCAACAAAGTAATGTCCCCTTGGATCCCTTGCCTCCTTACTTTCCCAATAAGCCTTGCATGAGGTACCTTATCAAATGTCTTATTGAAATGCATATACACTACATCTACTGCTCTTCTTTCATCAATATCTTTAGTCACATCCTCAAAAAATTCAATCAGGCTTGTAAGGCATAAACTGCCCTTGACAAAGTTGTGCTGACTATTCCTAATCATATTGTACCTCTCCAAATGTTCATAAATCCTACCTCTCAGTATCTTCTCTATCAACTTCCCAGCCACTGAGGTAAGACTCACTGGTCTATAATTTCCTGGTCTATCTCTACTCTCTTTCTTGAATAAAGGAACAACATTCACAACCCTCCAATCCTCCAGAACCTCTCCCGCCCCTATTGATGATGCAAAGATTATCGCCAGAGGCTCATCAATCTCCTCCCACATTAGCCTGGGATACATCTCATCTGTGCCCAGCGACTTATCCAATTTGATGCTTTCCAAAAGCTCCAGCACATCTTCTTTCTTAATATCTACATGCTCAAGCTTCTCAATCTGCTGCAAGTCGTCATTACTATCACCAACAGCCTTTTCCATAGTTAATACTGAAGTATTCATTACTTCACTTTTCAATTGAAGCAAGAGGCTGAGAGTGAAAGACTGAAGTCATCGCAGAGAGAAGGTTGTTTTTTTTTTCTTTAACAGCTCGGGGAAAAGAGGCTAGACTGTGCAGGTGTGTGATGTCGCGTGCCAAGGTTTAAAAGAAAGACTGCCATATATAGCGGCCATCATTGGAATGGACTGAGTTGGAGTGGGACGGCTTTGGCTCAATCAGGCTTTGGTGAGAAACAGGCAGAGGTGAGGGTAGGTTCTGGTAAGTTTCTGTTTTCTTCCTTTTTTTTCCAGACTAGAGAATATGCCAGGCAGGATGTTGGAATGCTCCTCTTGCAGGATGTGGGAAGTCAGGGAGACCTCCGGAGTCACTGACAACGATACCTGCAGGAAGTGCATCCAGTGGCAGCTCCTAACAGACCGCGTTAGGGAGCTGGATGACCTCCGAATCATTTGGAAGACTGAGCAGTTTATAGATAGTAGCTTTCAGGAGGTAGTTACACCTAAGGAGCAGGGCACAGGTAATTGGGTTACTGTCAGGCGAGGGAAGGGGAAAGGACAAGTAGTGCAGGGTTCCCCTGTGGCCATTCCCCTCCAGAACATGTATACCAATTTGGATATTGTTGGGGGGGATGGCTTACCTGGGACAAGCTGCAGCAGCTGGATCTCTGGCACCGAGTCTGGTTCTGCAGTGCAGAAATGAGGGAGGAAGAAGAGGAGAGCAGTAGTGATAGGGGACTCCATAGTCAGGGGTACAGACAAGAGATTCTGTGGTCGTGACAGAAACTCCCGGATGGTTTGTTGCCTCCCGGGTGCCAGGGTCAGGGATGTCTCTGATCGCATGCACAGCATTCTGAAATGGGAGGATGATCAGCCAGATGTCATGATACACATCAGTACCAATAACATAGGTAGAAAGAGTCAGGAGGTCCTGAAGAGTGAGTACAGAAAGCTTGGTAGGAATTTGAAAAATAGGACCTCAAGGGCAGTAATCTCCGGATTGCTGCCTGTGCCACGTGCCAGTGAGGGTAAGAGTAGGATGCTTTGACAAATGAACACAAGGCTGAGAAACTGGTGTAGGGGGCAGGGTTTCAGATTTCTAGATCATTGTGACCTCTCTGGTGCAGGTGGGACCTGTACAAGAGAGAGAGGTTACACCTGAACTACAAGAGGGCCAATATACTTGCAGGAAGGTTTGCTAGTGTTATTGGGGAGGTTTTAAACTAGATTTGCAGGGGGGTGGGAACCAGAGTGCCAGAGTAGATAGTGGAATGGGAGTAAAAATAAATGATGTTAGTAATTCATGCGAAGTCACAAATAGTAAGGTTTTATGTGGTGGTACTAATCTTCTGAGGTGTGTAAATTTCAATGCGAGTAGTATTGTGGGAAAGGCAGATGAGCTGAGGGCCTGGATTGACACATGGAATTATAACATCATAGCCATTACTGAAACTTGGCTACAGGAGGGGCAGGACTGGCAGCTGAATGTTCCAGGGTTCTGATGTTTCAGATGTGATAGAGGCAGAGGGATGAAGGGTGGGGGGGGGGGGGTGGGTAGCTTTGCTAGTCAGGGAAAATATTACAGCAGCGCTTGGGCAGGACAGATTAGAGGGCTTGTCTACTGAGGCTATATGGGTGGAGCTGAGAAGCAGGGAAGGTATGACCACATTAATAGGGTTGTATTATAGACCACCCAATAGTCAGTGAGAATTGGAGGAGCAAATCTGCAGAGAGATAACAGACAACTGCAGGAGACAGAAAGTTGTGATTGTAGGGGAATTTAATTTTCCACACATTAATTGGGACTCCCATTCTGTTAAAGGTCTAGATGGGTTAGAATTTGTGAAATGTGTTCAGGAAAGTTTTCTAAATCAATATATAGATGTACCAACTAGGGAGGATGCAATATTAGATCTCTTATTAGGAAATGAGTTAGGGCAGGTGACGGAAGTGTGTGTAGGGGAACACGTTGGTTCCAGTGATCATAACACCATTAGTTTCAACTTGATCATGGATAAAGATAGATCTGGTCCTCGGGTTGAAGTTCTAAACTGGAAAAAGGCCAAATTTGAAGAAATGAGAAAGGAACTAAAAGGCGTAGATTGGGACAGGTTGTTCTCTGGAAAGGATGTGATTGGTAAGCGGGAGGCCTTCAAAGGAGAAATTTTGAGAGTTCAGAGTTTTTATGTTCCTGTCAGGGTTAAAGACAAAATAAATAAGAATAAGGAACCTTGGTTCTCGAGGGATATTGGAACTCTGATAAAGAAGGAGAGAGAGAGATGTATAACATGTATAGGCAACAGGGAGGAAATAAGATGCTTAGGGAGTATAAAAAGAGTAAGAAAATACTTAAGAAAAGAAATCAGGAGGGCTAAAAGAAGACATGAGGTTGCTTTGGCAGTCAGGGTGAAAGATAATCCTAAGAGCTTCTCCAGATATGTTAAGAACAAAAGGATAGTGAGGGATAAAATTGGTCCTCTTGAAGATCAGAGTGGTCGGCTATGTATGGAACCAAAAGAAATGTGAGAGATATTAAATGGGTTTTTTGCATCTGTATTTACTAAGGAAACTGGAATGAAGTCTATGGAAACAAGGCAAACAAGGTGGAAGGTCATGGAACTTATACAGATTAAAGAGGAGGAGGTGCTTGCTGTCTTGAGGCAAATCAGAGTAGTTAAATCCCCAGGACCTGACAGGGTAATTCCTTCAGACCTTCACAGAGACTAGTGTTGAAATTGCAGGGGCCCTGGCAGACATATTTAAAATGTCGATATCCACGGGTCAGGTGCCGGAGGATTGGAGGATAGCTTATGTAGTTTCGTTGTTTAAAAAAAGCTCAAAAAGTAAGCCGAGAAATTATAGGCCGGTAAGTTTGACATTGGTAGTAGGTGAATTATTGGAAGGAATACTAAGAGATAGGATCTACGAGTATTTGGATTGACAGGGACTTATTAGAAAAAGCCAGCATGGCTTTGTGTGTGGTAGGTCATGTTTAACCAATCTGTTAGAGTTTTCAAGGAAGTTACCAGGAAAATGGATGAAGGGAAGGCAGTGGATGTTGTATACGTGGACTTCAGTAAGGCCTTTGACAAGGTCCCGCTTCGGAGGTTAGTTAGGAAGATTCAGTCGCTAGGTATATATGAACAGTAAATTGGGTGGTAAATTGGATTAGACATTGGCTCAATTGAAGAAGCCAGAGAGTGGTAGTGGAGTATTGCTACTCTGAGTGGAGGCCTGTGACTAGTGGTGTGCCACAGGGATCAGTGCTGGGTCCATTGTTATTTGTCATCCATATCAATGATCTGGATGATAATGTGGTAAATTGGATCAGCAAATTTGCTGATGATACAAAGATTGGAGGTGTAGTGGACAGTGAGGAAGGTTTTCAAAGCTTGCAGAGAGATTTGGACCAGTTGGAGGAATGGGCTGAAAAATAGCAGATGGAGTTTAATGTGGACAAGTGTGAGGTATTGCACTTTGGAAGGTTAAACCAAGGTAGAACATACAAGGTAAATGATAGGACACTGAGGAGTGCAGTAGAACAGAGGGATCTGGGAGTACAGATACATAATTCCCTAAAAGTGGCGTCACAAGTAGATAGGGTTGTAAAGAGAGCTTTTGATACATTGGCCTTTATAAATCAATGAAAAATTAGGAGAGCCAGAAGGGGCCATGAGAAAGACTTGACAAGCAGGATTAAGGAAAACCTCAAGGCATTCTACAAGTATATGAAGAGCAGGAGGATAAGACGTGAAAGAATAGGACCTATCAAATGTGACAGTGGGAAAGTGTGTATGGAACTGGAAGAAATAGCAGAGGTACTTAATAGAACCATTACATTCCAACTCTTATACTCTTGAGTATAAGAGTTGGAATGTAATGGTGAGGTTGTATAAGACATTGGTGAGTCCGAATTTGGAGTATTGTGTGCAGTTTTGGTCACCTAATTTCAGGAAGGATATCAATAAGGTTGAAAGAGTGCAGAGAAGGCTTACAAGGATGTTGCCAGGACTTGAGAAAGAGTTACAGAGAAAGGTTGACTAGGTTAGGACTTTATTCCCTGGAGTGTTGGAGAATGAGGTGTGATTTGATAGAGGTGTATAAAATTATGATGGGTATAGATAGAGTGAATGCAAGCAGGCATTTTCCACTGAGGTTAGGGGAGAAAAAAAACAGAGGTCATGGGTTAAGGGTGAAGGGGGAAAAATTTAAAGGAAACATTTGGGGGAGGGCTTCTTCACGCAGAGAGTGGTGGGAGTATGGAATGAGCTGCCCGATGAAGTGGTGACCGCGGGCTCACTTTTGACATTTAAGAAAAACTTGGACAGGTATATGGATGAGAGGGGTTTGAGGGATATGGTCCAGGTGCAGATCAGTGGGACTAGGCAGAAAAATGGTTCGGCACAGCCAAGGGCCAAAAGGTTGTATTGTTCTATGGTTCTATTAAGTACCTTTGCTATTTCCTCCAGTTCCATACACACTTTCCCACTGTCACATTTGATAGGTCCTATTCTTTCATGTCTTATCCTCCTGCTCTTCATATACTTGTAGAATGCCTTGGGGTTTTCCTTAATCCTGCCTGCCAAGTCCTTCTCATGGCTCCTTCTGGCTCTCCTAATTTCCTTCTTAAGCTCCTTC
Source organism: Hypanus sabinus (assembly GCF_030144855.1). Classification (NCBI taxonomy): domain Eukaryota; kingdom Metazoa; phylum Chordata; class Chondrichthyes; order Myliobatiformes; family Dasyatidae; genus Hypanus; species Hypanus sabinus. The sequence continues at coordinate 88,172,511 of NC_082708.1, read as the reverse complement.
CTGTTAGCTTTATTATCTTCTAGATCTCTAACATTACCTAGCTCTCTGAACTTTTTGTAAGCTTTTCCTTTCTTCTTGACCAAATTTATTACAGTCTTTGTACTCTACTGTTCCTGCACCCTACCATAACTTCCCTGTCTCATTGGAACGTATCTAAGCAGAACTTCACACAATATTCGCTGAACATTTGCTACATTACTTTCGTACTTTTCCTTGAGAACATCTGTTTCCAATTTAAGCTTCCAATTTCCTGCCTGATAGCCTCATAATTCCCCTTACTCCAATTAAATGCTTTTCTAACTTGGCTGTTCCTATCTCTCTTCAGTGCTATGGTAAAGGAGATAGAATTATGATCACTATCTCCAAAATGCCCTCCCGCTGAGTGATCTAACACCTGACCAGGTTCACTTCCCAATACCAGATCAAGTACAGTCTCTCCTCTTGTAGGCTGTACTTGACATTTTCAGTATATTCAAAGACACATGTTGATATCTTGAAACTGAGCAATAGCACTACAAATTATAAAATGAAGCTATGCCATGATTTGAAAGAACATTATATGACTACAAAGGAAAACATACAAAGGTACTATTGAACGGTGCAAATGTTAGGTGAAGCTTAATGGATTTCTTTGTTTCTTTCTATTTCTTTAGCTCATAGAATGCATCATTTAATTACAGGATATGCAGAGTAATAGTTACAGCTGTACCAAAAGTTAGCGTACAGCATGTAATTTTGAGTTCATAGTGTTCTGAAAAACAATTACTGAATATAAAATAAAATGGTTTTACAAATATAATTTTCTTTGGATGGTGACACAAGAAACTGCTGATGCTTGAACATAGAAATAGCTGGGGGAACTCAGCAGTGCCTGTAAAGGGATATAGACAGTCAAAGTTTCAGGTTGACACCCTTCATTGGACTGAAGGATATAGAGACGGCAGCCAGTGTAAGAGGTGAGTGGAGGGGTGGAATGAGAGTTGTCAAGGAGCTGTGATAGGTACTGCAGATGGAGGAAGAAAGAGTTAAAATAACAATAGAGGTTGGGAGGTGGCAAATGGAGGCCACATAGAGCTGTAGATGGGGACAGTAGGATGGGTGGATGATGGGTAGATGGAGTAGGTGCAAGAGGAATGAGAAGGAAAAGAAACAGAGTGATGAGATCTGGAATGAGTGGAGAGGGTGTGGGAGTAATTGGGTACAGAGAAAAGGGACAGAGGGAGAGAGAATTCAGCATTCATGCCCTCTACCTAGGCAAAATACGAGGTGCTGTTCCTCTAGATTACTATTAGTCTCCTAACGATACATGGGTTCAATGACAGAATGAGAAGGGGAATTAAAATGGCTGGACACTGGGAGCTCCTGGAGGCCCTAGCAGATGGAGTGCTGGTGCTCAGCAAAGTGGTCTAGTCTGAAGAGGCAGCCTCACCAAGTGTGAATGAAATCAACTTCTCTTACAATGTGCTTTCCCTTTGATCTCTTTTAAGATATGGTCTCCCCTCCCAGTATCATATTCAGAAGTTGTTCAAATCCTTTTAACACTGGAAAAGCATGTGAATTTGAATGATTAGGGGATTTATTTATATTCATTTTTGGAATTTGGACATCACCAGGAAGACAGCAGGACAGGGTGCTTCAGGATTTTGGGCAACCTTTGACACAGGTTTGGGAGGGGCTTTCAGAGTAATCTGGGTGAGTTACCCAATGTATTTTTGCACATGGTCCACATGGCAGACTCTGTAGGCAATTGATGGAGGCAATGAATGATCAGGGAGGTGGATAGGGTGCCTATTAAATGGGCTGTTTTTCTATGTGATATTGTGCTGTTTGACAGTTACTGTGACTATACTTACCCAGGCAAATTTAGTGTATTCCATCATGTTCCTGATTTATCCCTTGTGAATGACCATAACACCATAAGATATAGGATCAGGATTAGGCCATTCGTCCCATCAAATCTGCTCCGCCATTCCATCATGGCTGATTCATTTCCCTCTCAGCACCAGTCTCCTACCTTCTCCCCAATTCCTTTCATGCCCTGAATAATCAAGAATCTATCTACCTCTGGCATCACTGAACAGTCTAACAGACTTCTACAGATGTCCTTTTGCAAGTATCTTCACTCATTGCATCATGGTCTGATATGGTAATTTGAATGTGCTGTAATGTAAGAACCTCCAAAGTGTAGCGGTCTCTGCCTGGTACATGGCACTCACATCCTCCCACACCTCTGGCTGTACCTGCAAGAGGTGCTCCCTCAAGAAGGTAACATCCATCATTAAAGATCCCCACCATCTGGGTCATGCCATCCTCTCATGGCTACTGTTGTTCAGAGTATACAGAAGCCTGGAATTCCACACCACCAGGTTCAAGAAGAGCTACTTCCCTTCAAGCATTCAGTTCTTGAACTGCCTGGTGTAAACTAATCACTGCAGTTTATCAACACTTTGCACAAAAAATAACTCTCATTCTTGTAATTGTGTTTTTAATTTATGTTTTTTTTTTGTAAATGCTGTTTAAATGATGCAAGGTGTCTGTGATGCTGCTGCAATTAAGTTTTTCATGGCACCTGTGCATACATGCGCATATGACAATAAATTTGACTTTGACTTTGAGAACAGGTTGTCTACTGTATATGTTGCCTTAGGGTGGATTTCAGACGAAGTCCAGATGACCAGCAAAGATATCAATGACAGAACCCCTGAGGTCAACTATTACTTGTGTCACCCACTATCCACATATTCCCATTAATGGTTTTGCATTTGTCAGCAAACAAGCTAGAGGGCTAGCATCCAAAAACAGTCAAGACGGGAATGTAGTAACAAAGAGCAACATATATATGATCTAAAGCAAAAACAAACATTTTCTCATGCACCAATGCATCTACTCTGGTTGAGCAACAAAACTTCTTTTGAGATCCTGCCTGAGGAAGCTGTCTCTTTATTGTTAGTTTGAACCAGCCTGGCCATTCTCCTCAAGCCTCTCCTGTTAACGAGGCGTATTCACCCACAGAATTGCTGCTCAATGGATGTTATAGTTTTGTTTTTCACACCATACTCTGTAAAATCTAAAGACTTGTGTGTGTGAAAATCCCAGGTCATCAGCATTTTCTGAGATACTCAAACCACCAAGAAGATGGCCAGTGAATATATATTAAATAGCACAAAAGAAGGTGAGGATGGTTACTGAAATGTTGAATGTTGATGAGAGGCTGATTGGACTTCTGTGGTGTCTGTTCACCATCAGCTCTCTCATGCGTTGGTGCACAGTTTGGTGTCCGTTAATGTGGCCACATAATCTGATGGCTATAGAATTTGGTATTCTATTGATATGACATATGTTTTGAGATGACACGCTAGTACTGCAGATTTGTGCAGAATGGATGATGTTTTGTGGCTCTGTCTACTGATTCCAAGGAAGAAGGTTATCAGAGCACGAAGAACTTAGAATAGCAGAGGGATGATATGCCAACCTATATAATATATAGTTATATATGTATAAAATATATTGGGGTAGCATGGTAGTGTAGTAGTAGCACAACTCTTTACAGTACAGGTGACCTGGGTTCAATTCCTGATGCTGCCTTTAAGAAGTTTGTATGTTCTTCCTATGACAATGTGGGTTTCCTCTGGAGGTTCCCATTCCCTGCCACAGTCCAAAGCTATAACAGTTGGTAGGTTCACTGGCCATTGTAAATTGTCCCTTGAGTTGGCTAGCATTAAATCAGTGGGTTGCTCTGCTGTGTGGCTCAAAGGGCCGAAAGGGCCTACTCATAAGAACATAAGACATCGGAGCAGGAGTAGGCCATCTGGCCTGACAAGTCTGCTCTGCCATGGCTGATCTAGACACAGACTCATCTCCACCTACCTGCCTTTTCCCCACAACCCTTAATTTCCCTACAATGCAACAAATCTATCCAACCTTACTTAAATATATTCACTGAGGTGGCCTCCACTGCTTCATTGGGCAGAGAATTCCACAGATTCACCACTCTCTGGGAAAAGCAGTTCCTCCTCATCTCCATCCTAAATTTACTCCCCTGAATCTTGAGGCATTGTCTACTAGTTTTAGTCTCACCTACCAATAGAAAAAACTTTTCTGCCTCTATCTTATCTGTCCTTTTCATAATTTTCTATGTTTCTATAAGATCTCCTCTCATCCTTCTGAATTTCAGCGAGTACAGTCCCAGGCAACTCAATCTCTCCTCATAGTTTAACCCTGTCATCTCTGAAATCAACCTGGTGAAACTCCTCTGCACTGCCTCAAAAGCCAGTATATACTTCAAATAAGGAGAACAGAACTGCACGCAGTGGTCCAGATGCGGCCTCACCAGTACCCTGCACAGTTGCAGCATAGCCTCCCTGCTCTTAAATTCAATCCCTCCACCAATAAAGGCCAACATCCCATTTCCCTTCTTGATAGCTTGATGCACCTGCAAACCAACCTTTTGTGATGCATGCACAAGCCCCCTCAAGTCCTTCTGCACAGCAGCATGCTGCAGTCTTTTAGCATTTAAATAATAATCTGATCTTTCATTTTTCTTTTCAAAGTGAATTACCTCACATTTACTAACATTGTACTCCATCTGCCGGACCCTTGCCTACTTACTTAACCTATCTATAGCTCTCTGCAGACTCTCCATATCCTCGCACAATTAGCTATTCCACTTAATTTAGTAGTCAACGGCAAAATTAGATACACTACCAGTCCCCTGTTCCAGATCATTAATGTATATCATGAACAATTGTGGGCCCAGCACTGACCCTGCTCACCATGATTGCTAACCAGAGAAAGACCCATGTATTCCAACTCTCTGCTTTCTATTGGTTAACCAATTCTCTATCCATGATAACACATAACCCCCAACTCTAGGCATCCTTATCTTATGGATAAGTCTTCTATGCGGCACTTTATCAAACACCTTCTGGAAATCCAAGTAAATAATGTCCATCTGTTTCCATCTATGTATGTCAATAAATAAAAATAAAATAAAGATGCTGATCCTTTGCACCTACATTACCCATAACTGTCCACTTTACCTATATCCCTGTGCCTGTACAAGAGTCTTTTTTAATGCTTGTATTATATTTGCTGCTACCTCCACTATCAGCAGTATATTCCAGGCACTCACCATTCTCTCAAAAAATACTTCTGACACCTCTACAGCACAAGGTGGAAATTTCCTTTTTATGTGTTGGAATTCTGCTCATGCAATGACAATCAAACACCTGCAAAGCTGTTAATGAGCAGGAATCTGAGATCTCACATCGACCTCCTGTAACCAGATTTACGGAGGGAAGTATAGAATAAACAGTTCAGCCAGTTGCCAAGTAAATCAGTCAGGAGCTTCAAGGTTGGAGGGAAGTCTTAGTGCATGATTACTAAGAAGACAAGTAGACACCCAGTAGGATAGCTACAAGAAGTGGACCATTGATGTATACAGTGGATGATGGAGAACATACATGTAGATGTCACATGGACCATATACAGTTACTCAACAAAGACACACCTGAGTTGATTGCATCCAACGAGATGGACACATTACAGTCACTGGACTTGCCTCACAATGATGATCATGTTACCATAAGCAACAAGACACAGGCAACTGAGAACATTATTGTTGATAAGATACCTACTAAACCTGATGCCACTTCACAGGTCCAGACGTGTTATCCTGAAAGAAACAGAGCACCACCCAAAAGCTGCACCTTTAGTATAGCAAAGTTAGTTATGGACTGTTATTGTGAAAGCATGTTTATTTGAATATGGTTTGTAAAAGGGAAATGAATTTTTTTTTAAATATGCAGTTTTATCTAAAGGGGGAGGAAGTATAATGCCTGGATCTAAAGAAATTGATGCTTTAGAGCAATGACTCCCCTTATCGCTACATATGGACTTTTGTCAATGCATGGTTTTCTCTTTCTCTCTCTCCCTGCAATGTGAATACACCAATTGAAGTAATCTCCCGCATTTAATCAATATGTGGTTGCAAAGACACAACACGACCACTTTGGATTTCTTCCATTCCATTGGCTTTTGTTGTTAATGATTCTCTTCCTCATCAATGATTCCCAAGATATACGTAATATTTTACCAGCTGAGCAGTTGTCAGGGAGATATGCACCTCAGGATATAGAATTCTAGAACTGAGAAATTCAAATTTGTTTTTTTTGGCCCACCTGGTCCCTGCCAACTGTGATACCTATTTATGCTAATATCACTTGCCAACATTAAGCCTTTTTTGTCTACCTGTAAAAATGCTTTTTAAACTTTGTAATTGTATCTGTCTCTTTCACCCCATCACCCTCATCATGAAAAAGTTACTACTCAGATGTTGAACTTTCTCTTCTCTCCTTAAGCCAGTGCCCTCTTCCTTTAGTCTCCTCTGTCATGAGGGAAAATAGAAACTGTACGTCAATCCTACCTATGCCCCTCAAAATACCATAAATCTTTTCTGGTCACTCCTCATCCTTCTCTGCTCCTGAGAGAATAAACTCAGCCTGCTCAATCTATCCTTATAACTACAGCCCTCCATTCCAGGCAATATACTGGTCAATCTCTTCTATTGCTACCACATCCTTCCTGTATGGTTACAACCAGAATTGTACATCATTCTCATTGTGTAGATATACCATTATTTTGAATTGCTATAACATGACATCCCAACTGTATTATTCAATGCCTCCACCTATAAAGGGAGACATATCAAGTGCCTTCTTCATTACCTGACCCATCAGTATTGCACAATCAAATATCTATGTTGCATATCTAAATCATTTTGTTTATTACAAGCAACAAAGATTCCACATTAATCTCTTGGTACATCACTTGCTAGAGACCAACAGTTGAAAACATTGCTCCTCTATCACCATCTCCTACCAGCAAACAAATTTTGAATCCATTTCATCAGACATCTCAGATCTTTTGCACCATCTGTTAACAATCTTCTCTATCAAGAGCAGGAGTAGACCATTTAGCCCAATCACAAAAATCATGGCTAATATTTTAATGCAATGCCACTTTCCGGCAATAACTTGCATACAATTGCCCACACAGAATAGAATCAAGTGAGCCTGTATGAGCATTTAACACTGCACTCTCAAAGGACTGTGTCCTCTGAGGTCACAACTCTTCCTTCTCTCTGTTTCTCATATGTGAGATCACTGGATGGCTGAGTGTTTCTCTTTGTTGTTTGCAGCATCTTGTTCCGAGCAGGAGACACGAGTGAAATGATAGAGTTATCAAGCCAAATGTCAGAAGGCATTTAGTGAAGGTGACTATACATAGCATAAGGATGCTGGTGGTTGGAAATGATAGATGGGTGGTTAGAGATCTGAGGGACTGACGGAGCGATAATGTTGAAAGCTGTTGCAAGGTAAATGAGGGGAGTGGAGATCAGTGTCTGAACAGGATTTAATACAGCAGAGTGAAGAAATAGTGTGATGGGCACAGCAAGTTTTGTGAAGGTAGCTCCCAATTTCCTCCCTATTTGGGTCATTGAAGAATTCCTGCAGTGAATCCAAGAGTATGGTCGTAATCCAGAGATACCAACCTCCTCTGCTTTTCAATTTCTTCAACATTCTACAGGCTTTATTCTCCCACACAGATACAGAAGCAAACACAAGCTAGTGGAGTGGAGGTGAGGGGTGGTGCGTAGGGGTAGAGGGATATCATTGAAGCACACAGTAGATTTGTTACTTGCTTCTCTCAAAAACTGGAACAGAGATTGTGTCATTAAAGCTAACGTCATGCTCAATCCAACTATTTTGATGTTAGAACGAGGAATTAAAATTTACCCCAGGTGGTTAAAGGGCAATGAATACTTGAATGCTTGGAGTACAGTGCAAGTGGTAGCATTCCTTACTCTGAGACAAAAGGTCATGGATTCAAGATCCCACTCCAATAAATTGAACACAAATATGTACAGTAAATCTTCAGTGCAATGCTAAGAGAGTGTCCATTAATCTTAACGGAGCGGGATGACTTACTTCCAGTCTGATTTTGTGGATTGTGAAGCAGCTAATGAGGTCAAATATGGGATTAACAGATTTTTCTACTATAAGGTAGGAGGTGGCTGACATGGTTGAGTGGCATGTTCGGAGAGTGTGCATCCCATTCACTTCTTTTAAAGAAATTTTAGGTGCTGTTGATGTCTGGCCTTGAAGTTCTTAATATTATCTCAATAACTCCATCTTTATCTTGTGCCAAAAATTCCCGGGACTCATTGGAGATGTTGCACTTTTCCAAGAAAGCTCCAAGCATATGCTTGACTCATTTCCTCTGTTCCCTAACAGTAGAACTTGGAACAGTGTGTCTGTTGGGCATGTGAGTGATGTGGCCTTCCTCAGGTGTCTAAGATTAATCTGGGCCCCACTCTATGCGATGCTTACTTTCATTCACTGATCTTTCTACTGAACCTGGGAGATATTTTGAAGACAACATTGGTATTTTAAGATGCCTGCTGTAAGTACTCTGGACCTCAGAAACCTTTAAGAAGAGAGATTGACTACTACCATGTGGCCATGTGTTTTATGCCAGTTGTGAAGACTCCATCCTTCAAATATTCTTTACCTCAATTGATTAGTGGCTGTTCTGGCAATTGAATGCCAAGTTAAACTCATCATTAATGTCTTCTTTCACCAAGGAATACATAATGCAGTTCATGTTTTCCTGGATTTCATCATGACGTTTCAAAACTAATGTAACTATTCATTACCATGGTAGGCAAGAGAATGTTTTAGAAGATTTGGGCACAAATTCTTAAAAGCTTTGCCACCCCTGGTAGAGGGTGTAAATTAGGGGATGAATACACAGCTTTGAGAGTCCAAGTGTTGGAGATAATAATGGCAGAGGTGCTGCCAATCCTTATTGATAGTGATCGGTTGGTTATGAAGTTAAGAATCAAGTAGCAGAGATGGAGGGAATGAATCCCAGGTCTAAGAGTCTGCAAATGAGTTTGTTTGGTATGATGAGAATGAAGGCAGCACTATTATCAACAAATAGGAATCTGACATAGCTGACTTTGTTACCCAGCCATTCCTGTAATGAGAGCAGGGCTCGACATGGCCCGTTTCAGTGATAAGCAAATTATAGCGAGTCAAGGTTGTCTGGGAGACTGGAGTAATGTGTATCATGATCAGTCTCTCTTAGCACTTCAGAGCCACTGGTTTAATATTAAGACATATTACTTTATATTTGTTTGACACTGGAATGATAGTGGTATTCTTAAAGCTGGTAGGAACCTCAGATTGGTCTGGACAGGCAAAACATGCCTGCAAATACCCCTGCTAGCTGATCTGTGGAAATTATCCTGTCTGGCCAGTTGTGATCTATGGGTTCACTCTCAGGAAAGGACAATGTCCTTGGTTACAGTCTGTCAGGGTGGGAGGTGTAATTTCACTAAGCTTTTGTTCGAAATGTGAATTCAGAGCATTACACTTACAGGGGAGGGATGTGTTGTTCCCAGTGATACTGACTCATTTCACTTTGTTACTTGCAAGCCCTGCAATAACTGGCAGCTGGTTTGTGACACTGGCATTGTCCTCTTGGTATCTCTGATGATTATGAGAAGGTCGTACCTTCTCTTCCCAGAGGATAACGGGTTTCTGAAAGAAGCTCATTACTGCTGGGCTTTGCAGATGACAGAGAGGAGTTCATATCAGTCACTGTTCAATTTGCTGATGTTCCTGCTCTCAAATTCCATATTGAGCATGGACGTTGCCTGTATGCAGTTTCTTTTAACACAGTGAACTTTGTTTACCAGATGTATCTAGCAAGATCTTGAACAGAAGGTAATATGTGATTTAGTGTGACTGGAGACCAGACTCTACTTTATGAGAATGAATGCTTGCATGTGAAAAATTTTCACTTGTTTGCAGACAAGTGGACACTCATAAAGACATGCGTGTGCACACACATACGCATAGAAAATAGAAAAATAATCTAAAGAGTCAGCAAGCGAGAGCCAATGGAAAGAGAAACTTACTCTGAACTGTTTTTTTCTGAGCATCAGCATCTAAATAAAAACATAATAAAGGGGGATGTAGGAAGAGGAGTTGTCCATTTGGCTCATTGAGCCTGCTTCATCTGGCCATATACTCATCTCCAACTACCCGTCTTTTTCCTGTAACCCATTATTATTCTATATACAAAAATCTATCTAACTGCACACTAAGTATATTTAATGAGCTCAAAGTAAATTTATTATCAAAGTACATATATGTCACTATATACATGTTGTCCTGAGATTCATTTTCTTGCAGTAGAACAAAGAAATACAATAGAATTGATGAAAAACCATACACAAAGACTGACAAGCAACTCGTGTGAAGCAAGCCAAGCTATAAATAGATAAACAAATAAATAATACTGATAACATGAGTTGTAACACCCTTGAAAGTGAATCCATAGGTTGCCTTCAGTGATCAATTCAGTATTGTGATGAGTGAAGTTATCCATGCTTTTTCAGGAGCCTTATAGCTGAAGGATATTATTGAATGTTATTATTATTATATAATCTTATTGAATTTTTTGAAGAGTTTATGAGAAACTTTTCAAAAAGGGAGGGAAGGAGAAAACGGAGAACTATCGCCCTGTTAGCCTAACATCAGTCGTGGGGAAGATGCTTGAGTCCATTATTAAGGACGAAATAGTGGCACATCTTGATGGCAGAAATAGGATTAGGCCAAGCCAGCATGGATTTACCAAGGGCAAATCATGCTTGACTAATCTGTTGGAGTTTTTTGAGGTGTAACAAGGATGTTAGATGAGGGTAAGCCAGTGGATGTTGTGTACCTAGATTTTCAGAAGGCATTCGATAAGGTGCCACATAGGAGATTGGTGAATAAAATCAGAGCTCAAGGCATTGGGGGCAGGGTTTCAACATGGATAGAAAACTGGTTGGCAGATAGAAAGCAAAGGGTAGCAGTGAATGGGTGTTTCTCGGACTGGCTGGAGGTGACTAGTGGGATACCATAGGGCTCTGTATTGGGACCACAGCTCTTTACGATTTATGTCAATGATTTAGATGAGGGCATTGAAAACTATATCAGCAAGTTTGCTGACGATACTAAACTGGGTGGCAGTGTGACATGCGAAGAAGACGTTAGGAGAATACAGGGAGACTTGGATAGGCTGGGTGAGTGGGCAGATACTTGGCAGATGTCCTTCAATGTGAATAAATGTGAAGTTATCCACTTTGGAAGCAGGAACAAGAGGGCAGAGTATTGTCTGAACGGTGTAGAGTTAGGTAAGGGAGAAATGCAAAGAGACCTAGGAGTCCTAGTTCACCAGTCAATGAAGGTGAATGAGCAAGTGCAACAGGCAGTGAAGAGGGCAAATGGAATGTTGGCCTTTGTTACAAGGGGAATTGAGTACAAGAGCAAGGATGTCCTTTTGCATTTGTACAGGGCCCTGGTGAGACCACACCTGGAATATTGTGTACAGTTTTGGTCTCCAGGTTTAAGGAAGGACATTCTGGCAATTGAGGAAGTGCAGCGTAGATTCACTAGGTTGATTCCTGTGATGGCAGGGCTGTCTTACGCAGAGAGATTGGAGAGATTGGGCTTGTACATGCTGGAATTGAGGAGATTGAGAGGGGATCTGATTGAAACGTTTAAGATAATTAAAGGATTTGATAGGATTGAGGCAGGAAATATGTTCCAGATGTTGGGAGAGTCCAGTACCAGAGGGCATGGATTGAGAATAAGAGGTCAGTTATTTAAAACAGAGTTGAGGAAGAGCTTCTTCTCCCAGAGAGTTGTGGAGGTGTGGAATGCACTGCCTCGGAAGACGGTGGAGGCCAATTCTCTGGATGCTTTCAAGAAGGAGCTAGATAGATATCTGATGGATAGGGGAATCAAGGGATATGGGGACAAGGCAGGAACTGGGTATTGATAGTGAATGATCAGCCATGATCTCAGAATGGCGGTGCAGACTCGAGGGGCCGAATGGTCTACTTCTGCACCTATTGTCTATTGAAAGTTGACGAGGGTAGAGTAGTGGATGTTGTCTATATGGACTTCAATGAGGCCTTTGACAAGGTTCCGCACGGAAGGTTAGTTAGGAAGGGTCAATCATTAGGTATTAATATTGAAGTAGTAAAATGGATTCAACAGTGGCTAGATGTGAGTTGCCAGAGAGTCGTGGTGGATAACTGTTTGTCAGGTTGGAGGCTGGTGACTAGTGGTGTGCCTCAGGGATCTGTACTGGGTCCAATGTTGTTTGTCATTTACATTAATGATCTGGATGATGGGGTGGTAAATTGGATTAGTAAGTATGCAGACGATATTAAGGTAGGTGGCATTGTGGATAATGAAGCAGGTTTTCAAAGTTTGAAGAGAGATTTAGGCCAGTTAGAAGAGTGGGCGGAATGATGGCAGATGGAGTTTAATGCTGATAAGTGTGAGGTGCTACATTTTGGAAGGAATAATCCAAATAGGACATACATGGTAAATGGTAGGGCATTGAGGAATGCAGTAGAACAGAGTGATCTAGGAATAATGGTGCATAGTTCCCTGAAGGTGGAATCTCGTGTGGATAAGGTGGTGAAGAAAGCTTTTGGTATGTTGGACTTTATAAATCAGAGCATTGAGTATAGGAGTTGTGAAGTAATGTTAAAATTGTACAAGTACAAGGCATTGGTAAGGCCAAATTTGGAGTATTGTGTATATTTCTGGTCACCAAATTATAGGAAAGATATCAACAATATAGAGAGAGTACAGAGAAGATTTATTAGAATGTTACCTGGCTTTCAGCGCCTAAGTTACAGGGAAAGGTTGAACAAGTTAGGTCTTTATTCTTTGTAGAAGGTTGAGGGGGGACTTGATAGAGGTATTTAAAATTATCAGGGGGGATAGATAGAGTAGACATGGATAGGCTTTCTCCATTGAAAGTAGGAGAGATTCAAACAAGAGGACATGAGTTGAGAGTTAGGGGACAAAAGTTTAAGGGTAACACGAGGGGGAATTTCTTTACTCAGAGAGTGGCAGCTGTGTGGAACGAGCTTCCAGTAGAAGTGGTAGAGGCAGGATTGGTATTGTCATTTAAAGTAAAATTGGGTATGTATATGGACAGGAAAGGAATGGAGGGTTGTGTGCTGAGTGCAGGTCTGTGGGACTAGGTGAGAGTAAGCATTCAGCATGGACAAGAAGGGCCAAAATGGCCTGTTTCTGTGCTGTAATTGTTATATGGTTATATGATAATAACTGTTCCTGAACTTGGTGGTATTGGACCTAAGACTTCTTATATAATGAGATAGCCAAAACTATTTCACTGGGCAGAGAATTCCATAGGTTCACTACTCTCTGGGAAAAACAGTTTCTCCTCATCTCCATCCTAATTCTATTTCCTTAAATCTTATGTCCACAAGGTCTGGTCTCATTTATCAGTGGAATCAACTTTCTTGCCTCTATCTTATCCATCCCTTCCATACGTTTATATACTTCTTTAAGATCCCCTCTCATTCTTCTGAATTCCAAATACTCTTTCAAATATCGTCCCAAGCAATTCAATCAAGGAAATGAGGAATTGCCACATTCTGTATTTCACAGAAAAATGGCTCATTCTGAATATGCTGGATTTGGTAATCAGACTCCAGACTTCTCGATACATGCAATGGACCAAACCGCTGATGTGGAGAAGCAAAAGGTGGGGTTGGTGTTTCAAAATAAATTCTCTGTGGTGCTCAGATGCAGTGGATTTGGGCTTGTCACACTCATCGTTCCTCCCAATTGGAACATCTAATGATTAAATGCCGACCATTCTATTTACGAAGGAAGTTTTCCTCTGTGATCACGTCCGCAGTTCACATAATACCAAAGGCCATTGTTAAGCAGGCGCTCAAGGTAGTGAGTGCCATGATCAGCGACTTAGAAAACAGCCTACTACAATGCCTTTGAAATCATTCTTGGGGACTTCAGTCAGGTTTGTTTGAGGAAATCTATCCCCAAATAACAACATATCACCTGCAACAACTATATTACACCACTACTATTTTACAATCAAGAATGCCTACAGTTCCATGCCTGGATCATATTTCTGGAGATTTGACCTCTTGGCTGTCCTTTTCTTACCTACATACAGGCAGAGGCTAAAGAGCAAGGCTGCAGATATTATGACAACAAAGAGGTGGTTGCAAGAGGCAGAGGAGAGGCTATGGGATTGGACTAGGCCATGTTCAAGGACTCAGAGGATCTGAATGAATACACCATGGTTTTCATGGACACTCGTGGATATATGTGCCCTTACAAAATTATTCTTTGTCTTTCCCAACCCAAGATCCTGGATGATACAAGTAGTCCACAATCTAGTGAGGGCCAGACTGGTGACGTTCAAGTCTGGTGACAACGTAAGACTCAGGAGGTCCAGGTATAATCCCCAGAAAACTATATTACATGTGAAGTGGCAAATCTGGATTAAACTTGCTCGACAACTATGGCAGGGCTTGAATACTATTACCTCTTACAAAGTGAAACCAAGCAACATAGGTGACAGCAAGGCTTTGCTCCCAAATAAGCTGAATGCCTTCTGTGCTTGATTTAACTGTAAAAACATGGATGAACCATCACAAAATTCTACAGTCCCTGATGACCTTGTGACTTCAGTCTGTGAAGCTCATGTGAGAGCATCATTCAGGTGGGTGAACCCACAGAAAGCATCTGGCATGGATGCAGTACATGGCCGAGCACTAAAAACCAGTTTTGTTCAATTCCCTGGAGTGTTCATCAATATCTTTAGCTGCTTGCTTCAGCTGTCTGAGGTACCCACCTGCTTCAAGCAGCCTGCAATTATACCAGTGCCTAAGAAGAACGTGGTGACCTGACTCAAAGACTATCATCCAAAAGCCCTTACTGTGATGAAGTGATTGAGAGATTGGTGGTGAAACAATCAGTCTCTTCCTGAGAAGTGACTTGGACCAGCTCCTGTTTGCAAACCATCACAGTAGATTAACATCAGATGTCATTTCATTCTTCACACATTCCTAGAACATCTATATCGCAAATTTGCATCCATTGAGTTGTCCTCTATCAATTCAATAGCATCGTCCCTTCCAAGTTAATCAATAAGCTCCAACACTTTTGCCTCAATGCATTTTTATACAATTAGATCCTTGATATTCTCACTTGCGGACCTCAGTCAGTTTGGATTGGCAACACCATCTCCTCCACAATCTCACTAGCACAGAAGCATCACAAATCTGAGTGCTTTGCCCCTGCTCTCCTCATTTTACACTTATGACGGTGTGGCTAAGCACAACACCAATGCCATATATGGGTTTGCTGACAACATCACTATCATTGGCTGAATCAAAATTGGTGACAAATCAGCATATAGAAGGTAGATTGAATATCTGGCTGAATGGAGCAACAACCTCTCATTCAATGACAGCAAGATCAAGGAACAGATTATTGACCTTAGGAGAAGGAAACCAGAGGTCCATGAGACAGTCCTCATCAAGGGATGAGAGTTGAAGAGAGTCAGCAACTTTAAATTCCTAGGAGATATCTATCCTGGGCCCAACACATAGGTGCAATTATAAAGAAAGCACAGCATTACCTCTACTTCCTTAGAAGTTTGGGAAGTTTTGAAATTAAAAACTTCTATAGATATGTGGTGGAGAGTTTATTGACTGGCTGCATCATGGCCTGACATGGAAACATTCATGCCCTTGAACAGAAAACATATCAAATGTAGCGGATATGGCGAAGTCCATCACAGGTAAAGCCCTCCCCACCAAGAAGCACATGTACACGGAGCTTTGTCGCAAGAAAGTAGTATTATCATCAGGGACCCCCACCATTCAGGCCTTGCTCTCTTCTCACTGCTGCCATCAGGAAGAAGGTATAGGAGCCTCAGAACACACACCACCAGGTTCAGAAACAGTTATTAGCCCTCAATCATCAGGCTTTTGAACTAGAGGAGATAACTTCACTTAGCTTCAATTCGGAGTCTGTATTGAGATGGATCCTTTTTACATTATATATCAATGATATGGATGATAGAATTAATAGCTTTGATGCAAAGTTAGCAGACAATATGAAGGGGGCAGGTAGATTTGAGGAAGTGGAGAGACTACAGAAGGACTTTAGACAGATTAGGAGAATGGACAAATAGCAGCAGATGGAAAATAGGGTCAGGGAGTGTATGGTCATGCACTTTGCTAGAATTGAAAGTGTGACTATTTTCTAAATTTAGAGAAAATATGAAAAACAGACACACAAAGGTACCTGGGAGTCCTTGTGCAGGGTTCCCTGAAGGTTAATTTGCAGGTTGAGTCAAAGCAAATCTGATATTATCACTCATTTCAAGAGGACTAGAACATAAATCCCAGAATGCAATATTGAGATTTTATAAAGCACTGGTGAGGCCTCACTTGGAGAACTATGTGCAGTTTTGAGCCCCTTATCTTATAAAGGATGTGCTGAAACTGCAGGGGGTTCAAAGGAAGCTCATAAAACTGATTCCAGGATTGAATGACTTACAATATGAAGAGTGTTTGGCTCTGGGCCTGTATTCACTAGAATTTAGATGAATGGGGGAGGGGTGATCTCATTGAAACCTATTAAATGGTGAAAAGTCTTGATAGAGTGGATCTGGAGAGGATGTTTCCTATGGTGGGAGGGTCTACGACTAGAGGACACAGCCTCAGAATAGAGGAGTGTCCTTTGAGAATGGAGATGAGGGGGAGTTTCTTTAGCCAGAGAGGTGAAATAGTGGAATTCTTTGCTACAGGCAGCTGTGGAGGCCAGATATTTATGTCTACTTAAGGCAAGATTAATAGACTCTTATTTGGTCAGGGTATGAAGAGATACAGAGAGAAGGGAGGAGATTGGGTCTGAAAGGAAAATTAGATCAGCCATGATGAAATGGCAAACCAGACCCAATGGGTGAAATGGCCTAATTCTGCATCTATATCTTATGGTCTTCACATCACTTGCCCCATCACTGAACTGTCTGCACAACCAATGGACTCACTTTCAAGGACCCTTTATCTCATGTTCTCAGAATTTATTGCTTATTTATAATTATTTTTTCTCTTTCGTATTTGCACGGTTTTGTTGTTTTTTGCACATTGGATTTTGGCTGTGCTCTTGTGTGTGGCCTTTCCTTGATTCTACCATTTTCCTTGGCTTTACTGTGAATGCCAGCAAGAACATTAATCTCAGGATTGTATCTGGTGACATGTAAATTTATTTTGAACTGTATCAACCCCTCAGGCTCCTCTGACTGCCAACCAAAGTCACCATTTATCCCAACTCTCAGCCTTCTTTTGTGTAACCAATACTCTACCTATGCTGATACATTACCCCCAACTCAATGCATCCTTCCCTTATGGACAAGTTTCTTTTTATGCAGCACCTTTATATCACTTTGTCAGGAATGGGGGCCGGATGGACCCAAACGCAGGATGCAGACACTGAAGTACTAGGGGGAGGACAGGATGGGGATGCCGTGGCATTTAAGGGTAGAGCTGGGGTTCAGGTAGACAGAGTTCAGGCAGGCAGAAAGGAGCGGTCTCCCGGGGTTCAGGCAGGCAGAGCGGAGTGGGCTCCCGGAGTTCAGGCAGGCAGAGCGGAGCGGGCTCCCGGGGTTCAGGCAGAGCGGAGCGGGCTCCCGGGGTTCAGGCGGGCAGAGCGGAGCGGGCTCCCGGAGTTCAGGCAGGCAGAGCGGAGCGGGCTCCCGGGGTTCAGGCGGGCAGACGGGAGCGGGCTCCCAGGGTTCAGGCCGGCAGAGTGGAGCAGGCTCCCGGGGTTCAGGCCGGCAGAGCGGAGCGGGCTCCCGGAGATCAGGCGGGCAGAGCAGAGCGGGCTCCCGGAGTTCAGGCTGAGCGGAGCGGGCTCCCGGGGTTCAGGCGGGCAGAGCGGGCTCCCGGGGTTCAGGCAGGCAGAGCGGGCTCCCGGAGTTCAGGCGGGCAGAGCGGAGCAGGCTCCCGGGGTTCAGGCGGGCAGAGCGGAGCGGGCTCCCGGGGTTCAGGCGGGCAGAGCGGAGCGGTCTCCCGGGGTTCAGGCGGGCAGAGCGGAGCGGGCTCCCGGGGTTCAGGCGGGCAGAGCGGAGCGGGCTCCCGGGGTTCAGGCGGGCAGAGCGGAGCAGGCTCCCGGGGCTCAGGCAGAGCGGAGCGGGCTCCCGGGGTTCAGGCGGACAGAGTGGAGCGGGCTCCCGGGGTTCAGGCCGGCAGAGCGGAGCGGGCTCCCGGGGTTCAGGCGGGCAGAGCAGAGCGGGCTCCCGGAGTTCAGGCTGAGCGGAGCGGGCTCCCGGAGTTCAGGCAGGCAGAGCGGAGCGGGCTCCCGGGGTTCAGGCGGGCAGAGCGGAGCGGGCTCCCGGGGTTCAGGCGGGCAGAGCGGAGCGGGCTCCCGGGGTTCAGGCGGGCAGAGCGGAGCAGGCTCCTGGAGTTCGGGCAGGCAGAGCGGAGCGGGCTCCCGGGGTTCAGGCAGACAGACAGGTCCCCGGGGTTCAGGCGGGCAGAGCGGAGCGGGATCCCGGGGTTCAGGCAGAGCGGAGCGGGATCCCAGGGTTCAGGCAGGCAGAGCGGAGCGGGCTCCCGGGGTTCAGGCGGGCAGAGCGGAGCGGGCTCCCGGGGTTCAGGCGGGCAGAGCGGAGCAGGCTCCTGGAGTTCGGGCAGGCAGAGCGGAGCGGGCTCCCGGGGTTCAGGCAGACAGACAGGTCCCCGGGGTTCAGGCAGGCAGAGCGGAGCGGGCTCCCGGACTTCGGGCAGGCAGAGCGGAGCGGGCTCCCGGACTTCGGGCAGGCAGAGTGGAGCGGGCTCCCGGGGCTCGGGCAGGCAGAGCGGAGCGGGCTCCCGGGGCTCGGGCAGGCAGGTGGCAGACAGGTCTAGATAGGCTGGCTGTGAGCCCTCCCTGGGCAGGCCGCATATATCCCAGGTAGGGCCACCTCCTAGGCAGAAACACCAGACGCCTGGACACAACACAGACCCCTAGGTGGGTGCGGGGCACAATCCCAGGGTTCGGTCAGAAGAGGAGTACAGGGCAGATCCCCCGCCGGGTAGTGGCAGACTGGCCGGTCCTGCCCGATGGAGGCAAGGGATAGGAATGGACAGAACCATCGCCGGGCAGCGGCAGATCGGCCGGACCTGTCTGACAGAGGCAAGGGGTAGGAACGGGCATAGGTCCAGGGTGACCAACACAACAGTCATGATAACTGGAAAATTGGGAAAGGCCGGCAGACAGCGTGACCGCGCAAACAACACAAACGAACAGAGAAGCGGGACCAGCGCTTGGGAAGAAAGGTGGGGGAGAGGACCAACCTGGCAGTACTGGTACGGGGCAGAGAAGCAGGATGAGGAGTAGATCTGAGCCCGGACAGGATAACAGAATGCAAAGAAGAGTTCAGAGCCAGCAGATAACAGGAAACAAAACAAAACAACCACCGACCTGGTCCCAGTCCGAAGGTCCCTTATAAGCACCTGCAGCTCAATGAGTCACAGGTGTGCCTCCTTGAGCCAGGAGGGTCCTAACTAGTTCACGGGTGACGGGAGGGACAACTGCAGGACCCGGAGTCCGGAGCTCTCTGACCGGATCGAGACCTGGAAGGTGGATTCTGGACCGGACTGGACGCTGACACACTTGCCTGAAATTCATGTATACAGCATTCACTTGTTCCCCCTCTGTTCATTGCACCATGCCCACGCTGTGTCTGCCCGATGCTCTATCCAGATGCCACACTGTTTCTTCTCTAATGATAGCTTTGAGCATTTTCTCATCTACAGACACTAAGCTCCCTGGTCTATAGTTGTTCAACTTTTGCCTATATTCATTTTTAAATAGTGCTGTGATATTCACTGTTTTCTAATCCACAGGGGCCTAGCCAAAGTCCAGAGAATTTTGGTAAATTATCACAAGTTCAGCTACTATAACTTCTGCCATTTCTTTGAGCATCCAAAGCTCAGGCCATACACCTAATCTGCACTACACAGTGCAATGTGCTGCTTTTCACATGAAATGTTCATCTGAAATCCAAATGGGTTTTTCAGATGAATGTAAACAGATCTTACAGTCCTACTTTGAGATTGGGAGTGGGATTATCACCAGAAGCTCAACCAGTGCAGATGCTGCAGTCACTTTAACTTCTGTGGACTACATGCCCAATACATTTCCATATGTAGGAACTAGTTGTACACAAACTAGCAGGCAGGTATCCAACATTACAATACTTTATAAAAATGCCTGATCAGCTGCAAAATATTGAGGATGTCCTGAATTATGTTAACTTCCATTTTCCCTAGATTTTCCACACAGCACCAGACCAACAAACCACTTCTAGCATGCTGCAAATCTGAAGTCAGGGTTAGGATATCCTATAAGCATGAGCTGTTGAACATTTCTGGGGAAGTTCATTCCTTCAGACTGAGCTTGTATATATCCAGATAATTAATGTGGCAATAAGTTCTGATGTGATAACAAAGCTTGTGTATACCTGACAGAATAAAAGTTAAACATAACAGTTGTAGGAAACCTTGGTTTTCAAGAGATATTGAACCTTAGTTAAGAAAAAAGGAGGTGCAAAGCAGGTATAGGCAAGTAGGAACAAATGAGGTACCCATGGAGTACAAAAATACAAGAGAACACTTAAGAAAGAAATCAGGAGGGCTAAAAGAGGGCATGAGATTGCCCTACCAGACAAGGTGAAGGAGAATCCAAAGAGATTCTACAGATATGTTAAGAGCTAAAGGATTGCAAAAGACAAAATTAGTCCTCTGGAAGATCAAAATGATAATCCATGTGTGGAGCCAAAAGAAATGGGGGAGATCTCCGGAACATCTCTAGAGATGGACACAGAGTCTATCTAAGTGAGGTAAAGTGGAATCAATTTCATGGACCCTACACAGATGACAGAAAAGGAGGTGTTTGCGGCCATGTAGAACAAAGGGATCTGGGAATACAGGACCATAATTTGTTGGCCTTGGTGCCACAGAAAGCTTTTACTACATTGTTTTTCATTAAATTAAAGTACTGAGTATAGAAGGTGGGATGTTATGTTGAAGTAGAGGACATTGGTGAGGCCTAATTTGGAGCATTGTGTGCAGTATTCATCACCTACTGGAAAGATGTAACATTTTAGGACTTTATTCCTTGGAATGTAGAAGTTTGAGAGGAGATTTGAAATACAGGTATTCAAAATTATAAAAGTATAGATAGGGTAAATGTACGCAGTCTTTTCCCACTGAGATTCTGTAGGACTACAACCAGAGATTATGGGTTGAAGGTAAAAGGTGAGAAGTTTAAGAGGAATATGAGGGGAAACTTCTTCACTCAGAGGGTCATGAAGGTGTGATATGAGCTGCTCACACAAGTGGTACATGCGAGCTCGAGTTCAATATTTAAGAGAAGTTTCGTTAGGTACATGGATGGTAGGGGTATGGAGGGCTATGGTCCGGGTGCCAGTTAATAGGAGTAGCCTTTTTAAATGGTTTGGCACAGATGAGATGGGCCAAAGGGCGTGTTTCCATGCTGTACTTTTCTGTGTCTGTGACTCTGGCAATAATTACCTGCTATGTTTTGGCCTTTGCTGATTAGATTTGCATATTCATAGGCTAATAAAATAATTTAAACAAATTTTTTGATATTTTAGTTGTTTTGGTTTGTTGTTTCAATAATGTTAAATTACTTTATGAGTGAATGACATGTCTCCTTTATCACAGATTATGATAAATTCTAAGTAGGGAAGGTGAATATTTCTATTATAACATATACATAGAAATCAATAAACAATTTGATTTTGCCTCTTCTTCCCAGTTATCAGCCACTGCAAAAGTATTGCAGTATGTGTTTTTATTGCCTCTATTATTACTTAAATATATGTAACAGCAGGGTATTTCATTGCCAGCAGGGGTTGGCAGCACCAGTCTGCATATTAGTTTCTGGCATTATGAACAACTCACAGTATGAGCTCTTTTCACACGGAAAATAAAGAAGAAGTATTTATAGACTAGAACTGTCTCTCTTCGAATGGCATGGAATACAAAGGAATAAAGAATTAACTAGCATCTGCTGAAAACCAGGATCCTGCTGTTTGAAGGACCATCTTGCTTTAGCTCCATATACACGCAACTGCCTAAGCTTCCAGTTTTGATAAGGGTACTAATGACATAGCTCCTTTTCTCTGACAGAGTCACTAACCCAATGTAGTTAGTTAAAAGTGGCTTCTCTGGTGAAGTTCAAAGCTTATCAATTGTATGTTTTCAGATAAATGAACATTTATAACCCATTGATACACTTAGAATTCTAAGTGTTTCTCTGAATATGTTTTTAACTCATGATGCCATTTCAGTATTTTGTTTTGTTCATCTGTGTACTGTTTCCAAAGGAAAAAAATAGAAGTGAATAGAAAATTACATGTTTTCTTCTTTGATCATCAAATGGGCCTGATGGAACCATCTCATCCCAGAGCCAATCCTTTCCACTCTTTGCTGGGAGAACTATATATGGAAAAAATACAGTTTACAGAAAGTGTGTAAAGTGAACAAATGGGAAGGGGTGCATAGAATTCCAGACACTGGGTTAGTTGGAATTTCTATATGAAGGTTGTACAAAGTTGATGTTAATGTGCTTTGACCATGTTATTTATTATATTATATTTATTATATAGCTGTAGAAGTATTACAAAGAAGGTTGATGATCATTGAAAGTCACTGAATGAGACCAACTTCATTTTGGGAACATTTTGCAGTCACAGAGTTCATTCCCTTTGAGAGGAACAAGCTGGCTTAGTTGTTGCAGGTGGCTTCAAGTGCTGCTGGCCACTCACAGTACTGGATCCTTGCCTTGGCTTGTTCTAGTGATAGACTCTGAAAATGCTGTAAACTTAGAACTTCATAAAACTTGAGCAGGTACTTAAGGGAAAAGTCACTCAGCAAGAATACCAAGCATCTGGTTTACCCAAATGCAGCTGGCTCACACTTTTAATTGTTTATATTTCAAAGGTGTCTATGAATTATTACTTTTGTTTGCACAGTCTTTAAACATATCTGCAAAATTCCTGAAAAAAGATCAAATATAGAGCATCAATACAACTGAAGGTGCCAAATGACATGATTTGATTTGGATTATTTTAAATAATTAATGCCCTGTGTCGTCCAGTGCACCAGCTGGTACATAATCAAATAAGGGAGAGCACATTGGTTACTGCTGATAACAAGCACAACAGGGTGATAAACAAAATTATAAAAGAGGTATAACCAGACTACCTCTATTTTTATGTGAATTCTAAGAATGTAACTGTTCCTTTTCAAATATTACAGCTGATATTCAAAATAGTCCTTTTTTCCTATCTAATTGCATAAGAGTATATTCAAATAGACTACGAAATCGCATCAATTCAGATCTCACATTCAATGGTTAAATGCGAAGCAGTTAAGCATGGCATCTTTAAGGTCAACGTCAAGACCAAGGCTGAAGATACGGCAAGAGAGATGAGATTCAAACCAGGCTAAGCACAAAGGGGTGAGGCCTCCTCTGCCTACCATCTTGTTGGTGAATACAAATTAAGAGCTGAATATTGAAAATAGGATTGATGATCTCAGGGCAAGGCTGCTGTATCGGTGGCAGTTGTTTATTACATTGAGATTCAGTTAATAGTGAACACTGGCCAGCTATCTGGCCAGAAGGTGTTACAATTTTCAGAATGCACCAAACCTCAAATTCTGGTAAGGAAAGAGATGGCGGCGTACGCTTTTTAGTCAATTCTTGTTGGTGCATGGACTTTGGGGTTATGATGACTTCTTGTTCCCCTGACTTAGAACAACAGATCATTAAATGTAGACCATTCTATTTGCCTCAAGAGTTCCTATCCGTGATCCTGATCCTGCTTACAGACAGCATTGTGCGGCTCCACGAGTACTTGCATATAATCAGCCACAGTTTACATACCACCAGTGGCTGATTATAAGCAAGTTGATGACCAAAAGAAACTGCAGTCTGATCAAGGATAGGAGAAGCAGACAAATTACTTTGTTTCCCCCATTTTGTGGACTCTGATCAGTTTCTTGCTCTTGGATAATCTAATCAGAGAAAATGAGTGTGGACACAGGAAGCTTCAGGTAATGACCTGCTGAACCAAAGACAATTCTCAAATAGCCATTTGTTATGTAAAGGGTGGACTCTGAACTGATCCTTGCTCTGGGACAACCTAATCAGAGCAATATACCTGAAAGAATTCTCAGAGGATTATGTAAAATGCCAGACCTGCAATCGGTAATCTCGTTAGACTCTGTCTGGGTTGCCTCATTTAACTGGTTTGGACCAGAGTGTAAAGACACAAATACACAAACCTGGGGTGGGCAGAAGCAATGAAGCTATGTTGGCTGTAGCCCTGTACAATGACCAGTACAAAGGTGACCGAGGTAGGTCAGGTGACCTTGAGCCAATGGGATGGAGAGCTAATGGTTCAATTGATGAGAAACCGTAAAAGACTCAGGAGTTCTAAATACGCAGGGGTGATAACTCTCCGGCAGTCAGAGACCAATGCAGATAAGGAGGACCCCACGAACATGTGGAGATTGGGAGTAACGCCTGGCCAGCATAGACTCCTTTCCCAGGTAATATCCTTTTCTCTTCATTGACTGTTCATGGACCTTCAGGGAATTCTAGTATGTACACAGAGACAGTTCGTGAACCCATGTGCTTTCAGTTGAAACAATAAAAGTTACTTGTTGGTAACTATGAGTTCACTGTGCCTCACTGATCAGTAATACGAGGGGTGATTCTTGTAACAATGCACTGATGAAACTGCATGATGCTGTCTATAAACAAGAAACTTCCCATCCTGATGCATGCCAAATTTAGTTGACAACTTTAACCTGGCATGTTTGAAGAAACTTTTGACCATTAACAGCAGTACATAACCTTGTGCTCTGGAGTTCTCAACACACCATACTACTGTTGCAAGGACATGACTGAGGACAAACCCAAGTGCAGGACACAGGCACAGAGACAGGGTCTAGAGGCGCTAGCACAGTCACGAATGTCGAGCAGATACCCAGGAGAGTCTTTACTGGGAGACAAGGTTCACATAGAATATCCAGGAAATGATGTGGAGCTAGGAACTTACAGTCCTAAGGGATCAGGAAATGAGGTTTACACACACTAGAATTGACCAACGAACTGGCGACTCATTGCTGTGACTCCAAAGTTCTTATCCTGCATTCACTGATGGGAACCAGGTGTGCTGTAATTAATGGAACTGGGAACGATTGAGAATCAGACAAGGTGATTAAGGCTCAGTCAAGGAGATAATAGTAAGATGGGGGATTGCCAGACGGAACCATGACAGTACCCCCCCCCCCACCATGTGAACCTCCAGGCTTGTCCGGATGGTCCCAGTGGAAGTCCTGGATGAGGGAAAGGTCCAGGATGAAGGAGCAGGGAACCCAGGAACGCTCCTCTGGGCCATATCCATCCCAGTCGACCAGGTATTGGAGGCCCCTGCCTCAATGGCGCACATCCAGTATGCTGGGTGGTTGTCGATGATCCGGACTGGTGGAGGACACAAGGGGCTGATGGAAACTGGTTTTAATTGGGACATGTGAGAAGTAGGGTAGATGTGCATAAACCCCGAGAGGCAGCTTAAGTCGGACTGCTGTGGGGTTGGTGATACTTTCAACCTCGAAATGTTCCAGGAAGCAAGGAGCAAGTTTCTTAGGCTCATTTTTGAGAGGAATGTCTCAGGATGAGAGCCACAACTTCTGCCCAGGTTGATACTCGGGCGATGGAATCCAATGGCATTCGGCAGTCCTCTGGTTGCGATCGGCTGATTGGTGCAGGGCCGTGCATGTATCCTCCAAAACCTTGCAGCACCGATCGATATGGGCCTGAAAGACGGCACTACAATCGGGAACAACGGGGGTTGGTACCCAAGGGAGCATTCGAAAGGAGACCTTTCGATGGCAGTCCTAACCAGAGATCTGTGGGTGTACTCTACCCAAGCGAGGTGGTTACTCCAGTTAGACGGGTTGTTGGTTGTTATGCAACATAGTGCCACGTCCAAATTCTGGTTGACCCGTTCCGTTTGCCCGTTTGTCTGTGGATGGAAGCTGGATGACAGACTAACAGAGGCATCCAGGGCTTGACAGAAGGACTTCCATACCTGCAAGACAAATTGGGGACCTCGATCGGAGATGATATCCACAGGAAATCCATGGAACTGGAAGACGTGGTGTACAAGAAGGTCTGCAGTCTCTTGAGCAGGAGGAAATTTAGGGAGGGCTACAAAGTGCACTGTCTTGGAGAACCGGTCTACCATGGTGAGTATGGTGGTGTTTCTGTGTGAAGGGGGTACATCAGTGACAAAATCTAGAGCTATGTGCGACCAAGGATGACAAGGGACAGGTAGGGGATGAAGTAATCCAATAGGTGGCCAGTGAAGGGTTTTTCCGCAGCCACAGACAGAGCATGCAGAGACACAGGAATGAGTATCTGCCTCCATGGAAGGCCATCAATAGTGTCTTTACAGGAGAGACAGTGTCCAATCACTCTCGGGGTGGCAGGTGAACCAAGATGTGTGCCCCCACTGGAGAACCTGAGACCTGATGGAATCAGGCACAAAAAGGCGATCGGCAGGTCTGTTGTCGGGATCAGGGTCATCCTGTTGGGCCTCTTTTAATTTGGATTCAATCTCCCAAGTGAGGGCTGCCACTACACAGGATGGTGGGAGGATGGTCTCTGGGCTGGAAGTGTCCTCCTTGGAATTGTATTGGCGGGAGAGCGCGTCAGTTTTCCTGTTCTTGGACCCTGGATGGTTAGTGAGAGAGAACTTGAATTGGCCAAAAAATAATGCCCAACGGCCTGGCAGGAGTTCAAACATATGGAGGTCTGAATATATCCAAGGTTCTTAGGATCAGTCCAAACGATAAATGGGTGTTCTGCCCCCTCCAGCCAGAACCTCCATTCCTCCAATGCTAGCCTGACGGTCAGTAGCTCCCTGTTTCCCACGTTGTAACTCCATTTGGCGGGGGACAGCTGGCGAGAAAAGAAGGCACAGGGATGAAGCTTCTCGTCTGGACTTGATCGTTGGGACAGAACTGCTCCCTCACCCCCAGGGATCAGAGGTGTCAACCTCTACAATGAACTGGTGGGAGGAGTCTGGTTGGACCAGGATGGGATGCCTCTTCAGTTCAGTGAATGCTAAATCAGCCTCGGAGTCCCAAAGAAAAGGTGTTGTTGGTGAGGTGAGTCGGGTAAGGGGTGCCGCCACCCGACTGTAATCAATGATAAACTGGCAATAGAAGTTTGAAAACCCCAAAAACCACTGAAGTTGCTTGTTCCTTATCAAATACCTTGTTGAAATCCATATACACTACATCTACTGCTCTTCCTTCATCAATGTGTTTAGTCACATCCTCAAAAAATTTCAATCAGGCTCATAAGGCATGACCTGCCTTTGACAAAGCCATGCTGACTATTCCTAATCATATTATGCCTCTCTGGATCTTCTCCATCAACTTACCAACCACTGAAGTAAGACTCACTGGTCTATAATTTCCTGGACTATCTCTGCTCCCTTTCCTGAACAAGGGAACAACATCCACAACCCTCCAATCCTCCGGAACCTCTCCCATCCTCAATGATGATGCAAAGATCATCACTAGAGGCTCAGCAATCTCCTCCCTCGCCTCCCACAGTAGCCTGGGGTACAACTCATCCGGGCCCAGCGACTTATCCAACTTGATGCTTTCCAAAAGTTCCAGCACATCCTCTTCCTTAATATCTCCATGCTCAAGCTTTTCAGTGTGCTGCAAGTCATCACTACAATCACCAAGGTCCTTTTCCATAGTGAATACTGAAGTAAAGTATTCATTAAGTACATCTGCTATTTCCTCCAGTTCCATACACACTTTCCCACTGTCACACTTGATAGGTCCTATTCTTTCACGTCTTATCCTCTTGTTCTTCAAATGCCCGTAGAATGCCTTGGGGTTTTCCTTAATCCTGTCCGCCAAGGCCTTCTGATGGCCCCTTCTGGCTCTCCTAATTTCCTTCTTAAGCTCCTTCCTATTAGCCTTATAATCTTCTAGCTAATATTTCTTAGCTTTCTGAACCTTTTGCTTTTTGACTAGATTTATTAAAGCCTTTGTACACCACGGTCCTGACCCTACGATAACTTCCCTGTCTCATTGGAACGTACCCATACAGAACTCCACACAAGTATCTCATGAACATTTACCACATTTCCTCCATACTTTTCCCTGAGAGCATCTGTTTCCAATTTCCTGCCTGATAGCCTCATAATTCCCCTTACTGTAATTAATCTTATTTCTAACTTGGCTGTTCCTATCTCTCTCCAATACTATTATAAAGGAAATAGAATTATGATCACTATCTCCAAAATGTTCTCCCACTGAGAGATCTGACACCTGACCAGGTTCATTTCCCAATATCAAATTAAGTCCAGCCTCTGCTCTTGTAGACTTATCTACATATTGTGTCAAGAAACCTTCCTGAACACACCTAACAAATTCCACCCCATCTAAATCCCTTGCTCCAGGGTAGTAGTCACCAACCTGTCAATCGCAATTGACTAGTCGATCTTTGAGACTTTCCCAGTAGATCCTGAAAAAAAAAGAAAAATAAATATACAAATACTGTTGAGAGATTGTTACCGGGTTGTGGGGTTTTAGTTCCGTTCCTTCTGCCCAGTGCGCATGTGTGTAGCGCCCCACGCTACACAGTGTAATTCAGTGGTCCCCAACCACCGGGCCACGAGGAAATAATATGAGTCAGGTGCACATTTCCTCATTCCCTGTTGAACTTGAACCCATGTGAGGTCATCAGTTGCTGTAACACCATGATACCCTTGCAAAAGGGATAACTGGTTGGCCTCGGGCGGCCGGCGGGAAGTGTCGTCTCTACTGGCCTGGAGCGCTGCCTCTAAACCTGCTTAACACACCGTGGGGAACCTGGTGGTAAAATATTCGCAGATGACCTAATTCCGGCTCAGGGTTTCGTAAGTATCAGAGCAGCTACCTTGCTGCGATCTACTGAAACAAGCTTTCGTCGGCCAATAGATCCTACGGGGGGGGGGGGGGGCGGGTGGGCGCTCTGTCGCTCCCCTCGCTCGGTCGGCCGCGCTCTCCGGACTGTGCCCGCTGTGGCCCCGGCACAGGGACCTCCAGCCCTGACGTTGCCCTTTCACCCCACCCACAACCAGCCACACCTGGCCAAGGCGCCTGGCGGTGGGTGGGGTGGAGGCTGGAGTTCGGGCCCAGAGGCTGTCTAATGAGGCAACGAAGCCCTCAAAACTGCTTCGGTACCCTGAGTCCAAGCACCCTGCACTTGAAGACAAACCCGCTGAGTTTTTTCAGCAGCAAAAACGTGAGCAGCACGGGACAGAAGCTAAGCGCCGAGAGCTGCGAAAACTAAATTGCAGAATAGACTGGACATAAGGAATCTGCTTCAAGTATCGCTGTATTCCCATCGTGTTTAACACCACCACCCCCCATCAGCTGATCGGCAGGAATATTGTCAATATTAAACCGGTTCGCAATGCAAAAAAAAGGGTGGGCACCCCTGCTGTTTATACATTATTTCTACTTCCGGGTTGCGGGGTTTTACTTCTGGTCTTTTCTGCCCTGGTGCACATGCGTGTTACTAATTGATCTGGGGTTGATCTTGCTTTTTACTAAGTCTGAGGTAGGAGATCTTGTGCTTAAAGAGGCTGGGGACCACTACTCTAGGGAGATACCAATCAATATTTGGGAAATTAAAATCTCCCATCATGATAACTCTTACATCTTTCCAGGATTTTCCTTATCTGCTCCTGTTACTGTTAGGCAGCCTATAAAAAACACACAGTAAAGTTACTGATCCCTTCCTGTTCCTAACCTCCACCCACAGAGATTCTGTAGACAATCCCTCCATGGCATCCACCTTTTCTGCTGCTGTGACACCATCTCTGATCAACCGTGCCACGCCCCCACCTCTATTACCTCCCTCCCTGACCTTTCTGAAACATCTAAAACTCGACACTTGAAGTAACCTATCCTGTTCCCTGAGCCATCCAAGTCTCTGTAATGGCCAGCACATGATAGCTACAAGTAGTGATCCACACTCTAAGCTCATCCGCTTCATTCATAATACTCCTTGCGTTAAAAAGACTCATCTCAAAACTTTGGTCGGAGCACGTCCCTTCTTTATCACCTGCCTACACTCTCGCACTTTATCCCTCTCGCACTGTCTACAAGCTTTCTCTACTTGTGAGCCAAACTCCTCTTCCCCAGTCCCTTCAGTTCGGTTCCCACCCCCCAACAATTCTAGTTTAAACTCTCTCCAGTAGCCTTAGCGAACCTCCCTGCCAGGATATTGGTCCCGCTGGGATTCAAATGCAACCCGTCCTTTTTGTTCAGGTCACACCTGCCCCATAATAGGTCCCAATGATCCAGAAATCTGAATCCCTGCTCCCTGCTCCAATCCCTCAACCACGCATTTATCCTCCACGTCATCCTATTCCTATTCTCACTGTTGCGTGGCACAGGTAGTAATCCCAAGATTATTACTTTTGTGGTCCTGCTTCTCAACTTCCTTCCTAATTCCCTGTAGTCTTTTTCAGGACCTCTTCCCATTTCCTACCTATGTCATTAGTACCAATATGTACCACAAACTCTGGCTGTTCACTCTCCCACTGCAGGATATCTTGGACATGATCTGAAACATCCCAGACCCTGGCACCTGAGAGGCAAACTACTATCCGAGTTTCTTTCCTGCATTCACAGAATCGCCTGTCAGACCCCCTGACTATAGAATCCCCTGTCACTACTGCCTTCCTCTTCCTTTCCCTACTCTTATGAGCCACAGGGCTGAACTCTGTGCCAGAGGCACGTCCACTGATGCTTCCCCCAGATAGGTATCCTCCCCCAACCGTACTCAAACAGGTGTACTTATTGTCAAGGGGTACAGCCACAGGGGTACTTCCTAGTACCTGACTTTTCCCCTTCCCCTCCTGACTGTAACCCAGTTGTCTGTCTCCCCTGGCCCTGGTGTGACCACCTGCCTATAGCTCCTTTCTATCACCTCCTCGCTCTCCCTGACCAGGCGAAGGTCATTAAGCTGCATTTCTAGTTCCCTAGCTTTGTCCCTTAGGAGCTGCAGCTCGACACATCGAGTGCAGATATGACCACCTGGGAGGCTGGTAGACTTCAGGACCTCTCACATCTGACACTGAGGACAGAACACCGCCCTCACATCCTTTCTGCAAATAAAACAGGTAGACCTACTTCGCCTCATCCCGTTACCAGCTAAGCCCGTTGAGCCAAAGCCCTCTTCACTCTTTTACCTCTCACTCCGCTGCCCGCTGGATATGGCTGTCTTCTTTTTAAACCTTTTGCACTCTACTGGCTGGCATCACGTGCCTGTGCAGCCTTGCCTCTCTTTTACCCGAGTAGTAAAACTGCCTTCACTCCTAAAATCAGCCGTTCACTCGTAGCTTTCTTGCTCCAAATCCACGGCAAAGTATTCATTGGTCTTAAATCCCTTGTCTTATGTTTCATCATCTTATACTTTAAATCTTTCTGAGAGAGTAAAATGTACCTTAGTTTCAGGTCTCTTTCATTTAATATCTTCTTGTATAGTACAGTGCAGTATTCCCTCATTATGCTACTGAAGTATATTAGTAAATTGTAGCCAAAATCTTGTAATTCTACAATTGAATATAGATGAACTAAAGCTGACGTCTAGTAGTAGCATTGGCTTAGCTTTAGTAGCTGTATATTTATTAAAATTTATGTGAGCAATATTTTTTGGTCTCTAGTCCAGATAGCTAGATTATACTGCTTTCCTCCTGGTTTTGCTTCACAAAAGAGCAAAACAACTGATTCTCTTGAAACAGGTGTGAAATATCTTTTGAATCAAAATTCAAATTTCAAAGTAACATTTATTATCAGAGTAAATACATGTCATCACATAAAACCCTGAGATTCTTTTTTGTGGGCATACTTAGCAAATAAGTAAACTGTAAACTGTAAACATCACTGTAAATTGTAAACAAACTGCAAATACAGATATAAATAAACAGCAATAAATAATGTGCATGAAATAACAATATAACAGAGTTCTTAAATGAGTTTAGCTGCCTTATTTTGTTAGTCTGCTGGTTGAGGGTTAGTGACTGTTCATGAACCTAGTGGTGTGAGTCCTGAGGCTCCTGTACTTTCTACCTGATGGCAGCAGTGAGAAAAGAGCATGGCCTGGGTGGTGAGAGTCTTTGATGATGCATGGTGCTTTTCTACATCAACATTTCATATAGATGTGTTCAATAGCTGGGAGGATTTTACCTGTGATGTGCTGAACCGAATCCTTTCATAGGATTTTCCATTTAAAGGCATTGCTGTTCCCATACCAGGCTGTAATGCAACGAGTTAGCACACTTTCCAGCACACATCTATAGATGTTTGCCATGGTTTCCTATGACATGCTGAACCTCGGCAGACTCCTGAGTGCTTTCTCACAGCTATATTTATGTGATGATAGAGATCTAGAAGATTATAAGGCCAGCAAGAAGTAAAGAACAAAATTAGGAGAGCCAGAAGGGGCCATGAGAAAGCCTTGGTGGACAGAATTAAGGAAAACCCAAAGGCATTCTACAAGTATGTGACGAGCAGGAGGATAAGACGTGAAAGAATAGGACCTCTCAAGTATGACAGTGGGGAAGTGTGTATGGAACCGGAGGAGATAGCAGAGGTACTTAAAGAACACATTGCTTCAGTATTCATTATGGAAAAGGACCTTGGCGATCTTTGCATCATCAGTGAGGATGGGAGAAGTGCCAAAGGATTGGAGGGTTGCGGATGTTTTTCCTTAATTTAAGAAAAGGAATAGACATAGCCCAGGAAATATAGACCAGTGAGTCTTACCTCAGTGGTTGGTAAGTTGATGGAGAAGATCCTGAGGGGCAGGATTTATTAGCATTTGGAGAGGTATAATATGATTAGGAATAGTCAGCTTGGCTTTGTCAAGGGCAGGTCATGTTTACGAGCCTGACTGAATTTTTTGAGGATGTGGCTAAAGATATTGATGAAGGAAGAGCAGTAGATGTAGTGAATATGAATTTCAGCAAGGCATTTGATAAGGTACCTCATGCAAGGCTTATTGAGAAAGTAAGGAGAGTAAGTAAGTAAGGAGTAAGGGGACATTACTTTGTGGATCCAGAACTGGCTTGCCCATAGAAGTCAAAGAGTGGTTGTCGACGGGTCATATTCTGCATGGAAGTAGGTCACCAGTTCTGTGCCTCAGAGATCTGTTCTGGAACCCTTACTCTTCGAGATTTTTATAAATGACCTGGATGAGGAAGTGGAGGGATGGGTTGGTAAGTTCGCTGATTACACAAAGGTTGGGGGTGTTGTGAATAGTGTGGAGGGCTGTCAGAGGTTACAGCGGGACATTGATAGGATGCAAAACTGAGCTGAGAAGTGGCAGATGGATTTCAACCGAGATAAGTGTAAAGTGGTTCATTTTGGTAGGTCAAATACGATGCAGAATATAGTATTAATGGTAAGACTCTTGGCAGTATGGAGGATCAGAGGGATCTTGGGGTCCAAGTTCGTATGATGCTCAAAGCAGCTGTGCAGGTTGACTCAGTGGTTAAGAAGGCGTACGGTGTATTGGCCTTCATCAATCATGGAAT
This sequence comes from Hypanus sabinus, assembly GCF_030144855.1. NCBI lineage: Eukaryota > Metazoa > Chordata > Chondrichthyes > Myliobatiformes > Dasyatidae > Hypanus > Hypanus sabinus. The sequence goes on along the minus strand of NC_082708.1, from coordinate 88,138,887 downwards.
TGAATTTAGGAGCCGAGAGGTAATGTTGCAGGTATGTAGGACCCTGGTCGGACCCAACCTGGAGTACTGTCCTCAGTTCTAGTCACAGAGGAGATTTACAAGGATGTTGCCTGGATTGGGGAGCATGACTTATGAGAATATGTTGATTGAAATTGGCCTTTTCTCCTTGGAGCAACGGAGGATGAGTGGTGACCTGATAGAGATGTATAAAATGATGAGAGGCATTGATCATGTGGATAGTCAGAGGCATAGTTTTAAGGTGCTTGGAAGTAGGTACAGAGGAGATGTCAGGGGTATGTTTTTTACGCAGAGAGTGGTGAGTGCGTGGAATGCGCTGCTGGCAACTGTGGTGGAGGCAGATAAAATAGGGTCTTTTAAGAGACTTTTGGATAGGTCCATGGAGCTTAGAGGACTATAGGTAAGCCTAGACATTTCTAAGGTAGGGATATGTTCAGCACAACTTTGTGGGCCGAAGGGCCTGTATTGTGCTGTAGGTTCTTTATGTTTTTTTCCTATGTTTCAAGAATTGACTTGCTAGCACCTGCACTTGGGTGCAACATGATTTATGATTGACTTCACTAGAATGTCAGTGATTACTTTTGAGCAATATCACACTGGATGAAACTGGATTAAGTTCTTCTGTGCACTTGGAGGTCATTTCCAGGTGAAATTATGTCAGATGTGAAATCAGGTCAGATATTTCTGTGTGCTGTATCAGACTTGCTGCACATGTAGTATTACACGAAAAATACTAATAGAAATTGGATCAGAAATCTACAACATCTGAAGAACCGTGGTAGTATAGATAAGAACATATTGTGCTGGTTAATTGCTTCTTTTGATATTTAATGAGACAACCAGCTGATATCAAGAGGACTGACACTGTATCTCCATAACCTAATGCAGACTGTTCAAGCAATTTCTAAACTATGCATGGTGTGCTATGATTCAGAAGAAGAGTTTTCTTTATTTCAGCAATTAGCTGATGATACACTCATTCCAGTGGCAAGGAAAGGCATAACATACTTAGTAATAGTCTTGGCTGGCCTTTCAGGGTGCACGAGAATAAGATGAAGAGCAATTAGACTAATAGGATTGTCTTTAATTAATTGGTATTTGGGAATAGTGAATGGCTGGCTGATTAAGAAGAATATTATTGCAAAGATAAATGATTGGGACAAAGTTTGAAGGAGGTTGAGCATTTGTATTTCACAATTCTATTATGATTTGAAAGGACATCCATTTATTCTGTGCTGACTCCAGGATGGTTAATTTTGCAAGAGTAGTTTGTCTACCACCAAGATTATGTCCAAATCCTTGCTGGACTTCTTAAATATGTTCTTCTTGTTTATAAGCAGGGGGTATTTGCTTCTGTTTTTAGGGCAGCATACCCAAACCTTCCCTTCAGTAATGGTTTTGTATTTGTGCTATGTTCAATATCCTTTGGGAATGGTTTAGTAATATCTAGAAGTATTCTTAAAACACCTTCCTGATTATTTTTTATTTGTTGCTTAGTTATTACCAAAACACTGGCATCCCTTACCAGAGTAAGGACCATTCTGCGTTGCTCTTCCTAGTCATCAGCTCACTTATTACTGTATCTGTATCAGAACCCAATGGTATGCCTGGAATGTGTAATACCTGCATTAATGATCATGTCAACAATACTTCATAGTTTTCTCATGAACAACAGTGGAACTCTTTTCCCGCTTTGTGATTTCTATCCATTATGCTCAGCTGGATGAACATCAAATCTATTATTCCACATTTCTGTTATACAAGTAATGCATTCATAACATCAACCAGCGTTTTTCTGAGCAGTTACAGGAACCAGGGAGTCAGCCATTCATAATACCACGTGGTGTGTTGTAGCAATTATTGAGCATGCACAGAATTAGACTATGCTGATTAATACAAATACCATATACCTATTTTTAAATGAATGTGTCCAACAATGATTACTGTAGAGTTTACCTGCTCTAGAGTCCAAAACCTAAGCCAAGACATTAGTTTTATAATTACAAGAACAACTTGCTTAACTGCTTTATTCTAATTTTTTAAGGGGTCTAGCTGTCAATAATCATTATTGAGTGGTGACTGCACCCCACAACCAAAAAGAAGATGTTTCCAGATAATGAGGCCAATTAACGTCAGATATAAAGTCAAGAGATTCTGCAGATGCTGGAAATTCAGAGCAACAAACATGAAATGTGGGTGGAACTCAGTAAGTCAAGCACTATTGACGGAGGTGAATAAACAGTTGATGTTTTGGGCTGAGAGCCTTTATCAGTGGCAAGGAAGGGGAAAATCAGAATAAAATGTGGACAGAGGAGGGAAAGGGGTAAAAGCTGGCAGGCAATAGGTGAAGCCAGGTGAGGGGCAAGCTGGGAGGGAAGGATGAAGTGAGAAGCCAGAAGGTGATAGGTCGAAAAGTTAAAGAGCTGGGGAGGTAGGAACCTGATAGGAGATGACAGTAGACATGGGAGAAGGGAAAAGAAGAGAGCTACTGCAGGGAGGTGATGAGCAGGTAAGGAGAAGGGAAGGTGTTATAAGCAGAGTCAGAGAGGGTAACGGAAAAGAGAGAAGGGGATGAAGTAGAGTGAGGTCAAGGCTGGAGGCTACCCAGACAGAATATGCAGTGTTGTCCCTCCACTTGAGGTCGGCTTCATCGTGGCCGTAGAAGTCATCCATCCTGGACAGACATGTGAAAGTGGCATTGTGAAATAGAATTAAAATGGCTGGTCTTTGGCAAATCCCTTCAGTTGTTGTAAATGGAGTGAAGGTGCTAGACAAATTATTCTACAATCTACAGTGAGTCTCACTGATGTAAAGGGTGCAACACAGGGAGCTCTGGATGTAGTAGATGTCCCCAACAGACTTGTAGTTGAAGTGTTGCTTCAGTCAGTAGGACTGTTTGGGCCCCTAAATGCTGGCAAAGGAGAAGATTAAGGGGCCAGTGTAACATTTTTCATGCTTGCAAGGATAAGAGCCAGGAGGGGGATCAGTGGGAAGGGTTATGTGGACAGGGGTTTCCCTTCAGAAAGTGGAGTGCAGCGGGCTTTGTAGTAGAATCGCATTGATGATGGTTGAAGTTGCAGAGAATGGATGCAGAGACTTGTGCGTGGTAGGTAACAAGAAGAAGAACGCTATCCCTGTTATGGCAATGGAGTAAAGGAAGATTCTGGGAAATGGAGGGTATGTGGGTGAGAGCAATATTGATGGTGGAGGAAGGGGAGCACTGTTCTTTAAAGAAGTGGGGGGGGGGCATCTCAGATGGTCTGGAATGGACAACTTCATCCTAAGAAAAGAGGCAGTGGGAGATGAGAAAAGTGAATAGTATTTATATAAGTGACTTGATGGGACGAGATGTATTTGATGGGCTTATAAATTATATGAGTAGGGAGTCTGTCTCAAGAGATTAAGAAAGGGAAGAGACGGATGGATCAAGTAAAATTGATATTGTAAGTAAAATTGATGAAATTGACAAGCAGGAAGCAGCACCAATGTAATCGATAATGTAGTAAGAAAGTATTGGGGAGCGCTGTCAGTGCATGCAGGAAGAGTTAAGGAGTGTTACCAATTAAACACAGTTATTTTATTTTAATGGAGCATAGTTATTTTGAGGAGTAAATTCTAACATTATTTTAATTCTACAAAGGTTTTCCAAACATAAGTACAATCTTTACAAACTAGAAAAAGCATGGCAGACAAATACATTGAGCATCAGAGAAAAAGTGATCTGGAAGAGATCCTTCTCTGGTCAAGGCTGATGAATGGACTTGATGTCTTTATTTCTGTAACTGCTCACCACCCTCATTTCATGTCCTGATGAAGCGTCTTGGCCCAAAACATTGACTGCTCATTTCAATGGATGCTGCCTGACCTGCTGAGTTCATCCAGCTTGTTTGTACGTGTTGATGGCACCACCCTCACTGACTTCTGTTATTTTTGCCAGTCATCTAATAATGATCTCATCTGCGAGTTATGTTTCCATAACTTCATCGATTTGATCAGATGGCAGGAGCCCCAGATTAACAGGTAATATTGCGTCTTCTGATTAGATTCAAACCTCAGTTAAGTCAATAGTAGGCTTTCTAAACCTTGAGAGTATTGCTTCAAAAAAGATGGCTAAATATTACTCATTAAAAATTAGCAATGACATCTTGAACCGTGAACAGTTTCTTCTGCTGTGTGAAAAGGCCTCCTGAATCTAAATAGTGAATATCTATAGCATGTGAAAATTACAGACATCAGTCCTTATAGGGGATTAGACCTCACTAACAGAGGGTAGATGAATATCTGGCAATCCATTGTAAACGTGTTTCAGTCCTACTATTCTTAAAAGAAATGAAAATACGTTTGATCTGAAATTGAATACACTATAGTATTTCTATGTCAGCCAACAAAACAAAATTGATACAATTTTATGTTGCGAGGAGAGAGCAAAGAAACTTTGAAGTGTGTTTGACAAGTTAAGTGAGTGGAAAAATACATGTCAGATACAGTATGAGTCTGCAAGATAAAACTTTGTATTAGCATATGCAGTTTTGTTTGCCACTCTGTAGGAAGGATGTGAATCCGTTATCAAGACTGTAGTGAAAGTTTACCAGGGTTTTTTTTTCCCTTTTGATGGAATGATTCAGTTATGAGGAAAGGCTTGATAGGTTGAGTTTGATTTCCTTGCAGTGGAGGAGACTGAGAGAGCACCTGGTAGAAATGTGCAAAATTAGGAGGGGGGACTTATAGGGGTGGATCATGAGAAAATTTACTTCTTAACAGCTGTTAAAATCCAGAGAGCACAGGTTTATGGTGTAGAGTAAGAGAGGTGCTAAGGAAGCACTACCACATTATTTGAAGTATCAGGGTAAACACTAGAATCTTCAAAGAACAGAGGTGATGCACCAACTTAGATTTTGATGGTTCAGTGGATTCCAATTAATTAGGACAGCCACTTATTTGTGACAATTCTGAAAGAACATAAACAATTTTCTAAAGTCAAAAGTAAATTTATTATCAAAGTATATATAGGTCACCATACACAGCCCCAAAATTCATTTAACACACACAAAATGCTGTAGGAACTCAGCAGGGCAGGCAGCATCTATTGAAGAAAGTACAGTCAGCAGTTCAGGCTGAAGACTTTTAGCAGGACAGGAGGAAAAGATGATGAGTAGATTTAAAAGTTGGAGAAACAGGTAAGAGAAACACAAGGTGATTGGTGAAACCAGTAGATATAAGGCTGGAGAAGGGGGAGTCTGATTCGAGAGGACAGAAGGCCATGGAAGAAAGAAAAGAGGGAAGAGGTGATGGGCAGGGAAGGAGATAAGGTGAGAGAATGGTGAAGGAGAGGAGGGGGGTCATTACTGTAAGTTCAAGAAAATGATATTCATGCCATCAGGTTGGAGGCTAACCAGCTGGAATATAAGATGTTGTTCCTCCAACCTGAATGTGGCTGATTGTGATGGTAGAGGAGGCCATGGATTGACATATTGGAATAGGAATGGGAAGTGGAATTAAAATTGGTGGCCAGTGAGAGATCCTGCTTCTTCTGGTGGAAGGAACATAGGTGTTTGGTAAAGTGGTCTCCCAATCTATGTCTGGTTGCATCAATATACAGGAGCCACACTGGGAGCACCGGATACAGCATATGACTCTCAGACTCACAGGTGAAGTATTCCCTCACCTGGAAGGACTGTTTAGGGCCCTGAATGGTAGTGAGGGAGGAAGTGTAGGGCCAGGTGTAGCATTTGTTCCTCTTGCAAAGGTAAGTACCAGGAGGGAGATCAATGGGGAAGGATGAATGGATAAGGGAGTCGCCTAGCGAGTGATTGCTCGGAAAATAGAAAGTAGGGAGGGAGGGAAAATTGTGCCTTGTGGTGGGATTGAATTGGAGTAGTTTTGGAGAATTATGTGCTGGACGTGGAGGCTGGTGGAATGATATTTGAGGACAAGAGGAACCCTATCCCTGACAGGATGGTGGGAGGATGGGGTAAGAGCAGAGGTGTGTGAAATGGAAGAGATGCAGTTGAGGACAGCATTGATGGCGGAAGAAGGCAAGCCCATTTCTTTGAAAAAGGATGATACCTCCTCTCATCCTGAGAGCAGATGCGACAGAGACGGATAAATAGAGAGAAGGGGATGGCATTTTAAAAATTGACAGGGTGGGAAGAGGCATAGTCCAGGTAGCTGTGAGAGTTGGTGGGTTTATAATAGACATCATTTTCCAGCATCTGCAGATTTTCTCTTGTTTTTGTCCTAAGATTGATTTTCTTGTGGGTATTCACAGTAAGCGCAAAAAAACACAATAGAATCAATGAAAGACACTCCCCAACCTGATGGACAAACTGCCACTGTGCATAGTTTATGAGAACAGTTCTGCGATGGGGCGAGTGAAGTTATCTCCTCTGGTTCAAGAGCCTGATGGTTGAGGGGGTAATACATGTTTCTGATGATGTGGGTCCTGGTCCTATAACTTCTTCCTGATGGCAGCAGTGAAAGAGAGCATTAACTGTGTTGTGTATTTAATACTTCAGTAATATTTGTGTAACACTCGCTTTGCCTAGTGGCATGATCTGGGCAGAGCCCTGCCTCCACCTCGGATACTCAGACCACATCTCTGTTATGCTAATCCCAGCATACAGACCGCTCGTCAGGCGCTCCAGACCAGTTCAGAAGCAAGTGAAAACCTGGCCAGCAGGAGCCAGCTCTGTTCTTCAAGACTGCTTCGACCACACTGACTGGCACATGTTCAGGGAGGCTGCAACCGATGGCGACTCTACCAACTTGGAGGAGTGCACAGCATCAGTGATGTCTCCCTCCCAAATGCGCTGAATAACTTTTATGCTGGTTTGAGGTGGAAATTGACGAGGCGGCGAGGAAGTCCACCCCTCCTGAGAATGACCAGGTGCTGTGTCTCACCGTGGCCGATGTGAGAAGAACCCTGTGCAGGGTCAACCCACGGAAGGCTGCTGGACCAGACAACATCCCCGGTAGAGTGCTCAGAGGATGTGCAGACCAGCTAGCAGATGTTCTCACTGACATTTTCAACATCTCCCTGAGCAGCACCAACATTCCAACGTGCTTCAAGGCCGCCACCATCGTCCCCATGCCGAAGAAGTCTTCAGTGTCCTGCCTAAATGACTACCGTCCCGTTGCACTCATATCCATCATCATGATGAGTTTCGAGAGGCTTGTCATGAGGCATATCAAGACCCTGCTGCCCTCCTCACTGGAACCCCTGCAGTTTGCGTACTGTCCCAACTGCTCAACAGATGACGCCATTGCCGTCACCCTCCACCTGGCCCTAACCCACCTGGACAAAAAAGACACATACGTTCGGATGCTGTTCATAGACTTCAGATCAGTATTCAACACAACCATCCCTCAGAAACGGATTGGAAAGCTGAGCCTACTGGGCCTGCACACCTCCCTCTGCAACTGGATCCTGGACTTCCTGACTGGGAGACCTCAGTCAGTCCGGATCTGGAGCAGCATCTCCAACACCATCACACTGAGCATGGGGGCTCCCCAGGGTTGCGTGCTCAGTCCATTGCTGTTCACTCTGCTGACCCACGACTGTGCTGCAACACACAGCTCGAACCACATCATCAAATTTGCCAATGACACGATCGTGGTGGATCTCATCAGCAAGAACGACGAGGCAGCTTACAGAGAGGAGGTCAGCGGCTAACGAACTAGTGCAGAGCCAACAACTTGTCTCTTAATGTGAACAAAATAAAGGAGATGGCTGTTGACTTCAGGAGGGCATGGAGCGACCACTCCCTGCTGAACATCGATGGCTCCTCGGTAGATATCATTAAGAGCACCAAATTTCTTGGTGTTCACCTGATGGAGAATCTCACCTGGTCCCTCAACACCAGCTCCATAGCAAAGAAAGCCTAGCAGCGTCTCTACTTTCTGTGAAGTCTGAGGAAAGTCCATCTCCCACCCCCCAACCTCATCACATTCTACAGGGGTTGTATTGAGAGCATCCAGAGCAGATGCATACCTGCCTGGTTTGGAAATTGCACCATCTCACATCACAAGACCCTTCAGCGGATAGTGAGGTCAGCTGAGAAGATCATCGGGGTCTCTCTTCCCGCCATCACGGACATTTACACTACACACTGCATCTGCAAAGGAAACAGCATTATGGAGGACCCCATGCATCCCTCATACAATCTCTTCTCCCTCCTGCCATCTGGGAAAAGGCTCTGAAGCATTTGGGCTCTCACGACCAGATTATGTAACAGTTTCTTCCCCCAAGTTATCAGACTCCTCAATACCCAGAGCCTGGACTGACACTTTGCCCTATTGTCCTGTTTATTATTTATTGTACTGCCTGCACTGTTTTTGTGCACTTTACACAGTCCTGTGTTGGTCTGTAGTCTAGAGTAGCTTTCTCCATGTTGTTTTTTTTACGTAGTTCAGTCTAGTTTTTGTACTGTGTCATGTAACACCATGGTCCTGAAAAATGTTGTCTTATTTTTACTATGTACTGTACCAGCAGTTACGGTTGAAATGACAATAAAAGTGACTTGACTTGACTTGATCGCGGGGTGATAACCCCCTGCCCGGCCAAGCCTTAGCACTCTCGTTTGGGTGGATGCTGCGTGTGGTGTCTCCTGTGTAAAATCAGTACCCCAAAATAACCAGCAGTACACAATGGGCAGTTAAACGAATAAGATTTTATATTTGACTATGGGGTTAGTAGAGAAACAAAATATAAAATCAAAAGGCGCTAATAATCTCATTAGACATCCAGTGCACAAATCATTGGAGCTCATGGATTTTTCTCTTCACTGATCCTCCTTCTTTGATAGTTGCTGACCTTTGGTCTCCTGCCCCGAGCCCAGGGCCCAGAGGGTCTCACCACCCACTATCTCCTCAAGCCGTGTCTTTTCTCTTCATCCCCCTCCAGCCTTCTCCCCAAAGCCCAGACAAACTAACAGCTTTCACACAGACAGAAAGAATAACATCTATCCCAATTGGTTAGCAAATGAATACAAGTTGCATTATCACTATTTATAACCCAAACATGCTGCTATAAGAGAACCACTGCCTCAGCAGTTAACATTACAGAGAAGCCATTTAATTAACCTTAGCAAGTAACATGAAAGAAGAAACCCTTATAATTGAGTAATATTGTAAATATTGTTTGATTAAGCATTCTTGTTCATTTAAATAATTCATTGTTGGTTATATGTAACAAGATGTGAATTGCATATGTCATCATGCACATGCTATATGTGCCATTCTTAATATAAAAACACAAACTAAGTCTCGCATCTTTTGGCTCTTTTGTTTTCCTTTGATTTACTTTAAAGTTTTGAAGGCACAAACCATAACAGTGGAGTTGAATGATGTTTAAAATGAACCCGAGATGGCTTCCAATCTATTGAAGTACAGCTAGGCATCTGAGTTTAAAAATAGGTGCAGCAAGAAATCGTCACAAGAAGGAACAGCACAGCACCACGTTTTTTGGAAGTGAAGACATGATTGAGTTTAAAAACAGGCGGAAAATGAATGAATTAACCTGTTCAATAAACAGTAAGCACTGGGCAATAATAATCATAAGAAAGCCCTGGCTACATCAGAAAGGTAGATGCATTAGATTGCTCAATGAGTAACTGGCTCATGTATACTAAGCTAATTGAATAGCAATTTCAAACAAACAAAATAGCCAATGAGAAACAAGTACCAGTTTTTCTGAGTGCATTGGATTTAAAGATATACAGTTTGCTTCAGATTTTGACTGCTCTAACCAAACCAATAGATATGAACATAAAGTTCATATTGTGAACTTTGTGAATGTAATGCATGAACATTTAGAACTAAAACCATTGTTGATTGCAGAACACACTAGGTTTCAAAACTTGAAGTGAAATCAAAAGGAAGAGGACTCTATTTCAGAGTATGTGGTGTATTGAAGAGATTGTCTGAGCATTGTCATTTTGGTAATGGGTTTAATGATGCACTAAGACATTATTTAACTTGTGGAACATTACAAGAAAGCATTGAAAACACAGCTGATATTGAAAACTGCAGTTGAGATTGTTGTGTCAATGGTAAGAGCAGACAGTGACACAATCGAGTTACCAAGGAATGAAAGTGAACAAGAACAAAATTGCAAGTCTAAACTCAAACCAGCTTGGCCAAACAAATCGTGTTTCTGCTGTGGCAGGGGCTCACATACACCAGACCAATGCAGAGTTAAAGGTGAAACTTGTGGAAAATGTAGGACACATACAAAGAGTATGTCAGGCATACAATTGCTGATGAAAAAATCTGATAATGATGAAAATGAGACAGGACTGCATAGTCTTAAGATTTACAATGTAAAAACCAACAATAGACAAGCAATATAGCTTACACCAGAAGAGAATGGCAAATTAATTAAAATGGAATTGGACACTGGCTCAGCTGTACCAGTCATTGTACAAAATGAGTTTGAAAAACATTTCAAAGATACTAAACTGAAGCCTGCAGTTAGCCAACTAAGAATTTACGCTGGAGAAGGAAAACTCTTGGAGGTATGAGATTCTTAACAGTGAAATACAACAACCAACAAGCTACATTGGGCTCGTATGTGGTAAAACAGGAGGGGCAGCATTTTGTGGACTGAGACAACTATAACTTGATTGGAGATCTATCCACAATTTGCATGCCATATCCCCTGTAATAGAGTGAACTGAAAGTGAATGAAAGGTACTGGATGACAGCACAACTGTCTCCATGCTGTACACCATGAACCATTGTCCAACAGAGGGAAAACAGGTGTTGGTACCAACCTGTGTGCCTCTGGTTGGAAAACATATTGGGTCAAGGAAGGACCATGTTGCTCAGAGGAATTGTGAAAGTGAAAAAGCAGTGGTCTGCCCACAACAGTCTTTGCAGACCACATATCTGAGAAAGCTTCTGATATGTTAATCAGGCAGTTACTTGTGAATTGTGGTTTGATTTGAAGTGGAAGAGACTTCAAGGAGCCTCAGGAAAGTTGCAAGCATTTTGATTTTGAGAGTATAAAGAACCAGAATCTACTCTGCATGCATGAATTTCAAGTGGGAACCCAAAAGCTGCTTATAAAAGTAGGAGCAAAGACAAAATCCCAGCTGGATGAATGGAAGGCCAAAAGGCAAGGAGTCCATGGAGATACAAAAGCAAAGGATTCATCAGATAAATTTGTGGTGAGGAAACCAAGAGGAGAGATCAGATTCTAAAAGATGCAATAAAAGGATTAAAAAGTGAATACTCTATTGACCTAAATGATCCCAAGATCATGATACACACAGTAGAAGACAAAAAGGTAAAGGTAAGGAGAAAGAAGGAGCCCAGAGCTGTCAGAACCTCTGCCTGCAGTCTCAGAGTCAACTCCTACAACCACCACAGAGGAGGCTCCAGAAACTGAGATTATTTTCAGAACCACAAGTCTCATGTGCCAAGCAGATTATCCCACAAGAGTAAGGGACCTTCTCCAGTGATTAAATCTTTAGCCTTAATAGGACAATTTAAAACTTACTATGATGTAGATGTCTGTATACAGTACCTGTAAAAAGTATTCACCTTCCTTGGAAGTTTTCAAGTTTTATTGTTTTACAACATTGAATCACAGTGGATTTAATTTGACAGTTTTGACACTGATCAACAGAAAGAAAACTCTATCCTGTCAAAGTTAATTAATTACATCTATAAAACACTAAACAATTGATTCCTTAATATTCAACCCACCCCCTTTAATTTGACACACCAAATCATCACTGGTGCAGCCAATTGGTTTTAGAAGTCATATAATTAAATGGAGATCTGTTTTTGGAGGTGCTTCGATTGATTGTAATAAAAATATACCTGTAACTGTAAGGTCCAAATTCTGGTGAGTCAGTATCCTGGTAAAGAACTACACCATGAAGACAAAAGAACACTCCAAACAACTCTGTGAAAGGTTATTGCAAAGCACAAGTCAGGAGATGGATACAAGACAATTTCTAAGTCACTGGTGATCCCTTGGAGTACAAGTTAAATTACTCAACAAGAAATGGAAAGAACATGGCATAGCTGTAAATCTGCTTCAAGCAGGCTGTCCTCAAAAACTGAGTGACTGTGCATGAAGAGGACTAGTGAGAGAGGTCACCAAGAGACCAATGACAACTCTGGAGGAGTTACAAGCTTCAGTGGTTGAGATGGGAAGAGACTGCACATACAACAACTGTTGCCCCGGTGCAGCGCTAGTCGTAGCTTTATGGGAGAATGGCAAGGAGAAAGCCACTGTTGAAAAAACTTCAACTTCATACATAAAAACAAAATGGGAGAAGGAAGGAGGGATAATTATATCTGAGAAAGAATGGACAATAATATGGAGTTATCAATGGAAGTGTACCAGTTCACAGAAATGGAGAGAGTTTAGATAGAAAAACTTGATAAGATATTTTATTACACTGTCTCTGAAATCCCATTATGATACTAACCTCCCTGCTTGCTGGAGAAATTGTGGAAGTCAAAATGCAAATCATTATCATTATTAGTGAAAAAGGCAAATGGTATGTTGGCATTCATAGCAAGAGGATTCGAGTACAGGAGCAGGGAACTTCTACTGCAGTTGTATAAGGCCTTGGTGAGACCACAGCTGGAGTATTGTGTGCAGTTTTGGTCCCCTAATCTGAGGAAAGACATTCTTACCATAGAGGGAGTACAGATAAGGTTCACCAGATTGATTCCTGGGATGGCAGGACTTTCATATGAAGAAAGACTGGATCACCTAGGCTTATACTCACTGGAATTTAGAAGATTGAGGGTTTATCATATTGAAATGTATAAAATTCTAAAGGGATTGGATAGGCTAGATGCAGGAAGATTGTTTCCGATGTTGGGGGAGTCCAGAATGAGGGATCACAGTTTAAAGATAAAGGGGAAGCCTTTTAGGACCGAGATGAGGAAAAACTTCTTCACACAGAGTGGTGAATCTGTGGAATTCTCTGCCACAGCAAACAGTCGAGGCCGGTTCATTGGCCATATTTAAGAGGGAGTTAGATCTGACCCTTGTGGCTCAAGGGATCAGGGGGTATGGAGAGAAAGCAGGTACAGGGTTCTGAGTTGGATGATCAGCCATATAACCATGTAACCATATAACAATCACAACACGGAAACAGGCCATCTTGGCCCTCCTAGTCCGTGCCGAACCCTTAATCTCACCTAGTCCCACCTACCCGCACTCAGCCCATAACCCTCCACTCCTTTCCTGTCCATATACCTATCCAATTTTACCTTAAATGACACAACTGAACTGAACTGGCCTCTACTACTTCTACAGGAAGCTCATTCCACACAGCTATCACTCTTTGAGTAAAGAAATACCCCCTCGTGTTTCCCTTAAACTTCTGCCCCCTAACTCTCAAATCATGTCCTCTAGTTTGAATCTCCCCTACTCTCAATGGAAACAGCCTGTTCACGTCAACTCTATCTATCCCTCTCAAAATTTTAAATACCTCGATCAAATCCCCCCTCAACCTTCTACGCTCCAATGAATAGAGACCTAACTTATTCAACCTTTCTCTGTAACTTAATTGCTGAAACCCAGGTAACATCCTAGTAAATCGTCTCTGCATTCTCTTTAATTTATTGATAGCTTTCCTATAATTCGGTGACCAGAACTGCACACAATATTCCAAATTTGGCCTTACCAATGCCTTGTACAACTTTAGCATTACATCCCAACTTCTGTACTCAATGCTTTGATTTATAAAGGCCAGCGTTCCAAAAGCCCTCTTCACCACCCTATCTACATGAGACTCCACTTTCAGGGAAATATGCACAGTTATTCCTAGATCTCTCTGTTCCTCTGCATTCCTCAATGCCCTACCATTTACTCTGTATGTTCTATTTGGATTATTCCTGCCAAAATGTAGAACCTCACACTTCTCAGCATTAAACTCCATCTGCCAACGTTCAGCCCATTCTTCTAACCGGCATAAATCTCCCTGCAAGCTTTGAAAATCCACCTCATTATCCACAACACCTCCTACCTTAGTATCATCGGCATACTTACTAATCCAATTTACCACCCCATCATCCAGATCATTTATGTATATTACAAACAACATTGGGCCCAAAACAGATCCCTGAGGCACCCCGCTAGTCACCGGCCTCCATCCTGATAAACAATTATCCACCACTACTCTCTGGCATCTCCCATCTAGCCACTGTTGAATCCATTTTATTACTCCAGCATTAATACCTAACGACTGAACCTTCTTAACTAACCTTCCATGTGGAACTTTGTCAAAGGCTTTGCTGAAGTCCATATAGACTACATCCACTGCCTTACCCTCGTCAACATTTCTCGTAACTTCTTCAAAAAATTCAATAAGGTTTGTCAAACATGACCTTCCACGCACAAATCCATGCTGGCTACTAATCAGATCCTGTCTATCCAGATAATTATAAATACTATCTCTAAGAATACTTTCCATTAATTTACCCACTACTGATGTCAAACTGACAGGTCTATAATTGCTAGGCTTCCTTCTAGAACCCTTTTTAAACAATGGAACCACATGAGCAATACGCCAATCCTCCGGCACAATCCCCGTTTCTAATGACATATTAAAGATCTCCGTCAGAGCTCCTGCTATTTCTACACAAACTTCCCTCAAGGTCCTGGGGAATATCCTGTCAGGATCTGGAGATTTATCCACTTTTAAATTTCTTAAAAGCGCCAGTACCTCCACCTCTTTAATTGTCATAGGTTCCATAACTTCCTTACTTGTTTCCCACACCTTAGACAATTCAATATCCTTCTCCTTAGTGAATACCGAAGAGAAGAAATCATTCAAAATCTCTCCCATCTCCTTCGGTTCCACACATAGCTGACCACTCTGATTCTCTAAGGGGCCAATTTTATCCCTCACTATCCTCTTGCTTTTAATATAACTGTAGAAACCTTTCGGATTTACTTTCACCTTATTTGCCAAACCAACCTCGTATCTTCTTTTAGCTTTTCTAATCTCTTTCTTAAGATTCCTTTTACATTCTTTATATTCCTTGAGCAATTCCTTTACTCCATGCTGCCTATATCTATTGTAGACATCCCTCTTTTTCTGAACCAAATTTCTAATATCCCTTGAAAACCATGGTGCTCTCAAACCTTTAACCTTTCCTTTCACCCTAACAGGAACATAAAGATTCTGTACCCTCATAATTTCACCCTTAAATGACCTCCATTTCTCTATTACATCCTTCCCATAAAACAACTTGACCCAATCCACTCTCTCTAAATCCCTTTGCATCCCCTCAAAGTTAGCCTTTCTCCAATCAAAAATCTCAACTCTAGGTCCAGTCCTGTCCTTCTCCATAATTATATTGAAGCTAATGCTATTGTGATCACTGGACCCGAAGTGCTCCCCAACACATACATCTGTCAGCTGACCTATCGCATTCCCTAACAGGAGATCCAACACTGCCCCATCTCTAGTCGGTACTTCTATGTATTGTTGCAAAAAACTATCCTGCACACATTTCACAAACTCTAAACCATCCAGCCCTTTTACAGAATGAGCTTCCCAGTCTACGTGTGGAAAATTAAAATCTCCCAAAATCACCACCTTGTGTTTACTACAAATATCTGCTATCTCCTTATACATTTGCTCTTCCAACTCACGCGCCTCATTAGATGGCCTATAATACACTCCTATCAGTGTTACTGCACCTTTCCCATTCTTCAATTCCACCCAAATGGCCTCCCTAGAGGAGTTCTCTAATCTATCCTTCCAAAGCAACGCCATAAGATTTTCTCGGACAAGCAATGCAACACCTCCTCCTCTGGCCCCTCCTACTCTATCACACCTGAAGCAACTAAATCCAGGAATACTTAGTTGCCAATCACACCCTTCCTGCAACCATGTTTCACTAATAGCTACAACATCATAATTCCAGGTATCAATCCACGCTTTAAGCTCATCCACCTTTCTTACAATGCTCCTAGCATTAAAATAGATACATTTAAGATACTCTCCATCTCCTCCTCTCTTTCCATCCCTAACAATGCATTCAAATTTATTATCCTTTTCTTTCTTCTCCCCTACATCTTCAGGCTGAGCACATCCCTTCTCCATCACCTGCCTTTCCTCCCTCACACACCGTCTATTTACTTGCTCCACTGGTGAACTAACCTCCTCTCCCATAGTCTCCTCCAATAGTCTCCCGCCCCCCCATCTTACTAGTTTAAAGTCCACCCTGTAGCCCTAGCAAACCTCCCCGCTAGGATATTGGTCCCCCCACAATTCAAGTGTAACACGTCCTTCTTGAACAGGTCATTCCTGCCCCAGAAGAGGTCCCAATGTTCCAGAAACTTGAATCCCTGCCCCCTGCTCCAATCCCACAGCCACGCATTCATCCTCCACCTAATTCTATTCCTATTCTCACTGTCGCGTGGCACAGGCAGTAATCCCGAGATTACTACCTTTGCGGTCCTTCTTCTTAACTGCCTTCCTAACTCCCTATACTCTCGTTTCAGGACCTCTTCCCCTTTCCTTCCTATGTCATTGGTACCTACATGTACCACGACCTCTGGCTCCTTACCCTCCCACTTCAGGATATCTTGGACGCGATCAGAAACGTCCCGAACCCTGGCACCAGGGAGGCAAATTACCATCCGGGACTCCCGGTCACCTCCACAGAAACGCCTGTCTGAGCCCCTGACTATTGAGTTCCCTATTACTATGGACCTCTTTCTTCTAACCCTACCCTTCTGAGCTACAGGGCCGTCCTCTGTGCCGGAGGCTCGGCCACTGTCACTCCCACCAGGTAGGCTGTCCCCCCCAACAGTACTCAAACATGAGTACTTATTGTCAAGGGGTACAGCCACTGGGGTACTCTCTAGTACCTGCCTCTTCCCCTTCCTGACTGTAACCCACCTATCTGCCTCCCGTGGTCCCGGAGTGACCACCTGCCTGTAACTCCTCTCTATCACCTCCTCACTCTCCCTGACCAGGCGAAGGTCATCGAGCTGCAGCTCCAGTTCCCTAACTCGGTCCCTCAGGAGCTGCAGTTCGGCGCACCTGGCGCAGATGTGGACGTCCGGGAGGCTCGGAGACTCCAGGATCTCCCACATCCGACACCGAGAACAACAAGCTGCCCTCACACTCATACCTCCCAAATAACTGAAAATACAAGAACTAAAAGATAAACCTACTGTGCCCTCTTCCGCCTAAGCCTTCTGAGCCCAAGCCGTACACTCTGCGCCCGGCTCACTCCGCTGCCCGCTTCTTAAGGCAGCGTTCTTTATATATCTTCCCTCCTTCCCGGGCCTCCTTCACGCGCCTGCGCAGTCCCGCCTCTCAGAACTCCGATCTGAGAAGCAATTGGACAATTTGAAAATGGCCGCCGCCGCACTTCCTCTCAAGCCTCGCTGTCCTCTTCCAAAAGAGAACTACCTCACTCAGTATCTCCTTTATATATCTTCCCTCCTTCCCGGGCCTCCTTCATGCGCCTGCGCAGTCCCGCCTCTCAGAACTCCGATCTGAGAAGCAATTGGACAATTTGAAAATGGCCGTGATCATACTGAATGGTGGTGCAGGCTTGAAGGACCGAATGGCCTACTCCTGCACCTCCTTTCTATGTTTTTTCTGCTTCTATCATATTTTTTGGGATAGCCCTGTTATCAAAAACTATTGGAGGAGGATACACAATGCCCTACAAGACATCTTTAAATGTGAAATACCCTTGGAGAGTAAGACCATATATTTTGGATATATACCTCAAGAATGGTTGAAAAGAGATAAATATTTAAAGAATATACTGTTGGTGGCTGGTAAAAAGACTCTTACTAGGAAATGGTTATCACAGGAGAGCCCAACTTTAAATACATGGATGGAAATTACAATGGACATTTACAAAATGGAGAAGATAACAGCATCTGTTAATCATAAGCTGGAACAATTTGATTCATACTGGGAAAAATGGTTTAACTACATAATGCCTCATAGGCCTGATTTTATTCTCACAAATCAATGAATCTGTTACAAAAAAAAAGATCACTCCTTACTTGTACATAGTTCTTTCCTTTTGCTTGTTTTTTTTTTCTTTCTGCTCTTTTCTATAAGTTATACCTCAAATAAATACTTTGTGGAGATTTGTGATATATATAATTATATGTTATATATAATTATATTATATTATATAATATATGTTATATATTATATGTTATATAATGTCTGAAATACAAACATTTTACGTTTTATGGAAATATTTGTTTGATGAACCTCAATAAAAAAAATTACAAAAAAAAAAAGACTCACATGAGGTATTGGCTAGAGTTTGCCAGAAGGCATATGGGAGACTCTGAGGTCAACTGGAAGGTTCTATGGCAGGCATGGGCAAACTACGGCCTGCGGGCCATATGCGGCCCATTAAGCTTTTTAATCCGGCCCGCAGAACTTGATGAAATTATATTAATAAACCTTGTTAACGTTTTCTCCCCGCAATTCTGGCGTTTTCCCAATAGAACTGACAGAACTTTTAAAACACTGAAAATTAAATAATAAAATACAGCTCTATATAAACTCTATATACATTGACCTTTGTTGAGGTGCAGCGTATTACTCCACATTTGCGCTTTACTTTGTGACCTTGTGGCGACCCATTTCCTGGCACATCCGAACCGGCTCACAATTAGCCAGCGTTCCGGCTAAGAGAGATAGCCTGCGTGGATTTGCGAGCACAGAGCTTCGCATACCGGTGCGCTCTCCCTGCTTTGTCATTCTGTGGGTCGTTGTTGAGTTTTGGCACAGGGGACAATTGAATAAGGAGCAGGACAAGTAGACCTGCATCTCCTACCGTTTTTGAAATAAAGACAGTCAGGAGGAGAGTGATGATGATAATATCTTGAAGGATAACAGAATTTTCAGTGCTTTAAAATAATAACTGTTATTATTAAAAAAGCTGTATTTTATTATTTAATTTTCAGTGTTTTAAAAGTCATTTCAATAAATAGCTAAATACCATGGGACTTCAAAGACAGATATTTTTGTTGTAATGCATTTGTTCATTTTCAATTGAAATTAAAGCACATGTTTTCTACATATCCCATGATATTTTATTTTCTCTTATGATGTGTATTACCAAAACACTCCGTCCATCTGCTCCTGGTCCGGCCCCCCTGTCAAATTTTAGAACCCTTTGTGGCCCACAAGTCAAAAAGTTTGCCCACCCCTGTTCTATGGTGTGATGAAAGCAAAACTGAGCTTTTTGACCATCAGACTAAACACGATGTTTGGCATAAGCCAAACACCACACATCATCAAAAACACACCATCCCTATTGTGAAGCATGATGGTGACTGCATCGTGCTGTGGGGATGCTTCACTGCAGCAGGTCCTGGGAGGCTTGTGAAGGTAGAAAGTAAAATGAATGCAGCAAAATGCAGGGAAATCCTGGAGGAAAATCTGATGCGGTCTGCAAGGGAAAGGTGACATGGAAGAAGATTTGTTTTCCAGCAAGACAATGACCCCAAGCATAAAGCCAAAGCTAAACAGAAAATGGCTTAAAACAAAAAAGTTAATGTCCTGGAGTGGACAAGTCAGAGTCCAGACCTCAATCCATTTGAGAATTTGGGGCTGGAATTGAAAAGGGCTGTTCACTTACAATTGACATGCAATCTGACAGATTTTGAGCGGTTTTGTAAATACGAATGGGGGAAAATTGTAGAGTCCTGATCTGCAAAGCTGATAGAGACCTATCCACAGAGACTCAAGGCTGTAATTGCTGCCAAAGGCGCATCTACTAAATACTGTCTTGAAGGGGGTGAATTCTTATGTAATGAATTATTTTGTCTTTTATATTTGTAATTAACTTAGATCACTTTGTAGAGATCTGTTTTCATTTTGACACAAAAGGTCTTCTTCTGTAAAAAAAAGCCAAATTAAATCCATTGTGATTCAATGTTGTAAAACAATAAAACATGAAAACTTCCAAGGGACGTGAATTTCTTTTACAAATACTTACAGACAGACATACTTTATTGATCCCGAGGGAAATTGGATTTCGTTACAGTCGCACCAACCAAGAATAGTGTAGAAATATAGCAATATAAACCCATAAATAATTAAATAATAATAATTTAATTATTCCAAATGGAAATTAGTCCAGGACCAGCCCATTGGCTCAGGGTGTCTGACACTCTGAGGGAGGAGTTGTAAAGTTTGATGGCCACAGTTAGGAGCGTCCTATGATGCTCAGTGTGTTACATCTCGGTGGAATGAGTCCTCTGGCTGAATGTACTCCTGGTCCTAACCAGCACATTATGGAGTGGATGGGAGTCATTGTCCAAGATGACATGCAACTTGGACAGCAGTCCTCTTTTCAGACACACCGTCAGAAAGTCCAGTTCCACCCCCACAACATCACTGGCCTTACGAATTGAATTTGTTGATTCTGTTGGTGTCTGCTACCCTCAGCCTGCTGCCCCAGCACACAACAGCAAACATAATAGCACTGGCCACCACAGCCTCATAGAACATCCTCAGCATCGTCCGGCAGATGTTAAGGGACCTCAGTCTCCTCAGGAAATAGAGACGGTATATAATAACAATAGTTGTATTATATGGTATACAGTGTATATGGTTGTGATATATTCTCCTGATTGGAAGTTGGCGTCATAGCCAAGCAGGGGTGAGTGTTGTACTTTTAATATTTTTGTAATTGTGATGAGAGAACTTGTCAAGGATGGTTAGGAACCAAAAGCTGGAGTATCCAAAGGCAAAAATCAAGACATAGTACAAAGCTGGAAAAAGAAATGAGCAAGAACAAAATACTAGATGGTATTTCCAGTCGGGCTTACAATTGAGCAATAAGGCTCCATTTCAGGTGTTGCTTAAATACTCAATTCTTGGTGCCCAAAACATAATTACCAATTAGCACGAAGGTGTTGAACCCTTAAAGGGGTCATGCTAAGTTATCCAAACTCTGGAGATTTTGAGCATTTAAACCCCAGAAGGTTGGCACGGTTTAGAGCATCTCATACAGTAATATTTGAATAATAGTGTAAATACTGCTTTATTAAGCATTTCTGTTCATTTAAATAATTAATTACAGGTAATATGTTAAAAGACATGAATTGCATACATCATCACGCTACCAGGTGACATAAGCATGCCTCACTTGGCTCTCTTCTTTTCCGTTGAATTAGTTTAGCGTTTTTATGTTGCAAAACATAACAGCCTGGATGTTTCAAGTCTCCTTGATGATGTTGACGCTTGACTGTGACATCGCTTCGTGTAGATGCGCTCAGTGGTGGGGAGGGCTTTACCTTTGATGGACTGGGCTGTATCCAGTATGCTTTGTTGGCTTTTGTGTTCAAAGGCTTTGGTGTTTCCATATCAGGTCATGATGCAACTTATCACTATAGTCTCCACCACACATCTATCAGAAGTCTGTCAAAGTTTAGAGATGATATGTCGAATCTTCACAATCTTCTAAGGAAGTAAAGGCGCTGCCTTGCTTTCTTCGATAACGGCACATGTGATGGATGCAGGACAGTTCTCCTGAAATGATAACACTGAGGAATTTAAAATGTGTAGAACCTATTCCACC